>NC_091822.1:140878623-141626123 GCF_038994185.2 Dermacentor albipictus | reverse complement strand
CTGACGGCGCGGAGTGTGCTCCAAGAGTATTAGAGGCGAAAATATCTTTTCTTTGTCTCTACTCATTGTAATATGGTTCTTTATTTTTTTTTCATTTCTTCTGTTTTTTATTGTTTTTTTGTTTTTGCTGCGGATCTTGTGGTTTCTCAGGTGTACGCGCTGTTTGCGCGCACGTTTAATGGCTGTGGTTGATAACAGTGCTCCCTTGAACCCGAGGGGTCCCGCAGCCTATACGAATGGACAGCTGCGGAAGCAATAAACAAGAACACTAGTACGGAGTTCGTACTGTATATGCAAAAAAAAGCAAAAGGTAAAAAAAAAGAACTCCAAATGCCGGTCATTTTATTGCCCTTTTGAAATACTATGGCGTACAAATTTGGCGCTGAGAATCGTCCTACTCGTATTTGTTTGAATGCGCGCGAATGTTTAGTCGTATCCCTCTTGTTCCTAGCGACTTGGGTAGTCGGGACAAGGTTATTGCGGTTCTCGTGGGTACTCCGAACCGGACAAGCGCAAGTTTGAAGAAGCAATCCGGAGCGAAGAACTCGCTCCCCAACTCTGGGCCGTCCAGCAGGTCCACGACGCCGCCAGGAAACCCAACCTCCCGGTTCCGTCGTGGGAGACGCTCACTCCATGAGAGCCCAAAGCTATCGTGGCCTGCAGGACCTGAATAAAGTTGATTTCCTTCCTTCCTTCCTTCCTTCCTTCCTTCCTTCCTTCCTTCCTTCCTTCCTTCCTTCCTTCCTTCCTTCCTTCCTTCCTTCCTTCCTTCCTTCCTTCCTTCCTTTGACCGACTGCTCGCGCCTGTCCCTTCGTCTTCCTTCGTCTTCCTGCAGGACCTGAATAAAGTTGATTTCCTTCCTTCCTTCCTTCCTTCCTTCCTTCCTTCCTTCCTTCCTTCCTTCCTTCCTTCCTTCCTTCCTTCCTTCATTTGACCGACTGCTCGCGCCTGTCCCTTCGTCTTCCTTTCCGGATGTCCACCGGCCCGCCAGCTCACTCATTCGTTTCGATGTAGAAGCTAGCTCTCTGTGTACACTCCCTTTAGCAAAAGTGTACTGACTGAGGATGCCGTGATAAAGCCTATTTGCTTATCCGCCCATGAATGCCATCACGAGCCGGGTCGCGTATGGCACCCCCTATATCTGGCCCTGGAGAATGCAGAAATTGGCAAGAAACTATACATCATGATTAGAAAAGCTACAAAGTCTGCATTGGGAAGTCCCGAAAAATCATCAACGGCACGATTACTCAAACTCGGCCTGCACAACACGTGGGAACAACTCGCAGAAGCGCACAAAACGAGCCATATTGAAAGACTCAGATTGACTTCCACCGGAAGAAGCGCGCTACTATGGCTCGGTTGCGATGTGGAAACAACTGCGACATCGGGCGACAAAATCGATCGAGACTTCCAGCGCACATACGAGACTCAATCTTAGTGGCACCTATACCCCGCAACATCCATGCAAACTTTCGTAAGGAAAGAAGACAGGCAAGAGCACTCCACAAGAAATTCTCTGCAGACCCTAACACAAGGTACACGGATGCGGCGAAGTACCCAAGAGTACCTGCTTTCCCAAAAACCGCAATTATCACCCAAGGCGAAGAAAAAGCCTGTGCCACGATACTCGTAAGAGATTCAGACACGAACGAAGAAGTGTCAATAACACTGGCCATCTCTGCATGCGCCGAAATCGCCGCAGTTCTGAGCAACTCGCAATCCGCGTGCTGTAATTTCCAAAAAAAGGCATGATATCCAACAAAGCTCTGAAAATCTTGCAAGAAATATCGAAACGCACGCAAGTACCAGAGACCTACGTCGTCTGACCCCCGGGCCACGAATGAATGGCGCCAAACGAAGCGGCACACGCCGCACCCCGAGATCATGCAAGCCGGTCTTTCGTGCTAGAGTGGTTCGGAAAGGCCACGAAGTCTGAGGGCATTCTATAGAAATATACGGGGCCACTTCTCGCGTGTTCTTCGTCGTCTTCTTCCACAGCTGGGCTCCGATGCCGCTCATCTTGCCAGGTATCCCATACTGCCCCACGCGCTCGTGCCACTGCTCGTGCGTTCGTCGTCGTCTTCATCCACAGCTGGCTCCGATGCCGCTCATCTTGCCAGCGTTGCCATATATACTGCCCCTCGCGCTCATGCTACTGCTCGCGTGTTCTTCGTCATCTTCTTCCACAGATAACTCCGATGCCGCTCATCTTGCCAGGTATCCCATACTGCCCCACGCGCTCGTGCCACTGCTCGCGCGTTCGTCGTCGTCTTCATCCACAGCTGGCTCCGATGCCGCTCATCTTGCCAGCGTTGCCATATATACTGCCCCTCGCGCTCATGCTACTGCTCGCGTGTTCTTCGTCATCTTCTTCCACAGCTAACTCCGATGCCGCTCATCTAGCCAGGTTTCCCATACTGCCCCACGTGCTCGTGCCACTGTTTGCGCGTTCGTCGTCTACTTCCACAGCTGGCTCCACGCACCACGCTAGCGTTCCCATACTTCCACTCTATCTGCGAAGGCGCCGGCAGCACTGGCCCGCTGCCAGTCGGTGCGGTGATTTCAGACTCAAATTATTTGCCTCCATATATTGCGAAATGAAAACGCGTATCGAGCTGCGTTCAAATTTCGCATTAGGGAGTGTCGTAATCGTCGGGCACTTCTTTTTTTTTTAATAAACTGTGGTCCGTATACTTTTGATCACGGATGTACTTAATGTGTTCAGTTGATGAGCAAAACGGCAACACTGAACACAGTTCAGCGATAATATGCAGGCCAAACACGTAGCTCAATTGTAGCATAATCACCCACCGCGGTAGCATAGTGGCTGTAGCGTTGCCAAATTCGAGGTCGTGAAGTCAATCGCGGCGATCCTGGCATTCAAATTGGGGCAAAATGCAAAAACGCTCGGCACATTGACAGCGCTGCCCGTGTTGTTTCTTTTGTCTGTCTAAGTTTAGCCTTGACCTGTAAGCGTATTTAGGATGACCCGTCAACCAGCCCAAACGTTTGCCTTGCTCGTATAATTAGAAGTGGGTACATGTTAAATAATCCCAAGGTGGTCGAATAAATGAATCGGGAGTCTCCCTCTGTACGGCGTGCCGCATAATCATATTGTGGTTACGGCACGTAAAACCCCGGAATTTATTTCAAGCACAATCAAACCATTACAACCAGTAATAACATAGCTTTGCACACCAGTGAAGAAAAAACAACGCGCTTGAATACACATTTAAATCTGCATATTCTATGTTTCGCGTTAGCACTTTTCGACAACTGTCTCCTTGGCGCCTGTGCAAATACAGTATCTTGTTTAGAGGGCAGCCCGTTTATCCTCCCTTGAAAGTCCAGCGATTGAAGTCTCACTTTCCGGTGTAGACATCGGGTCCTTGAGGAAAGCGTCGCGAAACTTTCACAGCCAATGAACGTCGTGATACCGCACTCGGCCTCGCTCTTGTTGCGACGTCGGAAGGGCTTCATCAAGGGCGACGACGCGGGCACAGGAGGTGGATGTGTACCGTTCCCAATCGACTCGCCCCTATTGATTGATTGTGTTGTTGAATGAACTTGCGTCACCGGCTTTTCTCCACAACCGATTTCCATTCTTGCAGTATAATGTTATATGACATGAAGAATATAATAAAGAAAACAAGAACAGTGACAAGCACTTCGGCGTCGATGTGTTAGCATGAATCGCAAATGTAGTGGGTACATGTAGGCACCTAATACAATAGAGACGAAAACGTGCATCTAGTCATGAAATGTACTGGGTGTTTTATTCTATCGTGAACATGATTTTTAAAAAATCACCCGGGTCATGTAACCCAATTCTCCTTCTTGAGCTAGATTATTGGCAGAAGCAGACAATATTTGCACATTATCTGAATGAATATTTGACTCATTAACCACTATTTGTTAATTACTTTGTAAACTAATTAGTCTACGCCCCGTATTTCAATTTACAAGCTGTAGCTGGTGGCCTCTAAAGCGATTCCACTTAAAACAAATTCTGAGGACGAGACCAGGTTTGAGACATGCGTTCGCTAAGTTTGCGATGAAATGCATTGATGTTCCAGTAGTTTTCTAGCTGCAATGCATAAAACGGAGTTTTATTAGAAAACCAAATGGGACAAGAGTGATTCTTTTGCCTCTAGTTTGACTGCGCCTATCTCCAAACGAGTGCTAGTTTCACACTTCGTTCTAAGTGGAGGTGCCTTTTGATATCAATGGCTTCAATTCGTACATAGCAATGCGTGCGCTAAAGTAATTCGTTAAAAATATGACTAATGAACATTTTCCTAATTAGTCAATTATGCATGTTGATTTCCAGTGTAAGTAATGTCGGCCTCTTCACGTAATCTAGCTGAATAAGTAAATTTCGTATGCCCAAGGCGATTTAAGAAAATCTGTTCACTTTATCATAGAACACCACGTATATATACTGTATCCAAAGACGACGTAGTGGAGAGCCCTTATTTGAAGACGTATGAAATTAGTTGCTTTACTCGTGAGTTCTGTTGATGCTCATTACAGGAGCCTATTCAAAGGTGTGTTGCGATGCAGCTATTCACTGTAATATTTGTAGCATTTTATGCTGAACGTATTGAAGCGCAGCCCTGTGCCAAAATAGGCGTTTGATGTAACTGGGACTCAACAAGCGACCGCGCGGGTTTACACCGATGCCGATGACTGGCTACTGACTATATATTAACCCGCTCGAACAGGTCATCCTGCGCACAGCGTCCGATTACACGGAAGCGCGTGAACCGAACACGAATTCTCTCTTTCGCGTTGAATGCAACAGTGGCAACCGCCCCCTGCGCACAATGCACAGACGTGGCACAATCGCACGCGTGGATATTAGTGCACTTGACGATGGTTACTCATCGTATACTATTCATCCGTACGTAGTTATACCCGGTCGAGTGCGCCCATGCCGCAGGCATGCAGGTATAGATAGTGCGGGATTCGAGAAATTCCTGCGCTTACAGCATTCGCGAGGCTGGAATTACGCAACCAAAATAACAAGAGAGAGAGAGAGAGAGAGACGATGACGGTCGGCGCTGAAATTGGGGGATCACATTCCGGAGGTTCCTCTTTCGCTCCGGCTACGCCTCGGCTGTGCCACTAAAGACCACAGAGCCGTAACAGCGTGCGTGCGTGCGCGCAGGCAAGCAGAAACGTACACGATGCTCATGCGCGCGGTTCGATTCACGCCGCCCCTGACGTACACACTATAATGGCGGGTGCTTCGGCGCGGAATCAAACAAGAACGCCGCCACGCATAGAGATCCACACATAAAAAGAAAGAGAGAAAGATAAGAAAAGAAAAAGAAGGGAAACTAAAAAGAGACGACAAGAAAGCGGCAACCGGAGTGACCCGCGAGGAACGCCCCGAAACGGGTGAGGTTCTCGATTCGACGGACTCGTCTCGCTCGGAGTGGCTAACCGCGAGGCGATAGGAATAGGGGTTAACAAACGGACCCCGTGACCAGCGACACCGCGAGGCGATAGGAATAGGGGTTAACAAACGGACCCCGTGACCAGCGACACGTCTGCGCGGTCGCGTAGCGTACGCAGCGCGCCGTCGCGTCGCGGGAATGGACGGTCGCGTGACGACGCCGTCGCAAACGACCGACCACGTCCGCCCTCGATCCCGTCTCGAATCGAGAAACATGCGCGGGCGGGTGCCAACTCAGTCGCGCGCCCTTCTCTCAATCTAAGGGCAGTGCACGCGTAAACTAGCGATGCAATGAAGATTGAAGGAGAATAGAAGGCCCGCGTAGCGATGACACTATTACCGGCACTGTTGCGGCGACTTCCTGTCTTTGTTGTGCCGCAGACTTGAATTGAGGGTTTCTATGTGCGCTCGTTTTCTTCTCCTGATCTTTCTATTACAAGGATACCGACGTACCTTTTTTTTTTTCTACGCCTTGGATTTCCTCACATAAAAAAAAAAAAATCGAGTCGGTGGCGTTGCAAGACCGTGCCACTGGGGATGTGACTTTTCCTTCCTTCTTTCTTTCTTTCGTGTTTTTTTTACTTCTTCCTGGAGGCGCCACCAGCAGACACTGACTTATCGCCGGAACTGTTGTTACCGACATACTCGCAAACTGTTATCATGGTTGGCCTTCCCCTAGAATTTAATCTTCGGTAACATACCAAAAGTATACAAAAGCTCTTCGGTTTTCTCGGAAGGGTTCTCTTTTTTTCTAGGAAAACCGCGAATGTGGACACAAGGCAAAAGAAACTGAGCACGTAAGCAAACCCCAGGTGCATAGCCAAACTCTATCCTTACACAATAACGCGCATGTGTCTTTATTCTGCGATATTTCTTTCTTTCTTTCTTTCTACTTGCGGCTATTGTTGTTCACTGTGGGGCACACCATTCGCTCCGCCGTTCTAGGTAGTAATCAAACGACACCGTCGTCCTAAGCGAGTGGAGCCAGGCCCTGCCGCCAGACGATCACCGCTGTTCCGACCGTTGGCGGAATCGGTTCAGTGAACCGGGCGCATCGTTTCAACTTCGTTCACGGTGAGGGTTGGCGCGGTAAGAAAAGGAGAAAGTCTTCGAAGAAGGAGGGGAGGGAGGCCCTCAGCTTGCATCACTGAACCCGAAGATGCACCGCCTACCGGCTCCACAAATTGTGGCGACAAAGGGAAAGCGAAGCAATGTTGTTGAGGGCGATCCGTTTTCTTCGTCTTCTTTCGGTGTATGTGTGCGAGCGTGCGTGCACGCGTATACGTGGGCATGCGTATGTGCGAGAGCGTGTGTAAGGGGGGGGGGGGATGTGAGCACCTGCTGCGCGTGTGGGAAGGGGTGGGAGGGCGGCTTGAGCGGGCGTTGGCGTGCCTATATATATATATATATGTACTGGTGCGCGTGGATCGGGGTTCTATATTTTTGCTCCGATTCGTGGATTTCCCAAGTAGATGCAGGCACGCCCATTTCCTGCGCGAAAAGAAAGAGAACTGCAGAGATTTATACCATGAACAAAACAAGACACAACTAAGTTGCTGGGAAGCATTTTGTCGTCATTAGTTTTGCCTGCTCGTTGCGACCAGTTGAATGAGTTTTCTTTCGTGTCCGTCGAGATAGCATACTCTTGGTTTGAGCGGCAAACAGGAAAGAAACAGAGATGCTCTTTCCTGTGTTTGCAAAATGCAAAGCAGTGCAAGCGAGCGTAAATGTGTTTCTGATCTCAATGACGTCCGCGTGCCTGCTACAGCAAGTCCCAATCAAATCCCTGCAAGATGGACGAAGCATGTTCACTCGTAGGATTGACAAATTTACTATTACAAGCGATACCTAGCAGTAACTAGGCTATATCTAAAACCGTAAAATGTTTTTATATAATACAAATGAAATGGATGTAGTTGGTTAATAGCTACCCATGAGTTGTACTTGCTGCGCAGGAACAACGGAAAAGGGGACGTCTTTCTCTGCGGGCTCCGTAACTATCCCGTTCGTGGCCGACATATGACTAGTACTCCGCGGCCGAAGGGAGTCGGTCACCACCCGGCACTCCGAGGTCGGAGTTAATGGGTCATCCTTTACTCGGGTCTGTGGCCAAGAAAAGGAGCGAGGTCAATGCTGCTTACCTCCGGTCACCTGACCAGAACCTCCGTATTCAGCATGGCATCGTCTCTTCGTGCTTGCCTGTTCATCGAGCAACCACATTTTGCGAACAGTCACTCGAAATGCTCACTCGTTCGAAGTAGCAGATGTGCTCGGTGAGCGCGGGGTGAACTTGACGGAGCAGTAGCACAGTGGTAGCATTCTTCCTTGACTACTTGACCTTGACATTCTACCTTGACCTCTGTTGGTAGCGTTAGACCGGCTCACACGGCGTTTAACCAAGTCTTTACCACGTTATCCTCCCACTTTAAAAAGGAGACGCTCTTGAGGAGCAATTTCAGGCAGCACGTCTTGGCCGGGCTAGAAGCACCCGCAGCTTAGCTCCATTCCTCATCCTCTTTATTCTTACAATTCCCTAGGCTAGTATCTTGAGCCTACTTATAGTAGAAAGAGAAAAAAGAGAAGTAGAAGAAAGAAAAAAGAAAGAGAAGTGCTTCCGCACTTCTCTCTTTTGGGAACCACTTGCGATGGCAACAGAGAAAAAAAGAATTGCCTAAGCACACCGTCCATCACGCTCATCGAAGCAACACAGGCTAACTTCTCTGTCTTTTCTCTCGTTTTCTCTCTATCTTTTGTCATATCTTATATTTCAACCCGCCCCCTCTCCTGCTATCACCATGTATATAGGCGTGTTCTCTAACTGTATTAAACGAGTTCGTAGTTTGCGCCACGTACGTCCACTCCTTGTTCTTTGCCTCCCTTGTTTAGTTTCTCCGCCAGTGTAAAACTAAGTCAATGCAATCATGAACGTCCACCAACTAGTCCCGTTCATTGCTTAACTAGACTATTACTAACCCTGGAGCTTCATGTTTTTTTTTCTTCTTTTGCTGAAAAAGTTGTCCCAGGTGAGGGTTCTGTTTGAACAGTGGTCGAACCAAGGATGCCGCTGAAGCCGAAATTTCTACAAGTGTACTTGTCGAAACTTGTAGCGCTGGCTCCAAAGGAATCCCTCGTTGGATGGCTGCGTATCACTCTAATTCTGCACCTTCGTGTGATCCTCAGACTTGTTGGACTTGTGCTTGAAGGAAAACGGCTTTTCTGGGAAACAAGAAATCCACATTTTAAATGCGATAAAAGAAAATGGACCGAAAAGATAAAGAAAAAGAAAGCGTCACCTTTTGGCAGGCGAGCCTGTCTTGCCGTTCAGGCTGACCCCGTTGATAGTGCAGCTTGAAATTATGGGCCACAGGGGCGGCTGGGTATATGCACTGGAGCTACCGGGTATGAGTCATCGGGCATGTGGCCCGTGGGGCCACAGGGTAATGTGCCACTAAAGAGACTGGTGCATTATAGGTGCCGAAAGGTTCGACACTGGGTTTTAGCTTATTCTTAAATTTATATCTTTCCATCGTAAACATTCTTCTTTATTATAAACACTCTACAAACTGTAATCTCTACATAACCGTTCTCTGCACAGCAGTTACATTATTCATGCAACCGTACTCTAAAGATCACGATTGTTTCGCACTACGTACACGTAAACTATAGCGGAGTCTGCCAATTTTCGTTTCTGAGCTCTTACTATCAGCAGTTTCCATTCAGCCGTCGTAGTGCTTGAGTGAACACTGGAGCAAAATCAAGCTAGCAATGCAAATCTATACCAAAAGCCATTTGTACGAGTGTGCGAAGAAATATGCACGCACAACACCGTTTCATTAAGGGACGTTTGGGAGCTCGCGCCTATTATGCCGCCAAAAAATCCTAAAAACAATAGCAGCTATACAATGCGTCTCGAACAAGATAGAGGGTGCTTTAGCCATGGCAGCCCACTTACTTAAGAGCCTGAAGTTCCCCGCCAACTTAATATTTGAAATCGCTGCTACCGGCATTTGTATGCGGTATTTTGTAATATTAACTTCAAGCTCGCCCTCTCTCTCTCTCTCTCTCTCTCTCTCTCTCTCTCTCTCTCTCTCTCTCAATTTTTCAGTGTGAGAACTAATATCAGGTTAATACCATGCGTAACTTTACTCTTTGTGTTCTGCTTATAATAGTGTGGGCATTACTCGATTATGCTAGACTGCGAGCCTTAGGATAGGGTTGGCACTTTGCGCTGAGATAATGAATTCGTTTCGGAACGCGGAATGACCAAAATGTGTTTCAACGATATCGCTTCATCCACGTGGTATATAAATTAGTACTAAATATTTATAGGCGCCAACGGTCTTACCTTCATATTGAAAGGACTATACTGAACAACTCGTTGCAAAACCGCCATTCGTAACTTCGAGGTACTATTTCTTTTTCAATTTCTTTACGGCTAAGAAGTAAGGAACGCTCGCAAAAAAGGCTACCGATCACGTCATCGCTGAATCTTCTTACGTGTTCGGCACCCTCTGGGTTAGGTTTCCAGGCCGCGTAAGAGCAGCTATATACAAAGGCCGGCCAACAACCACGAAGAGCTCACTCATCAATCTCCCACTGCGTGTTGCCCCTCGGCTTTCACCACCACCACCGAGTGCGCGCGTGCACCTATAGAGCCGTTCATCAGACATTGCCTCTCGGCGATCTTCGCATGGCCGCGGCGTGTCGTCGGAAATTATTCGCTCTTATCCCGGCTCGCTGAATAGCTAAGACGAAAACTGGCAGCCGCCACCACGTACACGCTCGGCGTGTGCAAGCGCCACTTAGCATTCTCGGCCCGCAGTCCGTGGCTCTTCTTTCCTCGCTTCGAGCATTTCTCCGTCTTTCTTCTCGCCTTCCAAAACAAAAAAGAAAAGAATGCAAGCAAGCGCAGTCTATAGCGGACGCACGCGTACGCGACAAACGCGCACACACGCACACGCGCCCACATACACACGTACGTGAACACACACACAAACGCTATCGCGCTGGCGTATTAATGCCTAATGTGTTTCTCTTTTGTTTCGCTCCTTTTCCCCCCCATTCCTTGCCGACCTTGTTTACCCAAAGCTCGCTACTTTAGGGCAGCGCACGCCTTCGTCGCCGTTTGAGAAAAATGGCCATTTGCGCCTTTCCGAATAAATTGATGAAGGGGGGGTGGGGGGTAGAGATGTTGCGTCCTCTTGACCGCGCGCGCAGGTGGCCCGCGGGTGGGCACGTACAATACGTGAGATAATGTATTGTCCGTCACGTCCGCGACCTCTTAATAGCACCGCGTTCGGATGAGACCTGGCGAACTGTAGGGAGGGAACATCGAAGAAGAATTACCCCTGGTTTTTCGGCTGGCCCCGGCTCAGGCGCATTTGGCTGGGAGGGCAAGAAATAAACATAAGCGGTTCTTCGTGCGGACGAAGGCTTGTTTTCCGGCGTCTTCCCGCATGGAAGGGGGAGGGGGGAGAGTGAATTCGCGCGTGCGGGACATAATTGCCACTCTGGCGGAAACGGAAAGGCGTTTAGGAGAAGAATGCAGGTTCAAGTGAAATGTTCGTAGGAGTGTACTGCGACGTAAAACGCGAGGAATCGTTCGTTGTCTGTTATCACATAACCATGCGTTACCGTCACGGAAGCGCAGGGCCGTCACGTCCTTAAATGGCTCGCTATGTGCCGCGGTCATGCGCTGGGCTTTATTTCCGTGGTTCTATGTACTGCATAAGATAACGTTCCAAGAAGTTCTAAAGTTCGCCTAGGTACTCGTCCACTTTATGACCGAAACGTTTGTTTAACAACAAACAAACAACTCAGTTTCACACTTTTATTTCGTGCCATAACCGGCTTCGTTTTCGGACGTCGTTCTTGGAGGACAAAATTTCACCACATTGTTATATACGATTTATTTTTGCACGAATCCACTACGTTTGCCGTTTTAAATTGGCTGACTGCCGTCACCGTATAGCTCGACAAGCTCAATCATGAGTTGACTCACTCAGACTTGCAAAAGTTCGTGAGCATGAGTCTGCGCTGACTGCATATGCATGCAGTGACACCACGTTGTTACGAGTCTGAGTGATTCGAGGTGGGTAGAAGCGGCGCACGAGCCTCAGTCAATACGAGCAGAACAAGTCGCACTGAGAGCTCGCGTCAGTTTGAGTGAGTTCAAGTATAAGTCTCAATCATTTGTGCGTCCAATATTTTTACTCCACGGTTACTCCACGGGGCCACACTGAAGGCTCAGCCTGCACGATCCCAGGTTATTATGTGTTCATAAATGGGGTTCATTTGAGCCAGCAAGAACAGACTCAGTGAGCACGTGTGAATAAGGTACTTGCGTACTGAATACGTTTTACAGGTGTAACATGCTATAGGTTAAAGTTGGTCAGGTCTGTTACTGTAAAATGTGGATTTACGAGAGGGCTACATTCAAATTCAAAGCTGGCTTGTATTGGGTGCGATCTATGTGCCTAAGTTGCCGAGGCTTCTCTGTGGCATCGTAGAATTGGACGCGCACACTTACAGGCTTTCGTTTACACAGCTTAAAAGGAAATAGTCCTAGGCTTTTGGCGGATAGATGAGGCACCGACTACCCACACTATATATAAGAAAAATCCCGGGGGAAATGGGATTCCCGGGGAAACTGGGCAGTTGGTCCTGAAAAGGGCGCTTTCGTCCCTCAAAGGACTAGCTGCGTGAATGTACGTGCCGTTAGCAAATTTCGGAGACCACGTGTTTAGTTCTTGGTCGGAAAGAGAGCAACGGGAGGACGAACGACAACAGTTACTCCCCATGCACTTCGCTGTTTTCGTCCGTGTCATGGAGCGATGCGGCGAAAACGGTATTGTCTATAGATCGTGAATAGTTCGAAGTTCGTACACTGTCTATTGAACTACATGCAAAGCAGCACCTTGCCTCTTCGTGAGAAAATTGCATGAAATCTAAAAGCTGAAATGTGAAAAGCCATGCCCTTCGTGGTTCGCACACCATAAGTGAGCGATACACATTAAACGCGCAAGTCATTGATTGACTGGTAGATTTTCTTGGTCAGTAGTACGTAAGTTCCTTCCGTTTCAAGGAGATTGCGAACTTAACTGAAGTGATGTGTAGCTCAAACGGGACACGCTAAGCGACAGAGAAATTGGCCTTCTCTGTCGTCCTGGGGAACCTCGTCTCAGCTCGCTACACGTATACATACGTCGCGTAGTGCCTCAGTTTAAATTACCCTAAGAATGCTCGGGCAGATTTCTATTCGCAATCACTTATGATAGCAAGTACACTCACCGTTAGACTCTCCCCGCATAGCATACACCAAATGCCGAGTCGTTTTTATATTGCTGCACCTGCGTTCCGATGCTTAACCTTGTCTCAATATCCTGTCCTGTCAACTGGCCTGCCCTTGGTGAAGTGGTTAGAGTACCTGACATGTGAGCGCAGGGACGTGAGTTCGAATCCTACTTTCGGGCAATTGCTAATTTCATTAATTCCACCATTGTGGAGCATCGGAAGAATGACAGCTACTCCCCTGACGAGCATCGGAAAAGGGCAACTGTTAGTCCTCGAAGGATAAACCGCATGGGGAGTAACAGTTCATCCCATTGCACTCACCCCTTATCCATGTGGCAGATCAGTTCCTCGCCTAAAGGAGTAACCTCAATACCCCACCTTATTAGAATGCAGCTGTACTTCATTAGTGAGTAGGTATTACTGCAAATCTAAGTGAATCCGATGGAGTATGAGTCTGCGAGATAGTAGCTTGTTTCTCCAGGGGAGCCTTTTTTTTTTTTTGTGCGCGTGTGTGAATTAGTCTGAGTGATTTCTGCTCGACCTGCCGACCAATGGTTATAGGTGATACATGATTACATGTATTTTTTATGTATATATAAGTCCGTTTTACGCGTTCGTACACTAGCTAAAAACGGTGGCTCACCGCTATTTATACCAGCGCACTCTTCCCCACCCCTTCTGAACTTTGCCTCCAAACGTAAAGAAGGAAATCCGTGCGAGGAGAATTAATTTAAAAATTCTCGACGCGAAATCATTTTTTTTTCGCGGATGGTACACATCGCTTACTACACCTCTATATATGGGCACATAGAAACCAAACTGTCTGCTACGCAGTTTCACCGACCGCCGCATTAGTCACCTGAGATGGCACTCTAAGCGAGCTTATAAGAAGAAAAAAAAATGAAAAGAAAAACAGCATTCGCATCCGGAAATTCGATCGAGCAGGTCCGGCAGCGCGCCGCGCACTTTGAGAAACGAAGCGCACGCAAGTTGCCCGGCGCAGTAAACGTCCTTCGCACACTCGACGGCCGATCACGATCGAAGCAAATAAAGAAAGGATGCCTCCGTGGGCGCTGGCGTGGACAGCATGGCCGCGGCTCGCGCGGGCACAACAGGATCCTGCCGCACTATATGCGCGAGCTATATGGTGCGGCGATTGCCACATGCATCACCGTTTGATTCGCCGACACTTTAATAATACATTTATTTATCTCACCACCCTGCCCAGCCAGCCACTTAAGTGGCCCCAACCTCGAGCTCTTCCTTTTTTATTTCGAGCGGTGACTGTGTGCCCGTAATGGCGGAGTCAATCGCTCGAAATACGAACGTATTAGCCCCGATAACGAACTACAGGGGCGCTGCGAGCGCCGCTCGCGTGACGTCAGGGCAAGTACTCGCGCCTGTCGTCTGCTACAGTTCGGGCGTTGTCCGGGCGCTTTCTGCGGTGTTTTCGTTTGTTCTCCCAGCTTGTATACTTATGGCGGCCGTCTCCAATATATTTTTACGACGTCTTCATTCACGAAAATTTATTCAAAGAGCTAATTTGCTAATTTCTTAGACAGCAATGCAGCTCTCAAAGGCAACGCTACAGGGGCAGCCGAAGGAGCGCAGACCAGCCCATTGCGGGTTTTTCATGCGCGGATGGACAATCGCATAACATAGCATATAGGAATCCAGTTATGATACCATACCTGCAGCGGTGCAACAAGTATGTCACAAACGCTGGCTATTTATGACTTCTACAATCGTTACGTTAATTTTAATCCGCTAAAACAGGTTTGCTCACGACGAGTAGTTCATGGTATAATATCGAATTTTTGCATTTCTTCACAGAAACGCTCGGCAGTAACACGGGGACTTAACTAATATTGGAGTTTAGATTCTACAAGCACCACTTGCTTCTTTAACTGTTTGTCAACATTAGGCGGTTCTTCCGTGTTTATATTAAGCGGCGGAAATTAGTAGTAAAGTTAATGAAGGCTTACAGCTATTTACAGACTGCAAATAGGAATGTACCAATATATATTCCCTTTTCCGTGCTACACGTTCGACTCACTTGAGAAATTTACTGGTGCTTGTTGCTTGAGGAATATACATAAGGAATCTTTTTGGCGAACTGACACAGGCTGCCGGGCCCAAATTTTTTAGTGAAGTATGCCTGTTGGACCGCATGGCTGCAGCTAGAAAGAAGTCGAAGCTTCAATCATTAGTAGTATGGGACATATTGAAGATATCGAAATTCCCCGGTGGAGGGTCATAAATAAAGTCAAAGTATATGCAGGGCTTGTGGTGCTTTCTCTATGAATGTTTGCGATTGAATTGGAGCAAACTTTATTTAGCCTGCAGTTGGGCAAGGTTCTCTTTTATGCACCGGTGAAGCGAATAGTTATCCGTTTGCATAATTAAACGTTGGATCGAGACATGGTGAGACAGAAGGTGCTTGAATTTTCCTTTCCTAGGCAATCTAAGCTGCGCTGTAGTAGCTCGAGAATATTTTAGCCATTCCAGTTGGCGCGGTAAAAAAATGCTTTATGGGTTCAATTCGAACTTGTAGTGAACTGATGGGTTTCGCGAACATAGCGTGCCTCGCCATACCGATAGTCGGCTGCTACCGTTACGTGATCAGGGGTGTGCCAAATTGTCGATAAAGGCTACTTAGGGCCACTATGAAACATTTCATCACTTGCAATTACTTGGCTCTTGATTTAACAACGTAACTTTTGTCTCAGGTGGTTGCTACTATGGCGTTTGTGAATTAACTATGTAAATACTCTACATGACGCGCCGTCGTGTTAGCCGCCATGAGCAATTCGTTTTTTGGAGGCCTGTTCCAGAGGGGCATGAAAGAAGTAGCAGCAAACTTTTTCATAAGAAATGCGCGCCTAACCATGTTTTTACGCATTAATGAATGGCCATATTCAAATTGAACAACACAACAGAGTAATAAGAATAATAATAATGACAGCTTCACTGGGCAGTGTCTTTCTAACACGGATAACATGCTGATGCCAATTACCGAGATTTTTCTTCCATGCAAAATGCAATGTCGCTCATAGCTAAATACTAAGAGAATACTAAGTGTTTAGCGTGGCATCATACACAACTTCGCGTGTTGAATTTTCAGACATTCCTTTTACGCAAAGTTTGTGGACGGACACGGCTCATATATCCATTGCAATGCCAGTAGACTCCTTCAACGCTACATAGCTTGCGATATCCAGGCCGCAAATTTTATTGACTCATGCGCTTTAAGAGAAGGAACTGTGGTTCAGACATGGCAGCAGAAAGAAGCCGACATATCGTTCAATAAGCACGGCTCGAGCCACCCATACCCCAAGCATACACGAAGGAAGCGAGCGCGCGCGGCAGCCGAGCGAGCCGAGCCAGCGGCGTCCTGGCCGTGACGTCACTCGCGAGAGGGCGCCACTCCTAATTCTCGCCGCTAATATACTATAGGCGCCCGATGTCTTTATTTGTTTTGCCACAAAGCGCCAGCTGTACGGGATACCTCATGCATTCGAGAATGCGGTGGCGTGAAGTGTTAGGCTTACGCCGTCGTGTTGCTCTTCGTTATAGATGAATCCTTAAAAACAGAAGAGCGAACATTTGTTCACAAAAGTGCATCGGCAATTCGTCTCCCAAGAAGTTATCATGAGTGATGAATGTGACGGCAAACGTTCGGTAAAACGCAAGGGAAAGAGATTAATAACAAGGATGGGCCATCTATTCTACGCATGGTAGTAAAGTGTAGCTCTCGATGACTTGAACTGATCGGCAATCACGTATATATGTGAGGTGATTCTGGCGCATTATTGCCGTCGCCACTGTGGTATAAAGTTTGTAAACAGGGATAAGGTGCTTCAGAAAGGCTGGCCAACGTTTCGATAAGAGGACCTATCTTCGTCAAAGGCAGCCTCGTCATCCTCGGTATGTTAGTTTTTAAGGGTTAGTGCAGTGACGTCACGTGCAGTTGTTGTCGGTGGCGGTTGGTCACCAGGCGTTTACGAGCCTACTCAAGGAGTCAAAATGGCGTATGGTGCGGTATTAAAGTAAAGATCTCTTTACCTTATAACGCACGGGGGACGCGCATTTCAGCAGTGTAGTAGCTTGTAGAATGTTTATTGAGAGAAATTTGCACTCTATGGTGGTGACACGACAACAACAACATTTTTTTTTTTGACACTCGTGAGCAGCTGGCTTGCCTTTCGACTGTCACCGCGTGGTACAGTTGGTCCCAAGAAGCTGATACCACGGGGCGGAATGGCCTTCGTAGCGTTCTTTCCTTCTTGAGGTTGACACAGAGTAAAGCAAATACTCATCGTGTATGCTGCATCGTACGGTGCTACGCGGAATTCCCGCTCCCAACTTCGTATTAAGCGGAAGCTTTAGCTCGGATGCTCCGATCTAAATACACGTAAAAGGAGAATTCGTTTTTCTCGGCAACCACTGCACCAAATTTGGCGAGGTTTGTTGCATTTTAAAGGAAAACTAAAAATCTAGTGAATGTTGGTCTCGAATTTCTGATATAGGTTTTCGATTTTTCACTAAAAATTGGCAAAAATCGAAAATTTTCAAAAGACGGAACTGTCACGTTTACAACATTGTAGCTCAGCAATGAAAAATGATACCACAATTCTGTGAATCGCATCTAATAGTACATCTAAAGCGGACAAAATTGATATGTCACAAATAAATTTCAAAAGAATTATGAATATGTAAATACAGCTTTTGCAGAAACCTTGTATACAACGTAACTAATTCACGCAATACGCAAGTTGACATACGAAATTTGTCCGCTTTCAACGATATAACGGATGCCGTTTACAGAACCGCGATTTTGGTTGCAGAGCTATTAACTTGCAAACTTCGTGATTCTATTTTTTCAGACTTTCGAATTGTTGAAAAATGTTTTCACAAGATTCAGGCCCTATATCGAAATTCCGCTTCCAACAGTCACTAGAATTTAACTTTCGCTCTCAAATGCAACAAATTTCACTAAAATCGGTCAAGGGGTTATCTCAGAAAAGCCTTTTTGCGTTTTACATGTATTCTAATAGTCCGCCGGAGTTGGCCCCGAGCTAAAGCTTCCTCTTAAGCGGGCTCCTGTGCCACTACACTACGCCTATTCTGGCATGAAGTGCATGCACTGCAGTCGGGTTCAAGCACACACACATACACACACACATACACACACACAAAAAAAGCTTGAAATCAAGCAACAATAAAAAAATTTTTTTTTTCTTACAAGAATATGGTGTATTAATACTTCACCTGTTTCGCCGTTGTCCTTTCTCTTCCACGCACAGCCATACATTTGCTCTGTTTGCGTTCCTCACAGCGGCCGAAATCAGGAGCCTAATTAGTTCCAATCTGGTACATCCTGACTTAAGAATTGTAGCAGCGCAAACACACGCATCCACCAGCGCTTGTGTCTCGTCCTTGCTACTTTGTGGATGGACGTGTTTGCGCAGTTACAATTGTTAAGTCAAGTATGCACCAACTCGCCCAGAAAGAAGTTTTAATGAACTGGTACATCTTGCAGTACATCTTGCAGCGTCAACCCCATATCTTGCTTGCAATGTCGAGCGTTATTCTCGATATACCACTTTCAGGGATATCACCTTCAGTGCGCGTTCGTTGGCTACGCCATTGACAGGGTGCCCGTCACTCAGAGAGGCGCCGCGCTGTGCTCAAAATTTAGATATCTCGAAGACTGATAGACAATGAATACTAATAAATTTGCCCTTGCGACGCGCGCCCCCTCTGACAGCTATTACAAATCATAGCATGTCTTAGACATACCCTTGATTTCCATCATTTCTACCAGCCGTTATCGAAATACACAATGGAAACCTATACTGTGCCATCTATGTACACGTATCTTAACGACAGCGCCTTCTGTGTCTGCGGATGAGCCTCTTTTTTTATGCATGATACATAGATTCTGCCTGGATAACAATTGCTTATACTGCAACGCCCCATAAATGTACACTGTACATAGATAATGCGCAGCTGTACAGTGGGTGTGTACAGTGATCCTCTGTGTAGTAGTTTTCTCACGGAGGCCCATATACGTTTAAGCACTACCTACATAAAAGCAAATATTTGTAATGGATAGAATCAGCAGTTTCTCGGAGCGCTGGATGATTGACATCTGAAAGAGTATAGTCAGTCCTTTCTCGGAATCGAAAGGTTAAAAATTCGATTCGAAGTTGAATACAACTTCGAGTTTCCGGCGCTGTATTGCTTGGTGCCCGAGGCGGATTGTTTAGAGGCGAAACTATGCAAGAACTACCAGGTCTCGCAAGAACTTGCCGAAGTTTAATGCATGCCGTCTGCAAGATGGCGCACAAAGATGGACCACGCAACCTCTAGACTTTGCTACCCGACGAAATATGGTTAGCTGTGTCGCCGCATGACTTTGCTCGTATGTGTGTTCTTTTTGTTTTCTTTTTTTAAATATACGACATTAAGCAAAATAAGAACAAGAGCTTTGTAGCGCAACCCACCACCTCGCTTCAGAGGGCATGCTCATAGCATCCATCCATCCATCCATCCATCCATCCATCCATCCATCCATCCATCCATCCATCCATCCATCCATCCATCCATCCATCCATCAATCCATCCATCCATCCATCCATCCATCCATCCATCCATCCATCCATCCATCCATCCATCCATCCATCCATCCATCCATCCATCCATCCATCCATCCATCCATCCATCCATGCAGCCAGCCAGCCAGCCAGCCAGCCAGCCAGCCAGCCAGCCATCTATCCGTCCATCCGTCCGTCCATCCAGCCACCCATCCATCCGCTCGTCCGTCCATCCATCCATCCATCCATCCATCCATCCATCCATCCATCCATCCATCCATCCATCCATCCATCCATCCATCCATCCATCCATCCATCCATCCATCCATCCATCCATCCATCCATCCATCCGTATTGCCGATGCACAGTATTAAAATTGTCCAGAGGCCAACTTTAGTAGCTGCACCCGCAGTCAATACGCAGAGTCTACGATAGAGGGTTACGTTAGGAGTGTGATTACGTTCGGAGTGTGAATAATATATACGGTACGCCATGCATAACCACGGTATACGTCTCGCACTTACGCAAAAAAAAAAAAGGCAACGCCATTGCATTGCGCAACACGCCTCGGTTTATTTAGGCGCTGCATCGCCGCGGGAAGTGAATGCCAAAGTAACACGACGTATACGGCGGCCATAAGCGGCCGTTTATATTCTTCTCGTCTTCTCCTATGCGGCAGGCTTGTAGTAGCGGCCAAACTGTCCTAACACTCTCGCACGCACACTCGCACACGCACACGGTGGAAATGTGGCTCCTTATCAAACGAGAAACGAAATAAAAAAAAAACGACTCCTCTCCTCGGGCACAGTGAGCGAATCGCCCGTAAGTGGCGGCAGCGCAAAGCGCATGCCTTCCGTTAAAAAAAAAAGAAAAAAAAAACGCAGAAGAAGAAGAAGAAGAAAAGAAAATAGCGGAAGTGTGGCGAACTCTAAACGGAGGGTGGCCGCCGCATTACGGCGGCCAGCGGTATATAGGCGCTGATTACACTCTCATTTTCTTAGAATGGAGTCTCCCTCTGTGTCCTCTTCTGCAGGAGGTGCGCTCACGCCTTGGGCAGCGATACGGGGAGGTGGCCAGGTGACGCTGTGAGGTGGTCAGAAAAGAAAGCCTCGAGGTGGAGAAGGGGGGGGGGGGGGAGAACGTTGGAAGGTGAAGGTGAAGAACTGTAGTGACCGCGCGCGCGCAGTCACCCGCGGCAGAATTTTAAGACAGCCGCACGTAAGCTCTGCGCACGCGGTGCGGCCGCGCGTTGCCTTCGTCGTTGTCCACGCCGAGTCGGAAGCGAACGACGGCGGCGGCGACGGCGTCCGCTGGTCGCAGCCCCGGAGGCGCACATACACACGCCGTAATTGCTCATCACATCGAGTGAGAGAGCCAAACAGAATAATGACTCCGAGCGCGAGATGGAACTAAACGCGGGGCGCACTCTTTTTCAAGGCCCCCGTCCCCGTCCGTTGTTCCGGGAGCACAGGGGAGCACGGAGGCCCTGCCGCTGTTAAACTGTCGTCGGTTGTTGTGTTGTGTTGTGTTGTGTTGTGTTGTGTTGTGTTGGTTGTGTTGGTTTTGTTGGTTGTGTTGTGTTGAGTTATACTGTTTTGGTTGCGTTGTTTAGTTGTTCTCATGGTTGTTCGGGACTTTCGTCTTCTGCTTCTTCTTGTGTATATCTTGTTTGTCGTTTATTCCGCAAACAATCTGTATAAACAAAAAGAAGCAGCAGGTAGCAGCTGTACCATGCGGCGGAATGTACTTTGTGAGTAAGCCGGTCGTACTGTATAGAAGCGCAACGCCTTTTGTCGGCACCAGACGATTTGAAAGGCACGAGACGACTTAATAAAGCATCCGCACCTTTTGGCACCGCACGGTGAAACCGAGCAGCCGAGGGCGATCAGCCCTGCTAATGGACTGAAACGGATTACGAACGCAGTGAAGCTGACAATGGGACATTCTGGGAATTAACGCTGAGGTCCGTTTTTGCTGGTAGTATGCGCATGCGCCGAGGTTGTGATGAAGTCCTTGAGCGTACTTTAATCGCTTCCCAGATGAAGTCTGAGTGCAACGGGAGAAGACGAAACCGTTTGCGTGTGCTGGAGCCACGTTTGGAGACCGCAACAATAACAACAAAACAAGCAAGCCGACGTCTTGCTGGCGGTTCACGGGACCAACCAAACCAGACTCGGATACCAAAAAGCCAGGAAACTAGGAACAGCAACAAACGGAAGTCCTTTTCCTAAGCAAGCTTTTTATTTGTTGTGAAATACATGTTGAAGGAAAAATAATAATAAATGGTACATTTTCTTTCACGGTACATAGCTTCCAGTTGCTTACATTCGCGCACTACATGTGGATCCGCAGTATGAAAAAAAAAGAAAGAAAGAAAAAAGAGTGTGCTTCAGCTTCCTGGCTTTCGCTGTGCTGCCGCAGAAAATTGTCGCCGGGTAAAGTCACCTCAGCAGTCAGGCCCAGAGCCTCCACCGATGAAGTCCTTCATTCGGCGCAGCTAATCTCAGTATTGCATTTAATAATAATAATAATAATAATAATAATAATACTTTATTGATGACTTCAGAAACATACAGTGCAAGAATCGGGCCTGCCAAAGCCACAGTGGGCTTGAACGGCAGTGCCTGGCAGACAGCGACAGAGCCATCAGTAACTCGTTATTAAACAACAGTGAAAAAAAAAAACACACATACACACTCACATGACAGGCTTCCAATCACGCATTCATGTGTCTAAGAGCCTTTCTAAGACCACATTTTGTTTTCACATCTTGTATGCTTTGAGGAAGTAGATTAAACATTGTTGGGACATAATAGTTACGAAGTCTTCGACCATATCTCGTCTTACAGCGGGGTGTAATGTAAGGATTCTTTGGTCTCAGGGAACGGACAGGCACATAAGGAATTTTATACTGACTTAACCAAAAATGTTTTAAGATAACAGTTTCAAGCAGCAAAGAATTGAAATCAGGTAAAGACAAAGTTTTGAACACATCAGATTTGGGGGAGACATCATAAGCAACATGCTTCAGAATGCCACGAAGGACGGAGTTGACCCGGCTTACCAAATGTTGAGCGCCATGACCATATGTAGATATCCCATACCGGATTACACTGTAGCATAAGGCATGTACTACAAGCTTTCGGACAGACAATGGCATGTAAAATTTTATGTTATACAAAACACAAGACACTGCGCGAAGTTTTTGACAAATATATGCGAAATGAGAGTTCCAGGATAAATCACTGTCAAAAAAGACCCCAAGGTATTTAATTGAACAAGCGTATTGCACAGGGGCACACGAACAGGGATTGCAATGTGATGTGTGCAAATATAACGGGGAGGATAGGGTAACTTGCTTGACAGGGTTGTGGAAACAGATTAGTTGAGTTTTGGACGCATTTATATGGACTACATTATTCTGAAACCAGTCCATCACTCTTGTTGTTGCCATTTGTAAAGAAGAGATGGCGTCAGTGTAACTTCGAGCGTGTGAAACAAGGACAGTGTCATCAGCATACTGATATAATTTGACGTTCACAACATTAGATAAATCATTAAAATATAGGTTAAATAATAACGGACTTAAAATTGAACCCTGGGGGACGCCAGCTTTAATTTCAGTCAGGCTGCTACGAAATTTTCCAATAGACACAAGTTGTTGCCTATGAGATTTGATTCTTGCTTTTTATTATTTCTTTCTTCTTTTCTAACACATCACTCTGATTGGTTCTGTCATTCTTGCTAATGTGCGGCTCCCCTTCGCACCCCCTCGCTCGTTTCACATCGCCGATGTTAATTCCTCGATGTTCATCGTCTTTCGCAGCGTTCGCGCTAGCTATCGTGGCATAAAGTGGCCCGTCTCGTGGCCTGTCTTCTTCTGCCCTACGCAGTTCAAATAGACATGTATATAGGGCATCCCGTCTATCCCAGGTGCAGTTTGGGGGCGTGAACGCCAGTCAACCAACTCTCCACGTTGAGGCTTGTTCCCACTTCGCTTCCCCTGCCCGGAGAAAGAATTTTATGCCAGTGCTCATATAAATGAGAAGCAATCAATCAGGATGATGCACTTCAGACAGGCTGGCCGTCGTAGGCAGACCGAGCTTTGTCAGAAGTGGCCATGCCATACTTAAGAATAGTCGCTAGCTAGTACATGTTCAACGAAAATTGAACAACGAAACCACAGGGCTGTCATCCACGCTTTTGACACCTGGTACATTTAAGGAAACAATGCATCCTACTTCTTATTTAGTAAACCTTGCGTAATGGCGCACGACTACAGAAAAGAGATGCCTGCTGCATCCGGAGTGTCCGTATATAAGTGGAGTTACGTATACTATTGGCTTTATGGTGTAATTTCCCTATTGAAAAACCTTCACACCAGTGGCCAGTTCACACGAACCCAACAGCGTAATGTAACAACGCAACGTCACAACGTAAAACTGACACGCGAGTAACGACAAATCAGCCTTTGAAGAAGATAGGTTCCAACTATCGAAGCATCTTAGGAGATCAGCCACCGTCATCCCCCCCTTTTTCCACTCGCAGAGTATTTCCACCTATCGGCGTCCCCATCTCGACATCGTGCCATGCAGGGTTGGGGGGAGGGGGGATTACATTCGGCAGCCCGCGCTCGGGGATCTTCATCCCACGCACCTCGAACCTAGCTCGCAGTTCACAATACCCCGACTGCTCGAAGCGGTACACCGTGACGACGTGCCTCGTGTCAGAGGGTGACAACGCGCCGCAGACGCATTTCCGCGAGCGGACGAGTTAGCCCGGTGGCGCTCGCGCGCGTGCCCGCCGATCCACCGAAGCGTTGAACGCGCAAGATGCCGCAGATTCCACCTGAGTGCTGGTAGGAGAAAAAAAAAGAGAAGCGACAGAGAGAGAGAGAGAAAAAAAAGGAAAGGATAAACTGGCAAGGAAGGACGGGTAGTAGGCAGCTCAGTTCACATCTTGGCGGACGTTTAGCTTCCTCCTGCTCTTCTTCCCCTTCCTCGAGGCGAAAAAATGTCCGCTGCACTAAAAGAAAGGAAAAAAAATTCCGGAGTCGTCGTATAGCGTTGCATGGTAGCTAGTCGAACTCGTCTCCAACTGCCGCTCCTTGCATGTCCGAGGCGGCGACAACGGGCTGTTGTGAAATTCGCTCAATCGTCAAGGCGTCAGGCGGGACTGCCGTGCGCGGAGACAGGTCGGGCAGAAACGAGCATCCTCCGCCGCCGCCGCTCCTCTGGCTTCCTATATAATCGCGGCGGCAGCTCCGGAATGCCGACTGCGCGGAACGCGAGCGGGCAAGCGCGCTCAGGCCTCGCTGGGCCGCGCGGATTGCACGCGAGACGCGCGCGCGCGCGCGGCGTCTTCAATCCGTCTGCCCCCTTTGCGAGGAGGGGGGGCACCGCTCTCCGCCGCCGTCGCCACCAAAAGTTACCGAAGAGCAAGCCGGCCCGAAAACGCGGAAGGCGCCGCGGCCTACTGCACTCCCCGTCTGGCTGTGTACGCTCTGTATCTCTCTCTCTCTCTCTCTAATCCGGTGCAGCACTCGCACTGCCCAACAGGCAGGCAAACAGGCGAAGCAGTGTACAGAGCAATGCTGGGTATACCATCGCACAGAAATAGCAGCGCTAGAAGACGAGACGAGATATAGGAAAACACTAGAAAGAAAGAAAAAAAGAAACGAAAATTCTGCAGATCCACCATGCATTTTTATTTTTTTAAATCTATGTGGAGCGAAGCTCTCGTGTAGTGGTTAATGAAATGCTGTCAAACTATTAAACTTATACAACGGGTTTTTGCAGCGTAGATATTACACGCCTGCCCCGGGAAAGGACGCGGAAACACCGTGTTCTACGGGGCCGCGGTTAACACTGTTTTCCGGGATCGGCCCACTTTTAGTAACTTCGGGATCGGCCACCGATCAGCCAACTCTACTATTGCACTATCTCCAGCACCGCGGTAGACCTTACTCTGAAAGAAATCGACTGAATAGGCGTGCCAAAACCCCGAAAAAAAAAACCATAGAAACATTCGCTTTAATAATCGAATTATGCACTCGAAGACGTGTTTCTGTTGCGCTGAGGATATCTAAGTATCGGGGGTTGCTTGACTGCATAATTCCGCTGAGAACGGAGCTGGCGGCCGGCCCGGCCCGTCTGCAGGGAAAAGTACAGATGGGACTAACGTATAGCCGATCCGTTTAGCGTGTGCTACTCCGAATGCGAACTATTCGAAAAGACAACAGCAGAAGCAGCGCTTCGTTGCCTTCCTTCTTGCTGTCCCTTTTCACGAAACGCATTTCGCGCCACAATCAAGTATACCCAGAAAAAAGCAGCAGCAGCAGCAGCAGCAGCAGCAGCAGCAGCAGCAGCAGCAGCAGCAGCCACTGACGGCGAAGCAAAGGAGTGTTCGCTCAGAGAGCTTCTGTTTAAAAGAACCGGTGGCACACGACGCATTCGCATCACAGAGTCATAGCGCAAGGATTTACTCTCTTTTTTTTTAAGCTTCACGGGAGGAATGCTGATGCAATGAACCTGGAAATGACCAATCTCGGATACCTCCATTATTTCGCTCGTGAATTCATCCAGCAGGTTGTGTAGCGTCGCTCACTCCGAAAACACGGGGCGTGTAAACTTGCACTGGCAACAACGCAATTCAAGATTTCCGCAGTTTTCCTACGTTGCCCGTTGTACTTTCTCAATCTATATAATCCATACCTGACTAGCCGAAGTACCGCTTTCCACGTGTTTTTCTTGAAATTATGAACGAGCAAACAAACCTTTCAGGCCCTTCTTGCCAAATCTATATATATATATATATATATATATATATATATATATATATATATATATATATATATATATATATATATTACATAACGAGGGTCTCGAATCCGGCAACATTGATGCCTTCAGGTAGCATGTGTGGGTTTATTGACCAGTTGCCTTCACCCAAAAAGATGACGTTCTCCTGACGCCTGCGGCGAAAAGGACGTTCCACGTCCGCCGCCAAGGTCTGTGAGTGGAGGCGCTGGCTAGCACTCCCAGGGTTCTACTAGGACACTTAAATGCCCAAGAAAGTGGATGCGGAAACGGAGCGGCGGTAGCTCAATTGGATTTACATCGCACGCGAAATGCAAAGGTTGTGGGTTCGGTTCCCACCTGCGGCAAGATGTTTTTTCATCCACTTTAATTTCCATCAAGTTATCGTTCCTTTATGTCATTTGTTAAGCACAAGTCATTTCCTATGTTGTCCTTCGCGTCAGTGTTTGTTGGCGTCTTATGATATGACTAATCACCATTGGGCCCCTTGGTTAACCACCTTTCTTCTCGTTTATATATATATATTTAGCAGGCCAATTTTAAAGCAGAATAGGCCTGTTTACAAGTGAAATTCGAGGATACAAACATGAGGAGAGTCTGATTTCGGTGTTGCAAAGATACATTTAGTCGGCGTCATTGTGCTCTGACCTCCCCCCTACCCTGGTGTTTTCATGACGTCAGTACGCACGTACGGAGACGGAGATGTTCTGTGTGGCTCATTTTAGTTTGGAGAATGTTTAATTCTGACTTATTTCGATTATAGCCTTTCTTTAAAAAGGAAATGACGACATAAATATTCAGTTCCCCGCACGCAATAGTAACACACACTCGAGAAGGAAAAACACGTAGACAAGGAATCCGTGATATTCCGCCTTGAAGTCACTTATACCCCAGGTTTTGGTTAGAAATCAAGCGTTAGCAGTCTTGCCTTTGATAAGGCGCTAATAAGGCCTCTTTTATTGAGATTCTAAGGATCGGAGATCTAAAGGAAACTGGTGATCAACCCTTTATAGCCTCATTTATCGCTCGCCATTGGTGTCCCTTTAACGACTTGCCTCCATCTGAAATACGTGGGCCCTTTAACAGCGACGATGTTAGGGTGTCACTGAACTCTGCAGCTTAGAGACCGCGACCGGCTTATGTCAATTTTATTCTTACTTTCGCGCAGCCACAGCTGACCGCACGAAAAACACAATAGAGGCGCCATGGCTTTATTACTGTTTCTTATTGTCTGTCTCCTGTCGTCCAACTGCTTTCTAAATGCTTCTTTTTGTTTTCTGTCAGGCACGTCGTGCTTCACAAGAAAAAGTGGTCTCGTTACTTCCAAGCGGTGGTGTGCTCAAGAAAGACGAGAGCGCAGACCTCAGCAGGCTGAAGAGCGGACGCAGCCGCGATCCAGCCGGTATATACCCGTCTCCCTGGTATCAGCCACATCTGGAACATGGTATATTCCCAGTGGTGACCTCGCCCTCAACCTTCTTACTAGCACAGGGGGAATCGAGACGACCCCGGAAGGAGCTAAGCTGGAGACATCGAACCAAGGCGCGGGCGAATCTTCGGCGGGTATGCAGTTCTGCTGCTTTCGTCGCGGTATTTCATACACCTTTCCCGTCCTGCAGCGGTTAATTATTCTCGACTACAGCTTGAACAACAGCAACGTCTCTAATCTCATCCCGACATCGGCATTCTGTTTCACGCTGTGATAGTTGTTACGTGGCGGCGGAAAGTAGTTAAGCAATGTGAGCTGTCTCAAACGTACCAGCAGTCGTTTTCGTTCCGGTCCTATCTTTGCTGTCCTATCTTTGCCTTGTCAACCTTGGCGTGCTGATTTTATGCGGTTTGTGGGGTGACGACACGCGATATTGCCGATGGTGGCGCCAACCTCCAAGGGAATAAAGCAGCATTTTCTATCTGACCGGACTGTCGTCATCATGAACAGCACCCCCATCTACGTTCTTTCCCTAACTACATAAATCTAACAAGCGGACCAAGTATATGAAAAGGCCCAAGTACGTGTCCGCTTATCGTAACGTCGGCAGTACCGCTTCAGGCAGCTCAGCTCTGCGCGTCCTGCCGAAAATTACATTTTGTTTCTGCACCGAGCTTTCCCATTTAGGCCTGCGACCTTGAGGTACGCGTGTCTGCAGCCAGTGCGCGTAAAGAGCAGCAGCGTCTTTACCTGCAGAAGATTGTCGGTCATAAAACCCATGCACCCTGTTTTATAACCCAAACAGGGCTGAATCGAGGCGGATGCGTCGTCGTTGCGTTAAGACGAGTGCAGCGATTAGGTTCACTGCGCGCAAACGCGGACTGCATCGCAAACCGACCACTCGCGCTGTGGGATCTATCTTCCACCGCTGCTGTACCAGGCCCCAGCTGGTGCCGTCTCTCCGTTTGCAGTTCAAGAGAACCAACCGGTGCGCGATCAGCCGGGTTCGCCTTCCCGCCTGCAGTAAAATGCGGGACGCGTCCGCGACGAAAGTCAGTCCCGCACGCGGGCGCTCGCGCGCTGCTCGGACTATATATGTAATTCGGTAACGGACCAGTTGCCGGCAGGTCGTTTTCCCATTGAGCGCAGGCAAGCGCTTCCGGGGCTGCCACCGCATCCATGAGTCCGCTCTGCGTCGGCGTTTCCCAGCACAACGGGGCCGAGCTCCCGTGGAGTTGCTTCGACTCAATGCCGGCAATGTTGCACACTAGAGATGTGCACACTTGGACGCTCGATCGTTCTCCGTGTGGTATAGTTAGCGAGAAGTAACGCCATCACAGATGAAAGAACGAATGCTGCTACAGAATTTGAAAGTCTACTGAGGTACCATGCATACGTTCCCCCTGCGTGCGTTCAACAGAGTGGTTTAATGAGACACGACGCGAATTTTAAACCATAAGCATAAGCTCTTTCGCATAGCGGTTGGCATGACTGCCTGTTCGGAGCGAATCGTCATTCACGTCTCATTAATTTTCTACGTATCGACGTCACATCTCTGACTAGACGCTATACCGTGCGACAGCCTGCTTCGATCCCACCATCGCGGCTTTATCGCTGCAGGTATAACCTGCTAAGTATACAGCACATTCGCCGCGGCTTATATTACATTGCTGGAGCAGCTGCGCCGGGACCATTATAAAGCTGAAGATGCCGTCACACTTGCTCTGCCCTGGTCCAGTCGCGCTGATACAGTCGCTTGAGCAAGAGGCGAACAGTTTTGTTGTGCCCAGATTTAGCGCAGTTTTCCGGTTTGCCATGGCTTATAGCTGGAGTAATACCACACCGGTGGTATGCACTTCTGTCCGTGTTGTTTTGTGTGGCTTCTTCCTGCATAAAGTGAACTGTACTTACAACCTCGTTTTCGTAACTTATTACTCAATTTCCTGGAGTTATGGAAATTGACCTTTTTTTCAAAGCAGATGTCACTTATTTCTGCTCGCTAGTGAATCAGTTTATCCTGAAGGTCTTCCCTCGCATCAGCAGCAGCAATCACAGTTAAAAGGCCGTGATGCAAGTTCTACCTCACCGTCACAATAGAGATCGAGTCACGCATGTTTCTTTTTCGTCGCGTGTGTGCCTGTTCACAATGGCAGCGTCAACCGGAAATAAGGCTTGACCCGCGGTACACCGACCTCGTCTCATCGCGAGGCAGAGTCGCCGGTGCAACGCGAGACGAAGTCGTAGACGTAGAATAAAGCGAGTTAGGCACGCAGCAAGGAACAAACGGCGATGTGGTCCTTTTGAAGTATCGCCCGGTGGTTTTCGGGGACAATGGGAATCGATGACCGTAAGCATCTCTGCCGAACGTCGTATCGAAGGTTCCCGTGCGCGGCACAATGGTGAACGAAAGCGACCATAACGTCGTCATTCACCGGGAACGTCTTCTTCCTCGTACGTGCACATACGCCCCGATCCGCCCGCGCCTCGAGGCACAGAATCGAACGGCCATCGTTTCACTCCGCCGTCGGTGGTCGTGCCACCACCGCGCCTCGAAGCGAAAAAAAAACGAACAAAAAAAAGAGAGAAAAGGAGAGAAAGAATGAAAGACAAACGCGTACGAGTGCCTGTCGGATCGAGGTCCGCGCAGCGCGCCCCTCCCTTAAGTTAAAGCAAGCGTGCAGCGCTCGCGGCACGCCACGCAGGAAGGAAGGGACTGCATAACCCGCCGACGGATTTGCAGAGGGACCTGTTATCCTTTCTTCCTTCCTCGTCGCCCAACAGCGGCTCGCCCTTTCCGAGTGGGACCGAGAGAAGAGAATATCTCTCGCGTTCCCCGGCGTTCTCGGACGCTTCAAGTTCAAGTTCGAGGTTAACGGCGTGTTAACTGGCTTCGAGCGGCCGAGCGATCCTCAATCGCTCTCCCCGCCGGCCCGAGCCGGAACTTTTCATTTCAGGCCCTTCCACCGGCCGGCCCCGTTATCCGACCGGAAGTCTGTCTGGCGGCGGCCCGCGCAAACGCCGATCCCCCCCCCCCCCCCCCCCCCGCTCTCTCTCTCTCTCTACAACTCTCGGATCTCGCTCTTTTGTTTCAGTTCGCGCTTCACACACGTCCGCGCGCGCTTTTCTATTCTTTCTATCAGCGTCGCACTCCGGGCCTTGTCGGCGGTGCCGGTTTCTTCGGCGTCGGCGGTGCTTTGGTGCTTCGACGCCGAAGCCACGCACGACGGAATCGCCGAGGTCAGAGATTTAGTCTTAACGGATAATCAGCTGGCTGCGGGCGCCCCGCGCGGCCATTTGTTTCATCGCCGAGGAACCCGCCGCATCCTCTTTGAAAACGTTCCCTTTGTGCGGAAGACGCTTTCCAGTTCCTCCTTTCTCCTTTAGCCGGGAGAGCAAAGCATGAATGAGCGACGGATTAGGGCTGGGCGGGGAGTTTTCTCTTACTCCCTTTCTTTCTGTTTCCTTGCGGGCTTCGTCTGCGGCTTTGTATATGTTGTTCTTCCGCACTTTTTTTTTTGTACAACATGGTCAAAGAAATGGGAGACAGGCTGACCCACGTACCAAGTATATAGTTACCGGAGTCGGAGTCAGGTCGGCCGCACGCCTTTCTTAAAAGGGTCCACTAATCGCAAGAAAGCTGCGTCGGCACGTCTCTTGGTCTCTCAGGTGGACGGCTTCGTCGTAGCGGCTCTGTGATTGTGCTCGCCGAGCGCTCAGTTAAAGCGCGACCCGCGAAAAAAGGAAGATAACGGACCCCGCGCTCCGCTGTGATACCGTTTTGCATAAACGGTCGGCCTGAAGACGCTGTGCGAGGACGGAGCGATGCCGGGCTTGCAGGAAGTGGCGGCGTCTCTCCTAATTTAGTGAGATGGTGATCTTCGGCGAAACTGGTTTCGTGATGGAGGGTGCCAAGGTTGTTTCAAATAGAGAGCTTTAGAATAGAAGAGGCGAGCGGCTTGCGTACGCTAGTGGAACGCGAACCCCGTTTGACTCCTTTAATGTATGACGATATGTATTCAATATGTATGACGAAGAGTTATTCAATACGAAGCTCCCCAATGAACCAAAATCAGTCACATAGAGCCACGTGCATTTTTGTTGTCTTCTTTACTGCGCTCAGACAAATACTCATGTCATCCCGCGACTGAATTCCTATCAGCCTCAGCCTGTCGTTCTCTTTTCGAGCACCAATGCTGCGTGCAGCTAGCTGTCACAGTGCGGGTTTCCCCTTGACAAGCGCATCTAGTGTACATTACTTGCTCGTAAAGAATTACAGGACGTATGATTTATCACCGGTTTTCAGCGGGTGCCTTCACATATCGCGGTAGCTGGCAACGAGGTCACTGACAGTCTTGCGCTCAAAGCGTTGTAGTTCGCGCCAACGAAGAAGGCGCCTCAAGAAGCGAAAATAGACATATGAAACCGGAGCTACTGAGGTTCCTTGCGGTCGCCACCACACCGATTTTGCGTGGCTAACATAACTGAAGCCGCTCTACGTCATCGCTTCCGCACATGGTCAGCGCAAACTCGATCCAGCATGGCGGTGCAAGACGAGAGTTATCACATCATCGCCGTGAGGACATTGTCGGTCTCTCGATGGCGTTTATTTATTTTATTTATATATTTATGATACCCTCAGGGTCAACAGACATTACAGAGAGGATTGGTAAAAAGAAAAGAGAAAGCCAAACGACTTTATATGCAGAAAGCATACAATGTTTCTAATATGCAATAATAGTTACGAAGAGGCAGAGTATAACATGTAAAAGAAACTACAAATATAAATAAGCAGTACAATGCTTCTAATTATACAGTTATATTGTTTCTAATTATACAATACATTGACTCTTACTTACTGGAGTGCCAACGCTGAACGTAAAGTATTAATGAATGGACTGAAGCGCAAGATGGCCCCACACTCAAGTACAAGTGACATTTGGTTGCCGCGAGGACATTGGATATTTAAGAGAGAGAGAGTAGCTTATGTTCCTCCCAAACTTCCTACGTGATACGGGGTTCGAGTGTGAATGTTGAGTCATGTGCGTCCAAGTAGTTTGCATAATGCGCAACGTGTTGCGCACGCGTGTCGAGTTGCTCGTGATGCCGAGTGTTGTTGTTACCAGATGGACTGTGACGAGCTTCAGGCTGTACCGCGTTTTATAGACAGTTTTCATTAAAACTCGCTAAAACCAAGACGAAAGGAACGCATACGACAGGACTGGCTCTAGTCCTGTCGTATGTGTTCTTTTCGTCCTCGTTTTTAGCGCGTTTTATGAAAACTGTCAAGATTAACCAACTCGCCCAAACCAAGATATTGTTGCGTTTTATAGGTGCCGGTCGGAGGCAGCGATTGCCGTCATCTTTGAGTAGATTAGGTCTGCCTGCGGCAAGTAAGCCTGCACCTCTACCACGACACGGGGTGGGAGGGGGGGGGGGGGGCTGCTCTACTTCACTACCTTTCTCTTCTTACTCTTATTCTTACACTAGCCTCTTAAGTTGCTATTCAGAGTGTATATTGTGGTTTATAATAGAGTTATGCATGCTGAATGTGATACATGACACAGAGCATGTCAAAATCAAGCTAACGAAGAAGAGACAAAGCGGATGGCGCAGGCATTACTACAAATGTTCTCTTCGATTTAGCGAACGGGAGTGTGCGGGCGCTGCTGTCAGCCAATGGTCGCCGGCGAATGCAGCTGATCGGGCAGCCCTGGACCATCTAAGACGACAAACCGAAGAGACCCAGAAATTTGCTCGCCTGGTTAGAATGCGGGAGGGAACGCGTTTCCGCGTTCGTCCAAAAATTTCGCGGGCTCTTCAGCGTGTCTTCGCACGACCGCATTTGCATCGGGGAATTTGCGAGGACACGACCTATATAAGCACCAGTTTAAGTAACTCATGTAAACGCTATACTGTCATATACGGGCTTTGCTGGCGCCAAGTCGGGCGAAACAACCCGCTCCTTGTACGACTTAGATTCGGACTCGGCTCGACCCTCTTGGCAAGCTGAATCTGAAATAGGTAAGGTTTGGTCGACTGCTCGCACGTGACCTCCGAGATGGAAGGGTGGGCGACGGCAACGCGTGGTCCGCCCGATCTCGGAGGGCGTGGTTGGTCCTCAGCCTGGAAGGAAGTGCCAGAAGCTGTTCTCTCACGCTCACATGTTTTGCCTCGACGTTCGGTGCCGTTACGATCTCGACTCGTCAGAAACGCACTCGGGCTAAAAATGAGCATCGTGTCGTGCTGGCCCCACGCTCTTGATGCGTGCCCACTCGCTTCGTCATTGTGAGACAGTAACTTCCGATGGAATGCGAAAGAAAAAGAAAGTTTGGTTGGTAGTAACGCCTGTCGTGTTCGTTGACTTGCTGTCGCTAAACTGTTCCAGCACATGAACTATGTAGTACATTCATAACGTTCAAATGATGTCAGACATAGGAAAGTCATTTACCCCTGGTGAGAGAAACTACAAAGAAACAATGTGCGGGGCTAACCTCACTGGCGAGTAGGACGCTTCAGCCCTGTGTGTGTTATTCTTCTTCGTTTAAACGAAATGCATCAACAGTTTATTTCCTGTTTTACAGTGAATACGAACAACAAATTTTCGATGAATGAATATTACAATTTAATGAGTGAATAGACGATATAAGTGTAGAACGTAGTTTAATAAAAGGTTCTCAAGGTATTTTTGTAAGGGTCTTTACCTTAAAGGGCCCCTCACCAGGTCTGACTATATTGAGATTACCAGCGCAGTGTATACAATGCGTGCTAACGACCGTGTCTGTTAAGTATTACATCTCTACGCGCCGTGGGAATAGCTTAAATTTCAAACCAAACGCTGTCTGCCCTTCTCGCCGGCACCGCGTTCCCAGCCGGAGAACCGACGTCAATTGCGCAAGTGCGCCTACGTACATGGTAGTGCTGTGACGTCACCCATAGGGACACGTGACTTGGAAAATTGTGCAAGGCAACATCAGTTGTTGGTTTAATCCGCTGCTTCAATAGATGAATTAAAGCTTAGAGAAATAGTAAAATGTACAAACTGAATATCCGCGTGTGTTTGTTTTACTTCGTACCGTAGCAAGAGAGATGTACTTCCGTTTCGTCTGCTTGTTTTCACGCCGAGCCGTCGCGCGCGCAGAGAAAGAAACTATGTCATTTTCTACCGTGTTTCAGCGCTGTGATCATGCTGTGATCGATGCTGTGATCGAGCGCCGTGATCTCGCGCATGTCTCAGTGATAGTGATTGTGGCACTGACATATACGGCTAATCAGGTGTTCTCAATCGTGCAGAGCGCGCAAAACCATCCGCTGCGCGAAACGAGACAATCGCAACAGCTGGCGCGCGAGACCGTCACCGGAAGTGCGCCGCTCAGCAAAAATGCGAGAGAGAGAGAGGGGGGGGAGAGAGAGAGAAAACAACAAAGAAGGCGGGGCCCGTGACGTATTCGTCGCGTGGCCCTCCGGCTCCGGTATGGAAGAAGCCAGAGCAGGAATTTCACTTGCGGAGGCTAGACGGGGCAAGTGGAGAGACAGTCTATGATGGCGTTGACGCTCGCCTCCTGAAATCGTGGGTTCGCGGCACTTCAAATATTTCTATCGCTGCTATTAATGAACTTAATGAACTTAACTACTACTTGATGAACTAATTTGAAAAGTTCTTGCGTGAGAACTCTCCTTAGAGGGCACGTAACAACTTCCAGCGTATAACCAAAATTTGCTGTGTGGCCTGGTGAGAGGCCCTTGTAAAATAGTTTCGCACGATGGATGAAGCATTGACAGCGATATCGATGCGGGTTTATATACGCCTTACACACGCTCTCACCCACGTGACCGGGGAGCTTCCCACCGCGTGAATCACCTCACCCTACGCGACCATGTAGGGCTAGTTGCGCAGCAATTTTACGTGTGTTCGCGGGCTTCTTTCACGCTCGGAAAAACACCTTTATGTAGCACGTATACTTAGCAACAGAAAGCTGTACCGGGAGCTTTTCATGTTGCTCTACAATTTTCTGATTGACACTTTTCATCTAAATATATTTGAGAAGTTGATTAATCCATTAATTATTTATTAACATTCGATGTGTAATTAGGCAAATGCAAAAAATAATCTCAGTATCCCCAAGCGACGGCAAACAACATTATTTTGGTTCTGTCCAGCTACGTGGCATTTGCATATTTTTAAATCTTGGTGCATGATAGTTGGGACACCCTGTAAAGCTGATTCGTTGGCACCGCAACTGTCGTCTACTCTGTGAGAAACGCACTCCATCACGCCAAACTTCTTAAACACATCGCGTCTTGGGAGATCAGCTGGTTTTAGCTTATGAACGCCGCTACAAACCAATGACCATGGAAAGTCGCTACAAAATAGCTATTGCCCAAAATCTAAAATTTTTTCAGTGTTGAGCCATAGATACATGCTATACCCACTTGTCGGGAAAATACGATGTGATCGACAGCTTGATCAACGCGCTCTATATGTACGTAATATTGCATTATCTTGTGACAAAAAAAATATCGCGAATATAGGTACGTAATCGATAAAAGTCATGTTATCTTTTGCTCTCAATATGTTTTCTTTTCCAGTGCTTTCTTTTCACCTGATGCTTTTCTTCTTCTTGAGAGCTTACAGCGGCGCCCTGATCTACGGCACCGCGAAAGTCAAGGCATGCCTCGCAATTGGGCGGACATCGCTATAACAATCATAAAATACTGACCATAGCATGAGCCGGAACGTCTGTGCCTTGGTAAAAAAAAACCTAGTATCACTGCTGCTGCTTTTGTTGTTGCTGTTGTCGTCGCTGCTGGCGATGACAGCGGCGCATTTGCCGTCCAGTAGTCCAATATGACACTGGTCTAGCGCTCGTTGTCACGCATATATGCTTCTCGTCGGCGCCACCACCTGACGAGGTCAGCTCGTTCAGTTTCCCATTTGTTGCAAAGTGTATGCCGTCACCCATCTCTTTCGCCCCATCTTGTATCACGGGACATGTGCGGCCTTGTATGTGCAGCGCTGAAATGGACGCCTTTCACGTCAACTTGGGTATAACTGGGTGTGTGTGAGTACGTGCCGCTCTTCAACGAGCCTCTTCTTGGTCACTGCTTATATGCCACTGGGCAAGGGCCGCTCTTCAATTAACCTCTTTGTCGCCAACGTGTGTCACTGAGTATGCGCTATATAATGGGTATCCGCTCTTCGACGACAACGAAAATTAATCCTTTAATGTTTCCGGTGTTGGGCGGAATTGAACATGTGTCATTTGTATTGGGACAATTCGGTGTGGATATATATTTACGCACGCGCCACGAGGGTACTGCATGGTGGCGCCGCTAGATGGCATGGCGTGTCCAGTTTGGAGCGCGCGGCTGGAGCGCAGCTGCACACACGCCTCAGGCATAACGCGTTTTGGCGGTGGCAATACGGTGTGTCGCTACATTGCGTCGACGCTAATCGTATTAACGCCGACATTCGGTGTGAGATAGGTTTTGCCGGAATTGTTCCTTCACTTTTCTCTGTCGCCCTACTAGCCTAAACAAAGTTAGTTTATCTCTCTCCCACCCGATAGACTCGACAATATTTCTTGATTTATTTTGTGTTTCTTCTAAGACACCAGGTGGTTATTTTTGCTAAAGATGACGGAAATTGAGAAGAGCCTTAAAAGGATGAAAGGTCCGTCCGTCCGTCCGTCCGTCCGTCCGTCCGTCCGTCCGTCCGTCCGTCTGTCTGTCTGTCTGTCTGTCTGTCTGTCTGTCTGTCTGTCTGTCTGTCTGTCTGTCTGTCTGTCTGTCTGTCTGTCTGTGTCACACACACACACACACGCACACACACGCGCGCGCACACACACACACACACACACACAAACGCACGCACGCACGCACACACACACACACACACCTGGCCACAATTCTCTATTTTAGCTGCTGAAGGCGTGTCCGGCAAGCCGCGCTCTGAAATAGCAAGGAAAGTCGTGACCGCTTATCATTCAGTTTGTTTCTCCCCGCGTCAGATGCAAGCAGCTATTCGCCGCACTGCAGCCGATCAAGACGTGTACTCACTGTAGCTTAGACAACCCGGCACACACCGAACACTAATTCAAGTATCACGATCGGCCACGAGGGATTGGTCTTTACACAGGGTCATTGCTGTGTGGCCACTGCCAAAGCGAGTGCAGTGGAATCAACGCCGCAGGGAGAAGATACCACTGGATATATATAAAGTACGCACTGTGTTCCTGCCGTCGTTCTCATGCACATCCCCTTAAGACCTACATGGTTTCTGCTATCGTAGCTCTCAACAATACGTACGAGGTCCGTGTAACAAGGGCGTGTCCTTCCTTCATACTTTCCAGAAAGCATTATCCTCGGCACTGAAAACGAAAATACACTAAAAAGGCAATAAAATGCTCAGAAGAGCGTAAGACAAGTTTGCTCTTTTATGAAGCAGTTAGAAAAGCGAAAAGAAATCGGGATAACAGCGGCTTTTGCATCCGTCCGGAGAAGGCCGGTTGCCCCCTTCATTTCAACGTACCCCTACACACGCCTTTACGTAGAAGCACGTCTCTGGGATATCCCCACGTAGCACAACTGTGCCGACCTCCAGCCCCCGCGCATGTGAAAGTGTCGGCAGGAATCGGCAGTGGACTGGATAGAGGTTGGCGAACAACCCCTTGCCCGCTTTGACGTTTCCATACGCTCGAGGGCGCCGCAAAGTGAAATGGATTTGCGCCATCTCTGCCCCATCGGCGATCATCGAGCGGTCGCAAATGCGTTCCAAGACCCTGGCGCCACTGGTTCAGTGGCCTACAAATGGAAGGCACGGCACGGGTCGGTGCTGTCCCTAAAGTCGTTTCGATAACCGCCGCTCATCCCTCTTTGCATAACGCAGGCGCGCATTACGCACGACTGAGCAACCGAGAACAAGTATTCCGGGTCCGCGCGTGAAGCGAAGGGTGTTAGAGAGCGCCCCCTGTAGATCGATGGTGGCACGTCGAAAACATTTTATTGATGGGCTCCAGCGTCTTCTGTGTTCGAAGGGGTAACCGAACGCGTCTCCTTAGCTCGTGAACAGAGCGCCGAACCGTCAACTTGAAGAAGGAGTTTTTGAACTCGCGGGGGGCGTCTACCGCACGGCGACTGAGGTAATGGTTATTGATGACCAAACGCCCCGCAGGTCATTGATACGCCATTTGCCGCGGTCAGTGCGTTAGGTCAGCAAATGCGCCGTGGCTGGATCAGTGCCCTTCGCACATGCAGCAACCGACGCTTGTTCGTTGAGCGGAAGTGTGATCAGAGATAGAGGGTGTGTTCAAGCCTTGCTATCCTTGTCAGCTTAGTCAGGCGCTGAATATGACGTCTGCTGTCGCTTTATCTGTCGTTAGGCTTTTTATTTGTTTTCCCCGGGGTATTACGTTGTTACGCTTATGGCTATGACGGATGACAGGAATAGGTTCGCCTAATTCGGAAGCAGTCTTTCAAGGTCAGCGTTCTAGGTTGGGAAAGCCCAATCACTTGCGCGCAGAGTAAAAAAAAAAGAGAGAGGGTGTCGTAAAATTGACATGCGTCAGATTTAAATCCGTTTCGGCACCCTTAGTGCTCCGGAATCTGCAGCACTGTAATTAGCATTTTTTGTATACATATGTGTACACTGTGAACAGCTCATTATACAAGCATTGATTAGCAGTTTAGTGTTTTATTTTTGCGAAAGGCGAACAGTAAAGTTGTTTGAGCTTGAGTCAGAGCTAGAAACCTCGCTTGATGACACTGCAGTGTGCACTGAACACTGACTGTCATTGACAGTTTGACACTGCGACAGGTTCGTTGCTTAGTGTACAATGACATCATTTCCTGCACGCTTTCGACCTTCTTTTTTTCCTTTTTCTTTTCGCACAGCGGAGCTGGCCTCCGTGATGCGCTGAGATGCGCGCTAATAAAATGCAGTCGGAGTATTATTACGGCCTCTCTCTATATTACCTGCCTTCTATGGTCAAAGTAGTAGCGGGAGAAAATGTATGGCATAAACAACAAGGTATACAAACAGATTTGCTTGTGTCGTGTGTTTCGTTCTTTCTTTCACGTTCTTTTTCTTGTTTGAGCTGCTTGACGTTGAATTGCCACCTATTCTAACAAAAACCCGCTTGGTGAGGAGGGCTGCCAAACCCTATGCTTGACGAACCCAGAACGGTTACAGAGGATTACGTAGCAGCCCAAAAACACGGCCCCGGAACCCATCGGATCGTGAATGCAATGATCCGTCGCGTAAATCACAATGTTCTTACCCAAATTACCAAATTTTTCAGCGAACAAGTCTGGATGGAGGGAGGTGAGGTCCCACAAGAGTGGAAAGAGACAAACATCTTATTAATACCCGAACGGGGGAAAACCCGAAACCTAAAGAATCTGCGCCCCATCTCACTTACTTTGTGCATGGGAAAGCTGTTTGAGAAAGCCACACAGGCAAGATAAAGTAACCACATAGAAAACCACAAGATTACATGTTCACGATCCGACCACACGTCTCAGCACAAGACTTATTCCTCTTATCAAAGAAGGAAACCCTAAACCCACCAAACGGCAGCGTCAACAAAACCGTCCGAGCACTAGATATAAATAATGCCTTTGGCCCAATAGCACATAGCCTCATCCTCGAAGAACTAGAGAAAATTGGATGCGGAGAGAGAGAGAGAGAAAGCAAGGGTAGGGAAGGCAGGGAGGTCAACCAGAACAGCATCCGGTTTGCTACCCTACACTGGGGGTGGGGGAAAGGGGAATAGAAAGAGGAAGAAAGGGAGAGAGTCAGCACTGAGTACATGTGGGAGGGACACCTTACACAATGACACTATAAGCGGTCTCTTAAGCCCGTGCACTTTAAGTACCGCACTAGTGCACGAATCGCTTTTCGAGCCAGTGACGGTTGTGGCCACGGTCCGAGTATCTTTGACTCGGTGAATGGTCTCGAGTCTAGTCTGTGTAAAGTTGCCCGCAGAGGGAGGCGGTGGACATCGTAGCGAGGGCAGGTACACAATACGTGCTCGATGGACTCCTCGCACCCACAGGAGTCGCACATCGGGCTCTCGGCCATTCCCATACGGTAGGAGTATGCGTTCGTGAACGCCACTCCCAACCACAAGCGACACAACAAGGTTGCTTCGCCGCGGGAAAGGCTAGGTGGCAGTTGTAGCCGTAGCGTGGGGTCCAGTTGACGTAATCTGCAATTGAAGCCACTTGATGTCCAGAGATCTTGGGACTTCTTGCGCGCAAGTAGGCGAAGTTCTCTGGCAGCGTCCGACCTCGCCAAAGGTGTTGGACGAGAAAGTTTACCAATACATACGCTCTTTCCTTAGCAATAGAACGGCACCACTAGGCCTGGGATCGACTAGGTCAGAACCTTTTAGGACGCCAAACAGAGGAAGCCCCCAGGGCTCGATAATTTCCCCTCTACTCTTCAACATGGGAATGAGGAAGTTAGCGATAGAGATTGATGAATAGAAGGGCCTGGACATGTAATTTTAGCCGACGACATAACGATCTAAGCACATAAAGGCTCATGTGGAAACAAGCAGGATTTCCTACAGGTAGCTATCTCGAAAGTAGAGAGGTTCATTAAAGAAGCAGGGATGCAATGCTCGCAAGAAAAGTGGGAATTAATTCGTAGGCGTCCGAGCCCAGCATTCGAGAAAGCAGCAACGACCACATATAGAGCTAAACCTTAAAACAGCCGATTCATAAAAGGGATGCAAACACAATGCTAGGTCTATGGATCTAGGAGAATGGCACGTCAGAGCACACCTTAGCGAATCTTAGGAAAACAGCGACAAGCGTGGCGTGCATGATCCACAGTTTGACCAGAAAGGTTTCGTGCAAGAGGAAACGACGCGGCTAGTCCAGGCTTTTGTCGTCAGTCGCATAACCTGCGGCCTCCCGTTACGAAAACTATCAAACAATTTAGAGATAACGCAGGCAAATGCTTAAATACGCACAGCATGCCAAACAGCCTTAGGACTATACCACACAATACAAGCACTGAAAAAACTCCCAAGACCTGCGAATCTATCACTCATTTGAAGAACACGCAACGTCAGTAATACTCACGCAGCGAGCAAGGCTGAGCTCAATAGAACAAGGCAGAGGCCTACTACGAAAGCTATGGTATCCCCTAAGACCTCAAAACTGAGGGGTGCAAACATTTCTACCCAAAGAGGTCAGGGAACACATCACAGCATCTCCCATTCCCAAAGACATCAGTGCAAGATATCATAAGGGCAAACGTGAGGCCAGGGCCGCAGCTTTGCCAAGTAAGTTCAGACTCAACCGTAACACGTACTAAACAGACGCACGTAGAATAGCCAAAAACAAATGCACTATAGTAGGTACAAATCAAAACACCACGATCACAGGAAGCGTGCAAAGAGAATCGGTTAGCACGGCACGATCGGCAGCCATAGCATTGGCCATCCGAGATGCCGAATACAGAACCCAGGGTGCCCTGATAATCTCGGACCCGCACTCGGCATGCCGTCAATACGTGACGGGAACTGTTTGAAAAATTACGGCGAACATCCTAGGAGCACGCATGCAACAATATCACGTGATCACCTGGTGTCCTGCATATGCGACGCTAGAGGGTAACGAGAGGGCAGACCGTATGGCTCGCGGAATCAGAATCCGAGCGCCTATCGAGACTCTCTAAGAACCTCCGATCACCCCGCGCGACATCATCCACCACTATACTCGTACACAAGTCCTCGGTGTTGGAAGGGGCCATCTCTCACCCACATAACATGGACGTGTAAACTCAGGCCACCTGAAATTCGCTCACCCTTATCAGGGACGAAACCATTTGAAAGGCAGTGGGAGGTATGGCTTACGAGCAAGGATCTGGAGAACCAAGTTGCTCTTTTCGACCAAGCCCAGCGAGCCGCACAAGCCAGAGGAGTCCTGTACTGGGGGACCTACCCATACTCATTACCCCAAAGTGAAGTAAAGTTACTACTACTGCTCGCTAAGGTGGTCAACTGGAATGAGGCGTTTTGCTGTTGCGTTCGAGGTCGTTGGTCAGATCGTCGGCCCCGCGAGCCACATTCCGATGGAAGCGGAGAGCAATAACACCCGTGCACTGAGCCAGCTTCGGACCCGATTAAACATTTAGATGCCCCTTTGATGTCGGAATAAAATTATTCATAAGAGGTGCGAGCTAATCCGCGGCCATCCACTGTGTGTGGTTTGCTTAATAGCTCTTATGTTGATTTGGAACGTTAAATCCAACGACTAAATTCAGGCCCGGTTTCAAAAAATGTTCTTACGCTTGTTCGTGAGAGCAGATGACAGCCAATTATGATTTTTGGACGCGTTATTAGCGAAGGCAGTGAGCCAAAGGCAAACAACACTTACGGACGAAAAGCTTTGTGAATTCGACTCCTGATTAGCGCTTCTCGCACAGTACTCGTCGCTTCCATTTTATTTTTTACTTAGATTTAAAACATTCATCATGAATCACTGAGAAATGCGTAATTACCCGGCCTACCCCTGAGGGCCCATGTTCACAAAAAGTTCTTAAGCTGGAATCTTTTCTTAAGATCGAATTCCAACCAATTCATGTTGCATGGCCGTATCATTAGGGAAAGCGATCGGCCGTAAGAGCACCGTGAATACGGCTCCACATTCGCGGACTCTGTTGCAATGGCAGTAGCAAAGATGGCTTGTAGATGCGCTTGAAAGCAACTCCAGCATTTTTTTTTTGCCATATTAAGAGGCTGTAGTTTATTTTTTGACACGGATGCCAAGAAAGGCGAAGCTGTTGGCGTCTTATGTCCCTCACGACACGGGAAAGTTTTGCAGCTCTTTCAAACGAGACAGCGGCAATTTCAGCGACGATTTCAGCGACAATTTTAGCGACAGTATGAGCGCTGAAGGATCGCCGCTTGCTTTTGACCGGTCGCCTCCGCCTGAGGCAGCTGACGTGCCCAAGCTCGACGCAATGAGCATGCGACAAGACGACGAGAAGCACCGGTTATGACATCTGTCAAAACTATTATTCTCGGCCGTCGTCTCGTAGAAGAAGGTGCCAGCTTGGTCCTCTCTGGGCGAAGTGGCGGTGTAGTCTCTGACGTCACAAAGTCATACATTCGTGGGCATGAGTCTGGAACATGTAACCAATCTTTAAATTTTATATTCAGGAAAACTACATGACTTGTGGTCATTTCGTTTGGCACAGATAACCAGAGTGCAAACGAGAACGTGTATTCAACATTTTATTAAGGTGAGTTGACGTCGACAAATCGCCGGAGTTGCCTTCGAAGAAGGCACAGTGGCTCCTTCAGACAGGGCTACATCTTATCCTCTAACGCACCTGATTTAGTCGTATCTCACTCGACAAATCCTACACCTCTTTCTCTCGTTTAAAAGACCATTCTTCGACCTACCGAACACGTGCCCTCAACCAAGTCAAACCCGGTCTGTTTGAAGTCAAACCCGGTCTGTTTGAATGTCACTCAACGTGCTTGTAAGTGGGCGGCTCACGTAGAAACACGCGTAAGACATCACACTGGCGTTCGGGGTTTTGCTAGTCCTTGCCACCGTTATCTGACACACCTCCACATGCAGTCCTCTGTGCTTTTCCGCGTTTCGTTTTCTTTTCTGTCTATCTCTCTTTCTCTCTGTCCTAACGGTCCTCTCTACAACATCAACGTCCGAAAACGTGTTCCGTTTGGACCAAGACGCGCCCTCTGATAGAGGACGGTGCTTAATAGCCTCAGCCTCACACGAACACATAAAAAAAAAAGTTTGATATCTACGCTTGGAATCGAGTGGGGCTGCCGCACCCATTTCGAACACGCACGCGAACGCCTTTCGCTTGGGCAACATAGAAAAAATAGAGAGACAGAAAGATAGAAACAAAGAGACAGACAAAAAAAAATGGCAGCTCCGTTTTTGCGCGACACGTTTTCAATCGCGCGAAGATTAGCGCGCCGTGCCGCGAAGCAGCGGACGCTGCAATATAGCATGCGGACGAGAGCGTCTTCCGCGTTCGCGGTGATCCGTCATGCGCGCATTCAGCATCATTCCTCTCCTCATCGTCGTCGTCGTTGTTGTTGTTGATGCCGGTGCGGCTGCCACAGGCACGGAGGTATGACCGGCATTTGTTCTCCTCGATACTCGGCAAGCACGCGTACGTGTGTGCATAAATGCGCGATGTTTGTGTTTTGTCTCGGCTCCTCACAACGGCACGCATCCAGCATACCTATACGCAACGGAAGGAATCACTCTCGGTACCCCCCCTTCGCCTTCGTGCGCTGGGAACGCGAATATATGTAACGGGCAAGCTCTCTCGCCAGTTCAGGGCCGCGCGCGTGCACGTACGCCCGTCTCCGCCATCCCGTTGCGGCGGCATCGCATGACGGAAGAAGGCGGCGTGTATGCAGCAGATTCGAGGGCGCCGCGGTGCGACCGTAGTGCGGCTTTCGTGCAACGGTGTTCGGTCCGGAAGCTCCCCCACAGCAGTCATGGTTAAAAGCAATGCGTCTTCTGAAGTTGTTGCTGAAATCTGATAGTACAAGTGGGTGAAAGAAAACAGCGGGGGAAAAAAAAGACACGAAACCAAAGAAGAGGCACTACACAGGAGAAGCGCAGGACTTACAAACCCACAAACCACAAACCCACAAAGAGCGATCCTCTCAGCCACCCTAGACAAACTGGACAAGCGCCTAATGTCAGAAAAGAAGATCCTTGGAAACTGGCCTACGCGAACATCAGCGCGATCTGCTATGAAGGCGCTGCTGCGATACTTGAAAGACACGGGACTTTCTGACAAATTGTGAATGTAAACTGTGTGACGTAGGACTGTGCAGTGACACTGTGTAAGACTAGGAACGCCTTTGCGGGCTGCGTGACAGTGCCCACAGAATCAGTTCGTGTGTACGTGCGTGTGTGTGTTTAGGTTTTTCATTTTTTTTATCCTTCTCTCTCTCACCTATTGCATCCCCTTGCCCCTCTTCCAGTACAGGGTAGCAAACCGGAGATAATCTTGGGTTAACCTCCCTGTCTTTCCTTTGCCTTTCTCTCTTTACAACTGAAAGTGCAATGAAAATTGTAGTCCTGACAACGAGCCAGTAGCGCATGCGTCAGCTTCAGCATTCTGACCCGGAACAAAGCAAACAAACAGGCATAGTAAGCTGTAGCCAAACATTTAAGTGGTTGGGACAACGTGCGCCGACAATCTAAAAACGGGACCTCTTTATCTGTGAGGAGTACTGAAGAATGACTCACGGATGAACTTCTGCCCTGTTTCTCGATTTCAAATGCTTCACAAATTTCCCGCTCATTCTTATTCTTTCCTTTGCCAATAATGCCTATACTGATTTGAAATCTGCCGTGCAGCCACACCTCTCTCGATGCAAGAGCTGTGGCTTCTCTTTCTGTGACTCTTGATCTTCGGGTTTTTCCGCTGGTCTCACCGAGCAATATGAACTAACTCGCCCAGCAAGCAACGTAATTGATAATACAACATTGTAAGGGGAGAGGCAATACGGGTGGCACGGCCTCAATAGGTGCTAAAATATTAAAGGTGTGCCTATACCTTAAGGCCTCATGGATGGGATAAACTGAAAGCATTCTTTTATGACGGCAAAGTCCATAGGGTTAGTCCCCCGCTTATACCCTTGGTTTGTCTTCTTGAACGGTGTCCTCATGTGAACTGGCATTGATACTTCACTTCGTAGTACCTCCCCTCCCGACTGAAGCTGCGACTGAAAGGATTTGCGATAGCAAGTTCAGTAAATTCTCGCGCATGATACGATGCCGCTTTTATCAATCGCTCTTTTAGGTGGTATCGGAGAACCGGCAGATATTGTGCATCTTGGTAAAGAATTTGATCTGCTGAGGTTTGGCATTGCGGTACCATCCAGCATACACTCGTCGAATAGAGGTTCTGGCCTCAGATATTTAGCATGCATGCATGTTTTGCGTTTATGCACCCTTTTGTGCCCTTTTTTTGTGTGATCTCGCACGTGACGCATAACGGCTTCACCGAACCAATGCAAACATTAAGTACAACGTGCTATCACAAATAAAGTTTCACGGGGTTACATATCTCGGCGGCACATATGACACACAAAGGGCTTCAGAAAAATGATGTCACGAACAAGTGCAAACATAAGTGTAACTTGCTATCGCGAGTAAGAACGCAGCCCTCGTGCACAGCGAGGCGCTGCTTCCGAGCCGCACAAGGTCACTGTCTCGCCCTGCCAGAACCGCCGGCATTCCGACGCCGTCGCTGGCAGCACCCCTTTTGCCTGCACATGGCCACACCAAGAATGTCAGGCGCCGCACCGACATTCCCCCGGCGCGCCGTGAAAATGGCTCGGAATATGATTGACCAGCTCTGCGATGCGATTTGTTGTCTGCATACATGAGAGCGCCCGGTTTGTCTCCGCGTCCGGTTCCCTTTCGAACCCCTTTTCCGGGGCAGGGTGTCTCTGCCGCCGCCGCCGCCGCCGCCGCTGCTGCTGCTGTCGAAAGTAACGTTGGGCGCGGGCAGAGGGCACGCCTAGTTAAGGAAACAGCGAGACGCTCATTTGGCTATGATGAATTCCCAATGCGTGGAAAGGGGGGAAAGGAAACACAAAACGCAATGCTCTCTCACCAGTCGCATGCACAGCGGCCCTGTCCGGCTCCTTACGACTTCGTCTCAGTGCTGCCATGCCGATACGCACAGGCACAAAGCTTACGGTGGCGCACCAGTCGTGCAGAATGTCAGAGACTGCAGTCAGAGACCGCTGAAGCACATGGTTGCGCCTGACATGATAAATTTGATTGAGTGATCGAAAGCTAATTACCCATTCCATTAATTAATTAAGCTATTGATTGATTGATTGATTGATTGATTGATTGATTGATTGATTGATTGATTGATTGATTGATTGATTGATTGATTGATTGATCTGCGACGCTCCAAAGCAACACTGTAGCTATGAGGGAAGTGGCAGTGGAGGGCTCCGCATCCTTTAACTAAATCTAAGTGCCACAAGCGTTTTCGCGTTTCGCCCCTCTCAAATTGCGACTAGTGCCCTCCAGAGTCTTAGCTGTGACGTCGTGCTGACCTACAGATCGCCATAGCCACTGAACCACAGCAGAGGGTGCCGTGATAAATTCATCTTGCACATGGTATAATGCACTGGTGGCGGTATTAACGCCGCGAGGTGCCAACTGCCAATGCGCGTCTCGTGCTCACGACCCATCACTGAAACTTACATTACCAGAGAACCTTCCACGACATGACGCAACACTGCTATGTCGGCTGTGGGTAGGAGTAGCATTCACCAACTCCTACAGCTATCGTATTGAAATGGCGGATTCACCAATGTGCGCTAAGTGCAAGTGTGAAGAGACCATCAGTCACCTTCTGTGCCACTGTTCTCGCTTCTATAATCAACGTGAGACTCTCCAGTGTGCCTTAAATAGACTGGATGACAGGCCATTTACGGAAGCGAAGATATTAGGAGCCTGGCCTCACAGTTCATTGACCCAGAAAGCAGTTCGAGCGCTTTTTCGCTACCTGAGGGCAACAGACCTCAGTGCCCGACTATAGACATCCCACACCTAAGTTCTCTCTCTCCCTCTTTCACTCCCCATTCCCCTCCCCACGTGTAGGGTAGCAAACTGGACTCAGTCTCGTTAACCTCCCTGTTTTTCCGTCTTCCCTTCTCTCTCTCTCTTGTGCTCACGTCTGTATACGCGCGAAACCAGACATGACGATATGAATTCGCACCGGTGGTGCAGCGCGAAACTGTTACCAAGATTTGCAAGCACGAATCAGGACGAAACACCTAGGAGAAACGTGTACTAGCGATATGATTACACGCACATAAGAAGACACACAACGCCTGCCCCCTCCAGGCACACACAAACAAGCACACGAACAGAGCGGTAGAGAGAGAACGGAAAGGCGGGTAGGTGAAACACGACTGAGTCCGGTGAGCTACCCTGCACCGGGGAAGCGGGCAAGTATAGAAAGCGATGAACAGGAGGAGACAAGACAGAATTCAGGCGCACTGATGGCGCAGGCAAACGGTAAATGTTCAGCACTGCTTACGTGTGGCACGGTCTCCGGGTCTGGGAACGCGCGAGGGTCACCCAGCTCGATTGACTTCAAAAACCACAGTAGCGCTCAACATAAACGCACATTGCGGATCCTTGTTTTATTTGGTGCATGAAGCAAACTTGTTTGTTTGTTCGATGGTCCGAATAAATGTTTTTTTTTTCCTCTTGTTTACGTGTAATGTCCTCTCTGCACTATATGCCTCAGGGCAACCTTTTGAATTAAAAAAAAAGAATGTGTTGACGTCTTCATGCCTCTTTATTTCCCCCGCCTCGTTCTGCAGTAGGCGATGAAGAGGAATGCATAAAAAGCACGGGGAGTCTGTCGTTTAATTTCGCAATACTCGGATCGGGTTTTCGTCATTAAGCACTACTTAACTCAGTATGAGCTACAACGCGACGCGCTTTCGCGTTGTAGCTCATACTAAGCGCGATAGTGCGTCTCTTTTTGCACTCATCGATGAAGTCCACGGGCAGCCGACGCTACGTGCCACATCCTGCTTTGTGAAGGCGAAACCAGTGGTCGAGCCAGATGGATGGATGGATGGAAAACTTTATTTGGTCCTACAAACTAGTAGTGATAATTCCGACCCGATGGGGGCCCTGGTCGAGCTAGAGACCTTCCTTTTTTTTAATTTCATTTTCTGCAAACGAATAATACGCTACAGTCCTTACGAATTATATCTACCCGAGCTCCACGAGTACAGGAACGTGTCAACTGTCGCAGCCATAATCGCACTGCGACCATTGTAATTGGCCACTTTACCACACCCTACGTGACCACTTACGTCCAAATATGATAAGTGCATCAAATTGGGCGGCTTTGCAAAGTCGCACGACGATAGATAAACATCGCGAACAAAGATGTGGACTTAGAAGAGAAATAGTCATCCCCATATCCAAACGTTCTACCTGTTGCAAGCTATAGCACGCAGCCGACAAGAATGGAGGGGGGGGGGGGGGGGTCATTATCGCGCACAGGCACCCTGCGTGGAGGTGGTGGTGGTGCAGGGGGGCCCCTCGCAGTGACGAGGTGCCGTCCACCAGCCATCCCAGGAGCTTACTCGCCAGCTCGGACGAGGACAGCCACCACCACCACCGACACCATGGAGCAGTAAGCAAAGAAGGGGCCGTCGACCTCCGGCCTGAGAACGCGCGCGCATCCTTGTGAGCAGCGAGCGCGCGCGAGGGCCATCCGTTCTAACGGGAGAACATAAAAGTGCCTGCCTGGCGGCCAGGGGCCGAATTTTTCTTCTTCTTCTCCGTGGGCAAACACTGCTCGGCGCGGGCCGTTTCTTCTTCCTCCGCTGCCACTGCGCCGGCCGAGGCCGATTCACGAACGGCCCGCGCCAGCGCCGGGCCCCCATCGGGTCGGAATGCCATCGGAATTGGTCGTTCGGGACATCGGCTACCCCCTCCCCCTCCACTCTCTCTCTCTCTCTCTCCTTCCGACTAGCATTCAAAACGCGCACCCCGCTCTAACGTCGCCCCTGTTTATTGCGTAGAGCCGCTATTCACTTTCCTGTTCCGGGTGACGGCCGTTGTGTGTGTCCGTCTTGCTGCGGGGCATTTTCTTTTGCGTTTTTAGCCGCCGTGTTTATGTACGCGGAGACACCCGCTCGACCTGTCCATCGCCTATCATCGTTCGCGTTCGCTCCGTTTGCGTACGTGCGTGCATACTTTGGTGCGCGCACGAATGCCGCGCGAGATGCGGCTTAATAAAGTGCAGTATACGTGGTTTGTCTATATCTTGTGCACGTGGCGGATGCTCGAGCTATAAATGCAAGTAGAAGAAAGCGTGCAGTTGTCCGAGCGCGGAACATTAGGGCAAGAAGGCTAAGAAACTCTGATTGTCGAGGAGGATGAAAGACTGACGAGTGGCCGCGACTGTTCCGATTCTGCATGTAACAGTCGAAAAGTGGATATTTCTAAGCGCTTCTATTCCAGAATTGCCACAGGTCTTTTGAAATACGAAACAAGGTTGTCATCGCAAAATATATTGACGTTCTGGCACTGTCTTTTATTCTTGTTGTTCTTTGCCTTGTGCATGCGTGCCTTACAGTAGCGCATTTGTTGCTGTTGTTTATTCAGTCTGGTGTGCACTTAGAGCATTAGGGCATTGCCCGCTACGAAGCTGAGACAAATATGTAGACGTAAAACGTTGAAGAAAACCAAAACACATCGAGAAATAGCTTACTTCTTCAGCGATTTCCTCAGTATAGCCGTAGTCGAAGACGCCATGGCGAACAATAAGCCAAATGTACGGAATACCAAAACATAGGCGCATACGTCGTCAAAACATAATGCTCGCACTTGTTTTCGGGCATACTTTTCATCAATCATTACAGACACTTTTCTTAAAGCGCTAAATCTTTCCCAAATGTTTCAAACGTCTGACGAAAACTGTCGGCACCATAATTAAGAAAATTGGCGTATCCTAAAGGCTGTAATGGGAATCTTCCCGGACACTAAATGCAAACGCTTTGCTTGGCTATGCGTTAATTATGACCTTTCGTACACCTTCGGGCTCAACAAGTAGAGAGCGTGTACTAAAGAGCGGGAGATTAAGGAGAAACCTGTCAACGCTACGGCGCCTTGTGGACCATTAGAGCCCCCTCAGCGTCTCGGGGTCAGTATACTCTATATTGCTCTAGATTATCGCTCTCAACGCTCTCTAACGGCGACATTCCTCAACGCTCCGAGATTGTATCATGGCGGGCGGTCGTGGCGGAAGAAATCACGCCGCAGGGCAGTTCACGCTCTGCCATACTTACCAGAACGGCAAACAAGGGCGTGCTCTCAGTGTTCAAATCGAAACGAACGTGCGAAACACGTGGAATCTCGTGCAAAGCCCATCGCCGCATTTTCGTACGCCTCTGCGGAACGCTCGAAAATCGCTCGAAAGTATCGCGTTGCACGCGGCAATTACAGCGACTCGTAGTCCCGAATAGAAAAGAGCGAGTTCCCGCCGCGCGTTAATCCATACGAGCACAACAAACGCCGAGGAATGCCGCGTATAATCCGCGCCACGACTTGGTCCGCGGTCCAGGATCTCCCGTCAACCGAACAGCCAGGAGCTTAGGTACAGAGAGTCCACCCACCCCTTCTCCCCAAATGTGTGTACGCGGCCGGTGCCGCTGACACGCCTAGGGTTCGCGAAACGCCCTTATTAAGCTCTTGGGGGCATGATGCATGGCGCATAACCACCTTGAGCACTAAACTATAGCTACTGCCACTGGCTTTCACTCTTCCCGCATACCCATGCTCCTTGTTTGTTTGTTTTTTCTCATCCTCTTTCTTTTCTCTTTTTCGTTTGGCTCGTCGTCTATTGTGAGTTAAGAGGTCGAGGTAATAGCTGCCGGGGAACAACCTCTTTCGCGTAATCACGCCCAGGCCTGCTATAGCTCCGCTCGCAGGCGCGGGGCAAGCTCGGCAGGCAGCGCGAGCAGTCGCCGCCGCGACAGATGAATTATGCATAGCCGGCCAGCGGCACGTCTGCAGCCTTTTGTGGAAACCTCTCGCTCGTACGAACCTCGCGCGTCTCTTGTGTGTGTACACGATCGCCTCGCGTCGTGTGTACGCGGAGCCGAGAGCGCGGAAGGCCGGGAGGACCGCAGCCACGCGGCTACTGCAAGCAGCCGTTGCTGCTGATGCCGCTGCTGCCACTGCTGCTGCTGCTGAGCTGCATCCCGAAGAGAAGAATGGAACGCTTTGTCTCACGCTTCCCTGATTCCGGCCGCGAAACGGAGGGAGCCACTCGGGCTGTCACCTTCACGTCGCTGTGCCGCGGGGTGAAGAGAGAAGCTCGTTGCTGCGGACGCCCGCTCGCTTTATTTGTTTTTTCTTTTTATGCGAAGCATACTAGCCGCACAACCACGCTCTTCCTTACTGCGCCGCGCGCGGCCGCGTAGCTACCATATGACGTCATAACAGCTGCAAAAGCGGAGGCTCAACTCGTGCGCTCGCTTGCGGCCGCGTAGCTACATAGCCGGGTCTCAGCTCGTGCGCTCGCCTGCATGAGTTGTTTCTTCGTCTAGCCGAACCAAATATAGCCAAGCAACAGCAGTTCACCAGGCTAAACAGTGGTTCAACAACTAAAATAAAGGCTAGTATGCTTCGCATCCTGGGCTTTTTCTTTTCTCTTTTCTTTCTTTTTCTTTTTTCTTCTTTTTTTTTACTGTCGGCATAATGCAACAGCTGAAAACTGGAGGCGCGTTGTACAGTTACTGTACTGCCGAAAGATAGCCTACAGTATGTTTATTGCTGGCATTATGAAATACGATTACAGCGCTAGGGAAGACGAAGACTTATAAACACGGAATGCGCAGGAAGGAACACAAAGTGTTTGCGCGGAATGCACAGTGTTTATGTCTTCGGTCTTCCCTCGCGATAATGCGTGGCATGCAGCCAACGCGAATATCTTCGAAGGGCATCAGGGAGAGAAGTATCTAGTTGCATAATGGCAGACTGGACTTCTGAAGTACCGAACAGATAAGGAAGTGGTGCAGCGCGAGGGAATGAAGACACAGAAGAAGGCGAGAACACAGAGCGCATGATGTGTTTTCGCCTCCTTTTTGCGTGTCACGGTTCTGTCGCGCAACTCCATGAGCGTATACCCATTTTCCCAGTTCTCCCTTTTCCTGCTACAAATAGATCAGTTTTGCGTTTACCTGAGGTTTTGTGCGTAACCTTCAGAAAGGAAGCGACTACGAAAAGGGAGCGACGACATCATGCTGCCACGGCTTCACACCAACTTCACCCGTAGAGTCACGGATTCTGACAGTGTGTTCTTGGGGTTGCTTATTGCCTCCATTGCCAGTCGACAAATAAAGTTTACATTGTATCCGAAAGTATCCAAAAAACGAACCTTTGAAACTTTTGCAGCGCAGCTCATAAGCGCCTGTTTCTGCATTTAGCGTCCGCGTCCCTCGGCGTAACCGAGCGAACGAGCACAGCGAAGGACGAAAGAAAGAACGCGGAGCTCTGCAGGGTGTTAAAAGACGGCGATAGCGTATAGAGCGCGAGGAGGAAGGCGGAGGAGGAGGGTGCAGCGGTACCATGAGGTGGAAAGCGGAGAAGGAGGGTATCGCGAAGGCGGGAGAAGAGAAGCACAGTGCCGCGCAAGACGGGCTCTACGGCGACGACCGCTACGAGATGACGCCTGAGTAGCGCGCCGTCGTCTGTTCACCGATGGCACGCGGCGAGCAGCGCGTCCACCGATACCATATATGGACACAAAGCGCTGCATTAGCGGAGGTCTGTCTGCGGCGGCTGCTGTGAATCGCGCCACACTTCGTCGCATGAGACAGAGTGTCCGCGACAGCTAATATATCGCCAAATGAAAACACGTATGGAGCTGCGCTCTAATTTCGCATTAGCGAGTTTATTTATTTATTTATTTATTTATTTATTTATTTATTTATTTATTTATTTATTTATTGGCGATAGTGTCAGTCTAAACTAGGCCAGAGCAGGCGAGCATCGTATACACAATTTTACACAAAGAAAATAAATAGCTCATGCTGCGCGCTATACAGTAGAAAGAAACTTATGCTAAGTATTGCCAGAATCACAGTCACAATTTAAAGTTCAATAGTTTTCGTTAATATAACAGTGCTAGTACTTCACAAATGTAAGCCTCACACACTTGAAAAGGCACAAAAGGCGACAATCTGTTGCGTGAAGCGAGTGGAGAAGCCGACGACATACGCGGAAAATGCGACGAGTTGCCAGCCCGGCGCCTGCAAATGAGTTCGCACAAGAGGCTATATACGACGAGTAGAGAAGGTGGCTCGTTCGCACGCTTTCCGTCATGTTTTAGTTTATTTCATTATTTTCAAATTTCTTTTTTCAGCCACTCACGAGCCTTTTTAGAAAGGAGAGAGGAAAACTTGTCCCTTTGGCCGAGATTCTTTTTTTTTTCCTCGGCCGAGTTCGCTATAAAACGGCGCGGTCATCTATGAAAGTTGAGCACGACTTCCCACGAGCCCACTTTTCCGTGTGAGGCGCTTTAGTCCGGTAAACAACAGACTGTCTTGAGTGAAGGTGGCTTGCGCTTCCTCTCTGGGAAGTACTCGGAAGTTATGAATTAAAGTGAGGGTTCCTACTCGATCTCGTTTACCGTGCCAACTGGCTTTTTCTTAGCTGCAGAGCGATGAGTGAGCCCGGCTGTACCGTGTGTCCCTGTTAACTTTAGGCAAGCTCTTCAAAAACAAAAAAATGACAAAAAAAACACACGGTGCAAGATACAGTTATAAAACCTACCGTGGTCGTTCGCCATAGGTCTGACGACCGAACACCACCAGGTTTTATAACTCTATTTTTCAGCGTGTCCTTTTCCTACTTCTTTTTTTTTTTCTTATGATAGCTTGGCTAACGCCATCTGGGATACCCTGTATATGATCAAGTGAAAGAGGAAGCCACAAACAAAAAACAAACACACAAACAAAAACAGAACGATACACTTTTCAGCCGCACTTGGTTTCGAAATGCTATGGCCAGTTCTTACAGACGCCTGTAACCCGCGAGAACGAATTCAACAAGTCATGTTGGGATATGCTCTCCTCCTTCTCAATTCTAACCTGCTTCTCCGCTGCCTCAAACATTCTAAACCAGGGCTCAGCCTACTGTCTAAGAAATAAACGCAACTCTCGCTTTAGGCTTTCACATATATAGGGCGTCTCAACTAACTTTAGCCAAGCGATCACCACCGAAAAGAAAGAATTGAAGAAAAAAAACATGCTGCAAGACGCGATATTTTAGACTTGTGGTATTCGGTCATTAGACGACTGACGACCGAACGCCATAGATGTTCTACGAGATATGTATATACAAAAATTATCGTGCATATCAGAGCACGCACTCACAGAAATTACGGGCCTTATTATTGTACCTTGCACCATGTCTTTTTCTAATATATTTTTTTCGTTGAACAGCTTCGCTAAAGTTAGCCGGGACAGCCTTATACCAGCTGTGGAACGTAAGCCTGTGTTGGAGGCTGCGACAACTTGAGCGATAGGTTGTCTCCGCTTATTCTGAGACAGCATGGCCATTGCCGACGGAACTCCTCTTCCCCAAGGAAGAACGACTCCTCTGACAGAACCGACAGTAGGTCAGAGTAGATCCTCTCCAGAAATGGAAACAGAGCGCAGCTACGATGTACCGCGGCAACTGCCTCGCACTGATTACGCCATAGACAAAAAGCCCTCGCAGGAATTAAGAGTCACGCGAAGCGGCCGCGTGAGCAACGACCAGATGTGTTAAAGCGGTTAAGTCTAATGCCACGGAAACCAGCATGCACGGTCCTCCAGAATACCCTAACGACGACACATTGCAGCAGCACATGCTTGTTGGATTCTTGAAGGGGCCAATTGTGACACAGCGAACATGAGACCATGCCCCACTGCTCTAGTCGGTGACGCGTTGGAAGCACTTGCCACCCTCGATGCCACATGAAGTGGCGTAGATAACCAGGCAGAAAGAACGCGCAGTGACACGACACATTGTTTGAACGTGCGCGGCGCGCTGGGGAAACCAGAGGAAGCAGAAAGGATGACATTCTATCCGCAACATGGTTTTAGAGAACGTCTACATCAGGACATACTTGTGCGTGGTGATAAAATGACACGGTCGTAGAGTAAAATGCAGGTGCGTCTAACGCATGTGACCCGCAATTCAAGCGTGCCCGGTAACAGATAACGAATTATTATGCCAAGGAAATAGCAGGTGAGTTCCCGCACCAGACACTGATCACTCTGTAACAGGCGGCGCAGAAATCGCAGAGCAAGCAGCTGGCAGCGGACAGACATGGATGGGAATGCGAACCTACCGGGAGAGTTTGGTTGCCCAAGCGCAGTGCCACAGACCATTTCTGTACTGCCCGAACAGAATAAGGAACCAAGAAGGGACCGCAAGGACCTGGTAGCCCGTAATGGTGGCTCTACAACGTGACAAACGTACCACACGCGGCCGCAAAATACAGCTGTGCTAAGTACCTTCTTTCTAATGGTGGTAAATCAAACCCTTGAGCATCCTAAATATATTGCCTTACATCTTCAAGAACTGAAAGTCACACAGAGTCTGATATGATATCATAGGCGTAATCAAGGCCTAAAATGCGAATATAATCGCTTTTTTGAAGACAGAGAAAGGGACTTATGCGTGTCTGTGGAGGAACAAAAGAACGAATAACGGCATTTTGAAAAATTTAGCATCGCGCCCTGAATATTTTCGCACTCAGTGAAATTTTGAAGGCTACAGGACAAGCCATCTCCGCTCCCTAGATACAATGTGATGCAATCGGCGAAGCCTGTCACCTTCACAACACCGCTACCAGGCAGCGGGAGACCGCTCACGTAAGGGTATCTCAGTACGGAGCGCAGAAATGGGCTCAAGGCTGAGCACAAAGAGTACTGGGGATAGAGGGCCCCCTTGACGGACACCACGAGTAACGGGAAATGGTGCACTTTCACGACCATCAAGAAGTAATGCGCTAGGATATTTGAATAGGAATTCCTAGTAAGTTCAACAAAATTTGACGAAAAGCCAAACGAGGTCAGTACACTAAATAATATGTAGCTATGTTCAAGGCGACCGAATGCATTTTCTTGATCTAGTGAAACCAAGAGACTACGTGCTGACCTGGTCATTGGGTACGTCATCATGTCACGCGTAACGAACCAGGGACTGAGCATGCCTGATGGTGTCCTATTAAGAAAGGCATCCGGCTTCTCAAGCGTCGAGTGACAACAGCTGTGAAGGTTTTGTAGTCAACGTTGAGAAGCATGATTTACCTCCGTTCCTCTGGACGAACTGATGATGAATCGTGCTTAGGTATCAGCACAATGCGACCGTCGCGATAACTACACGGGAATTCAAAGTTCTCGAAGCAACGGCTGATAACAGACATGAAAATGGCACCAATATCTTCCCAGAACGTTAGCTAAAACTCAAGGGGCAACCTGTCCACCCCTGGGACTGAGCTACGAAGATTATACTGCCTTCACCTCATCAGCTGATGGTCGTGTACAAAGACGGTCAGCCACCTCAGGTGAAACCTGAGGCAACCCACTAAGCCACATGAAGTGGCGTAGTGGCGTGAATGACGTGAAGTGGTTTGTACGAGATTCTTGAGTACCGTGATCTATATGCACAGTCCTAGGCGCTATGTCTTCAATACGCGTTACAAACAGTGAATAATCACGCGCTCGAAGCGACATAACAGGAAGTGCGGTTGTGGCCGCAGAACCGAGTGGATTCGGCTGTCTAAAAAAGCGAATTTCTTACAAAGCGATGGAATTGCTATCGCAATAATTGATTGCGACAGCAATTATATGGACACTCCAGGCGCATTTCTGCCGTCGCCGTCGCTATGAGTTCCGTATGAGTGAAAGCGTGTGAAGGTGAGCCGGCGAACGCGGTACAATTATTATTATTATTATTATTATTATTATTATTATTATTATTATTATTATTTGTTTTGAACACATATACACATATACACAGGTATTAGGAAAGGGAAAGCGAGGAGCAGGCTGGCAACTGCCACCGGAAGGGGCACAACGCCTGCCTGCTCTTCTGAAGGGAGGTGACAGCAACACATAAATAGAAGATAGGAAGGAGGGGAGGAAAAAGAAAATAGGAAAGGAGAGCAACAGGACACTGCAACTGGACAAATCTAAAGACTAAAGTAGAACTCTGCAGCCGGAATTAAAGTGACGCCGCGTCGAACAGCCTCCACAATTATCAACCACATCCATGGCTAGTTCGCTATGCGGCTAATTGTGTTCTCCACGATGAGACGCCAAGTAAAGCTGCACGTAATCACCGTTTCACCGTTAGTGTGCGCGAGCGGGGAACGCGTCCCGTTTGCGTGCGCTCTTATGTGGCGCGCGAGACAGGAAGAGTGAGTCGAGGGAAGGTAGGCGTTCTTCTCCAGCGGCTGCTACGATGCCTCGTCGTCCTCCTCGCCCGCCACTTCGTACAGAGTGGAGACAACCGCGGCGTCTACCACGGCGTTGGCCGCGCGAATCGCGGACGCTGTAGGCACGCGTTGCCGGTGCTCGTGCGCCTTGAAAGCGATCTGCGACGTGGCTAAAGCGCGCGCCCGCGCGGGCCTCATCTTCAAAGCGGTCTGCCGCGTTTGCAGAGTACGCGTAGTGCTGGTAGCTTCGTATGCGCAGTGCTTTCGACGTTTCTTTCAAGCCGAAGCGAGACATGCATGAAGGTGCATTCGCTTGCTGCTGCCACGATGCCTCACTCCAGAATTTTCACAGACAGTTTCCGCGCTCATCGAGCGAGATGTGTTCATGTTTACCTGTGCGCGCGTGACACCGTGCTGGTTAATTTAGTTAAAAAACATTGACGGGCTACTTAGTTTGAATCCATGATCGAGTGTGTAAGAGCGACTGAACAAGGACGTAGAAAGAAGCAGACATACAGAGACAGCGCTGTGTCTGTGTGTCTGTTTTTTTCTACGTCCTCGTTCTGTCACCTTTACATATGTTATCATAGTTAATTTAGTAAGTAAGCGAATGTTTACATATTTTTTTGGCCGATAAAACTAATATCCTTACTTCGTACAGCTAACTACTAATTTGCTATCGCAATCGGTGCTTCTCTTTTGGGGCGGAGGTGCGAATTTTTTTTTCAACGAGAAATGATACGAGCACTGAATCACAATGACGGCACGATTGCAGCAGGACGATAACATATACAAAGTAGAAAACATTGTGGTGACGGCTGGATTTCAAAGAAATGTCCGACTTAAACAAGACGGCATTATCAAACGTATATGAAATAATTACGCGCTGAATGAGTGATCGGTGGCGACCCAAATCAATTCGTCCCGCTTACTTGTCGAAGGTTAGCTCTTGTCATTGTAGCATGTTGCTATTTTAACGTGTAGACAAAATAGCAACATGAAGTTGATTCAGCATCCTAAGGCAAAGGGACACAGTGGTGCCAATTGAAATAAAGAAAACGCAAATTATTGTTTCTATTTTCACCCTGTTACTCTGCCATAATAAATCACCAGCCAGTTCACGTTTGCACACCCCGCACCTTCCCGTTTGGTCATCATGACCTCTTTGGTTATCATCAAGGAGGTTTAAAATAAAATTAACGTTTCTTTGACGACCATTAAGTTTATATATGTATACTCTAGAGGGAAACGTGTCGATAGTGTCTATTAAGGGTTTATTCAGCAGCGCTAGAATGCGCTAGAAATATTGAGAAGGGTCGAAATACGGACCAGATGGTACATAGTTGATGGAAAAAAACCAGTCACAAAAGACAAAAGACAAGAAGGGAGGTTCACACCACAACAACTGGACTATCAACTGAGCTTTATTAGAAACGGCGCAGTCCCAGCAAGGCCATCAGACCATGCGCAACAACAGCATCGCTAATCAGAGAGCATGAAAAGTCAAGAAAGCACATCTATCGTGACAGACCTAAAAATGCAAATTATTTTTCGAGTAAGCTCACCGAGGTTGTACTAACGCAGTTGTCACCTGATAAACTGTAGTACTGTAGTACGCTTCCAGGATTTCTCGCTCTTCTTTGACCTTGCGCCTACCAAGAATCGTTACATTTCTGAACATTGGACCACATTCATTGCAATGGCGAGGCAAGTTTGCACCGTTATCGGACCCCAGGGAGGAGCGGTGCTCACGCAATCGGTCATTAATACATCGACCGGTTTGGTCTATCTAATCTCTCTCGCATGTGCGAGGGAACTTACACACAACCCGTGCGACACATGCCGGGAAACGGTTTTCGTGTTGCGTTGTGCAAACGTGGTTCCTTGCCTTGCCTCGAGAAATGCGCGAGCACCGACCCGAATGCTTGCAAGGGGCAGAAAACACTACACTTACTCCCTGCTTGGCCCTTTTTGATGTTGTGGCTCACTGTGTGTACATACGGCGTGGCTTCGAGTTTCCTGTACGTTCAGTTGCCCCAACGTCTGTCAGCTTCGTATACGTTCTTTCTTAAGCCTCTGAAGCAGCGATTCAGCCACCGCTTTCAAAGGGGTCTGAGGGAATCCTGTGGCTTCCAAACGTTGGAATTGTACGTCAAAGCGACTTTTAATAGCGAGGTGACAGCTTTATTTTAGTGCATTGCGGTAACAATTCATTGCAATCCCTCTTTTTACAATCTTTCAATGTGCAGAACCAATTGGTAAAAGGGCTTTCTTGCTTCTAGGTGTAAACATCCAGCATAAATGCCTGCCGTCAAAGAATGTTAGTTGCAGTTCTAGGAACTTGATAGAATAATTGCTAGGAAGTTCATGAGTGAAATTAAGAGTGCGCGAAGAAGCTTTAAAAGCCGTCAATACATCGTCTACTGCTGCGGGCAGTAGACGTTGCGCATGCTCTGCTGGCCTTGCTGGGACTACGCCGTTTCCAATAAAGCTCAGTTGATAGTCCAGTCATTGTGGCGTGAACCTCTCTTCGTGTCTTTTGTCTTTTGTGATTGGTTCTTTTCCTTCAGAAATATTGATGCAGTGGCCAATGCGGCGGCCTCCACGTGACGCGTTTGCTCTGAGCACCGGCGCCGCGGTGCTGCTGAACCGTATTCGACGGATGAGTATAAAAACGAAGTTCCCAATAATGGCTCAGAATGTTTCATGCTGGGCCCTTATTGTCTATTAAAAAAAAGGGGGGGGGGAAGTGACTGGTAAGGAATTTGGCAAAATAAGAAAAATATCGTTTTATAGCGCAAGCCACCTGTCCGCGTCAGAGGGGGTGTTCATAGCATCCATCCATCCATCGTGTAAAACAGGTCATAGGCTGCGTCCCAATACTCGCCGTAGACGGCAAACTAGACGGCTAAGCGGACAGTGGCCGTCTTAAGTCTGTTTCCAATTCTCACAATGACTTCAATGTAGACAAGTTCGCGAAGACGGCATCGAAGTCAAAAACGATGCAGGCTACTTTCCTGTCCGAACGAGGTGACGCCTGAGCAGGGCGCTTGGAAAGCCGACAGGGAGGTTGTCTGCGCGCAAGAAAACGTAGACATGCTGTCCTATACCCTTAATTTAGGTTGTACGGTGTTTTTTATAGGTTCACAGGCACAAAAACTTAGTAAAGCAACGAACGGGGCTAGTTGGTGGACGTTCATGATTATATTGTGCTTGGTGTTACACTGACGAACACAAGGAACAAGACGCGGACATACGGGGCGCAAACTACCGACTGTTTAATACCGTTAAACACGCTTATATTGTTAAACACGCTGTTTAATACACGCTTATATACAAGGAGATGTGGCAGGAGGGGCGGGGGGGGGGATATAAAAAGATGTGACGAGGTGACGACATGTGATGATGCTTTGGGCCGGAAAAACATCGTTCACTTGCACCCATTCGCCCTGGCAAACTCGACCTCAGCTTCGACAAGCACAATGGGCGGAGTGCTTACGCACATCTCTTTTTCTTTTGCTATCACAAGTGCGTCCCATATTGCTCGCTCCATTTTTGCTTTTCATGTGCTAATGACTGAGGTGCTTTCTATTAGCGAAGAGCTTTTGAACTGGGACAAATCGTCTCCTTGCCTGATTGACTTAATCCCGTACATGTTTTTCATTATGGCACTTTTGTATACATCTCGTTAATATATTTTTTTTCTTGCTCAAAACTTCTTTAGCTATCTTGTACCGCTAGCTATGCCTGTAACGGAACCAGTCGTATCAACCACTTCTCTGATTTTTTCCCGCCACTACTCTAAGCGACTCTTGCTTACATCGACTTATGACTGGTTGATGATTCCGTCAACTTTAAATCCAAGCGCTTCTGGAAGGTGTACGTTACAAAGGGGTCACACTGAGTGAATTCCTTCGCACTCCGACTGGTTTATACATCGCGAAATGAAAACATGAATGTATATAACGAATGTATAACACGAATGAACGCGGATGTTTAAAAATAAATGCGTGTGCGTACTTGTCGTCCCGATGACCACCGATCACGACAACACACGTTTTCGTACCTTTATTCGAAATTCTGTGTCATCTCTTTGTCGTGTGCTGCACAGCGTCGCTAGTCAGCTACCTTCATGGAGCGGAATGGCTCAGGGTTCATTCATTCATTCATTCATTCATTTGGTACCTACAGCACCTATTCAGGCATTACAGTGGGGGGAGGGGAGGTACAGAATTAAAAGGAAAGATAAGTTGTAGGTAATATGCATTCACGTGAATGGAAGGGGAAAAACACAATACGCAGGCATTGATATAAACATTATGAAAATGCATACAAAGGTAATAAATGGAAAGCCAGCGCATAACAAAAATCTAACGAACAACCAAGGGTAAAAAACAACAAAAGACTATGTAATGTTTAATTCAAGAAAGAAAAATGTATGTGATGTTGCGCACCAAAAGAATACTGAGAGCGACGCCGCAGATGGGATAACAAAAGGCAGTACAAAAAATCCAATGATTACAGTGGCAATGCCCGACCAAATTCAAAGACCAACAGAAAAGCTCAATAAAAGACTACGAAATGTTTGATTAAAATGTTCCGTAGGTAATGGTGTTATTACGAACATCCGTCGATATGAATGAATCTTCAGGAGTCGAAAGACGCTATCGTTCTTAATAAAAAAAAAGAACTTGTTGCTGCAAGAAATTATTACGAGTGGGGAATGCGCAGGCGATTCTATTAACGGATGGCTCGTGGAAAAAAACTTGTGCGCCTAGACGCAAATGTGTTACGCTTGCATACTCTCGTATCTTGTAATCTTTGTGTGTTGATTTGCAGTGAGGTTGGTAAATGTGTATGTCACGGGGAACACGAGTGTGCCAATTATTATGCTGTGTAAGAGCTTCAGTCGTAACATCGCTCTTCGGTGCTCTAGAAAATCCCGTTCCAGTATGGCCTTATCTTTTGTTGCAATAACCTTTCTGTCATACATGGGTATATCGAGTACGTATCTTGCTGCCCTGGACTGTATACTATTTCTAGTCTTTCTTTGTTTTTGGTTACTTACAGATGAAGGGTCCCGTACACAGCACGCATACTATATAGCACAGATCTAACATATGATTTGTATCATACGTCCCGAGTTTGCCGAGAAAATGCGCGTGTATTTCGATGCAAGAAAACTTACCGGGGACAAACCTAAAGGACGGTTCATAAGTACGGGAATATGGCAACCTTATTCTCGACAGGTTCCTGCATGCAGATGTAAAGTATCATTTAATTTCTTAGTGCTCTCTACAAGCCAGCCGTTCTGTCTTTGCGGTAATATCCCAACAGCCTATAATGTATACATGCTTAAAATACCTTATTGACTACCGCAGTGTCCATACCAATATGCGAATATGGCATAAGCCTTTGAAAACTTTGCACTCGCTTAAATATCTTGATGGCATTCTAAATGCATTATACTGTATTGACAGAAATGCGTCTTTTCCCCTCATTTTTTATCACTGTGCGCGACTTTCTTGTCGACGCCCAATCGCTCTCAGGCCATTCGCTAACAGGAACCACGTAAGCGCGTAACTTTGCGAAATCCGTTGTTGAATTTCCAGTTCGAAAGCCTGGCACAACGGAAAATTTTTTGTCTCTGCGTTCCGTGGCGCAGCCTGTACTGATCAAACAATGGAACGAGAGAACTTCAATTTCGAGTAACCCGATTTTTCGTTCACGCATGGAACAATTTTAGGAATGTGCTGCTCCGAATGACCCACCCTGTTTCAAGATGGCAAAGTGCGCAGACGATGCTAACAGGGCAGAGGAAGGTCCAGGTGCACGCATGCGCCCACGCGCGCTCTTATCTCGGGTTTCTCAATTTTAAATGGCATTTGTTCGCTCGATGTCTTGCATTTCTCTTTCTTTTCCTAATCCTAAGAATGGTGCGCTTGACAGCATTTCACTTAGTTCTGTCTGTAACTTCATTTGTCGTTTTGTTGGTATATATTACTCTCTGGATTTCTCAATACAGTCATTTACCACGAAATCTCCTGCATGCTATATCCTAATAACGAGAGAGAGAGAGAGAGAGAGAGAATCTGATATGAAAGGCAGATAGGTTTGCGTATTTAGTTTATAGATACACTAAGGGTCTTGAAGGACATTACATGGGGGGAACTAACGACAGTCGGGGGTTCACTAATAAGGCGAACAATGTACAATACACTAAGTTGTCATACTTAACCAGAGTAACTATAATTAAGCGTTATAATTTCCTTCTAGTGCAGAGCAGTTGGCTACTGTGTAATGAGAGGAACGAAAAGTATAGAAAAGGTACGTATACGAGAGAAACGAAGATACAAAAATATTCTGCCCGTACGAGCGCAACGAAGGTGCCTTCCACACAGTCCTGGCGATATTAAATAACACATACGAGCTTTTAAAGCAACTCGGGCTGGAGTCGGAACAGGGCGAAAGAAAAGCACAACCCTCAGACCACGGTCCAAGCAGAAATATAACTTCGGAACAATAAAACATAACCTCAGTATAGATCAGATTTCTCGTCTCATCGTGTCGGCGTTTCTACGCAAACCAAAGCTGACCGCCAAGTCTCTCGACCGTTTGCGAGACAGGCGCGGGTTTTACTGTGACGGCGTCTTCGCTCGAGCCGCGTCGGCTCCCGGCGGCAATTCGCGATGCGTGTATAGCACAGGCCGCGCGCGCCATCACGGAAGCAGGTAGCGACGTGGACAGCCGAAACCGATCCTTAGCTCCATTGGGAAATCTCCTGGAAAAGCTCTCAAGGACGCCGTCGCTGCTGCTGCATGCGCAAGCAACAGAAGCGTGTGGCCGCGAGACAGTCCGTCTCTCGCCGCGAGGCGGCCTGCCCGGATAGTGTTCCTCCCGTTCCCGCTAACACTAACACTATAATTTGCATCCTACTGGATGTGGAGGAGGGAGGGGGGAGAGTGAATACAGTGACGTCATGATCAGTCGCGCCGCGCTTTTCCATCATAATCTCGCGGCCTCCTCCGTCGACGGCTCGTCGTTTCTTGCCTTTCTTATCGCGAATATCGCTGTTCTTCTTTTATTAATTTTATTTTTAGATTCTGTTTCTCAGTTTTTTTTAACCTCCTCTCTACTTGGCAGCGGCAAAAAGGCTACTGGACAAAGGAGTTAGAAGTTCTCTCCAGATCTGTATTTATTTGCGCGGTCCCCCTTCTTCGCCTTCCTCTGTTCGCCTTTTGTGTGGCTTTATATACGGTTTGCTTTTTGTCGACCAGATGCCGTGAGAAGCAAACACGCTTACTGGTATTTCTTCTCCTCCCCCCCCCCCCCCCAAGGCTCTCGGAAATCGAGGCGGTGCGGAAAGACGAGAACGCGGGGTTAAGACGAGAAAAAAGAAAAGAAAGAAAAGGTTGGTGAAGACGTTTTCGAAGATGGAGGCGCTGTGGATAATTGAAAGGATGTGTCTCGGGCGTTACTCCCGAACCTTGATGAATGGAATGCCTGATATTAGAAGGAGAGCTCGTACGATGCACTGAACCATCTCGCTTTCTTTTATTTTTTAACCTATGTTATTGTGCGGGTGCTTGTGATTTTTCCTGCAAAAGAGTAACCAGCCCCGGCATTTCTTTCTGTTTATATTTTTCGTGGAATTCGGTGGAAGTGCTCTACAGAGACAACACTATAATAAGTGTGTGAGTTGTTTTGCAGGGGCAGTCAGCCGCTCCTGTGATAACACTCGCCGTCACGCCATTTGACGCTCGCGGATCTGTCTTGACGTCTTCCTAGAAGCTCCTGCATCCTGGTGGGAAATGCTCCTGTGGTTAGGGACCTTTCCGGAGAACTTATCTGCGATATTTTCGGAATGTCCACAGCCCATCGTTTTGAACATGCAAAAGGGGCCGTGGATGCCTAATTACCACGCCATTTGAGTGACAACTGGGTGTGCACCAATGAGAATGCTCTTTGCTCTAAGCATTTCTTTGTTTTTCTCATTGGTGTCCACGCAGAATAATGGTAAAGTGAAACCAAGTAAACTCATGCGGATTTGTTTCATCCACATACTTCATAAGCACATGTGAAACGAGTTGTCCATTCGCCATCGATCAAAGTCGTTAAGTTGGATCAGTTCGTAAGTTAACCGCCCTAAGTGTCATTTCACGGGCCGTCTTTGTTCCAGGGCACTTACAAAAGCAGATTATTCGCATTGCCGACAGACGTCTGAGCACAAGACTTCGGACATCGCACTTGGTGGATGCCATGGGGTCTAAGTGACAGCAGGTGCGAAGGCAGCCCCGGAGCGAAGTTTCTGGAGAGACACCTCTATCCGATAATGGTTCCGGGGGGAAGGCAGAAGACATACGAGGGCATCGCGGCATGGGAGTCCTTCCGAACGGCATATTTTTGGGCATTGAAGATGAAATGGTGCTCGGACCTTCCACTGCTCAGCCGCGGTGATCTGGAAACTTATATCTATCGCTTTTTTTTTTCTTTCTTTTTCAGATGTAAGGGGCGTGAACTGTTCACACTATTTTCTGTATGCTACACGAATGCCCGTATAAATATCAGGCGTCGCGGTAGGATGTAACCGACGAGAATTTCAGCTCTTAAGCCGTGTGAGAACGCTACAATAATTTGACGATCAATTTTGCTAACCGTACGACTACCGTGCTGCTGCGAACTAGACGGGCGATTCATGAAACGACACGAGAAATAACTCGCCTTTACACAACGCATGCGCGCAACGTATAGACACTCGCGCGCAGTTGCGCGCAGTGATAAGCCGCGTAGTGTCCCGATCCGGACGAAATGTCCCGAAGGACTATATGGTGCGAGTAAGCGCATCGCGGCACATGCGAGGCGCGCAATGGGAAGCAGGGAACCGCGGTACGCAGCCAACCGAAAGAATGACCGTCGATGACGAAACCGGTGAAAGTTTTGACGCGTGCCTCCTTTCCCTTCGGCCGCAGCAAAAGAGGGAGAGAGTATGCACCCGCGCTACATGTATGCGCCCGACGCACGCTGTCTTGCACATCGTGTCTCCTGGTCCGTGAATCCCGCGCACGGGGGGGAGGGGATTTGCCACCCGCCACATCACAACCGCACCGCCCCCGCGCACCCCTGCCCGCGTCGAGGCACGCACATGCGTAAGGCCACGCGGACGTGTTACGCCCTTTGGATAACTGTGGCCACGGTAGACGAAGAGACGAGGAAAATTAAAAGGAAAGAAAAATGTACGTAGAAGAGTTGTCCCCTCCGCCTATAAGCCTCGCACACCCGCGTGCCTACTCGGCTGCGCGTATGCAGCGGTATACGCGTGCCGCTACCCTGTGGCTTGATCAAAGTGTTCAGCGCCGCGTAATAGACGCCGTCGCACGCGCCGAGCGCCGAGCTTCTTGGTTGAGCTTGTGGCCGCTGCAGAGGGAACGTCATGGCCTCGATGACCGTTTGGTCGCATTGTAATGTCGGCTTCGTATACCATGCTATACTTGCTCTTATCTCGGAGACTGCCAGCGGCGTACGTGCCACTGGCTGTATAGGCGGAGTGGCTAAGTGGCTCCTTGGTTTGATTTTGACCGTGTCGAAGTTAATTATGACGTTTCGCATCCTGAAACTGCACAGTAGTTTGTGAACAACGGCGAAGTTGAGGGGTTAAAGGGCTCCGGAATAATTTTGCTCGCCTGGAATTCTATAACGTGCACTCGTACCACAGTACATGAGCGTTTCTTTTCGTTTTATTAATTGTTCTCGCTTTTTTTTTTCATTCCGCCTCCATCTGCATGCGGTCTCGACCACGCGGTATCGAACACGCGTTCTCGTGCTCGGAAGCACCGCGCCATTACAACTACGTCACCACAGCGGGTCGTTGACCGCGTAAATAGAGAGTTTCAGACAGATAGTTCCGGTAGCGTTCAAAAAAATTTTAATTAAAGAAAAAAATGAAAGAGCACGTTTATACGAAGTGCAGCATTTGCATGTCGAGACAACGCAATAATAGTTGAACGAACCACATTAATTGATTATAGGCACATCTCTAAATAACGGACTCATACCTAAATATTTAGTTTAATTGGGCAGTCAGAAATTAGTAAAGGCAGAAGTTGCCAGAATACAAATCATCCACGCTGCATTCAAATGTTTGTTTTACTCGTTTACTGCTCACACGCGGGACCTTGACAAATTATAGCGCGGCTTCTGAGAGCACTGGTTGCCCTGCGATGTAGCATCAACGTACGCGTGCAGTATGAGAAGTCTGCAGCAACAACAGGTAATACCTGCAATTTCTCAGACGTTTCCAATGCTACACGTGCGCAACAACAACAGCAACAAAATACTGACGTAAACTCCCGACATAGAAGCTGTGACGCGAGCCTTCAGACGGCGATAAAAGACCTTCGCAAAAGAGGCGCGCAAGGCTATTACCGTGTTTCCTCAACTATAACACTCTTCCCTATTTTGGGGGATGGAAGCGAACGAATAAAAAGAAACAAAAAAAAGCGGGGGGGGGGGGGGGGTTGGAGAGAGAGAGAGAGAGCTGTGCACGACCTTAAACAATCATTTTATAAGTTGGGCTGCCATCGTTCAAGCAGATGTCCTGCGCTCCGTTGGTTCTGATCGTCACACGGGTCATTCATTGTGGCCCGTTTTGAAGAGCAGCAAGCAACTTCGACGCAGCGCAAGGTACTCCATGTCAAGCTTGAGCAGAAGGTTCTGTCCTTGAATTGTTTCATCTTGGGTTTCCTTATGAGAACTTGGCATTTCTCCTTCGATATCTTGTAGTATTCTAATAATCTTTCTTTCTTTCTTTCTTTCTTTCTTTCTTTCTTTCTTTCTTTCTTTCTTTCTTTCTTTCTTTCTTTCTTTCTTTCTTTCTTTCTTTCTTTCTTTCTTTCTTTCTCGCCCGGAGCTAAATGTTTTCGAGATTACTGGTCGAGACCGTGAATACAAATGAGACGGTGTGCACAGATTCGCGGGGGAAGGGGGGGGGGGCGGAGAGAAAGAAGAACCGCAAACAGGAAATCAAATGCCCCTAAGCGACCTTGTATCTTAAAAACAAACATAAACGGGATCTACTCCTTCTTGTTTTTACGAAAGAACAATAGCACACAGACGCAAAGGCGCACTATCAAGCTCGCCGTAGTCTTTGGGAAACATTTTATGTTGTCGGAGCAAACTACCGGACTCGTCGCTGGCTACCACTGTGGCCCTCGCGTTTCTATTACGTCATGCGTTTGCTGACGACATCTGAACGTCTACTCGCCGACCTCCTCACGCGGAGGTCACCGTTACTAAACAGTATCCGCGTCAGTATACCCCCCAGCCGGTGTTACAGCAGCGCCTGTCATCTCTAGACAGCTTCCTGTGGCGGCAACGTTACGAAACGGAATCAAGTAGCAAAAAAAGAAAGAAAGAAAGAAAGAAAGAAAGAAAGAAAGAAAGAAAGAAAGAAAGAAAGAAAGAAAGAAAGAAAGAAAGAAAGAAAGAAAGAAAGATCGCAGAAAGCACGTCGCTTGCGAGATCTTTAGAAAACATAAATGACGACCCGCTGAAGTGGCATAACGAGGAAAACTAATGGTCAGTAATGTCGAGGGAAGTACGCAGAAATGCATGAAAGTGGTGCGGTTCGGGCTTGTTCACTTTAGCAAAGAGGTTGCAAAGGTTCCGTTACGATTACGCGCAGAGATTTATTTACCGGCCCTAATCGAACACGTCCGGAGGAAAGCAGTGTCACGCATGTACTTCTGCCGCTTTCACAGGATGCGGGGTCGTTATTACTTCGACGTCATAGCTTTTTTGTACAGCGATAACGTGAACTTACACAATGCAGGGGATAGTCGCTCTCGCACGTCTAACGAACATTTGGCCTTAGAAAACACGTACGCGCAGCTCTGGTCATTACCGTTTTTCTGTGCATTTTCTGCACAGTCACACACCTTCAATACATTTCACACAAGGCTTTATTGTACGCCTTGTGAATTTGTGATGTACACTCGCGCACTCAGATTGTTTTGTTTACTTTCCTCCTTTTCCTTCTCGTCCCTTCATGTTCTGCTAAATGCCGCGTAGCAAATCAGAAGCAAATTCTGGTCAACGTCCCCTATACCCCTTTGAAGCGGGCAAGTTAAGTGCGCTTACGGGGAGTGCACTTGGGGACCTTGAGTGACACTTTAAGGCTACGCGGTGCTAAATGAAAAAAAAAAAGAGTGCACTCGCAGTAAAAAGAAAAAAGATATAATTGCGACAGATTGAAATTGTGTTTTTTGAAGATGTAGAATAAAATAAGGAAACCTTCTAAAAAGTGATTGCTTTATTTGTATTATAACTAAAAAAAACATTCTTAACCTATATTTACTCAACAAAAAAACAAAAATATGTTTATCGTAAGAGTGCTGCAAGTCAATGGCGGCCAAGACGAATGCCTAGCCAATGCAGAACAAGATGGTGGCGCGCGACAAGGCGGCATTTGATCTTGCTAAAACAGAATATCAGCGAGTTCTGTTCTGATTGTCTTGTTAAAAACTACTCAACGGCTAAAATGAACTTCTGTGTCCTTCTTCTATACATTACATTTTTATCGTTGAAACCGCTGGCGGCGAGGCTACGCACTCGGTCAGCAAAGTGCGTTCCGTGGACGCACTCCGACCGGAATGCACTCTTCTGCGAGCACACTCCGCTTAATTGCGACGTTTAGATTTGGGAAAGTGCCCTTAAAACCGAGTTACACACTCCATAAGTGCCCTTCACTTGCCCTCTTGACACGGGTATTCCATTTCTTTTGGTCTCACCCTATATCATTTCTCTATTAATGTCACACAACAATGGTGCCTGCATAAAAGGAGAAAAAAAAAGTAAGTCACAGGTCCTCGGGCTAGACCTGAGCGACCATAATTCGATTCCATTATTCAGGTGTCAGAATACGCCCACCCATGACTTTGGAATGTTCTGAACGTGAGCTTTAGGCCTTTTGGTCACACTGCCTCCGACTGCCTCCGGAATCGGTCCGCTTTATTTTGCGTCGGCACAACCAGCTAATGTCCGTGAGTGTCATACGTGCTGGCGTAACATTGCAAATGCCCCAGAAGAAGCTTCACATACCGCCGCCAAGTCTCCCCTACGACATCCGCCTCAACGAGCCGATCGATTTCGTCAGCATCCGCAAAGCACCGGCCGTGCATAAGGGCTGCACATATCTGTTCGGGCACACTGAACGTACTCCGTCGTCAAACGGCCACTGCATGCATGCTGGGCGCCGGAGCTGGGCGCACAGAAGCACACACGCCGCTGTGTGTTCGACAGCCATAGCGGCGTCTGACGTCCCCGTTGACAGGTTCGTGCGTGGCCCGCCCCTCTTGCAGTATGTGTATACATATAGTGCTGCGCGTGCCGTGTGTGTGTGTGCTGTGCGTAGGCGTTCCGCGATGGAGCTCGCCCGCGTGGTGGCGGCGATTCGCGTAATGGCGCAAATGAGTGAGTCAGCGTGCTCGAAGGCGAGGAAGCTTCGACCCGGCTACACAGAGCTTTCCAAGGTCGCGGCCATTCAACGCATCGTCGTGCCGTCTTGCAAGCACGCATTCGGGCTCTAGCGTGCGCGCGCGTTTCGTCGAGCTGCTTCCGGTTCTTTAGCGAAGCTCGCAGAAGTCGAATCCAGTTAGTGATGCTGGGAATGCATTCCGAATGCATATTGCGGATGGTAATACCTATAGCCGTTATTTCAGGGTTTCCTGCGCTGAACGGGGGCAAACATGTTCAGTGTGTCAGGAAATTCTGAGGCTTGCATCTGCCTGAACAATATCGAGGCAGATGTGAACAGATACATGTTTTGCAGGAACGCATCGCCAAGCGGCGGCCGACCTCGTGGCACTGCCTAATGAGTAAACAAATGTACGTATAGAGGGCTTCTATCTGACCAGTCATTATTACAGCGTGCCATTTTATTAAGGGTTGTCGAACCAACGCCTCCTCTGAGACATCTAGTCCTATAACATAGCCGTGTAATACACAGGCGCACCGTGTGGTATGCCGACCAATAGCTTCTCTTCTGCCCATTCAATTCAGTAATTGTAATTCAGTAATTCAGTAATACGGCAACGCATTTAGCGACCACCCGCACTCCTAACTTGAAACAGGCGTTCGTTTGAAGACTTCCAATGAATGTGCATGCTTTGTTCGTCGGTTTACAAGTTGAGACTTAGCGTTTCCATACAGAGATTAAGGCGGTGCTTAGTTAATCTTGCGCAATTACATTGCGTAAATACTTAACGAATAGGCGAAATTTTACGTGAAATAAACGCTTACAGAGGACCTTGCTGAACGAACGGTCTCCAGCCCTATCATCCTATAATGAGCCATGTGTGCATCACATGACAACGCGGCAACATGGCACGACAGCACCAATATCATGTTACTCTTTAGAGAGAATGGTGCATCATGACCACGTGACAATATGGCATAATTGGAACAATAGTTGAAGTCCGGCGTTCGTGTTGTCTTTCTCTTCTCGTCCGTGTTCAATTGTGCGCTGGAACGATGTTTCATAATGCTAATCAGAACCAACTAGCCCAGCTGTCCATACTTAGCAATCTCATGTGGTTCTTCAGTGAGAATGGGGCCATATCACAACGTCACAGTATGACATGATTTGAGCAATATCGTCTGATGCTTCAGTGAGAATGGTCCTAGATGACATCGTGACAATGTGGGATGACTGGAGCACTGTTGCATGGTGCTCGAGTGAGAATGGTTTTACTTGACAACGTGACAACATGACATGATTGAAGCAATATTATGTGGTGCTTCAGCGCGAATGCTACTAAATGGTAAAGCGACAACATGGCGTCACTGGAGCAATGTCATATGGTGTTCGAGAGAGGATGGTATTACATGACAACGTGGCATAACATGACTGGAGCATTATCCTGTGGCGCTTCAGTGAGAATGTTACCGTCTGGCAAGCTGGTACCAGCGACGGCTGAGACAAAGAGACATTTGTAAGTGAAGGTGTCTCTGTTTCTCACCTAAGGCAATAAGCAGTGTGGTCGAATCCTTTACCTTAACACAAATGACAACCGGAAAAGGTACGTTATGTGAACAATACATTCTCAGTTTAGTAGACAGGTTTAAGTTTACTAAGAATTTCATGCTGGAACTGTACCTTTGTATGGCTCGCTAAGCATGTCTGAATATAGTTTCAAGTATATTGGCTCGTGAATTGCAGCATACGGACTGGCCTAGGTCTCTCTACGAAAGACCGCCGTCGCACCTCAAAAGGAGAGGTGATGGAAGGACGGCACGGGAGCAAATTAAGGCCCGACAGTAATTGGCAGTCTCAGCTCTGATATGGAGACATAAACAGCATATCACGCGGCAAGTGACAGGTATGTCCAAGGCGCAACGCATAACTTCCTCTGTACGTGAGATCAGCCTTTGTGTTGTATACAAGGATAACTACCAGTACTGAACCTTCTAGACACTCCCTTCCCTTTCACTCCAACGTTTCTAGACGGTTGAAGTTACCCTTCAACGCATGGCCCCTCTCCCCGCCTTTCACCTCTGAGGAGCGTGAGCACATTCCTGCGCCTTCGTGTACTGCGAAGTATACATTTAAGGTATATCACTCATTTATTTTTGTTGATGACTGTCTGTTTTCCTCATGTGCATGCATGATTTTCAGAAGCCGTCCCTTGCGACTCCTTACGTGCTTATAACCAAACAAAACGCATGAAACGAAGTAAACACAACTTGGCTAGCATTTTCTTTGTTCTCCTTCGTCTCGCAAACAGCAGCAGCAGAAGCCCCGGCCGCCCTAGCCAGGTCAAGTTCACGGACAGTGGCCGCTCCCTCTCCAGCGAGTGATCTGCACATGCACCGGTCGTTGCACGTCGTTGTTGTTATTCCTGTTGCTGTCGATGAGAAACGTGCACAAACGACGCCTAGGGCGAAAAAAAGGGTGGGGCGAGGTCGGGGTGCCGGGTTGTTGTTCTACCCCGTCTGACCTGAGAGCGAAAGAAAAGAGAAAGAGAACGGCCACTGCCTGTGTAGAGCCGGCGGTTCCGGAAAACCCCCTCGCGCCCTGAACGAGTTCGCTATACGTATCGGCTCCTGGAAACCAGGACGTTACATGACGACTCTGCAACTTCCGACGCTTCAGTGGACTGTCTCCGTTTACTGACCCCCAACAAGTAGAGTGCCACTCAAAGGCGCCCCGCCGGACTACCCTTCCTGCTCCCCCTGCAGGCATCATTTTGCGAGATGCCGTACTCCTAATTGACAGTAACGATGCAGTCCATACTTTCTTACCTAACAACGATGCAGCAAAGTACCGCTATCGTGTATAGCCCAAGCTCCTCGCAAATGGAGGCTCGTTCGGGGTGTGAGTCGAGGCGGCAGTAAACGTCACGGGGTTTCTTCCACGTGACGTCACGGAAAAGTCGGTGTGTCTGCCCGTCTGCCCTCGTGGGAACGCGTCTGCGACGTGCTTTGTCAGAGGATGTGACGTAGACCAGAGCACTGCTCTCTGTTTCAGACCGTAACACCGGCTCACGTTCGTCTGCAGCTCGTCTGCTCCGGGAACAGAGAGCTTCGTTCGTTGCCAGAGGCACCTCGGTTGTTTTGCTCTGACGTTGAAGTCGGAAAGGGGTAAAAGAGCGCGCCTACTGGGAAAAGGTGTCTCGCCTCTCCATCAACCCTCGCCCACGCCGGACGGCCACCCTGAGTCACCTAAGCGAACAGAAAAAGTGTCCAGCAGTGCGCGCTTAAGACGAAATGAGTTCCGGCTAAAGGAGGAGTCGATCATGATGGCTCGCGCCCGCCTCCGGCCTCCGGCGAAAAGCGAGATGGAACGCGCGTTCACCGTCGTCGATGACGACGTACTCCTTATCGGCTTCCTCGATCGCGCAGGACTTGCGAAAGGGAAACAAACACGCCGCTTTCTTCCCGTCTTCCGCGGCCCGGGTTTTAGTTATGTACGCGGCAGAACTGAAACCGAATCTTGCACGAACGTCGCCGCTGCGCCTGCACGACAGGAAGTGCCTTCGAACGTCTCGGAATGCAGTTTTCAGGAGAAAGAAAAAAAATCTTGCACGGACGTCGCTCTGCGGCTCACCATGCTGCGATCTGGGAGGTTGAAGTACTTAGTGGAAGGCACTCTCATTCCCCGGCGCTGTGCCCGTATTCTTTATCAGCAGGCACTGAAAGAGTACCGTTTTCAAGCAGGTCGAACGAGATGACGAACGAGGAATGGAACTCCAGATGATGATGTACGCGAGGCAGTGCGATCTTAAACTACGGTCACCTTGTGACGCAAATGAAGACGGAGCCCTTTTTCGCAAAAGCTGCCTTATCCGCGAGATGAGCGTCCTTAAGTTATTCCGCACGTTCAGTCTCAATAATGGGAAGAGTTCTCGCTCACGCTGACGCTGCAGCTTAAGACGTAATCCTCTTCAGCTTACTGTTTGTTTGTTTGCTTGTTTGTTCTGTTAAAAATTAAATTGTTTGGTTTGACGCGTCAAAATAACGATCTGATTATGAGGCAAGCCGTAGTCAAGGGCACCGGATTAAGCTTGACCACCTGGGGTTCTTTGACGTGAACCTAAACCTAAGTGCACGCATTTTGCCTGCATCGAAATGCGGCCGCCGCAACTACGAGTGGAACCCGTGAGCTCGCGCTTTGATGTGCATCGCCATAGCCACTAAGCCACCGGCGGGTGTCTGTTCTTTATTTGGCCGTACGCATTGAAGGGTAAATGTTTGAACGGCCAGCTAAACTGTATAGTGTAATTGCGTACTCATTCAAAGGATTGATTGATTGATTGATTGATTGATTGATTGATTGATTGATTGATTGATTGATTGATTGATTGATTGATTGATTGATTGATTGATATCATAAATTATAGGCGACGCAAGCTTCGCGATAGAGGAAAAATAGCGGCTGTACCACCATTGCTTGCAGTGGATGCAAATCCGCAGCGTCGGTGATGCTGCATGTAAATAAAAAAAAATTGTTGAAAGAACATGCCGCGTACTAGGATAGAAACAGAAAGGCTGTAGGAGCCACGCTCTCGGCTCAATCTGTGGTTTCCCAATAAACGCAATGGCGTCGTTAGTAAAGACTTGAAGGAGCCACGCTTAGTTAATGATTACAAGGTAGATGTGATGAAGGCGAAGGCAAAGTGATCAATGTCCACGTTTCAGTGGAAAGCACACATTTTTGCGTGCCGAGCTGTTACTCGTGCCTTCTTCGTCTTCTTTTTTTTCCCCTGGTATGCACGTCGTGAATACGAGCTTGTTTCTGTTTAGATTAATTACCTGAGGGATCGCTGTAGTGATTTCCCATGCGTAGCATTCTTCGTCACGCCTCCAAGCAGGTCGACTGATACGATCGCCACGTTGGTGTCTGGCACGTTCGCTGCGATATTGTAGTGGGCGTGTTACTATGAAAGAGAGAAAAGGGGAACGACCTTTATTTATTAACTGGACGTCGTAGTGAAAGAAAGGAAGGTATTCTTTTTTTTTTCAGATCTGTTGTTTTTGAGCTCTCAGCGAAGTCCTGAAAAGGGTACTGAAGAAATATGTCAATTCGAGCTAGATTGAAAGATGAGGTTTCTGTTACAACGAATTCGTCATTACTAACCAGAACAGAGCTTTTGAAAGCGAGAAAATGACGTAACTAGAGGATTGCAGTGGCGCCACCCACTTTGGACTATGGTACCTCCCAGATAATGTGAGCATTGGCTGACTGACAGAGAGCGGTAGAGAAGGAGATTGCGTGGGGATTCGTCCTTTACAGAGAGCAACATTGAAAGCAAGTAAATATCCATTGCCGCAACAGTAGCTTTGGTCATTCAGCAACTTGTTGCTTCGCGGTGGTTCGAGCTGAATCCCACACCAACGCCCACTTTGCAACATGCTAGGTAAAGCGCGCCGCACCCGTGCACCTGGCGCGGCTCAGCTATGCAAAGCTTGCAGGGTGATCATATCGGTTATGGCGGAGCGGTAACAGCTTGGTAAAGCTTTGTTTTATGACATACCGGTGTGCTTATGCGCGTAATGCACACACAAGTCCCCATTTGCATATGATAGTGCACCTTATGCCTTCCATCTTCATGGCACCCAAAGTATCTGTCTTATACCGCAAGGTCCTCAACGTGTTGCAGCAGGGGACACCTTTGCGTGGCGTTAATGCTTGTGTGCCCCAATTTAGGTGCTGGAATCTTCTTCCTTCTTTTTTGCACATGTTCGTTAGCTCTTACGTGCGGCGCTGCTCAAGAAGACCCCTCTACCCGGTGGTATGTCCTTCAGCCTCGGCATCCAACTTTTACTGCACTAACAGAACTCGCTATGCATACAAAATATCTAAATGCAGCCAAAATATTCGTGTCAACGGGTTTGGCTACTTCTTTTACACTGGCAGCTGAGCAGGGGGACAGCTTTGCCGGCAGCACTTACGTTATGCAGGTGAAAGGCGCATAGCGTAGCCTTACTTGATAGAGCAACGACTTCACGGAAAAATAAAGTTAAATGCGTTAAAACCTGAGGCGTCTAGGGCTCCGTTCTGCGCTGCTCGTGGTAGGATGCGCGTCACATCTTGTTGAGCGTCGAAATGCAAGCGTCGTGGCGAAATGTACTGCATACGGATCTGAGATACCGAAGAGTTGCGTCTTGCGTTCTTTTCCTTTTTTTTTTGCCACTTACACGTGACGTAGAAAGGGGGAGGTGACTTGAGGTGAGTGCTTTCTTTCCGAGAATGTCGAATAGTTCTTTTATGAGAGGGGCACTATTTAGTATTCAGCAAGGTGCATGTGCTAATAACACTTGATCTTCGGAGATCGTTGGTCCCTGCTCACTAAGCGCTTGCTAACAAATCGTGCCGTGGTCCAATCATCTCGTTGTTCATGCAGCCCTCCTCGCAGCTTTTACATCGTCGTAATGGGACGCTGTGGTTGCAGCTTCGCCGCATCGTGTAACCAACATTAGGAATAAATTGCACACTCTTTGGAAGCTAAATTAAGTCATTGCGTGTAGTTTGGCTGCGGGCCACGTATATGAGAGGCGAAGTGACGCCTTAATGCGAGGCATATCGCCGTTCACCGATTAACGACCAGTTGGCCATCTAATTGCTGTCGTTTACTCAATTAGAAGGACGCTAAAGAGAAACATTATAACTGTTTCGACGGCTATATTACCCTTCTGAAGCATTGTTGGCGCTTTCGAACTTATTCGGAAGTATCGGCTATCAGCGAAAGAAAAAAAAAGGGGTATAGACTAAATTTTTCCCTTTTAAATTTCGCGCCCGAACCACAGCATTAGTAAGTTGATTGCACCATCACCAATTTCACGAAATTTTCGTGTACATGGGTCCATTCCGTGGGTTTAAAAGCCTACCCAAGTATGCGGTTAATTTCTTGTGCTTATGTTCAAACTCAGTACTACTCTCTATTAGAAGTAAATGGTTAGGCAGCCTCAGCCATCCACTGCCACAATCTGTGACGTCAGAATGAGCAGTCAACAAGCTTTACAACGAACTAGGTGCGTTGACCCGTCTTCCTTGTTCATAATCGTTTTACGAAGGCAGACATGTGGGGTATTCCAGAAGCGTTATCTACTCATCTATAGCTATGGTTAATATTTCTCTAATATGTATGTGCCTTGACCAATTCTTCCAACGTGGGATCAATTTATGTGACACATTAATGAGAAACAGAGCATGGCACGAAGATGAACACACTGTTCTTCAGAACACACGTAAGCTAAAATACGGCACTGGAGACAAAAAGGAAGAAAACAAGAGCGCGACCGCGCGAATCCCTAACGCGAATTCCTGAACAGCGTAACTAGACCTGTCAAGGTTAAGGGGCCGCCTCCACCGCTGACACACGCGTGTCCTCACCTCGTTTTTTCTCCGTATACGAACGCTTCGTAACCTTCACTCAAGCGTGCATCGCTGCCTCGGTCGCTTTCTCATGTTCATACGCCAGCAACGCCTGGCATGTATGTGTACATGGTCATCCGCGCTCGAGGGCAAGTATAGTGCCACGACCTTGTTCGTGCTATTGTTCACCGTTGTTGCTCGCTTCTTTTTTATTTCTACGACCCCACAAGTTCATTTTCATAATATAGCTTTCAACCTTCGATGAACCCGCCTGCGTGCTATCGGGACCATCGATATACAACGAGCTTGTTCGATCGGCGCCGGGGCGCGCTTCATCGGTAGAGAGGGGAGTGTGTTCGGTGTGAGAGTTCGGGGGGGGGGGGGGGGCAGAGAGAGTGGTGTTCAGAAACTTTTTCGGGCATCACCGATCAGCTATGATTTATTAATGAGAGAGTTAAAAAGCAGCAGGAATGTGGGCGGCCCACGGCCTTCTCCGTTTTCACGCCTGTGCACCCGCGTACGCGTCTATAGCACAGAGTCCCACGTCGACGCTCGCGCGCGCCGCCGAAGCAGGCGCCAATAATAATTACTCGCGCGGCAAGTCCGTTCGCCCAAATTGCAATAGATAGCTCTCGTAGGGGCGTGCGTGGGCTGCGCTGAGTCAAGCACCGGACGGTGTGGCGCTGTCCGAGCGGACCGCAGCGTCGCAGAAGCGACGGAGTAACGTCCGAGCAATGGGGATCGCCGTGTTCCTAGAATGACGCGATGCGCGAACAAGAGTTTCTGTGTCGGCCGCCGTCTACAGACTTTCTTCGAGCATTGCCTGTCTGCTCATCGCGAAAGGACCGCAGATTTCGCGAGGCAAATGCTTCTCTTTCTTTCTTTCTTTCTTTCTTTCTTTCTTTCTTTCTTTCTTTCTTTCTTTCTTTCTTTCTTTCTTTCTTTCTTTCTTTCTTTCTTTCTTTCTTTCTTTCTTTCTCGCGGTCCACTAGAGAAAGTGAGTGCACTCACTTTCTGTGTATTCGTGCCAACTGAATACACACGGCATGATGCATGCGTGTTGTGCGTTCGCGAGAAGAACGGCAACGCATTCGCTTCGAGAGGAAAATTTGCCCGCGATGCTACATGGCTTCGGCCGGCTTCGATTGCGTTGGAACTGGCGTGTACGTGACACCGGGCGTTCTGCGAAGAGCAGCGTTCCCGACCGATTAATACGTGCTTCAGCGGTCATCGGCGGTGCCGGCAGCCTTCAGCTCGCCTGCGTAACGTGCGAGGTCTCGCAGCACCTCCCGTGAAACGGACGTCATGCGAGGTGCCGAAAGCGGCTGCGTGTACCGGTACGTCGCGCTGTTTCAAGAGAACACAATTAAGACGAACCTCCGAGTCTGTAGATCGGATGCAGTCTTTTCAAGTTCAACTGTATGCTGTCTCGTGCGTCTCTCAAGCGTAAAATGCATAAAATGGCCTCGTCGGCACCGTCCTGCATGTGCTTCTTATTGGGGTTAGCCTAGAGGGATAGGGTTAAGCAGGAGTCACTTTCGTACGTGTGCTTCAGACCATCGGCCAGCGTGTCTGAAGGACGGTTGCTCCGACTGTTGCAACCTGTTCGGCTCCTGATGGAAGCTTGATGAATACAGTGGCTGGTATACGAGTAGCCGTATTGGGGGACACGCTTCCCACGTACAATATGTTTGGGGCTTTAAACAGGAGCAGAAATGTGGACTTGTTGATACTGCATGAGAGATAACTGCAGTCGTAGCACCAAAAGGCGCAGGGACTGAAGAACAAGGAAAACTCCCTTGTTCTTCTGTCACTGCGCATTTCAGCGCTACAGACAGACAGACAGACAGACAGACAACGAACTTTATTTGATCCTGAGGAGCTTCAGCGGAGGCCCCTGTCGGGGACCCGCGGAAGCCGCTGGCCGCGTCCAAGTCGGGGCAGGAACGCCGTGATGTTCCGCCCTTTCTCGGGCCCTCTGGATTGCCTCTAGTGTTATGTTAGCGCTACAAGTAGTTTTATTTAAGCAGGAGACACACGGTACGATTTGGCGTTCGATCAGGCACGCAACTTGTCATATCATGCCAGAAAATTCATTCACCCAGCTTTATGACAGGTTTCAACCGGTTACACCGGTTAGAGCAGCCATGTTTTAATCCCGCTGCACATCTTATCGAACGCCGTGTGGTGATATGTGTCTCCTGTTTCAGTCTTGTTCAATCTTGCTCCGAAAAAGGCCGACCACTGCAAAGTCGCGGACAGACTTAACCCGAACAATGAAGGCACATATATATGGGCTTAATACTATAGGGACATATCTATATATAAGGTGCAATCTTAACAAACGCATGGCTCTAAGTAGCGAACAACTAGTACTTTGGAAGGAAGACGCATTAATACAGCTGCATACCACGCAACCAAACAATAAATATCCAGCACTCGCCGCTGGAGAAGCAAAAAAAAAGTACCTGAGCTTTTTTCGATTATGACGATGACTGCATATATAGCTCGCACTTGCATGACTGAAAGTGCTGGTGACGAAAGCGATGGCCTTTACATTTTTTTACAGATTGTATGGGCGTGCTTACTATCAATGTCATTCAGTACCATCAATACGAATTGAAATACGCTAAACGTTTATATTTTACGTTTAAACGTAATACGTTAACTGCAATACGTTAAACGTATAGGTACACGGGGGCACTTATTCGTGTTTTCATTTTTAACATTTGGTGGGATGATGGCGTAGCCACCGCATGTTTAGAAAATCGCTGCTCACTGATGCCGCATAACATGTTCAAGCAATGACATGGAGATGTTTTTCTGAGGAAAGTGGCTTCGCTTAACTATAGCTCGTCGCTATGTGTACATGCATTTCGACTTCTTGGCGGATGTTCAAAATATGCATTGAATTCTAATTGTACGGAGAATTCGAAAGCGATCACGTCGTTTTTATTCATATATATGCGTGCACGTGGTAGGCAATATGCTTGGAGCGTTGCTGGTGCTCAACACACAAGTTACACAGAAAGTAGCTCGCAGTTAACATGCTTCGCCTAACCACTGGCACTTATCTACTTGAATAAATGTGTGTGCTCAGTTCGAACTGTCAGATGTTATCCAACTCGCTTGGTGCGTGATAACGAGCCTTTTCTCGGTAACAACGTATGGACATCTGTAAGCGCATCCTAACACGGTCTAAAAAAATTAAATTATGGGGTTTTACGTGCCAAAACCACTTTCTGATTATGAGGCACGCCGTAGTGGAGGACTCCGGAAATTTCGACCACCTGGGGTTCTTTAACGTGCACCTAAATCTAAGTACACGGGTGTTTTCGCATTTCGCCCCCATCGAAATGCGGCCGCCGTGGCCGGGATTCGATCCCGGGACCTTGTGCCCAGCAGCCTAACACCATAGCCAAACATGGTCTAATTAACCAAACACGACTTGGTTTTACTTGTGATAGCAATTTATAGTTAGCCTCCGCACTCTTCGTGAAACTTTTTGTCTGAAGCCTCTTGTATATCATGCATGCTCCCATCGAATGGGTTCACTCAAAATTCTGTACCCTTGTATATCATATGAGCTCTTTTACGTCATAAGTTTAGTCACCCAAAGAAAGAGGAAAATACGCAAATATGTGCTCAGAACCTCGGAGTCAACAGTCGTCCTTCGACGAGTGCATGCTAGATGGCGCCACAATACCTCACCCATAGTATCGTGCGCTCTAACGCAAGCTCGACAACGTGCGCTTATGCAACGATGATCGATGAGCTAGAGCACATGTGCCAGAAGCGCCTTGTTGAAGAGACACCTCAACTTGTTATCTTAAGTCCTTTCATCGCATTTCTGCGCAATAAGATTTTTAAAAATTTATTTCAGTTCCCACTCTCACAATATGCTATCCGTGTGATTGCGTGTGAGCGTGGGAATGTGTAAAGTGGATGTATGTGTGAGAGAGAAAATAGGTGCTCTGGTTTCCTTTCTCTCTTTTTCCTTTCTTTCTTTCTTTCGTTCTTTCTCTATGCGTGCGTATTTTGTAACCAGACACTCCCTTTGCGTATTCCGTCACGCGGTTCCCGCAAGAAGAACCTCGTAATTTTCAGAACCTCAAGAAAACAAAGTGCACGGGCCATTAAGCACACACAAGGCCAACATCTCGCCGCCTTGTGTTTGTACCCGGGCGTTGCTCCACTCTCACCGTCTCTCTCACGGTTGTGGGGGCAGGGACATCCAGATGAGTTGTAGCCTTGTCCTTTCCCCCGCTATGCCATTGCTCCTCGTGGTCTTCCGGCTCGGCCGTTCCGGCGGCAGCACGGAGTAATTACAAACAGTGATCACACACTTAAGCCGAACACGGGGAACAATAAATTTTCAGCCACAAAACGAACTAAGACAAAAAAGAAAATGCGAAGAAACCTGCGGCATTCATCGTAAGTTTATGTAAACACACACATCCGAACGGCTATACACAGGCACATCGTAGCACATTGCCCCCAGCTCGCCGTTGGGACGTAATTTTTATTGCGCACTGTTTACAAATTCGATTACGGTTTTTAAGCGGCGGCCGCTGGAGAGCGAGTGCGACGACGCAGAAAATGAAACCACGTGCCCGCCGCCCGAAGCGCCGCGGCTGCCGGTGGCTTTCCACCACTGCGAGCTGAAGGTGCAGCGGACTCCTGAACGATGCGCGAGTAGTCCTAGGGTGCTTGCACGCCGGCGACGAAAGGATAATCGGAAACCGGCTTCCGCGTGACAGCCGCAACAGAGAGATTCACGGCGCTTTGCCGACAAATGGCAACTTCAACGTGAGGTGAATAGCAGAGCAGTCATTGCATTCCCTTTTAGAATAGGGTACACCTTTTTGAGCTACACATGGAAATTGCATGCAGAGAAGGCATTGACCGCAGCCTGGTGGATACAATCACAGAGGCAATGAGGGAAGCTTCATGCCTTCTAACGTTCACAGCAAACCAATTTGACGTAGAGCTGACGAGGCTAAGTGCACTTCGACGACGAGCTGAAAGGAGATGCAGGCGCACGAAGGCAGTTTACAAGCAAAATACAGCGCAGTTTGGACATATTGCAGAAACAGCGCTGGAAGTCATTTTGTGAATCATTGGACCTTCGCAAACCACTTTCATACATCTGGAGGACTGTTCGTGGCCTGCGCTCGTCTCCGCAACCGCGACATCCTTTCATGGCATTAGCCCTACGTCACTGCCAAACGCGCAACTTGAGGTGGCTAATGATTTTTGTGCGCGGATCGCTGGCGTGTGTGTCACCCCCAACGCCGAAGACACGAGTGTCGTCTCTGTGTCTCGCGTCCCAGAAATGGAAATTCAATTTACTATGGAAGAACTGGATGCCTCTTTGCTGCTTTTCGGCGGTCCTCTTCACCAGGGCCCGACGGCATCACCTATGCAGCTCTTACCCATCTTGGACAAGAGGCCAGGCAAAAGCTGTTAAATTACTACAACCGCTCATGGCATGAAGGCGTCGTTCCTCAGCAACGGAAGGTTAGTAGGCTCGTACCACTACTCAAACATTGAAAGTCGCCTTTCGACCTGACGTCATATCGCCCTATTGCCCTGGCAAGCTGCATAGGGAAAGTAATGGAAAAGATTATTCTTACACGCCTGGGATGGTATCTTGAACGCCACAATGTGTACCCTGACTCCATGACAGGTTTTCGGCAAGGCAGGTCATCAATAGATAATGTTATTGGCCTAACAACATTCATATAACCAGAAAAATGCCTCAAGCGCATATTAGTGGCGCTCTTTCTTGATGTGAAAGGGGCGTACGACAATGTTGCACATAAAGCGATCCTCGAGTCATTGGAGGCTGTTAGAATCGGTGGTTGAACGTTTCTGTGGATCCGCGACTATTTGACCAGAAGATCCTTCTTTGTGCTGACCGAAGATGGCCCGACTGACAAATATTTTACACACGGTGGCGTTCCACAGGGCCGGGTATTGAGCCCTATTATCCTTAACCTAGCTATGGTTGGCCTTGCTGAAATATTACCCAAGACCTATCAATGTACGCAGATGATATTTGTCTTTGGTCTTCTGGGCCGGTATTTTGTAGCGATGCCTTTTTCGATTCTATGCTCTTTCAGGCTTTTCGCGCTTGGCCAGTGGTCAGAGCGACGGTCTGCCTACATTATCAACGGGATCAGGCGGCCGTGTGTGGTGGATGATAAGAATAGCATAGAATAAGGCATAAGGCATCGCTACAAAATAGCGGCCCTGCAGTGACTTGTCTTCAAGTGTGCGCAAGAATTCAGTGGGCAGACACCCTAACCTGTTCCTATCTTCGCAGACAAGGGCTTAGAGTGTCCGTCGAAAAATGCGCGTTATTCGCGTTTACATGCGAGCCCATGGTTACCCATGGAATACCCTTAGCAATACTATCACAGTGAGCAAAGTACTTGAACCGTGGTCATGTCATGATAAGCAGATGCATGCCGTAAGTGCTGTCGCGATTTTTCGTGAATGGCAACCTTACGGACTGCCCAAAAACGACATTACGTGTTCTGTCTACTCGACATTGTGATTTTAATGTAATTAGCATTCTTAGGGTACTTGCGAACATTCCGTGGGTCTGTCTGTCTGTCTGTCTGTCTGTCTGTCTGTCTGTCTGTCTGCCTGCCTGCCTGCCTGCCTGCCTGCCTGCCTGTCTGTCTGTCTGTCTGTCTGTCTGTCTGTCTGTCTGTCTCTGTCTGTCTGTCTGTCTGTCTGTCTGTCTGTCTGTCTGTCTGTCTGTCTGTCTGTCTGTCTGTCTGTCTGTCTGTCTGTCTGTCTCTGTCTGTCTGTCTGTCCGTCTGTCTGTCTGTCTGTCTGTCTGTCTGTCTGTCTGTCTGTCTGTCTGTCTGTCTGTCTGTCCGTCCGTCCGTCCGTCCGTCCGTCCGTCCGTCCGTCCGTCCGTCCGTCCGTCTTTCTGTCTGTCTGACGAAAAAGGGGTGGCGACGTCTCCTTGAAGTTCCCGCACCTGGTCGCTGTGACGTCATGGATTTGGTGACATTTTCTAGGGCCTACTTAATTATATAGTGGTACAGATTGACTACATTGTGTTCTAAAGGGGCCAAATATTAAACATGGCAAGTTTCTGGAACCTTTACTCAGCCAAGGCGGCCCAAATGCGAAAACATACTTTGGAATCCGTGACGTCACACTGACGTACAGGCGTCAGGGTTTCGGGGCAAAATTCAAATACTGATACTGCGACCTTCATTTTCTGATCTAATAATCAAACTAATATTTTGAAATGACTGCCTGCGGGGTTCTCGAACAATGCTTTATTAGTCTAAACCGATATATTGTTTCGCTTTTGTGTCCCTTTAATATGTTCACATAGTTTTGCTTTTATCATGTGACTATACAATCCTTCGAGTTCATCCTTCCATTGCTGCAATACGCTTCTGTTTTAATGGAGCTGATGTCGTGGTCATGCTGGTATTATATGTATAAATGGAAATACTTCTGTGGACTCCTCCACTCCTGTGTGATGAACGAACGTCCTAGGTACTAGACTGTGCTTTCGGTGCTGGTGCCTGTAGAGACTCTGTTTGCATGCTTGTGCGTGTATAGTGGTTGTTGATATTTTCTGTTTTCCTTTGTTGGCTTTATTGTTGCTTGAGCAACGAACTTGAAATTTTGGGATAGACAGCTATAACGTAGCCTATCGTCCCATGTTTATGAATATAAAGTTCTTTTAAAGAAGACACCACACACTGCTACACATTACAGCACACCACTTCTCAAAATATCACAACGCATCAAGTGACACCACATCGGCACGCTATTACAAAACACACCATGCCACAATATAGCACAGCGCACCACGACGGCACGTAACGCTACAATACAACACTACACACGATTTAAAGCACACCACACCATTCTACGCCACGATAAACTGCAATTTAGCACACCACGCCACGTACACCATACCAAAACACAGCATGCAAAGCCACACTACAATACATCACGAGGCCACAGCGCATCAAGTTCGAGCAATAGAGCGCTGTGCCGGGCACCACGTGCTCGATACCCCCCGTGATACGTCATGGCGGCAAGAAAGTTACCATGGCAATCTCGCAAGTGGGAAATCTCGCGGCACCCTTTAAGGGGCCTCCCGGGTACTGTTATGCCATAGACCACGAGGTTCTCGCCTTCCCACGGCACAAGCGCTCGCCGAGAAGACGATTTCCCGTTAGCGGGCCATTTAGACCGTCACGTTCTCTTTCTCCCTCTCCGCTAGACAGCCCTTTTCGGCGATCTCCGGCTCCGTCCAGTCTCGCCCTTCTCTCTTCTCCCAAGGCTGCGCAGGATCGAGCGACGTGCAGGCGGCAGCGGAGCAATTGTCGCGGCAACCGTGCGCAGCCCCAAACAGATGAGCTCAGAGAGCGCAGTGCTTCACTATCATACGCGTGCACCGCGACCTCACGGACTTGCTCTGGCCTGGACGAGGGTGCCGCGCCAACTTTCTCTGGGGCCCGCCTGCACCCTGTCGCTTTCACCATTCGCTTCGTCGCCGAGTCTTCGTAGTCTGCGTCCATCACCACCGGCGCACGGCTCTACACACTCGAAGGGGGAAGGGCTCGCGATCCCTCTTTGTGGCGTATAGAAGACACCAGGAAGTCGAGAGTGTGCTATAGTCTGCGTGCGCGGAGCCGGACGACGATGACGACGACGCCTCGGGATGCTTTCGTTCTCCGAGGATGAACGGCCGGCCGGGCGATAGAAAATCGCTCAGTTCACGGTCACGCCATGCGATTGACAGTGCACGGTTTTCTCCGCGGGCGTCGTCGTTCAACTTGGCGCCGTTCGGCGAAACATCCCCCAGCGGCGTCGAGGGCGAACGTCTTTCTCCCTCGTAAGCGGATTGCCTCAGCGCTGTTCGCGGGTGAACGGCAAGCTGAGCTGCAGCTGGCAAGCTTATTATTCGCGTACAGAAGTGAACGGGACGCGTGTACCTCTAGAAGTACCGCTGGAAGCAAAAGAAGAACACGCGAAGAAAGAAAGAGAGAGAAAGAAAAAGAGGCAAGCTGACCGGTTGAAAGAGTCCTTTCACTTCCGCGCTCTCCTCTGCGATTGTTCGACCGCTACGCGGCTGGCCAATGGTTCGAACGCCTTGTGTGCACGTACGAGGGTTGCATAAGTGGGCGCCAGCTCGACGTCAGTCCCTGTTACGCGGTAATGGCTCTCGTTCACTCTTCCTTCCTTCTTTACCTCCAGAGGTGAAGGACCTGACTTTCGCTTTTTGGCGTGCTCAGCGCCGTTCTTGCTTTTTTTCTCCTGAATAAGCAGGTACATAATAAGATCACGCACTCATAGGGCAGTTTCAGACAATTTCTAACGTCGCAACGCTTTTGGCAGGCGCGATGCGTTACTCCAATAGGCGAACCCGTAATCGATAATGAATACCAAAAATTGAGTGCGTGAGTGCAGGCGTGAGCGAGTATCAAAACAACAGCACGCTTAGCTGTCACTTGTCGAAGCACCGCCTTTCCCATTGTTGTGTGAAACACTGCTAGCCTTACAGCGCGCAAAGTTACGGTAGCCAGCGATCCGTGACTGGCAATTTGAATGAGTGTGCAACCTTTTAATTTTATTCTGCTTCATAACACTTCATTCCATTGTGCTTGGTATTGCAGCAATATGTTGAGTTGAATAGTTGTTGCGGCGTGTTTATTTACTGGGAACTGTGGAAAGTTTGGTCAATTATCGGCCCTTTATCCCTTCATCTTAGCTAATACAAAACGAACGAAATGAAGAAATGCAAGGAAAGGAGGAATAAAATTATTGAACATTAGCAAAGCGCGGTTATAGACAGAGACTTCTCATACAATTGAACAGCTAAGATTCCTGTTGGGATAGCTAACCTCGCATTCTTTAGAAACAGGTGAATATTAAATACAATATGCATCGAACGCCATCTTAAAAAGAATTCTCCAAAGAATATTACAAAAAGAACACGCCTTCCGAGCGCTCCGTGGAAGACGGGTTCAAGAGTATCCAGTTCCGAATGGGCAAAATAGAAAGGTCCTTTCTCTGGTTCATGTCTTCAGTAGTCTCTTCGGGACTCATTGAGCACCAAATACTTAAGAGCTCTCTGCGTCCGCTTCACTGCGATTCCTTCAGTCAGGAGTTACTCTATTAGCCCCGAGAATTAGGAGTGGCGCCCTCTCGCGAGTGACGTCACGGCCAGGACGCCGCTCTCTCCGGCTCGCTCGGCTGCCGCGCGCGCTCGTTCCCTTCGTGTATGCTTATGAATACGTACGGCTTCTTTCAGCTGCCATACCTTAACCACAGTTTCTTCTTCAAAAGCGTGTGAGTCGAGAAACTTTGCGGCTTGGATATCGCAAGCTAAGTAGCGTTAAAGGGGTCTACTAGGTTTTGCAATGCATATATGCGCCGTGTCTATCGGTAAATTTTGACTAAAAAAAGAATATCTGCAAATTCAACGCGCGAAGTTGTGTATGATGCTTCGCTAAACATTTACCATTCCTTTAGTATTTAGCTATGAGAGGCATATGCATTTTACCTGGAAGAAAAATTTGGTAATTGGCGTCAACATGTTATCTGATTTTAGAAAGACACTGCCCAGCGAAGCTCTCATCATGATTCCTATTACTCTGGTGTGCTGTTCTATTCCAATATGGCCATTCATTAATGCGTAAAAAAATAGTTAGGCGCGCATTTCTTATGAAAAAGTTTGCTGCTACTTTCATCCCCCTCTGAAACAGGCCTCCAAAAAACGAATTGCTCATGGCTGCTAACACGACGGCGCGTCATGTAGAGTATTTAGATAGTTAATTCACAAACACCATAGTAGCAATCACCTGAGAGAAAAGTTTCGTTGTTAAGATGGAGAGCCTCTCAATTGAAAGTGATGAAATGTTTCATAGTGGCCCTCAGTAGCCTTTATCGACAATATGGCACACCCCTGATCACGTAACGGTAGCAATCGACTGTCCGTATGGCGAGGCACGCTATGTTCGTGAAACCCATCAGTTCACTACAACTTCGAATTAAAACCATAAAGCATGTTTTTTACAGCGCCAACTGGAATGGCTAAAGTATTCTCGAGCTACTACACCGCAGCTTAGATTTCCTGTATACAAAAGGAAAATTCAAGCACCTTCTGTCTCACCATGTCTCGATCCAGCGTTATTCAATTATACAAACGGATAACTATTCGCTTCGTCGGTACATAAAAGAGAACCTTGCAGGCAAATTAAGTTTGCTCCAATCCAATCGCAAACATTCATAAAGAAAGCACCACAAGCCTTGCATATACTTTCACTTGATTTCTGACCCTCCACCGGGGGAATTTCGATATCTTCAATATGTCCCATACTACTAATCATTGACGCTTCGACTTCTTTCTGGCTGCAGTTATGCGGTCCAGCAGGCATACTTCACTAAAAACATTGGGCCGAGCAGCCTGTGTCAGTTCGCCAAACAGATTCGTCATGTATATTTCTCAAGCAGCAAGCACCAGTAAATTTCTCAAGTGAGTTTGATTTGATTTATTAATTTCCATTTACACACACACATGTACAGAGGAGTGGTAAGTGGAGGTGGATGAGGGAAAAAAGTCGCACAGACGCGGCATGAGGTAACCTCACCCCCTTAGGTACAATATGGCTGCATGGGGTAACACATCAAGCGCCATATAAATTACATTTATATAGTGGCCATAAAACATTGCAGTTATACAGTATATGAAAGAACAGTGAAATATTTCCACAATAACAATGCAAAACACACTGCGGCATTGAAATAAATAAATGATATACACTTGGTAATATAGACAAAAAAAAGAGGAACATAACTTACATTATTAATCATTAACAAACGCGCCCTAAAGAGGTGAGTTGAACGTGTAACACGGAAAAGGAAATATATATTGGTACATTCCTATTTGTACTCTGTAAATAGATGTAAGCCTTCATTAACTTTACTTCAAATTTCCGCCGCTTAAAAAAATAAACACGTGAATAACCGCCTAATGGTGACAGGCAGTTAAAGAAGCAAGTGAGGCGTGTAGAATCTAAGCTCCAGTATTAATTAAGTCCCCGTGCTACTGCCGAGCGTTTCTGTGAGGAAATGCAAAAATTCGATATTATACCATGAACTACTCGTCGTGAGCAAACCTATTTTAGCAGAATAAAATCAACGTAACTGCTGTAGAAGTCATATATAGCCAGCTTTGTGACATACTTGTTGCATCGCGGCAGGTATGGTATCATAACTGGATTCCGTAGGGTAGCCAACCGGACTTTTTTTTTTCTCTGGTTAACCTCCCTGCCTTTCCCCTTTCCTCTCTCTCTCTCTCTCTCTCTCTCTCTCTAGGCTATGCTTTTGCGATTGTCTATCCGCGCATGAAAAACCCGCAATGGGCTGGTCTGCGTCGCTTCGGCTGGCACTGTAGCGTTGCCTTCGAGAGCTGCATTGTTGTCTAAGAAATTAGCTCTTTGAATAAATTTTCGCAAAGGAAGACGTCGTAAAAATATATTTGAGACGACCACCATAAGTATACAAGCAGAGAGAACGAGGGCGAACAAACGAAAACACCGCAGAAAGCGCCCGGACAACGCCCGAACTGTAGCAGACGACAGGCGCGAGTCCGTGCCGTGACGTCACGCGAGCGGCGCTCGCAGCCCCGCTCGCGTTCGTTCTCGGGGCTAATAAGGTAACAAATATCTGAAAGGCCGGCTCGCACTTGCCTGAACCCTAATTGGAATGAGCAATAGAACACAGATAAGAAACATCAGCACTGGTGTGGTGGGATTTTGCGTTTTATTGGCAGAGCCAATAGGTGACGTCCACTGAAGGACCATGACGTGAGTCGCTATGTAATGCGTATTCCACTGTCTCCGGGAGTGACCTGCGCAGCGGTATTGGACCAATTCCGAATTGGCCCACGCAGATTGAGGACAGTCTCCTTGATAGCTGCAGCTGTGGGTGGCAGTTTCTCATTTTTGTGTTCAGGGAGCGTTAGGTGTCAACACCACGCTCCGATTTCGAACGCGTACAAGGCGTGGGAGACGAAGCGGAAGTGGGGTGCCTCGATGGCCTCCTCGCCGTATACGCGGCGATGACATCGAGGCACCCTAAGCAAAAGAGAATAAAAACAGTGCTCTAGCTCCTCCAATTCAACACATCGCTCCGTGAATTGCATCGTTCCGTGTAGTTCTTTGCATGACAGTGAACGTATAGCCCTATATTCACACGCATAACGATGTAATTGGATAGCGTTGCGCAACGTGACAGTTACACAGTGTCCACTGGCTTCGTCAATACAAGTCACTCGGTAGTGTAACGTGAGACGGCCGTTTTCTTTTTACAGCGCAGCTGCATAGCTTTGCCTCCCAATGTGTCTGTCGTCTCCGCAGGCAAACACTCGGGAGGTGCACGGCGCCTGCGGCACTGGGTTCCTTGCTGCACCAACAGATGGCGCTCGCCTCCGCGCATCCGTGGCAGCGGCTGCGCCGGCCGTGCAGGGCAAAGAAAACAAAAGAATAAGACAGCTCGCCTTCGCGCATAGCATTTGCCGGTTATGATTTTGCGCAATCTGCATTCGCCGGGAAGCAGCAACTGTAGTATATGAAACAGGGAGTGGCGTAACTACATTTGCGTATCTAAAAGAAGAACCCGCTTAACAAATGATTTGTGTTGTGACAGTGCTATGGCAAGGCCACGTATAGTGGGTACTCCTGAAGAGCAGCGTGCATACGAGTCGTGGCGAAAGTGCGGGTAAACGTATTTCTGTTCTCTCTGGTCAACTCTCTGTAGGTGCACAAAGTAGCGGCGCAAGCAAAGACGTAGGCCGTTGAAACGTCTTAGGCAAATAATCAGGTAAAGTTCTTGCGAATGTCGCCATGTGAGTAATTTCAAGCTACGTCGGAATGGGTAATCGTTCTTGTTGTCGTTTACAGCTTCGATGCCCAACCACCTTCGCAGCGTGGATTGGAGACCATTTTTTTTTTTTCATTTGCCTTGTCTCGCGCCACATCTAGCCATTTAAGTTCTTGCTTTTCTTGTGGGTTCAAGTGGACCCATGAAGCCACAGTGTATCAACTTGCTGCGGTTGGCTGCTCGTCGAATCAAGTGCAGCAATTCAAAGCCCGATTAGACAGCGAACCGCTGCTTTACGCACCGCTGCGTACGGTAGATGCACTTGGAACGTTTTCCATAACTTCAAGAACGAACTCGGACAGAACTTCTGAATAGCTTTGTCGGCGGGGATAAAAAATTAAGCCAACTCGAAGAAGCGAATGATAGGGCATCCCCTACAATTAGCGCGATTCAAGATATCCGGATACCCGGCAAGGTAGCCCGGTGGCAATGGCGTTGAGCTCGTGTACAGAAACGCTCGTGTACTACGCACTGGGAACACGTTAAGGAAGCCCAGGGGCCTTCTAACGTAAGGTTATTCCAAACTTTCCTATTCCAATCCTGCGATCAGCTTTCCATGATTCTTCAAGAAATGTTCGAGAATACCCCCCCCCCCCCCCGCCTGTCCGTCACGCGACGTCACGAAAACGGCGAAAACGCCCCGCCCCGTCTGATATGTTATGCGAACTCTGATCATGCATGATGTGACTGAACGACATAAACATGATAATTTCTGATTCGACGCCTTTCTCGCTATTAGTCGAACAAGGCGTCGTTCGGCTAACTGCTATTGGTCAAACGTTTTCGGGCTGCGCCAACTTCGCCTGTCTGTCACGCGACGTCACAAAACCGCGAAGACTCGCTGCATCAAAGTGACGTGTACGCTTTAGAGGCGCATTAACATGCCGAAGAAAACTGATTTTTCTTTCTGGATAGACGGAGAATGCTCCATTCCGAAAGGAATAGGAGATGGCTGAACGCCGATCGCTGTGGCATAGGCTATACTCGGAACTGGGAGGGGAAGGGGGGCGGGGAGGGGTAGGAGCATGGATTTATTTGCGCGTAATAAAAAAAAATTGAGTAACTGTGTAACGTTATCGAGACGTTTCGGCACGTGTACGACATTACTTTGCCAGCTCTTCTTTTCTGAGGATCCGTTTTAGCGGCATTTCTAAACATCCGTTGCACGCCATCGCGATTTTCGACCAGCTATACCGCAAGCTAAGTAAGGAGAAGCGGATCAATCGTGGACGCCGGCACCACCCTTCTCATCCGGTTATCTATTTTCACTGCGCTGGCTCGGCTCCATTGGAACTCTCTCCACTGGAGCGTGCTCCTCTCCTTTTCTAAGTCATTAAGATAAGGAAAACTGCTAAATGTAGGCAACGCTATTCGCTTTGAAAGCAAAAGAAAGCCACATCCTACAAACAAGAAGCGCCTTTGATTGTGCTTTTCAAAGAACGCCGTGGGTTACCGCCCGATGCTTCCGTCGGTGGCTACATGAACTTGATGCCACGAGATTGAAAAAAAAAAACATATTGGAATAGTTTTACGTTATAGGGCCACGCATTGTTAAAATTGGCAGCGTGTTGGTTGTGTTGTTTTAGGTTGAGAGCCGGCTTTCCTTCGATACAGCCATTTGCAAAAGATAGCAAATTATGTTACGCGATTTATTACCCGAGCTTAAAGAGCATAATAAGAATGTTTCTTAGTGTAAAAACTACGAACTAAAAGAAGGACACGGAACAAGATATGTGTTGCCTCCATATAGGGATAACATGTAAGGTCGTTATACTCGTTACAGCCAGCGCTGCACAAAGGCATGCAACGATGGTCCCTCGAGACGTCGTTAAGAGTTAAGCTATGTAATCTCGGCTCCAAATGCGGCTCGACGTAGTCCGTCCGCGGTCACGCACTGCATCGCCACCTCTCGTTGACCAGCGGGAGCACCCGGGAAGCCATTAATTATGTCGACGGTCGCCTCTCCTCCTTATAAACACAAACACGCACGCATGCGCTGTAAAGACTGTCAGGCGGCCGCTTTCTTCCTGCGACCATTAAAATACTTCCGCAAAGCGAGAAGAGAAACGAGAGAAACGTAAGACGGAGAAGTAGCAGGACTGGAAGACAACGTGCGAAACGGCACAGCCTGCCGTCCGTTATACAGCAAACGCCGCTGCAGTATATGCGAGGGGGACCTGATACGGGCCTCTTAGTACGATATGCGCCACTCGCTCGATTCGTCTTCTTCCCCTGTGATATCTCGTACAAACCGTCTCGCCGACCGGCCACCGCCGACCGTCCTCGCCTTTAATACCGGACCGCGGCGGCGAGGGGTCACGCTTTCTCGCTGGCTACGTCCGGCACCAGCAATCAGCGTGCGAACGCAGCAGTGAACGTCGCCGGGGGCTCGCTAGGCGCGCCCCAGCTCGCACTCTTCTCTCTCTCTCTCTCTCTCTCTCTCTACGGAGCGTGTCCGCAATAACGGAACGTATCATCGCGGGTTATACATTTCCCGCGCAATGCCACGGCGTGCCAAGAGGAGTGCAGCGCTATATCTGGCCACCGGCGACCTGCTTGGGTCTGTCAAAGTAACTTCTCCCATGGGAATAGCCAGCGTATCACTACAATGCGCCGTTAGGCCCGTTAAATGAGAGCCTCCAACGCTCTTTTCGTTTGCTGTTATCGTCTCGCTATCGGGGCGTACGGAAACTGCTGATGACCTCGTCTTACCCGAAGACGCAAGACCGCGTATACGGCGGCTGAAAGACGAGCAACTTTCTTATGCTGATATATATACGTGAGCGAATCGGGAGTATACCTTTAGCCGAAATCGGTTTGCGTGTAATTCGGTTAAGTCTGTGAAATCACGCAGTCGCGTATAAATAAAGCCAGCGTGCTCCTATATAGACGAAGATACCGTTAAAACAGGCTCGAATATCATATGCAAAACCTGATGGCGATAAGCTACAGTGACAGGAAGAAGAAAAAAAGCTTTCCTTGCATTACAAAGGATACGAGAAAAAAAGAACCAATACTAACACAGTTGTGACACAGGAAGAAAAGCGTTCTTTCTTTCGAGGAACTAAACCACGCAACGACATCATTAGTCCAGGTCTGCCACGAAGTGTCCTACTTCTTTTCACTTCTCAGAAGATTGCCTGGTGCACATAAGAAGACAAAACCTTTCGCTGCAGCTCACTGCTGTGTTAAACTGAAAGCAGCACTATTCAAACGGGTGCTACGCTTAGAACAAGGTCACTGGCTGCGGATGAGAGCATGTACGAGATTCTCCGATGCACGTTAGCAATAGCCAAGGTCGAAGCTAATCATCCGCCACAGATCTCGCTTCGCATCTGCTTCCGTGGACGACCTGCGCGAGGTATTCGGGTTGCGGCTACGCAGACCGGTTGTTAGGCGTCGTATTGGCCGTGACGTTGTTCTAGCAACTTTTCTCATTGTAGACGTCCGACGCTTACGTTGCGACGTCGGTTGGAGCAGCGCCATTCTCACGTACCCTGGAAGAGCCTTTTCTCCTCGGGATGCTCCTTATGCATTTCTTTGATCATTTGATTTCTTTCACTTGATCTATCTATCTATCTATCTATCTATCTATCTATCTATCTATCTATCTATCTATCTATCTATCTATCTATCTATCTATCTATCTATCTATCTATCTATCTATCTATCTATCTATCTATCTATCTATCTATCTATCTATCTATCTATCTATCTATCTATCTATCTATCTATCTATCTATCTATCTATCTATCTATCTATCTATCTATCTATCTATCTATCTATCTCCTTTTATTATTTCTTCTCCTCCGCTTCCTTCTCTATTTCATCCTTTCTTTTTCTTTTTCTTACTTTCTCTGCTTCCTTCTTTCCCGTCACGTAGCCGCACTGGACTCCTCTCGCGTAAACGCCAGCGATGTGCGTCTACCTGTAGCGCAGCTTCATCCCGGATCCGCGGAGCCTCTTCTCCGTCGGCTCCCTTTCACCGCGCCGTGAACGTGTCTTGGCCAGCGGCAACAGCGGTCGCAGTGATTGCGTAATAGCGGGAACTCGCAGGGCCGACTGAGAACGAGAGTGCACCGTTATTTCACTCACGGAAGCACGCGTAAACGAGGCAGAAAATAAATAAACGCGAAATGCGGTGTCTAGACGCCAAGGGGCATGTGCATGTGGTATCGGACATATAACACTACCTGCCTCGGTCCCTTAGGAAAGGCGAACCGGACAAGGGGTGCGTTTTTTTATTCATTCCTCCTTATTTTTCGGTTAGCGGATGACTCCTGAAGCCACTTTCCTCGCTATACAAATGACGCATGAAATCAGTGACAGCTGTGGTACGTAAGAAATAAATATTTTTTGTCCAACGCGGGCAGCATGAACAAAACGGATATGTGGCTGAGAGTGACTGCTTATCCTACTTTCTCAAATAAATTTATTTTACGTCTTACGAACATCTGCAAGTAAGTAAATGGCCAGCAAGTGATGACAGGACTCGAAGTACAAAAGACTTGTGAAAGTAGGCTTCGTTGGTGGCTCTCACCAGTGATATACGGGCAAGACATTTTACGTCTTTTTTCACGGAAGCGCCTGCGGATGCGCTTTACTGTACATTTGTGCCTATAGTTGAATTCATAGATGGAAACAAAGCAGCCATGTTAACTCCTGTTGTTATTATGAGGTAGTCAAAGAATACGTCGCTAGTCACGCGTTAACTATAAAGCGAAGAAAAGAAAACCTCCGTGGTGGCACCCGAGCTTGAAACCGTAGACCACCACGTAGACCACCATAGACAACCATAGGCCACCAGCGCACACTGAAGCACTGCTTGGCGGTGTGCTCTGTGGGGATCTCGTGTGCACGTAATTGTCGATGAGGAAGAAATTATGGCTTCACTTAAAATAAATAGAGGAAACTATGACGGTTTCGTTATTCTGTTCTGTTCTGTTATGAATGGATTGCTGCAGGACAGTTAATTCAGGTATAGGAAGTAGATCGGTTACTTTTTGTTCCGCAGCACAGAAATAATAATAATAATAATAATAATAATAATAATAATAATAATAATAATAATAATAATAATAATAATAATAATAATAATAATAATAATAATGGAGGGACCATTTTTTGATAGCTAAAGAAAGAGAGATAAACTTGTCGCGGCTTAGACGCAATTAATACCTATAGCGGATCTCAACACCGCTCAAATTTGGAATAGATTTCACTGTCTTCACTTCAACTTTTGGTGAAGGGAGTCTTACATGTGATAGAACGGATGGAAGGTGCAAACACGCAGCTCATTTGGAGCTTAGTCCATACTATAAGGCACCACAGGGTAAGCAAAAGTCAAGCCTCAAGGAAGCAAACGTGTCGACTACGTTTTGTGCTGAAGATTTGCATTGTTTGATGTGTAGTGAACAGTGAACACCCCTCAAGCAGCGGTGATGTCCCGTTTGCATTTTAGCTGGAAGCATTCCCATAACGTCATAGCGTAATGAAATGTCCTTGTAAGAAATAAAGTAACTAAAATGAGATATTCTGGAGCTTACGTGCCAAACTCATGATCTGATTATGAGGTACGCCGTAGTGGGTGGCTTAGTATTAAATTTGAACACCTCGGGTTCTTACGTGCCCCTAAAGAGCGGCACACGGATGTTTTTTGCGCTTCAGCCCCATCGAAATTTCGGCCGCCGCGGCCGGGATTTGGTCCCGCCGCCCAGCACAACGCGATGTAGAAGCTTCTAAAGAGCCACCACAGCCGGTAAACATCCCCGTAGACGTTAGAACCCATGGTTGCAGGACGTCTGACGAACTGCTCCAAGCTTTTAGTTAGCAAGCTGCATCACCTTTCTCGAAAATAAATGCTTGTTGTCACTTTGTCAGCCTTTCACTTTCATTTTTGAAAAAAATAACATAAAAGCGAGGTTTCAGCATAAGCCCTCATGTAAATACCATTTATACCCCAACCATTCTGAGGAATTATCGTTCCATGTGTTATTTATCACATCATATGAAGTGTCTTTTCATGCCACGTTTCGCTCTGGCAATACCCTGCGTAACGAACTCGTAGCTTACACGGTGCGCATAGGCGTCGCACAAAATGCCTAAGGTACATGGTGCATACAGTATACCTATACACATATAGAGCTGCAATAAAGAGAGTTTCCGCAGGCACTACACGAATACAGCCCTTCGAAACAGCATGACGAGAGGGCATACGCAGTCTTGCTTCTTGCCAGTTGAGCTTCACAAAATTGTACTAATCACTCAAGCGTGGTGCTTCAAAGGCCAGAAACTTCTGTTCGAATTTGTAAAGAGAACGGGTTGGATACAGTTTAAGAGTGCAAAGAATTTTACATCGCGAACCCCCTTGATACGTCTCCTAAGTTTATCTTCTTATTACGATGCAACGCGTCAAGGATGACAAATGTGTAAAATGCGCAATATGACAATGGCAAGTAATATTCATTCGCACCTAAAAATGACAATGAAACGATAATCCTTTTGAAACCGCGGAGATCAGCCGACAAGCGAAATCATCAAGACCTTTTCATATCGCTAAATGCAGCGATACGTGCATTGTATCAGCCAGCCACAAAGCATGCTGCGAAGAGCGTGAATTGTCATATTTGAAAAGCCCGCATAAAAGTCTATAATAGAGTTTGGATTAACCGACAGTTTGTTGTTGTTGTTGTTGTTGTTGTTGTTGTTGTTGTTGTTGTTGTTGTTGTTGTTGTTGTTGTTGTTGGTGGTGGTGGTGGTGGTGGTGAGCGCAATTTTCTGCGCTGGTGCATATTGATATAAGTTGGTTTTCTTTCTTTTTTTTTCAAATGGAACATAGTTGCGATTAGCAGCGCTTGTTTTGTTTAATCTCCGCTTTGTGTTGTGTTCTGTGCGCTTTTACTCTTTTTTCCCGATGATTGGTTCCCAAATATGTCAACGTTATATTAACACACCAATGGGGCGGAATGCGTTTTTCCTTTCTCACGCGATCGAGCTGCATACACGCAAAAGCGACGCCTCGAAAGTTGTCGCGAGTTTAAATGTTCACCGGGAAGCCTCCTGGCAATCAATAGCGTCAGCCGAGGACGAGGAGGAGGAGGAGGAAAACATTTATTGAAAAATAAAAGAAAAAGGAACGACAAGCAAGTGCCTTTCTGCTTGTGCGGGGAGTCGCCCTCAGTCCAGGGCTGCTGCGGCTCTTGCTGTCTCCCGAGCTCCAGAAACAAAGCAGCGGCATTTACCGAGGCCTCGCGTACGACAACAAAGGTGCGAGGTATATATATATATATATATATATATATATATATATATATATATATATATATATATATATATATATATATATATATATATATATATATATATATATATATATATATATATATATATATATATATATATATATATATGCACGCGCGCGAGGTGCAGCCGTACATACAACCCCGCATCGTGTTCTATATACACCGCGAGCCATATAGCTCCTTGCGCCCCCCTTTCGCGACGCAAGACCGCGCGCGTTATCAGGATCAATTGATCTGAGCTATGTGACAAGACACCCCGGAGGCCGAATGGAAAGCGCGCGCCGCGTGCTTTTCTTGCTTCGAGCGAAACAAGCGCAGTCGGTTCTGTCTCGCCGGCCGGCGGGGAGCGGGCCAGCCGCAGGCGCGGAAGTGGAGCACGCGGAAGTTCCCGCCTCGCCCTTGGCCCCGCGCCAGTGTTTTTCCAAGCACCTGTCACGAGAAAGAAAAGAAGCTGGGAGTTCGGGGGGGAGGGGCGCGCCCCTTTAAGGTCAAGGTTCCGGAACGATTTCCTTTTGGTCTTGTTTTTTTGCGCGTGCTCGCGTAATACCAGACCTCGATATACCGCGGCGGCCGCCGCCTCCCAGAGCGCGGACGCTGCCGGTGCTATAGCTGGGCCACACGGACCAGAGGTCGCGTGTCAGTCGTATCCGGAGTTCGAAAGGGAGACAAAAAAATGAAATGGACTCTTTACAGCGGCCGGTCCGAAAGCATCGTGTCTGTAGTCACGCGTCGTATAAGGCGCCTCTCCCTCGTACTTCTTGAATAGGGGCATCGTCCGAAACGTAGCCGGCGTTGCGGGCGCTAATACACGGGGCCCGAACGCCGTCAGATTCAACGGAAACCTTTGTTCTACCGGAGAAAAATAAAAAAAATATGATTCGGTATTCTTCTTGTTCTTCCAACTCATCCCTCTTGGACAAACAATCACGTGCCTCGAACGCCCCCCGTGGCAGTAATTCTGACTGCGCATCGTGGCTTTCTTTTTTTTTTTTGAAAGAGAGAGAGAGAGACGAAGAAAGACGAACAAATGTTCGAAGTGGGTAAAAATAAACGAAGAAACAGAATGGGCCGCCGGCTTTTGGCGTGGCCCTTGTGTACTCTCCGACGAGTTAAGCGCCAGCCACTGCGTCCTCTACGGTACCCGTGGGAAGACGCGCTAACCGTTGTCTGCGGCTGTCCCCAAGAATGCTCGGCGCTGTCCCACCCATTCACCCAGTTGACTTCTGTGTGCGCCCGAGACCCCTCCCCCCTTGCTTCCGCGGCCGCAACTTCCCATAGGGGGGCTGCTAATTCCACCCATTACTTGCGAACGCGACAGCCGTGCACGAGCATAGCGGAGCAGATGCGCGTGCAGTTCGTGCTCGCCATGCCTCCAGCACGACAACAACCGCGCCGCCGTTGTGTCCCCTGTGTCCCCCGCGTGGCCAACGCGTGCATTGCGAAGCTCACACTTTTTTTTTTTTCACGCTGCGTTGCCTCTTCCTTATTGTGTGTTTCCGGCTTCGCGCGACAGCGTATTTTAGCCTCAGACACACTATAGAAAGAATAGAAAGAAGAAGAAACAAAGATGGCGCGGCGATGAATTCTAATATTTGGGTTAAGGATGTGAGCCGCGACGCCTACATTTTCTTTTTCTCTCCCACCGAAGTCGTCTTAACTGCGTCATTCCTTTGATTTTTTTTTTCGATTTTTTCTTACAGGAACGAGCTCGACTGCCTATAGAGGACAGCGTTCGGTGTGGAGACTGCGAATGCAGGAGGAGACCGAGATGTTGTCGCGTCGAGGGTATTTCATTGTTGCGCGAGCGGTGGTGCTGTATGCGCAGAGGAGCGCACGCTTTTTTTTTTTTTCCCCGGCTTCCGCTCTTGTTGCTGCTCGTGTGACGACTTTGCTCGCCCGAGCGAGCAAAGCCCAAGCCTTACTTAACACAAACGCGCTTATTTGACCGCGTTCCTGTATCGGGGGGTCCCTTGTTACGCGTCTGGTTCCAGGCCTGCGCTGGACTGCAAACGTTTCCTATTGCAGAACAGTTCGCGACTTGCCCTGTGCATTTTTTTTTTTCGTCGCGACCTGTGCCACTTAAGCATTACATTACCGGAGCTTCGCGTGGGAAACGGTCACTCTCACGCAACCCATATCTAATTGGACAAAAAATGAAGAAAAGCAGAATGCTAAAAAAAGAAAAGAAAAGAAAAAGGAATGCGGACACCGGTTCTTCGTGTATGCTGCCGAACGTAGCGTTCTCTACTGTCAATAGAACCGAAGGCAGTGTCCCTACACTATTGTAAAGATTGTGTTGTCACGAACCCCTTGCGATGAAGTGACGCTGTTGGGACAGCCTTTACAAGAAGTCAGATACGAGAGCCGGCGAGCAGTGCCTTGCCAGTGGCTGTAGCAGTGCGCCATCGTGAACACCAGTAGTCTAGTTTCTCGCCCACCACTAGTGAAAGGCGTCTCCAGACTATGTTATTTGACCATAACACCGCACTAACCGCGCACGCACCTTACCTTGCAGAGAATACCTTGTACCTTGCAGAGAATCCTACAGGAGACTAGCCCAGCCATCAGCACCTGGCACTGAAAAATACGTTCAGCGTCTGTTTTTGGGACTCTTCACAGAACTTCGGGCATCGGTCCCGAGCACCCGCATCAGGCCCACCTCGCTGGAAGTGTAAGCCCGTCCGAGGCCCTATGATACTCACTTGGTTTGCAACGATGAATGTCTAACAGCTGACGATCGCTCACGGCCTGACAGTCTAGTATGACATCTTGACCGATGATCAATCGAGGCCCGGCTTCAGGAGTACGCGCTAAAATCGCACTGAAACCCCGAGCCACAGCCTGAACATACACTGCCACCTCATATACCAAGCCTTATTCTTAACATCTCAACCACAGTAGCACCATAGGGGCGTCGAAAAATAGGCAAATAAATGTGTCCGTTTTCTATCAGCCTAGGGCTCGACTCCTCTGTACCGCTCATACTCTATCTGTGTTTGATGTGCTGTGTCTTTGTCTTCTCTTTCCCTTCTATTTCTCCCTCCTTCAAGCAGGTGGTCGAGGCGTCCCTCTAAGAGAATAACTGCTAGCCTGCTTCTCTTTCATTTTGTGTCACATTTGTATGTTTCCATGGTTAATATTCACAGTAATATTACGCGCTAAGCACAAACCTGCATACACCATGGCTTCGCTCAGAACGAAGCCTTTAGGTACGTTTCTCCAAACCCCAGTAGGGCGCACAACAGGACTACAGTCGGTCACAGAGGCCGGTATTACTCAAAAACCGCAGGAGCACACGAATATATTTCTGCGACATCGACGGGCGCGGCTATGAGGTTTAGTTTCAGAAAAAAAAACTTTAGTTTCAGAAACTGCTCGAAAACCGAATTTCTCTCTCTTCCTGTTTTCTCCTTTCTATTCCTTATTTTCCCTTGCTCGTAGCTTAGGGTAGGAAACCGGACGCCCGTATGGCCGAGCTCCGTACTTTATCTCTGTTCGCTTTATATCTTTCTCCAAACAAGATCTGCAATACAAACTAACTTGAATATATAGTTCTAGATACGTATCAAATAGTGTAGTTTATCAAGTGCGTCCAGATAGTCGCCTTCTGCGCTAAACACCTCGGCTGCCAGTGGAAGCGACATTCCAAAGCGGGCCCAGCCATCGCGTCGGTACTTGTAGCTGACTGGTCGTTTGCCAGAACTACAGTAAGCCTGAATTCAGAGGTGCGTGAATATTCGATGTCCCGACATTTGTAAATGTCTTGCGCATACAAAAAAGAAAGAAAGAAAGAAAGAGAAAACGGCTAATACACGACAATGCTGCGAAAAACCGTTAAGTGAGCGCGACATAAACAGTGCCTTGGCTTCTGTGCGAAATTGAGAAGGAGAAAGTTCTATGTTGATTGTCTTTGTGTTTACTAGTTTTCACTTTTTCGTTCCTTTATTATTTTTTTGCTTGAGAAATGATGAGATGGATTTATACAAACGAATTACGACTCTATATTGAATTAAGGGAGTACGAGCGAATCTTAACGTACACATGTTCCTTACGTCTTTTCATCAGAAAACTGAACCCTTTGTTTCTTAATGTTGCACTGTCACCACGCCAAAAGAGCGGCGTGGTGACGCATACAATGCGCGGAAAGCTTGGCATTTAACTTTAGTTTTCAGTTGGGCGTGTTTCTTGCAGTGGTTCTCGCTTGCGCATTTGCTTTACGTGACGCTGCTCGCAATAGAGAAATCGGGTTGTGATTCTTCAATGCCGCGAATTAGACACCCGGGTTTGTTTGCACTTTTCTTAATTTCTCCTCTGCACCACGCCCTTTATACCTTATCTAATTCGGGCATATCTCTATCTCCTTTGTGCAAATTTCTTTATTGTGTAAAGGGAATGAATGGAATAACATACGCCACAGTGTATACGAAGCTGCAGCCTCACCTGCCGGAGAACACTCGAACTGTGTCGTGGCCAATAGAAAAAAAAGGGGGAGGGGAAGGAAACGGAGGATAGTGTGCCTATAAGCATGTTGGTGTATGACTTTTCAGGCGAGCGGGAAAAAATAAAATCTGCATAATACATTGAAGTGTTGCTGTATTTGTCCTTTCTTTAGCTGTGTGCTTGCTGTGTTGGTATTTTCTTTCTATCGTGTAGTTGTTTTTTTTTTCGGCTTACTCCTCTCAAGACAGAAGGACGACACTAAAGAAGGAGAGGGAGGAGGAGGCGTACATACACTAAATATACAAAAACATTACATTACCGTAATAAGGTTAGAAATAAAGGAACTGAGAATAAAAATAATTGCCTATACAAAATGAGCATCCGAAGCACATTGCGCAGTCAACTGCCGACCTTTGTGACGCACCGCCGCGCTACGCCAGGCCAATCCAATCCACAAATGTCATCGGGGCAGCCGTTAGCTTCCTCGCTAGGGCGCCGCGCCAGGGTGTGCCGTGCAATTTTGTCGTACGCGACGCCGCTTACGTGTTTGCATGCGCTTGCCGTGTGCCCCGGGACAGCTATATAGTGACGGGTCAAACGTGAGTGCCCATTCACAAACTGCCGTCCGTCGAGTGAAGTTAACTTTCGTAGTTTCTTTTTTTCTCTTAACCCGTGAGCACACATGCGCAAACGCGGCACGAACGTTACCGTGCTTATGCACGGCCACAAAAGCCTCGCAAATCGCTTCTCGGGAAGCCGCGCGGGGAGCTCGCATCGTCACCCGCGGCATTCGCCGAGACGCCGTATTCTTCTTGGCGGCGTAAACGCGAGAAAGCCTTGTCCCGAACAAGACGGCCTTCGTGTTCACACAAAACCCGAGAGGACGGACGGCGCACGCGCCCCCCTCAGTAGCGGAATCAGAAATAGACAAAAAATGACGAGATATAAGAGGAATGACGGGGCCCGATTGAAACAAGCAGAAAACGCGCCTCCCTTCTTCCATACACAAAGTCGCGAACGATGGAGAGAGAGAGAGAGAGAGAGAGATCCTATAGTGGCGTTCTGTGGGTTACTCATAGGTCATGAATAAACATGAAACAACCGCGCTTCCTGCAAGATCCCCAGCGCCGCTCACTCGCGGGGCTCAGCGTTGACGGGAGGGGCAGTGAGGCTTGTGTTGTCGGGTGCGGCATCGTGAAAACAACATCGCGTCGAGACAAGCACGCGAGAAACCAATCTTCAAATAAAATCACGGAGTTTAACCACCCCAAACAACTCATGGGGTGGTTAAACCCCCACTTCTTAAACACACGTTTAAGTAGTGGGGGTTCGGGATTAATTTCGACCGAGCGAATGCGGCTGTTTCAGCCGACGATTGAACCTGCAGCCTCGTGCTTAATTGGCAGCAGAAAATCATGTAGGCGCTAAGCCTCCACAAATCGGTCGGGAGCCGATGTTCAAGTTGCAGATGAGCGATCTGTGTCCGCTTCCTCGGTTCTTGTGCCTGTTTTAATTAACGAACTGGTGTTACATTCAAGGTGTTATGAACATTTCTGCCCCGTGGGATTTCTTTATTTCCTATGTAGAAACGGAAGATCTGCTTTTCGACTCATCTACTGACAAAAAGAAAAGAACAAGCCTTTTCAGTTGCTAGTTTTCTTAGTGCATGGTCACTATGGATACAATAAGCCTGCGTCCCTATAGCGAAGACGTATTACGCTGTAGCAATTAATACGGACTACAAAAGGTGGTAGCTACGTGTAGGTGCATAAGCTGTCTAATAACAGTCGGCCAAATTCTGGCACATATGTGTTCTATTTATATCTTTAATTTTCTTACAATACAGACTTCCGATTTGATCGACCACAAAGAAGCAGACTTAGAATGTGCTTCTGAAGCATTATCACTGTTGGCGTAAGCGTTCGACTGGATGCGCCAGCGAGAAGGCAGAAATGAACCGCGAAGTAAAGTCAGCCTATAAGTAGTTTGGCCGGTGCCCAGTTATATGGACGTAAACGTTCAGCGTACGGTCATTTCGTTCGAACACACGTGGGACGGCCCGTAAAAGTGTTTGTTCTGACAATGCCTGCAGTCATGGCTCAGTCGGAATAGAATTATTACCGGCGTGATATACACCTGCCATTCGATCTCGAGTGGTGAAGCTCGGACATCCGTCCTAGTTAGCTTGGTATTTAACTTGACTTCGATAATTGATCTGGTGTCTCTTCAGAGTTAAGGCTGATTTAGAAGCACTACATTTATATTCGAAAAGCAATTTCCATTCGCCGAAATGCCGTCATTGTGTGGACGTCTACGTCAAGGAAATAGCGTACGCGTTAATTTTATACTCTTTAACCAAAAGTGTCTGTACAAATTCGCCTCGAGGTGGTTACCTTTAGATGACATGGCTTTTACGATAACCTTCACAAACACAATCTTAAGGGAAGCAGACATGTCCATAAGGACTGGTTCGGCATTTATACGACACAGCATACGAACCTTTTCCTGATAATCATTCTTAACGACCGCCTATATGTGCAGGAAAGGTTGACATGCGGACGTTCCCTTCGCTCCTTCGAAACGGAAACAAATTAGCAGATAAATGAAAGGCACTGACGGCTTTCACTGACAGCTTCTGAGTATCATATTTCACTAACCGCGATGGCTGCACGCCCCATTCTGGGCACGCCGATGAAGGGTATCATTGCGAAATGATTTCAAGGCAGCAAGTGTGCATCCTTCAGCCGAAGCTCACGGGGATCGACTGAAGGTCGCTTTCGCCTTCGGCTCGTCGTTCGTTCTCCTCGCGAACTTTGAACTTCGTCCTTGATGCTTTGGCCTTGCGCAAGGCTAGCCCGATCGAAACTTTTTATCTACTTTATTCAGACCGTTCATCCTCCAAATAAATCTCATTAATTGGCTCCTCTTCTGGGGCACGTTCGACTACTCGTGAAGATAGCGTGTCGCCGGTGAAGACGCAAAAGTAGGTTTCCAAAACACTCGTTTTATATATAAATACGAGCGATATATGATAGCTTGCCAGGTCACCGGGCAATAATGGCACTACTGTATTTCGCGAAAGCGGGTGCATTGATTATTAATTAATTTACCTATCGATTAATCGAATAATTACATTTAATGAATCAATAATGTAGCTTGATTCGTTGACAGTTATTTTGTAACCAGTTTCTCCAAAAACAGTCAATTGTTAAACGAATAAATTAAGATACCGTGAGGTGATACGAGATCATTTCGGCAAGAAAACAGCTTTCAACAATCAGTCGTGGACGGTCGAGTGAACATAGGGCGCGCATCCATAGATACAGTGGGAGTACGACAAAACGGCACGCTCCCCACTCACTGCGACTGAACTCAACTATGCAATGGAGCACCAACAATGGCAGCTTGAGGGTCTTTGATTGCGGGACGCCGCAGTCTTTGCGCGTGTACGAGTTGACCGCGTCTTCCCTCCCTCTCTCTATCGCATTCTTTTTTTTTCACTCTCTTTTTTTTTCGTTCGTCCTTCTTCTCAGGCTGGGTGTAGCCAAGCGGGTGCTCTTCTCGTTAAATTTCCCGCCTTCGCTCTTTCTGTTCCATTACTCGTTTTCTGCGCTCTTATTTCAAACCGGCAGTAAGGAGTACTCCGAGCAAATGCGCAAGCACGGAACACAGGAAGCAGCGAATCGAAACCACATCGCTTCGTCGACGCACTCTTTCCAGCCGACGCCAGTCCTACACGAAGTGCTCCCAGGCGCCAGTTTGCGACCGCCGTATAGACCGTCCCGCCTGAAACAGTGGCGCTAAGGTATTCTAGTTCACTATAGTGGCGCTGCCTGCGGGGCCGCAAAGACACCCGGGGCCGGTAGAGCACGCGGTGCCTCTTTCACATCGCGGCGCCGCAGCTCAGGTCGGCGAGCCTCGAGTGACCGGCGGTCACATGACCGCCGTCGCCACCGGGAGAGCTACCGCGGGCAGCGGCACGTAAACAGAAGTGCCGGTGGTGCTCGTTATAATGGAGAAAGCACACACATGGCTGCAGCTTCCTCCGATCAGGCTTTCAATGCGCGCGCTGAGAGGAAGCGGCCGAGACGGCGCGTTCCGGTGGTCGGCCGCGCACGAGATGGATCCGGCTGGGCCGACGACAAACGAATCGCGGTTAGCCCCGCACCGGGGGCGTCCCCGCTACAGGCGTCCTGGAAGGGAGCAAGAAGAGGAGAGCGCGACGCCGTTTGTGTCCGCGCTCCGCGGGATTGTCGTCTGCACCGCGCGAGGACAAGACGGGCGACAGTCCTCCTAACAAGGCGTCTGTTCGTCGCGTGTCCCCTCGCTTATAGGGCCTTTGTGTTCGTCAAAGACACCTCCCCCCTCCCCCCAATGCACCTCCGCGCCCAACTTGCCCGCCACCTCCCTTTCTCGCGCTCGCCACGCATGTCTTTTGTCAGAGTTAATTTATTCGCGACGCGTGCATAATGCGAGTTAGTTTGCCACGAGAAATGGGAGGGGGGGGGGGGATTCGGATCAGACGACATGACAGTCGAAAGTCGTAACAAGATGTCGTCTGTCGGGTGTGTAGCGCGTGGCGCCGTTAGCGGTGGATGTGAAACTATGAGCTTTGCTTGGGCGAGCTGCTTTCTCTTTCCGTGGGAGTGAACCCTCAGAGTACCTGCGGCACTTCGGACAGCCACAGCAAATCAGTAGACCAAACAAAACGATCTACTATATACAGAGAAGATTAGATACGTCGTCGTCATCGTCGTCAGCATCAGCAGCAGCAGCAACAACAAAGTAAAATATCAAGCTCACAAAGCATTTATATTTTAAATCACGCCCTATACACATATTAGTTATATCTTATACACCAATGTGTGTCAAACACCTGACACATTTACGTAAAAGCAAGCAATTTGTAAAATATAACAAAATAATCACAAATTTGGCACTACGCATGTGTACTGAACTTGATACATAGATATGTTATGGGATAATGTATTGTAGTACAAGTTCTATTTACATGCAAACGGATAGTTGATATTTTAACATCTGGGCGGATTCCTTTCTAAAATGCAATATGTTAGTGGCCCCTTTTGCACATTCTGTGATTTCAGGATGCCTAATGCATAGTGCAGTAATTGGGGTTATTCATTGGTTGCACTCCATCGATAGTGCAAAATACTGACACGACAAATGCTACAATACGCACAATATGCGAGATATTTTTGTTGAGGAACATATTAGAGAATAGTTCAAAATCCAACTTTATTTTCTCAAATACTAGTGCAGCAAGTTTTTCAGCAAATTTGTAACAATTCAAAAACTGAATCGTATTTTGCGCTCGAAATAGTGACACATCTTTCTGGGTTGTGTAATTTATTAGACCTAGAGCACTTTTTTTGTAGAGAAAACAGCTTGTCCGCTTTCGTTTCGTTACAAGTTCCCCACAAGGGAATGCAGTACGCAAGTAGGGAAAGAATATGGGAGAAATATAACTGTCTTTTAACGCTACCCGGAACAAGCATGATATAAGCGCCGAATTATGCTGGTACACCTCGATATTTTTACTCTAACGTTATCTACATGGTCAGAAACACTCGGATCACTACAGAAGCGTATATACCCCCAGAAATTGATGTGAGTGCTTCTGTGTGATGCTTTCATTACTACATAGCAAACATGATAACCTATTGGCTTACTTTTTGGCCTAAGCATTACGTGGATTAGCTACAAACATCGCGGCTCTGGACAGCTTGTGCGCATGCGCTGTGAGCCTGATAACCATGGTCTATTTGTTAACGTATCGTTACGGATGACGCGTGTTTATTTACACCCGAAGGCTAGCACAGATGATAGATCAGAATTCAGGAAGATGGAGAAGGCGAAAGCACCGTCGTCGTCCTCCTCTTCAACCCCTTTTTCTCGTAGCGTTACAATATGTCATCACCAGTGACGACTCCTTGATTGAGATGACGCTAATCTGTTCTCTTCTTGTCTTACGAAGGACTTACGGGACACCCCAAGTGCTCGAAACCATGCCAAGGTCGCTCCGGGGAGAAAAAAAATATGAAACAACGCATTCCACTCAGTCTCTTTGTCGCATCCCGTCTTATTCTCCAACATTCCTCATAAAAAAAAAAAGCTCCCGTCATGCCAGCCACCTCTCGTTTTCCTCGAACGGAGTGAAAGAAGTAAGCGCAGGAATGACAGAAAAAAAAAAACGAGGTGAAGGGCGTTGTGGCCATATATCCCGGTGAGTACACACTACGCGAGCGCGTAGTCAACGCGCGACCCGAGTGTGTATGTATATATATATATATATGTATATATATATATATATATATATATATATATATATATATATATATATATATATATATATATATATGCATGCCATTGCACGCTCTATTCTTTTCGTTCCGGCGCGCCAGCTCGTTGGTCCGTTTGATCAATCGCAGTTAATCTGCGCGCTCCTCCGCTCCTCCGCCGCTCCGCGCGGGCGCCCGTATCGGAGGTTCTATAAACAGTCGGTGCTTTACGGGCAGCCAACAGCGAATGAGCGATTAGCCATGCACTCGACCCGCTCTTTCGTTTTTTTCGTTCCTTCGCGCTTTCTTCCTCGTCATCGGCGCGCGCCGTTGCCTGCACAGCGGCGAGGATGTCTCCTTCCCGCGGCAAGCGACTTTCACCCGGCCTCCCCGCCGCCAGGCCTTCACCCCCGCAGGCCCATTACGGGCCACCTTGGCCGACTTTGCGGCAGCAACGGCGCCGACCCTCGTCGCGCATATGTATGCTATATACACATCACGCCGCGGCCGCGCCAGGCCGAGTCGGCCCCGTTCCTGACAGTATACCCGGGTGCTGCTAGCGGCTAGTTCGTATACCAAGTTACGTGCAGTCAAAACCCCGAAGACCACGTGGGCCCACACGTGTACGACATTTCCTAAACTGAACGAGGCGGACGTTCGGAGGGGTGGTGGATATACTTGACGTGTTCAATGGGATGTCTCGGGCCGCTGGACTCAACTTTTCCACAAGGGGAATTGTTCAGGTTTTGTAGGACCAGCGCAGTAAGACGAAGCACGAGAGAAGAAAAAAAAAAGACATCCACATTTTGTTTGTGCTTCGTTTAGGCGCTTGTCCTACAAGACCTCACGGGACATTCCTTACATTACTTGACATTTTCATTCGAATACATTGTTACTTCCTATTACTTCTATGTTCCCATCATAGGTCATGGGTTCGAGTGCCCTAATTACCTCGGCCTTCATTAACTGTACCTTAATTAACTTCACCCTAATTATTACCAAAGGCCGCAGGTACGACTCCCACAGGAGATCGAGGGTTCGACTCGTTGTGAATTTTGCTGTCATGAAGTTTGGTGCCACAACGCCGGACAACGGATTTTTCGACTCATGAGCCATCTGAGGCTATCGCCTTGATAGAGGGGACTTGTATAAAAGAGTTTTGCATTTCATACAGATTCTGAGACTGATGGCATCTGTGCATGCCACTTTGGAGGCCAAATCAAGCAAAACTTCAACGGACAAGGATGACATTATGTGCATAGCACAGAAATTGTTCTTGACAAGATTGCGCTTTTTTGAAGTGCAACATTCTTCGTTGTCATGCTCGTGAGGGCAGTGAAGACGTCACGAAGAGGCGTAGGTAACAATAATGATGATGCCACATACATGGAACGTACTCGACGGTTGACGGTTGACGGACAACAACGACGGTTGACGGGCAACAACAAAGTAAGCGTCGACGGCGTCACTTTCATCTACTTCGCAACTATCACGCGATATAGGATATCTCACGAGCTTCACGCCCGCCATGCGGCCCATATAGAGGCACTGAGGATATGCAGAAAAATAGCAAGAGAGAGAGAGAGAGACCCTCAGTTGTACATTACTGGTTTTATACAATATATCTGTATACCACCGTGAAAGAACGCTGCTTTCTGAAAAAGAAAGGAAAAATACTTAGTGGGAAATACGCAAAATACAAAGATTAAGCCTCAAACAGAGATTCGTCTGCCTGGTGAGAGACACTCACACGATCAGGTATGAAGACATGCACGGGTAATCCATTCCTCACTTTCACTGTGCGTTGAAAAATAATATACATGAATTTATTCATGCATACGAAATAAGGTTGTAAATTTTGGTCGTGACGAAGCCTTGTGCAACGCGGTGTGAAGGGGGTAAAGTATGGTGGCCCATCTACGTTTACATAGTTCGTATCGAATAGGTAGAGGAACTTTAATTTTAGAGCTTTCCTCTGAGTTTCTAGCTCAGAAATTTTATTGTCAGGCATAAGTTTTGATGGCGAATCGGTTACTCTAAACTTGCTGAAAATTAAACGCACCAAGCACTCAGACCGTCTTTGCACCAGAATATATATTTCTTTAACCTGTTTTCTAATACCCGATACCATGACATTTCTCTTGCTAGAGGTCTTGTTAGATTTTTAACTTTCCAATATTACAAGTACACCATGTCTCCTGTAGAAATTTTATTTCCTCGTTACCTGCCGACATAAAATGTCCCCTCCTGCCGCCCCTGTTGATGTACACCTGTGAGCAAAAGTATGCGGACCAGGGATTGCGCGTTAAAACTCTTCTCCTGTCTGTGAATGCAACTTGAAATTAAAGACTTCAGTCCAAACTTGGCACTACCAATTTTCTAGTGCACTCGTCAATTTCCGTTTATGCATGTTAATTACGAAGAAATTGTTTTTTCGGCAAACCTGTTGTCCGTGTACTTTTGCTCATGGGTATACTCATGCAACCCGCCGCGATCACTTAGCGGCTATGGTGTTGCTCTGCTAACCTAGAGGTCGCGGGATCAAATCCCAGCCGCAGCGGCCGTATTGAAATGGGGCGAAATGCAAAAACACACAATCGTGCGGAAGAATTTATTATAAAAGTGACTGCTCCACTGCTCTTCAGCATCGACTTCGCAATCTCCGAATGGGCCCTTATTCAAATATGTGCATTCTTGTGTTGTTAGCGTGAAGAAAACACCTACATAGTACGCAATCGTGCAGAATAATTTATTGCATAAGTGAACACGACAATTCCGAAATTGAAGTACCACTAATTTTAAATTGTGGCTACGCAAAATTAAACAAGAGGAAGAAAAATAAAACAAATCCGACAGCAACGTCACCAACTCGTTGTGACCCGCAGATATCGCTTCCTTTCGTCAAGAAGCACTACATCTACTTGTTTTCAACGCCTTTCCTCCGGTGAGGCTTTCAGGTTGCCAAGCAACAGTGCCACGATGTCCTTAAGTACTCCAGGAGGAGTCCAGCGCGTTGTGACCGGCGCAGGTGGTCCAGCCACCTGCGGGTCTCCTTCCTGGTCAGTCAACCAGCTGCTTCTTCACCATCCGCATTAGTTTCAAGATTTGCTTTTCCATCTTGCTCTTCGTGGCTGACTCTCCATGGCTGGACCACATGGACTCGACGTCCGAGCTTGGAGCAGCGACATCCTTATTACCGCCGTGTAGTCCGTAGAAATCGGCTACCGACGGCGGCTTTACGTCCCCCCTGAAGATTATGTCGGTCGCGTGAAGTGGCCGGGGCCTGGGGTCGATAGGAAGCGAGCGCGGGCCTCTCCTCGGGCCTGGGACGAGGTGATGGGTACATCTGACGCAGCGGTGGCCGTGGCTGCGGCAGCCGCACGCTGACCTGGACGTCTTCCCCATTCTTGCTGGTGGGCTTCTGCTGTGGTGGGCACCTCCACTGAAGGCGCACTCGTAAGTACTGCTACTACACGAGCTGAAACGCACGAGACGAGGTCCGCGTTCATCAGCCTCCGAGCGCTGGCGTCCACTGTAGGTGGAACGAGCGGACGCAGACAGGGCGATAGCTCCACGCTGAAGAAGGAGTCTGCGGAAGCGTGCGTCTCCGTCATTGTGGTCCTGGTAATAGACAAAAGAGCACAGGCCATCGTGGACTTCTCGAAATCCTGGGTGCCGGTCCAAAGTGGCAGTCAGGTGCCGTATACTTCGAGGATTAGCTGAGCACGTGAAGGGCTCGGCGCTTCCGACATGTCTTCCTGGGACGGGCCCTTTTCCTGCAGCAGTTCTCGCAGCTGTCTCAAGTTATCCCCCACTTTTGACTCGGTGAAAGCTTTCGGCTCGTGCGCTTCATTCACGGTGACTACAGGCTCTCCAGTGAAGCTGCTTTCTACCATGAGAAATTCGGACACACTTGCCTCGCACTTCCTCCTCTTCAAAGGTTCGGTGGTGTGCGATGATTGAGCTTTGCACTCGTCGCTCCGAGTTGTGCCCGGAGTCGCTAGAATGTCATCTTGTGAACAGCGCTTGGCAGCAGATCCTTCTATCGCGTTTTCGGATACGTCAGGTTTCAGCTGCATCTCGACAAGGGCGAAGTGTTCCGGAAGGCTTACGTTCGTCTTGGACGGCAACATAGTGGGACCGCCGCTTGTGGAGCCGGACATCCGCTTGTGCTTCGACTTCTTTTTCCTGTAGCGATTTCGAGCAGCGGTGGTTGACGTGCCTTGAAGCTGGCCAGGCTCAGAAGTAACGGACGAAGCTTCGGGAGCGCTGGTTCAGGCAGCCAGGTTCCGGTGGCAGACGTGGAACGAATCTATCGCGAGCAACACGCGCAGCTCGCGCCCGGACAGAGCGTGCAAAGAGCCACGCAGTCAGCAAGTCACGTGATGTCAAGCAAGCGCCGCAACGTTTTCGCGTCTCTTGTGAAGCCAAGGAATAATTTACCCGTTTTCATCTCTTCTCCCTCGGTATGTTTATTTTTGGGTGGTTCCTCGGCTATATACCCTGTTTGGCGGTCACAAGGTTGTCGAAAACGACAAAAAGGAGTCGGGAATTTTTCCGCAATGATGAAAGAAGAAAACGAAGTTGCAGCATTGATTGCTATGCGCAAAAATAATCATAATGATAGAAAGACCGCAAAAAGGAAGAGAAGAATTTACTGCCATATTTTATAGTCCCTCCGACTGTCCTTTTGTCCTTTTATCGATCTTGCCTACAACGCGAGTTGCACTGAAGCGCATTTTCGCAAAACAGTTACGGCGTCGGGATTCCGTAGCGAAGCGCTCTGTTTGCATAACGTTGACTCGCATAACGCTGATAACTTCTTGCGCTGTAGTCAGAGAATGGTTTTCGACCACGTTTGTGAGGTATAGACATGGGCATTGAGGAAAGAAATAGACTACATAGGAGCATTGCGACAAGCAGTCAGCCTACTCGGTGCAACTGTCCGTAAGATCATCCCTTATATCTCATCTTATACGAAAAAAATATCCATCAGAACCCATTTCACTATGAATGCCGATGTTAATGCCATGAGCAGTGAAGCAATGTATTGGCCCACCGTATTGCCGCCGCAGAGGCGCTTTGTTATAACGCGTCTTGCATACATCCGCGTTCCTCTCTCGCTTGTATCACTTAGGGTACCTGAATGTCACGCCTTTCGTATCTGGCATTGAGACTCCATACTCCAATTAAACACACTGCGCCATCTAGTGGCGCCGCCGCGAAGCCTGCGCACAGTGCATGTGTGAATATATATCCAGAAAACATTGTCTGAGTATCTGAGGACTTCGCCCGTCGACAGAGTACGTTGCCCAGCCACTTGTTGATGCATCAGTTATATAGAAGAGGACCCGGTAAATAAATGGTGCTGCGACTTCTTTTCCTGTGCCCAAGTCAGCCAATGACGTCCGCTGTTCGGGAGGCTGGGTGTGCCTATTTCCGACGCTTCGTAAAGGGTTCTGCAGCGATCGCATGGCGGCTTACAGATGTGCTCAAGAAAGGCGTGTCCTCTACATGGGGTCCGACTCGATGTGCCCTTTTTCTCAGCTTGCCACTGTTCCCACCATGCCTGTTGTCCTGGCGCATTTCGACCCAGCCATCGAACAGATGTCCGAACCGATGCCAGGGTACGGAGAAAAAATTGGCGCCGTCTTAACGCAACGCCAACGCTGACACGACCGTGCATGCAGGCACCTTCAGAGTTGGGGTACAGGGATCGCTAAGACAACAACCAAAGAAGTTACCTATCTGAGGAATGTTTCAAAGGAAGTGCGAATCGCAGCTTGTGTCGTGTCAGAGATTGGAATACAGGGGCATGGAATTGAAAAGACAGTGCTTGAAGTAAACACGGTTATTAAGCGGTATTAAATTAAATTTTACGGTCATGGGCACCCACCGCGAAGCGCACCGAGCTGTCCGCGAAGGCATCCGCTTATGTTCGTGACGAGACTCATTTTTGCGGCAGTCCAGCAACAGCACTTGGACGTCGATTCGCGGCACGGGCACAATTAAACCACAAGGAGTAGGTAATAAGCGCACAGAGGATATGTGCATATGCGGTAATATTTGTCACATAAGCATTCAGGCTGGTCGCGTGCAGGTACAATGGCTCTAAACTCAAACGCATCCGAATTGCGAAGCTATTAGCGTGTACGTCTTGAACGAAACGCATCTACGAGATGTCGAACAGCCACCTGTAACTGGTAATATTATATGAGAAGGGTGCAACAGAATGACCGGGTCGAGGAAAGGTGGAGGTGTAGGCTTGTTTAATGGGCGAGGTATGAAGTGGCAAATCGTAAAAATGACTTTTAATGAGCATTTATAGATGAATTGCACATGGGAAATGAAAAAAACATGTCCCTTGGAGTGGCTTACCTGTGGACAAGTAGAGACGGCAGAAATAGAAATAAAGAATTTATTGATTGCATTAGAAGCAATGTTAATGGGCTCAAAAGATCGGGCCTGGTGTTTTTAGCAAATTATATAAATGAGCACATGGAGGATTTAGACAGGTACACGGATTACTACGGTTCCAAAGTGCTGTGTCTGTGCGATCAACAGAACATTATACTAGTTAACAGGGGCAATAAGTGTCATGTGCGGGTAACGTGACAATGCGGAAACAGAAAGTAACGTATCGGCTACGCCTTAGTCTACCAAAGGCGTCTACGAAAGACTAGACCAAATGATGGCAGACGAACATGGGAAAAATAGCCAGGGTAGCTATCAACACCCGTGTACTTAGATTTAGGTGCGCGTTAAAGAACCCCAGGTGGTCGAAATTTCCGGAGTCCTCCACTACGGCGTGCCTCATAATCAGAAAGTGGTTTTGGCACGTAAAACCCCATAATTTTTTAGGGTAGCTATCATAACCGTTTAAACTTAAAATTTTGGAAAGGTACAAACGCACAACATGAAGCAATAGCATAAGAATTCCTAAAAAAATGAATCAAGAGCAAATAACAGATATCGCAGAAAACACATGGAAGAAAGCGCAAGCGCTTCTGGGAATATAGATATATATCTGGGAATATAGAGAACCGGTAGTGGTCATGCAGCAGGTGATAAGACAGACACGGGAAAAACTTGTTGGATTCTAAAGCGGGAAACACGTAAGTGGTGGAACAAGGAAAGGAATCAAGATATAGAAGAGGGTAAGCAGGCGTCAAGGGATCATCGAGAGATAAAATGTTGGGAATACACGTATAGAAGAGGTGCTCCTCACATGCATGGAATAAGAACGTAAGAAAGGAAAGGGTGGCGAGTGAACTCGTGCGAGAGAAAATTAAATGCGCGAGCGAACGTTGGATGCATAACATTTCCAGAGACAAAGGCGCCCCAACAAATATTCTGAAACCACGCAAGTGCACTCAGATCTCCAACTAATAATTCGCGAACGGGTAAACGATATGAAGGCGGTAACGTCTTGGAAGAATACGACGCGCTGCGGTGCATCAAAGACGTTATAAGGAATAAATTCGGCACGAAAGGAAGCGTGGTTCAAACAGATGCAGTCCTTTTCATTGCGTCCAACAACGCGAGCGATCAGACTTAATCATTGAAGAAAGGCTGCACTGAACCCAGACTTGCGCGGAGGCTGCGGCGTCTGAACAATGGTAGCGCATCAGCACGGTGGATTGGCAAAGTGGATGGAAAAATCTGGAGGGCACTTATGCTTCGCCTTAAAGAGCGGAACATACCATTCAACGATCCCCGACTGCTTTTCACGCGTCTCGGCAACGGCAGCTTATGTCGCTATAAGGTTTACCGGGAAACGCTTGCGGTGAACGCTATGCACGAATGCGTTCTTGTAGAAGCGCGGCCTCTACTGTGGGCCGACCTTTGGTTATTGTTACGCACTTTTAATATTCACGTCTGAGAAGATTTACCATAAAGAAAATGCTCAGTGCCTTTCCACTCTGTGAAGAAGGATGACCAGCGAAGCTGTGTATGTGGGCCCCTTAATGACGAACTGCACCTCCACCGCGGGTCGGCCCGGCATCGCACTATCTTCGGGATCGGCCCACGAAAGTGGATTGCTTAACGCCTGTTTCACCTTCACCGCAGGTCGACCCGGCATTGCACATCTTCGAGATCGGCCCACGTATGGAGAGTGCTTAACGCCTTCTTCACCTCCGCCGCGGGTCGGCCCGGCATCGCACTATCTCCGGTATCGGCCCACGTATGAGTTTTTTTGCTTACGACGCGAAAATTTCCTTGGACGGTAGAGGTATACACCTTCGCTGTAAAACACTTCCGCTGTCGGTGTTTCGTTTCATCACATTTGCTTGTTGGCTGCCAGTCTGAAAATTTCGTGCAATAACTTTGTAAAGAATGTAAGACAAGCTATGAGCACCTTTAGTCATATCAGGAGATCTCGAGTGCCGTATAGAATGTTTGCGGCAATTTTCCCTCACATGACGCCCGACGCTGGACGCCGTCACCGGATTTTTTTGCCACACGGGGTAGAATCACACGCGTGACACGAGGTGTCAGTTCGGTTCCCAACTATGGTAAGAAGTTTTTTTTTTTTCGTTCACATTAAGAGTCCTGTACTTTACAATTTCTGGCTTGTTTCTGGATTTTTCCGCCTCCAGGAACTATTTCCGAAATGCCTCTAACTGCTCGTACTTTATTGGATAATTCGAACAATTTGTTTTAACATCACATTCCGCATATACCGTACTTTAGTCTGCTCGAGTGTATTCCCTGTAGAGGCTGACGTTACTTGCGCGGGATATCGCATTATCCTGGTGTCTAATTAAAAACCTAATTAATCAACCGCTGTCGTGTAAAAACCTAGCAGTAATAAAATCGCGGCTGCTGAACGGAAATATTAGGTCTGTGGCTCCAGGTTCCAGACGTCTGCCCCCAATATCTGCTAAAGAAAGACACTGGTGTTACAGCGCACACTCTTGAGGCACTTTCAAAGTCCGAATGATCTGTTCAATTTTTTTTTTATTTAGAACGCAGTCAAGTAGATCGAGCAGGTAAAATACACGCTGAAAATACATTGCAAAGTCGTTCATATGTTAACACAGTAGTAGTGCGAATCTAAACACAACTAATCGAACACGTACAGGATCAATCCAGATATCACATATGAATGCGCTACTCTATCAGCGAAAAGAAACAGTAGGAAGGCAAATCATCAGTTACACATGACTGGTTTTATACAATACATCTGTATACCGACGCGAAAGAACGCTGCTTGCTGAAAGAAAACGGATAAATGCTCACGACGGTATAAGCAAATTACAAAGAATAAAACATCAAAGGGGGACTCGTCTGCACGCTGAAATACACTCGCACAATCAGGTATGAAAACATGCACGGGTAATGTATTCTATTCTTTCACTGTGCGTAGAAAAATAAAATACATGAACTTTTTCGTGCGTACGAAATAAGGTTGTAAACTGTGATCGTGTCGAGGTCTTGTGCAACGTGGTGTGGATGAAGGGTGTCAAGTATGGCGACCCATCTACGTTTCGACGGTTGATATAGAATAAGCAGAGCAGCTTTAATTTTGCAGCTTTCCTCTGAGTTTCTAGCTCAGAAATTTTATTGTCAGGCATAAATTTTGATGACGAATCGGTTACTGTAAACTTGCTGAAAATTAAGTGCACTAAGCGCACAGACCGTTTTTACACCTGAATATATATTTAAAAAAAACTGTTTTCTATTATAATACCCGATATCATGACATTTTTCTTGCTCGATATTTTGTTAGAGTTTTAACTCTCCAATATTACAAGCACACCATGTACTTGTACTGTAGAAATTTTATTCCCTCGTTAGCTGCTGACAAACTATCCCTTCCTGCCAACCCTGCTGATGTACACCCGTGAGCAAAAGTATACGGACCAGGGATTACGCGATAAAACTCATTTTCTCCTGCCTGTGAATTCAACTTAAAATTAAAGACTGCAGTCAAAACTTGGCATTATCAATTTACGTTAATGCGTGTTAATTACGGTGAAATAGTTTTTTCGGGAAACATATTGTCCGTATACTTTTGCTCACGGGTGTATATATGTAACCCGCCGGGATCGCTTAGCGGCTATAGTGCTGCTCCGCTAACCTAGAAGTCGCGGGATCAAATCCCATCCCCGGCGGCTGCTATACAATGAAGCGAAATGCAAGAACAACCAATCGTGCCCAAGAATTTATTCCATAAGTGAACACTGCTTCGGAAATATGACTCCACTGCTTTTCGGCATCAATTTCGCAATCGCAGAATGGGCCCTTATTTGAATATGTGCATTCTTGCGTTATTAGTTTAAAGAAAACAGCTACATAGTATGCAATCGTGCAGAATAATTTATTGCATAAGTGAACACGATAATACCGAAATTGAAGTACCACCAATTTTAAGTTGTGACGACGCAAAATTAAACAAGAGGAAGAAGAATAAAACAATTCCGACAGCAACGTCACCAACTCATTGTGGCCTGCAGATATCGATTTCTTTCGTCGAGAAGCACTATGTCCACGAGTTTCGAACGCCTCTCCTCCGGTGAGGCTTTCAGGTTGCCAAGCAACAGTGTCACGATGTCCTTAAGTACTCCAGGAGGAGTCCAGCGCGTTGTGACCGGCGCAGGTGGTCCAGCCGCCTGCGGATCTCCTTCCTGGTCAGTGAACCAGCTGCTTCTTCACCATCCGCACTATTTTCAAGATTTGCTTTTCCATCTTGCTCTTCCTAAGTGACTCTGCGCGGCTGGACCACATGGACTCGACGTTCGAGCTTGGAACGGCGACATCCTCATTACCGCCGGGTAGTCCTTGGAACTCGGCCACCGACGGGCGCTTTACGTCCCCCCTGAAGGTTATGTCGGTCGCGTGAAGTGGCCGGGGCCTGGGGTTGATAGGAAGCGAGTGCGGGCCTCTGCTCGAGCCTGGGACGAGGTGATGGGTACATCGGACGCAGCGGTGGCCATGACTGCGGCAGCCGCACGCTGACCTGGGCGTCTTCCCCATTCGTGCTGGTGGGCTTCTGCTGGGTTGTGCATCTCCATTGACGGCGCACTCGTAAGCACTGCTACTCCACGAGCTGAAACGCACGAGCCGAGGTCCGCCATCATCAGCCTCCGAGCGCTGGCGTCCACTGTAGGTGGAACGAGCGGTCGCAGACAGGGCGATAGCTCCACACTGAAGAAGGAATGTGCGGAAGCATGCGTCTCCGTCATTGTGGTCCTGGTAAGCGACAAAAGAGCACAGGACATCGTGGACTTCTCGAAATCCTGGGTGCCGGTCCATAATGGCAGTCAGGGTTCCGTATACCTCGAGGATTAGCTGAGCACGCGAAGGGCTCAGCGCTTCCGACATGTCTTCCTGGGACGGGCCCTCTTCCTGCAGTACTTCTCGCAGCTGTCTCAAGTTATCCCCCACTTTTGACTCGGTGAGAGCTTTCGGCTCGGGCGCTTCGTTCACGATGACTACGGGCTCTCCAGTGAAGCTTGTTTCTACCACGAGAAATTCGGACACACTTTTCTCGCATTTCCTCCTCTTCAAAGCCTCGGTGCTGTGCGAAGATCGAGCTTCGCACTCGTCTCTTCGAGTTGTGCCCGCAGTCGCTAGAATGTCATCTTGTGAACAGCGCTTGGCAGCAGATGCTTCTATCGCGTTTTCGGTTACGTCAGGTTTCAGCTGCATCTCGACAAGGGCGAAGTGTTCCGGAAGGCTTACCTTCGTCTTGGACGGCAAGATAGTGGGACCGCCGCTTGTGGAGCCGGACATCCGCTTGGGTTTCGACTTCCTTCTCCTGTAGTAATTTCGAGCAGTGATGGTTGACGTGCCTTGAAGCTGGCCAGGCTCAGAAGTAACGGACGAAGCTTCGGGAGCGCTGGTTCAGGCAGCCAGGTTCCGGTGGCAGACGTGGAACGAACGTATCGCGAGCAACACGCGCAGCTCGCGCCTGGACCGAGCGTGCAATGATCCACGCAGTCACCAAGTCACGTGATGTCAAGCAAGCGCCGCAAGGTTTTCGCGTCTCTTGTGAAGCCAAGGAATAATTTACCCGTTTTCATCTCTTCTCCCTCGATATGTTTCTTTTTGGGTGGTTCCTCGGCTATATACCCTGTTTGGCGTTCGCAAGGTTGTCGAAAACGACAAAAAGGAGTCTGGAATTTTTCCGCAATGATGAAAGAAGAAAACGAAGATGCAGCAGTGCTTGTTATGCGCAAAAATAATCATAATGATAGAAAGACTGCAAACATGAAGAGAAGAATTCACTGCTGAATTTTATGTTCCCTCCGACTGTCCTTTTGTCATTGTATCGCTCTTGCCTACAACGCGAGTTGCACTGAAGCGCATTTTCGCAAAAAAAGTTACGGCGTCGGGACTCCGTAGCGAAGCGCTGTTTGCATAACGTTGACTCGCATAACGCTGATAACTTCTTGTGCTGTAGTCAGAGAATGGTTTTCGACCGCGTTTGTGAGGTATAGAAATGGGCATTGAGGAAGAAAATAGACTACATAGGAGCACTGAGACAAGCAATCAGCCTAGGCAGGGCAACTGTCCGTAAGATCATCCCTTATATCTTATCTTATATGAAAAAAATATCCATCAGAACCCATTTCACTATGAGTGTCGATGTTAATGCCATGAGCAGTGAAGCAATGTATTGGCCCACCGTATTGCCGCCGCAGAGGCGCTTTGTTATAACGCGTCTTGCATACATCCGCGTTCCTCTCTCGCTTGTATCACTTAGGGTACCTGAATGTCACGCCTTTCGTATCTGGCATTGAGACTCCATACTCCAATTAAACACACCATGCCATCTAGTGGCGTCGCCGCGAAGCCCGCGCACGGTGCAAGTGTGAATATATATCCAGAAAACTTTGTCTGAGTATCTGAGGACTTGGTCCGTCGACAGAGTAAGTTGCCCAGCCACTTGTTGATGCATCAGTTATGCAGAAGCGGACCCGGTAAATAAATGGTGCTGCGACTTCTTTTCCTGTGCCGAAGTCAGCCAATGACGTCCGCTGTTCGGGAGACTGTGTGTGCCTATTTCCGACGCTTCGTAAAGGATTCTGCAGTGATCGCACGGCCGCTTACAGATGTGCTCAAGAAAGGCGTGTCTTCTACGTGTGGTCCGACTCGATCTGCCCTTTTTCTCAGCTTGCCACTATTCCCACCATGCCTGATGTCCTGGCGCATTTCGACCCAGCCATCGAACAGAGGTCCGAACCGATGCCAGGGGACGGAGAATTGGCGCCGTCTTAACGCAACGCCGACGTCGACACTACCTTGCATGCAGACATCTTCAGTGATGGGGTACAGGGATCGCGAAGAAAACAACAAAAGGGGTTAACGACATGGGGAATGTTTCAAAGGAAGTGCGAATCCCAGATTTCATCGTGTCAGAGATTGGAATGCAGGGGCATGGAATTGAAAAGACAGTGCTTGATAACGCGGTTATTCGGATCGTAGTTCAAGCAAAAAATTTTACGGTCATCGGCACCAACCGGAAAGCGCACCGAGCTGCCCGCGAAGGCGTCCGCTTATGTTCGTGACGAGTTACATTTTTGCGGCAATGCAGCAATAGCGTTAGACGTCGACTCGCAGCACGGGCACAATTAAACAGCAAGGACTAAATAAGAAGCGCACAGAGGATATGTGCACATGCGGTAAAATTTGTCACATAAACATTCAGGCTGGTCGCGTGCAGGAACAATGGCTCTAAGCTCAAACGCATCCGAATTACGAAGCTATTAGCGTGTATGCCTTGAACGAAACGTATCTACGAGAAGTCGAACAGCCACCTGTAACTGATAATATTGTTTGAGAAGGGGTGCAACAGAATGACCGGGTCGAGGAAAGGTGGAGGTGTAGGTGTGTTTAATCGGCGAGGTATGAAGTGGCAAATAGTAAAAATGACTTGTAATGAGCATTTATAGATTAATTGCACATGGGACATAAAAAAAATATGTCCCTTGGAGTGGCTTACCTGTGGACAAGTAGAGACAGCAGAAATAGAAATAAAGAATTTATTGATTGCATTAGAAGCAATGTTAATGGGCTCAAAATATCGGGCCTGGTGTTTTTAGCAAATTATATAAATGAGCACATGGAGGATTTATAAAGGTACACGGATTACAACGGTTCCCAAGTGCTGTGTCTGTGCGATCAACAGAACATTATACTAGTTAACAGGGACAATAAGTGCCATGTGCGGGTAACGTGACATTGCGGAAACAGGAAGTTACGTATCGGCTACGCCTTAGTCTAAGAAAGGCGTCTACGAAAGACTAGACCAAATGATGGCAGACGAACATGGGAAAAATAACAAGGGTAACTATCATAACCGTTTAAATTTCAAATTTTGGAAAGATACAAACGCACAACATGAAGCAATAGCGTAAGAATTCCTAAAAAAATGAATAAAGAGCAAATAACAGAGATCGCAGAAAACGCATGAAAGAAAGCGCAAGCGCTTCTGGGAATATAGATATAGATCTGGGAATATAGGGAACCGGTAGACGTCATGCAGCAGGTAATAAGACAGACACGGGAAAAAAATTGTGCGGTTCTAAAGCGGGAACCACGTAACTGGTAGAACAAGGAAAGGAAGCAAGATATAGAACAGGGTAAGCAGGCGTCAAGGGATCATTGAGAGATAAATGTTGGGATTACACATATAGAAGAGGTGCTCCTCATATGCATGGAATAAGAACCTAAGAAAGGAAAGGGTGGCGAGTGAGCTCGTGCGAAAGAAAATTAAATGCGCGAGCCAACGTTGGATGCATAACATTTGCAAAAGAGACAAAGGTGCCCCAACAGGTATTCTGAAACGCCGTAATTGCACTCGGAGCTCCAACTAATAATTCGCAAACGGTTAAACGTAATGAAGGCGGTAACATCTTCGAAGAATACGATGCGCTGCGGTACATCAGAGACGTTGTGAGGGATAACTTCCGCACGAAAGGAAGCGTGGCTCAAACATATGCAGTGCTGTTTATTGCGTCCGGCAACGCGAGCGATCAGACTTAATGATTGAAGAAACGCTGCGCTGAACCCAGACTTGCGCGGAGGCTGTGGCGTCTGAACAATGGTAGCGCATCCGCACGGTGGATTGGCAAAGTGGATGAAAAAATCTGGAGGGCACTTATGCTTCGCCTTCAAGAGCGGAACACGATACCATTTAACGATCCCCGACTGCTTTTCACGCGTCTCGGCAACGGCAGCTTATGTCGCTATAAGGTTTACCGGGAAACGCTTGCGGCGAACGCTATGCACGAATGCGTTCTTGTAGAAGCGCGGCCTCTAGTGTGGGCCGACCTTTGGTTATTGTTACGCACTTTTAATATTCACGTCTGAGAAGATTTACCATAAAGAAAAGACTCAGTGCCCTTCCACTCTGTGAAGGAGGATGACCAGCCAAGCCGTGTATGTGGGCCCCTAATGACGAACTGCACCTCCGCTCTAGGCCCTACCTCCTCCGCGGGTCTGCCCGGCATTGCACTATCTTCGGGATCGGCCCACGTATGGGGAGTGTTAACGCCTGCTTCACCTCCGCCTCGGGTAAGCCCGGCATTCGACTATCTCCGGTATCGGCCCACGTATGAGGAGTTTTTGCTTACGACACGAAAATTTCCTTGGGGCGTAGAGGTATACAGATTTGCTGTAAAACGCATGCGCTGTCGGTGTTTCGTTTCATCACAATTGCTTGTTGGCTGCCAGTCTGAAAATTATGTGCAATAACTTTGTAAAGTATGTAAGACAAGGTATGAGCACCTTTAGTCATAGTAGGAGAACTCCAGTGCCGTATAGAATGCATAAGGCAATTTTCCCTCACATGACGCCCGACGCTGGACGCCGTCACCGGATTTTTCGCGACACGGGGCCGCACCACACGCGTAACGCGAGGTGTCAGTTCGGTTCTCAACTATGGTAAGTAGTTTTTTTTCGTTCACATTAAGTTTCCTGTACTTTACAATTTCTGGTTTATTTCTGGATTTTTCCGCCTCCAGGAACTATTTGTGAAATGTCGCTGCCAACAGCTCGTACTTTTTTTGGATAGTTCGAACAATTTGTTTTAAATCACATTCCGGATATACCGTAATTTGGTCTGCTCGAGTGTATTCCCTGTAGAGGCTGACGTTGCTTATAATAATAATAATGATTTATTTCCATCACCATTACATTGATGGAGGGGATGGGAATAAAAGCGATTGACGCTTGACTAAGTTCCCATCCCCCGTGTGACTTCCCACTCCGTGACTTGCGCGGGATATCGCATTATACTGCTATACAATTAAAAAACCTCATTAATTAACCGCTGTCGTGTAAAAACCTAGCAGTAATAAAATCGCGGCTGCTGAACGGAAATATTAGGTCCATAGCTCCACGTTCCAGACATCTGCCCCCAATATCTGCTAAAGAAAGACACTGGTGTTACAGCGCACACTCTTGAGGCACTTTCAAAGTCCGAATGATCTGTGCAAATTTTTTTTTCGAACATAGTCAAGTAGATCTAGCAGGTAAGGTACACGCTGGATATACATTGCAAAATCGTTCATATGTTAACATAGTAGTAGTGTGAATCTAAACACAACTAATCGAACACGTACAGGATCAATCCAGATATCATATATGAATGCGCTACTCTATCAGTGAAAAGAAACAATAGCAAGGCAAATCTTAAGTTACACATGAGTGGTTTTATACATCTGTATACCGATGCGAAGGAACGCTGCTTGCTGAAAGAAAACGGATAAATGCTCACGGCGGTATAAGCAAATTACAAAAAATTAAGCATCAAAGGGGGACTCGTCTGCACCCTGAAATACACTCGCACAATCAGGTATGAAAACATGCACGGGTAATATATTCTATTCTTTCACTGTGCGTAGAAAAATAAAATACATGAACTTTTTCGTGCGTACGAAATAAGGTTGTAAACTCTGATCGAGACGAGGTCTTGTGCAACGTGGTGTGGATGAAGGGTGTCGAGTATGGCGACCCACCTACGTTTCGACAGTTGGTATAGAATAGGCAGAGCAGCTTTAATTTTGCAGCTTTCCTCTGAGTTTCTAGCTCAGAAATTTTATTGTCAGGCATAAATTTTCATGATGAATCGGTTAATGTAAACTTGCTGAAAATGCACTAAGCGCACAGACCATCTTTGCACCTGAATATATATTTAAAAAAAACTGTTTTCTAATACCCGATATCATGACATTTTTCTCTCTCGACATTTTGTTAGATTTTTAACTCTCCTATATTACAAGCACACCATGTACTTGTACTGTAGAAATTTTATTTCCTCGTTAGCTGCTGACAAACTATCCCTTCCTGCCACCCCTGTTGATGTACACCCGTGAGCAAAAGTATAGGGACCAGGGATTGCGCGATAAAACTCATTTTCTCTTGTCTGTGAATTCAACTCGAAATTAAAGACTGCAGTCAAAACTTGGCATTACCAATTTACGTTTATGCGTGTTGATTACGGTGAAATAGTTTTTTCGGCAAACCTATTGTCCGTATACTTTTGCTCACGGGTGTATATATGTAACCCGCCGGGATCGCTTAGCGGCTATAGTGCTGCTCCGCTAACCTAGAAGTCGCGGGATCAAATCCCATCCGCTGCGGCTGCATTACAATGAAGCGAAATGCAAGAACAACCAATCGTGCCCAAGAATGTATTCCATAAGTGAACACTGCTTTTCGGCATCAATTTCGCAATCGCAGAATGGGCCCTTATTTGAATATGTGTATTATTGCGTTATTAGTTTAAAGAAAACAGCTACATAGTATGCAATTGTGCAGAATAGTTTATTGCATAAGTGAGCACGATAATTCCGAAATTGAAGTACCACTAATTTTAAGTTGTGACGACGCACAATTAAACAAGAGGAAGAAAAATAAAACAATTCCGACAGCAACGTCACCAACTCGTTGTGGCCTGCAGATATCGCTATCTTTCGTCGAGAAGCACTACATCCACGTGTTTTTAACGGCTCTCCTCCGGTGAAGCTTTCAGGTTGGCAAGCAACAGTGCCACGATGTCCTTAAGTACTCCAGGAGGAGTCCAGCGCGTTGTGACCGGCGCAGGTGGTCCAGCCATCTGCGGATCTCCTTCCTGGTCAGTGAACCAGCTGCTTCTTCACCATCCGCACTAGTTTCAAGATTTGCTTTTCCATCTTGCTCTTCGTGGCTGACTCTCCATGGCTGGACCACATGGACTCGAAGTCCGAGCATGAAGCAGCGACATCCTCATTACCGCCGGGTAGTCCGTGGAACTCGGCCACCGAAGGCCGCTTTACGTCCCCCCTGAAGATTATGTCGGTCGCGGGAAGTGGCCGGGGCTTGGGGTCGACAGGAAGCGAGCGCGGGCCTCTCCTCGGGCCTGGGACGAGGTGATGGGTACATCTGACGCAGCGGTGGCCATGACTGCGGCAGCCGCACGCTGACCTGGGCGTCTTCCCCATTCGTGCTGGTGGGCTTCTGCTGTGGTGGGCACCTCCACTGAAGGCGCACACGTAAGAACTGCTACACCACGAGCTGAAACGCAGGAGCCGAGGTCCGCCATCATCAGCCTCCGAGCGCTGGCGTCCGCTGTTGGTGGAACGAGCGGGCGCAGACAGGGCGATAGCTCCACACTGAAGAAGGAGTGTGCGGACGCGTGCGTCTCCGTCATTGTGGTCCTGGTAGTAGACAAAAGAGCACAGCGCATCGCGGACTTCTCGAAATCCTGGGTGCCGGTCCATAAAGGCAGTCAGGGTGCCGTATACTTCGAGGATTAGCTGAGCACGTGAAGGGCTCAGCGCTTCCGACATGTCTTCCTGGGACGGGCCCTTTTCCTGAAGCCGTTCTCGCACCTGTCTCAAGTTATCCCGCGCTTTTGACTCGGTGAAAGCTTTCGGCTCGGGCGCTTCGTTCACGATGACCATAGGCTCTACAGTGAAGCTGGTTTCTACCACGAGAAATTCGGACACACTTGCCTCGCATTTCCTCCTCTTCAAAGTCTCGGTGCTGTGCGATGATCGAGCTTCGCACTCGTCGCTCCGAGTTGTGCCCGGAGTCGCAAGAATGTCATCTTGTGAACAGCGCTTGGCAGCAGATGCTTCTATCGCGTTTTTGGATACGTCAGGTTTCAGCTGCATCTCGACAAGGGCGAAGTGGTCCGGAAGGCTTACCTTCGTCTTGGACGGCAAGCAAGTGGGAGCGCCGCTTGAGGAGCCGGACATCGGCTTGGGTTTCGACTTCCTTCTCCTTCAGCAATTTCGAGCAGCGATGGTTCACGTGCCTTGAAGCTGGTCAGGCTCAGAAGTAACGGGCGAAGCTTCGGGAGCGCTGGTTCTGGCAGCCAGGTTCCGACGGAAGACGTGGAACGAACGTATCGCGAGCAACACGCGCAGCTCGCGCCCGGACCGAGCCTGCAAAGTTCCACGCAGTTACCAAGTCACGTGATGTCAAGCAAGCGCTGCAAGGTTCTCGCGTCTCTTGTGAGGCCATGGAATAATTAACACGTTTTCATGTCTTCTCCCTCGGTATGTTTCTTTCTGGGTGGTTCCTCGGCTATATACCCTGTTTGGCGGTCACAAGGTTGTGGAAAACGGCAAAAAGGAGTCGGGAATTTTTCCGCAATGATGAAAGAAGAAAACGAAGTTGCAGCATTGATTGCCATGCGCAAAAATAATCATAATAATAGAAAGACCGCAAAAAGGAAGAGGAGAATTTACTGCCGAATTTTATAGTCCCTCTGACTGTCCTTTTGTCCTTTTATCGCTCTTGCCCACAACGCGAGTTGCACTGCAGCGCATTTTCGCAAAAAAGTTACGGCGTCGGGACTCCGTAGCGAAGCGCTCTGTTTGCATAGCGTTGTCTCGCATAAGGCTGATAGCTTCTTGTGCTGTAGTCAGAGAATGGTTTTCGACCGCGTTTGTGAGGTATAGAAATGGGCATTGAGGAAGAAAATAGACTACATAGGAGCATTGCGATAAGCAGTCAGCCTACGCAGTGCAACTGTCCGTAAGATCATCCCTTATATCTTATCTTATATGGAAAACATATCCATCAGAACCCATTTCACTATGAGTGTCAAGAGAGTCAAAGAGAGTCAAAGAGTTTATTCAGACAACGTGGTACAGTTGCCTAGGGCGCAGACCAAAAGGCAAGTGGTTGCCTGACAAGGAGTCTGTGCCCTTGCTCCCATTCGAGAGCACAAAACATTCAGCGCATAAAATCAACACTAAACAAGATGGAAATACAGAGTGGTTGGTAACATGGAGACGAGAGTTATTTCATATTGAATATTTATGTACAATTGGGAAATTTGATGTAAGAGATAACAGAAAAAAACTAAACAAAAGGAGTGGTTATGCCTGCAGTGACAATAGATACATAGTGATGTTATTTTTTAAAGCTTTGAATGATTTACTTTCTTGGATAATGTTTACAGCAGGATGGTGATCGTTTAAAAAACTGGAAATTCTGTAGCTAAGTTTCTGGGTGCCGTAGTTTGTACGTATTTTTTCCTTATTGTAACATATGTGCCGGGTGTTGTAGGTGTGTGTTTTCGTTAGATATTGTTGAAAAAAAGCCGTAGGATCGGAATGCATTTGTAGGTAACTAGCTAACGCTATCTTTTTGTTTATAACATTCCACAGTGATGATGAAGCCGTTCAGTTAAGCAGTTGACGTTTTCTAAACAGTGGGGCAGTGTGGCTAAGGTATGGTGCATTATCTATTAGGCGCAAAAATTTCTTTTGTAATAGATATATGTTTTCTATGCTTGTTTTAGGTGCTGTGCCCCAGACAAGAAGACAATAGTGGAAACGCGAATGTGCCAGTGTGTAGTATAGTTGTTTCTTTAGCCAGATGGGCAAAAGGCTCTTTATTTTATACATGATACCAATGGACCTAAATATACCAGTGCGAACTTTTTCAATGTGAGGTGACCAGTCAAGATGCTCGTGAAAGATGACACCAAGAAATTTATGTGTTGGTACACGTTCGATAAATTCATCGTGAAATTGGATAACTATTTCTTGTTTCATACACTTGTTACGAGCGCGGAATATAATGTACTTAGTTTTTTTAGTGTTTAACTCTAATTAATTACCGTAGAGCCACGTGGACAAATTTTCCAGCCATACATTGATTTCTACTTGGAGGACTTTTAGGTCTTGTCCGCAGAAGAATACATTGGTATCATCAGCGTACATTATTATTTCTGGTGTAGAGGGCACGTTAATTATATCATTTATATAGAGCAGAAATAACAGCGGCCCAAGGATTGATCCTTGTGGAACTCCATAATGTGTCTGACCTAAGCTGGATTTTGCATTCGTAATATTCGTGTACTGGTGACGATTTAGGAGGTAATTCTTTATTAATGTGAGAGCCGTTCCTCTAATGCCATATTTATATAACTTGTACAGTACAGTAATTTTGGAGCTTTCATCTGAGTTTCTAGCTCAGAAATTTTATTGTCAGGCATAAGTTTTGATGGCGAATCGGTTACTCTAAACTTGCTGAAAATTAAGCGCACCAAGCGCTCAGAACGTCTTTGCACCAGAATATATACTTTTTTAACTGTTTTCTAACAACCATGACATTTCATGACATATCATGATATTTGTCTTGCTAGAGGTCTTGTTAGATTTTTAACTCTCCAATATAACAAGTGCACCATGTGTCCTGTAGAAATTTTATTTCCTCGTTACCTGCTGACATAATCTCTCCTCTCCTGCCGCCCCTGTTGATGTCCACCCATGAGCATAAGTATACGGACCAGGGATTGCGCGTTAAAACTCATTTTCTCCTGTCTGCGAATTCAACTTGAAATTAAAGACCGCAGTCCAAACTTCGCATTACCAATTTTATAGTGCGCTCGTCAATTTCCGTTTATGCGTGTTAATTACGAACAAATTGTTTTTTCGGTAACCCTCTTGTCCGTATACTTTTGCTCATGGTTATACATATGCAACCCACCGCGATCGCTTAGCGGCTATGGTGTTGCTCTGCTAACCTAGAAGTCGCGAGATCAAATCCCAGCCGCAGCGGCCGTATTGAAATGGGGCGAAATGCAAGAACACACAATCGCGCGGAAGAATTTATTATAAATGTGACTGCTCCACTGCTTTTCATCATCGATTCCGCAATCGCAGAATAGGCCCTTATTTGAATATGTGCATTCTTGTGTTATTAGTTTAAAGAAAACAGCTACATAGTACGCAACCGTGCAGAATAATTTATTGCATAAGTGAACACGATAATTCCGAAATTGAAGTACCACTAATTTTAAATTGTGACGACGCAAAATTAAACAAGAGGAAGAAAAATAAAACAAATCCGACAGCAACGTCACCAACTCGTTGTGGCCCGCAGATATCGCTTTCTTTCGTCGAGAAGCACTACATCCACGAGTTTCGAACGGCTCTCCTCCGGTGATGCTTTCAGGTTGCCAAGCAACAGTGCCACGATTTCCTTAAGTACTCCAGAAGGAGTACTGCGCGTTGTGAATGGCGCAGGTGGTCCAGCCACCTGGGGATCTCCTTCCTGGTCAGTGAATCAGCTGCTTCTTCACCATCCGCACTAGTTTCAAGATTTGTTTTTCCATCTTGCTCTTCGTGGCTGACTCTCCGTGGCTGGACCACATGGAGTCGACGTCCGAGCATGGAGCAGCGACATCCTCATTACCGCTGGGTAGTCCGTGGAACTTGGCCACCGACGGCCGCTTTACGTCCTCCCTGAAGATTATGTCGGTCGCGTGAAGTGGCCGGGGCCTGGGGTCGACAGGAAGCGAGTGCGGGCCTCTGCTCGAGCCTGGGACGAGGTGATGGGTACATCTGACGCAGCGGTGGCCATGACTGCGGCAGCCGCACGCTGACCTGGGCGTCTTCCCCATTCGTGCTGGTGGGCTTCTGCTGGGGTGTGCATCTCCAGTGACGACGCACTCGTAAGCACTGCTACTCCACGAGCTGAAACGCACGAGCCGAGGTCCGCATTCATCAGCCTCCGAGCGCTGGCGTCCACTGTAGGTGGAACGAGCGGACGCAGACAGGGCGATAGCTCCACACTGAAGAAGGAATGTGCGGAAGCGTGCGTCTCCGTCATTGTGGTCCTGGTAATAGACAAAATAGCCCAGGAAATCGCGGACTTCTCGAAATCGTGGGTGCCGGTCCATAAAGGCAGTCAGGGTGCCGTATACTTCGAGGATTAGCGGAGCACGTGAAGGGCTCAGCGCTTCCGACATGTCTTCCTGGGACGGGCCCTTTTCCTGCAGCAGTTCTCGCACCTGTCTCAAGTTATCCCCCACTTTTGACTCAATGAGAGCTTTCGGCTCGGGCGCTTCGTTCACGATGACTATAGGCTCTCCAGTGAAGCTGGTTTCTACCACGAGAAATTCGGACACACTTGCCTCCTCGCATTTCCTCCTCTTCAAAGGCTCGGTGCTGTGCGATGATCGAGCTTTGCATTCGTCGCTCCGAGTTGTGCCCGCAGTCGCTAGAATGTCATCTTGTGAACAGCGCTTGGCAGCAGATGCTTCTATCGCGTTTTCGGATACGTCAGGTTTCAGCTGCATCTCGACAAGGGCGAAGTGTTCCGGGAGGCTTACCTTCGTCTTGGACGGCAACATATTGGGACCGCCGCTTGTGGAGCCGGACATCCGCTTGGGTTTCGACTTTCTTCTTCTGTATAGCAATTTCGAGCTGCGATGGTTGACGTGCCTTGAAGCTGGCGAGGCTCAGAAGGAACAGACGAAGCTTCGGGAGCGCTGGTTCTGGCAGCCAGGTTCCGACGGAAGACGTGGAACGAATCTATCGCGAGCAACACGTGCAGCTCGCGACCGGACCGAGCGTGCAAAGATCCACGCAGTCAGCAAGTCACGTGATGTCAAGCAAGCGCCGCAAGGTTTTCGCATCTCTTGTGAAGCCAAGGAATAATTTACCCGTTTTCATGTCTTCTCCCTCAGTGTGTTTCTTTTTGGGTGGTTCCTCGGCTATATACCCTGTTTGCCGGTCGCAAGGTTGTCGAAAACGACAAAAAGGAGTCGGGAATTTTTCTGCAATGATGAAAGAAGAAAACGAAGATGCAGCATTGCTTGCTATGCTCAAAAATAATCCAAATGATAGAAAGACCGCAAAAAGGAAGAGAAGAATTTACTGCCGAATTTTATATTCCCTCCGACTGTCCTTTTATCCTTTTATTGCTCTTAATTTGCCTACAACGCGAGTTGCCCTGAAGCGCATTTTGGCAAAAACGTTACGGCGTCGGGACTCCGTAGCGAAGCGCTCTGTTTGCATAGCGTTGACTCGCATAACGCTGATAACTTCTTGTGCTGTAGTCAGAGAATGGTTTTCGACTGCGTTTGTGAGGTATAGACATGGGCATTGAGGAAGGAAATATACTACATAGGAGCATTGCGAGAAGCAGTCAGCCTACGCAGTGCAACTGTCCGTAAGATCATCCCTTATATCTTATCTTATATGGGAAACATATCCATCAGAACCCATTTGACTATGAGTGTCGATGTTAATGCCATGAGCAGTGAAGCAATGTATCGGCACAACGTATTGCCGCCGCAGAGGCGCTTTATTATAACACGTCTTGCATATATCCGCGTTCCTCTCTCGCTCGTATCACTTAGGGTACCTGAATGTCACGTCTTTCGTATCTGTCATTGAGACTCCATATTCCAATTAAACACACCATGCCATCTAGTGGCGGCGCCGCGAAGCCCGCGCACGGTGCATGTGTGAATACATATCCGGAAAAGATTTTCTGAGTATTTGAGCACTTCATCGGTCGACAGAGCACGTTGCGACAGAGCACTTATTGATGCATCAGTTATATAGAAGCGGACCCGGAAAATTAATGGTGCTACGACTTCTTTTCCTGTGCCCAAGTCAGCCAATGACGTCCGCTGTTCGGGAGACTGTGTGTGCCTATTTCCGACGCTTCGTAAAGGATTCTGCAGTAATCTCACGGCCGCTTACAGATGTGCTCAAGAAAGGCGTGTCTTCTACATGGGGTCCGACTCGATCTGCCCTTTTTCTCAGCTTGCCACTATTCCCACCATGCCTGATGTCCTGGCGCATTTCGACCTAGCCATCGCACAGAGGTCCAAACCGATGCCAGGGGAAGGAGAATTGGCGCCGTCTTAACGCAATGCCGACGTCGACACTACCTTGCATGCAGACATCTTCAGTGATGGGGTAGAGGTATCGCGAAGACGACGACCGAAGGGGTTAACGACCTGCGGGATGTTTTAAAGGAAGTGCGAATCCCAGCGTGCATCGTGCCATAGATTGGAATCCCGGGCCATGGAATTGAAAAGACAGTGCTTGAAGTAAACATGGTTATTCGGATCGTAGTTCAAGCAATAAATTTTACGGTCATGGGCACCAGCCGGGAAGCGCACCGAGCTGTCCGCGAAGGCGTCCGCTTATGTTCGTGACGAGTTACATTTTTGCGGCAGTGCAGCAACAGCGGTTGGACGTCGATTCACGGCACGGGCACAATTAAACCACAAGGATGAGATAAGAAGCCCACAGAGAATATGTGCAGATGCGGTAAAATTTGTCACATAAACATTCAGGCTGGTCGCGTGCAGGAACAATGCTTCTAAACTCAAACGCATCCGAATTACGAAGCTATTAGAGTGTACGTCTTCAACGAAACGCATCTACGAGATGTCGAACAACCACCTGTTACTCGTAGTATTGTATGAGAAAGGTGCAACAGAGTGACCTGGCGGAGTAAGGCTGTAGGTGTAGGTGCGTTTAATCGGCAAGGTATGAAGTGGCAAAGGGTAAAAATGACATGTAATGAGCATTTATAGATTAATTGCACATGAGAACAAAAAAAAAACATGTTCCTTGGCATGGCTTACCTGTCGACAGGTAGTGACAGCAGAAATATAAATAAAGAATATATTGATTGCATTATAAGCAATATTAATGAGTTCAAAAGATTGGACCTGGTGTTGTTAGTACGATGTATAAATGCACACATGGAGGATTTAGTCAGATATAGGGATTACAACGGTTCTCTAGTGCTGTGTCTGTGCGATCAACGGAACATTATACTAGTTAACAGAGAGAATAAGTGCCATGTGTAGGTAACGTGAAAATGCGGTAACAGGCAGTATCTGCTCTGCTCATCAGCTACGCCTTAGTCTCAGAAACGGTCTACGAAAGACTAGGTCAAATGATGGCAGACGAACATGGGGAAAATAGCCAGGGTAGCTATCATAACCGTTTAAACTTTAAATTTTGGAAAGACACAAAGGCACAACATGAAGCACTAGCATAAGAATTCCTAAAAAATGAATAAAGAGCAAATAACAGAGATCGCAGAAAACACACGGAAGAAAATGCAAGCGCTTCTGGGAATATAGATACAGATCTGAGAGTTTATAGGGAACCGGTACACGTTATGCAGCAGGTGATAAGACAGACACGGTAAAACGATTGTTGGATTCTAAAGCGGAAACCACGTAAGTGGCGGAACAAGGAAGGGAAGCAAGATATATAGACGCGGGTAAGCAGTCGTCAACGGATTATCGATAGATAAAATGTTGGGATTACACGTAGAAGAGGTGCTCCTCACATGGAACAAGCATCTAAGAAGGAAAGGGTGGCAATTGAGTGAGCTCGTGCAAGAGAAAATTAAATGCGCGAGCGAACGTTGGATGCATAACATTTGCAAAAGAGACAAAGGCGCCCCAACAAATATTCTGAAACCACGCAAGTGCACTCGGATCTCCAACTAATAATTCGCGAACGGGTAAGCGAGATGAAGGCGGTAACATCTTCGAAGAATACGACGCGCTGCGGTGCATCAAAGACGTTGTGAGGAATAAATTCGGCACGAAAGGAAGCGTGGTTCAAACAGATGCAGTCCTTTTCATTGCATCCAACAACGCGAGCGATCAGACTTAATGATTGAAGAAAGGCTGCGCTGAACCCAGACTTGCGCGGAGGCTGTGGCGTCTGAACAATGGTATCGCATCAGCACGGTGGATTGGCAAAGTGGATGGAAAAATCTGGAGGGCACTTATGCTTCGCCTTCAAGAGCGGAACACGATACCATTCAACGATCCCCGACTGCTTTTCACGCTTCTCGGCAACGGTAGCATATGTCACTCTAACGTTTACCGGGAAACGCTTGCGGCGAACGCTATGCACGAATGCGTTCTTGTATAGAAGCGCGGCCTCTAGTGTGGGCTGACCTTTGGTTATTATTACGCACTTTTAATATTTAGGTCTGAGAATATTTAACATAAAGAAAAGACTCAGTGCCATACCACTCTGTGAAGAAGGATTACAAGCGAAGCTGTGTATGTGGGCCCCTTAATGACGAACTGCACCTCCGCCGCGGGTCTGCCTGGCATTGCACTATCTTCGGTATAGGCGCACGTATGGGGAGTGCTTAACGCCTGCTTCACCTCCGCCTCGGGTCGGCCCGGCATTCGACTATCTCCGGTATCGGGCCACGTATGAGGAGTCTTTTTGCTTACGACACGAAAATTTCCTTGGAGCGTAGAGGTATACAGCTTCGCTGTAAAACGCATGCGCTGTCGGTGTTTCGTTTCATCACATTTGCTTGTTCTTAAAGAGACAACCAACACTATCAGAAAGTGGTTTTGGCACGTAAAACCCCATAATTACATTACATTACATTTGCTTGTTGGCCGCCAGTCTGAAAATTTCGTGCAATAACTTTGTAAAGAATGTAAGACAAGGTATGAGCACCTTTAGTCATATCAGGAGAACTCCAGTGCCGTATAGAATGCATAAGGCAATTTTCCCTCACATGACGCCCGACGCTGGACGCCGTCACCGGATTTTCTGCGACACGGGGCCACATCACACGCGTGACGCGTGGTGTCATTTCGGTTCCCAACTAGATTAAGTAGTTTTTTTTTCGTTCACGTTAAGAGTCCTGGCTTGTTTCTGGATTTTTCCGCCTCCAGGAACTATTTCCGAAATGCCACTGCCAACAGCTCGTACTTTTTTGGATAGTTCGAACAATTTGTTTTAACATGACATTCCGCATATACCGTAATTTGGTCTGCTCGAGTGTATTCCCTGTAGAGGATGACGCTACTTGAGCGGGATATCGCATTATCCTGGTGTCTAATTAAAAAACCTAATTAATTAACCGCTGTCGTGTAAAAACCTAGCAGTAATAAAATCGCGGCTGCTGAACGGAAATATTAGGACTATAGCTCCACGTTCGAGACATCTGCCCCCAATATCTGCTAAAGAAAGACACAGGTGTTACAGCGCACACTCTTGAGGCACTTTCAAAGTCCGAATGATCTGTGCAAATTTTTTTTTCGAACATAGTCAAGTAGATCTAGCAGGTAAGGTACACGCTGGATATACATTGCAAAATCGTTCATATGTTAACAGAGTAGTAGTGTGAATCTAAACACAACTAATCGAACACGTACAGGATCAATCCAGATATCATATATGAATGCGCTACTCTATCAGTGAAAAGAAACAATAGCAAGGCAAATCTTAAGTTACACATGAGTGGTTTTATACATCTGTATACCGATGCGAAGGAACGCTGCTTGCTGAAAGAAAACGGATAAATGCTCACGGCGGTATAAGCAAATTACAAAAAATTAAGCATCAAAGGGGGACTCGTCTGCACCCTGAAATACACTCCGCACAATCAGGTATGAAAACATGCACGGGTAATATATTCTATTCTTTCACTGTGCGTAGAAAAATAAAATACATGAACTTTTTCGTGCGTACGAAATAAGGTTGTAAACTCTGATCGAGACGAGGTCTTGTGCAACGTGGTGTGGATGAAGGGTGTCAAGTATGGCGACCCATCTACGTTTCGACGGTTGATATAGAATAAGCAGAGCAGCTTTAATTTTGCAGCTTTCCTCTGAGTTTCTAGCTGCGACATTTTATTGTCAGGCATAAGTTTTGATGACGAATCGGTTACTGTAAACTTGTTGAAAATTAAGCGCACTAAGCGCACAGACCGTCTTTGCACCTGAATATATATTTTAAAAAACTGTTTTCTATTATAATACCCGATATCATGACATTTTTCTTGCTCGACATTTTGTTAGATTTTTAACTCTCCTATATTACAAGCACACCATGTAGTTCTACTGTAGAAATTTTATTTCCTCGTTAGCTGCTGACAAACCATCCCTTCCTGCCACCCCTGTTGATGTACACCTGTTAGCAAAAGTATAGGGACCAGAGATTGCGCGTTAAAACTTATTTTCGCCTGTCTGTGAATTCAATTTGAAATTAAAGACTGCAGTTAAAACTTGGCATTACCAATTTACGTTTATGCGTGTTAATTATGGTGAAATAGTTTTTTCGGCAAACCTATTGTTCGTATACTTTTGCTCACGGGTGTATATATGTAACCCGCCGGGATCGCTTCTGCTCCGCTAACCTAGAAGTCGCGGGATCAAATCCCATTCGCAGCGGCTGCATTATATATACAATGGAGCGAAACGCAAGAACAACAAATCTTCCCAAAGAATTTATTACATAAGTGAACACTGCTACGGAAATATGACTCCACTGCTTTTCGGCATCAATTTTGCAATCGAAGAATGGGCGCTTATTTGAATATGTGCATTCTTGAGTTATTAGTTTAAAGAAAACAGCTACATAGTATGCAATCGTGCAGAATAATTTATTGCATAAGTGAACACGATAATTCCGAAATTGAAGTACCACTAATTTTAAACTGTGACTACGCAAAATTAAACAAGAGGAAGAAAAATAAAACAAATCCGACAGCAACGTCACCAACTCGTTCTGGCCTGCAGCTATCGCTTTCTTTCGTCGAGAAGCACTACATCCACGTGTTTTCAACGGCTTTCTTCCGGTGAGGCTTTCAGGTTGCCAAGCAACAGTGCCACGATGTCCTTAAGTACTCCAGGAGGAGTCCAGCGCGTTGTGAATGGCGCAGGTAGTCCAGCCGCCTGCGGATCTCCTTCCTGGTCAGTGAACCAGCTGCTTCTTCACCATCCGCACTATTTTCAAGATTTGCTTTTCCGTCTTGCTCTTCCTAAGTGACTCTGCGCGGCTGGACCACATGGACTCGACGTTCGAGCTTGGAACGGCGACATCCTCATTACCGCCGGGTAGTCCTTGGAACTCTGCCACCGACGGGCGCTTTACGTCCCCCCTGAAGGTTATGTCGGTCGCGGAAAGTGGCCGGGGCTTGGGGTCGACAGGAAGCAAGCGCGGCTTCTCCTACGGCCTGGGACGAGGTGGTGGGTACATCTGACGCAGCAGTGGCCGTGGCTGCGGCAGCCGCACGCTGACCTAGACGTCTTCGCCATTCGTGCTGGTGGGCTTCGGCTGTGGTGCGCATCTCCAATGACGGCGCACTCGTGTGCTACTCCACGAGCTGAGACGCGCGAGCCGAGGTCCGCGTTCATCAGCCTCCGAGCGCTGGCGTCCGCTGTTGGTGGAACGAGCGGACGCAGACAGGGCGATAGCTCCACACTGAAGAAGGAATGTGCGGAAGCGTGCGTCTCCGTCATTGTGGTCCTGGTAATCGATAAAAAAGCACAGGACATCGTGGACTTCTCGAAATCCTGGGTGCCGGTCCAAAGTGGCAGTCAGGGTGCCGTATACTTCGAGGATTAGCTGAGCATGCGAAGGGCTCAGCGCTTCCGACATGTCTTCCTGGGACGGGCCCTCTTCCTGCAGAACTTCTCGCAGCTGTCTCAAGTTATCCCCCCCTTTTAACTCGGTGAAAGCTTTCGGCTCGGGCGCTTCGTTCACGATGACTATAGGCTCTCCAGTGAAGCTGGTTTCTACCACGAGAAATTCGGACACACTTGCCTCGCATTTCCTCCTCTTCAAAGCCTCGGTGCTGTGCGATGATCGAGCTTCGCGCTCGTCGCTCCGAGTTGTGCCCGCAGTCGCTAGAATGTCATCTTGTGAACAGCGCTTGGCAGCAGATGCTTCTATCGCGTTTTCGGATACGTCAGGTTTCAGCTGCATCTCGACAAGGGCGAAGTGTTCCGGAAGGCTTACCTTCGTCTTGGACGGCAACATATTGGGACCGCCGCTTGTGGAGCCGGACATCCGCTTGGCTTTCGACTTTCTTCTTCTGTATAGCAATTTCGAGCTGCGATGGTTGACGTGCCTTGAAGCTGGCGAGGCTCAGAAGGAACAGACGAAGCTTCGGGAGCGCTGGTTCTGGCAGCCAGGTTCCGACGGAAGACGTGGAACGAATCTATCGCGAGCAACACGTGCAGCTCGCGCCCGGACCGAGCGTGCAAAGATCCACGCAGTCAGCAAGTCACGTGATGTCAAGCAAGCGCCGCAAGGTTTTCGCATCTCTTGTGAAGCCAAGGAATAATTTACCCGTTTTCATGTCTTCTCCCTCAGTGTGTTTCTTTTTGGGTGGTTCCTCGGCTATATACCCTGTTTGCCGGTCGCAAGGTTGTCGAAAACGACAAAAAGGAGTCGGGAATTTTTCCGCAATGATGAAAGAAGAAAACGAAGATGCAGCATTGATTGCTATGCGCAAAAATAATCATAATGATAGAAAGACCGCAAAAAGGAAGAGAAGAATTTACTGCCATATTTTATAGTCCCTCCGACTGTCCTTTTGTCCTTTTATCGATCTTGCCTACAACGCGAGTTGCACTGAAGCGCATTTTCGCAAAACAGTTACGGCGTCGGGATTCCGTAGCGAAGCGCTCTGTTTGCATAACGTTGACTCGCATAACGCTGATAACTTCTTCTGCTGTAGTCAGAGAATGCTTTTCGACCGCGTTTGTGAGGTATAGACATGAGCATTGAGGAACGAAATTGACTACATAGGAGCATTGCGACAAGCAGTCAGCCTACGCAGTGCAACTGTCCGTAAGATCATCCCTTATATCTTATCTTATATGAAAAAAAATATCCATCAGAACCCATTTCACTATGAGTGTCGATGTTAATGCCATGAGCAGTGAAGCAATGTATTGGCCCACCGTATTGCCGCCGCAGAGGCGCTTTGTTATAACGCGTCTTGCATACATCCGCGTTCCTCTCTCGCTTGTATCACTTAGGGTACCTGAATGTCACGCCTTTCGTATCTGGCATTGAGACTCCATACTCCAATTAAACACACCATGCCATCTAGTGGCGTCGCCGCGAAGCCCGCGCACGGTGCAAGTGTGAATATATATCCAGAAAACATTGTCTGAGTATCTGAGGACTTGGTCCGTCGACAGAGTACGTTGCCCAGCCACTTATTGATGCATCAGTTATGCAGAAGCGGACCCGGAAAATTAATGGTGCTGCGAGTTCTTTTCTTGTGCCCAAGTCAGCCAATGACGTCCGCTGTTCGGGAGACTGTGTGTGCCTATTTCCGACGCTTCGTAAAGGATACTGCAGTGATCGCACGGCCGCTTACAGATGTGCTGAAGAAAGGCGTGTCTTCTACATGGGGTCCGACTCGATGTGTCCTTTTTCTCAGCTTGCCACTGTTCCCACCATGCCTGATGTCCTGGCGCATTTCGACCCAGCCATCGAACAGGGGTCCGAAGCGATGCCAGGGGAAGGGGAATTGGCGCCGTCTTAACGCAATGCCAACGTTGACACGGCCGTGCATGCGGACTTGGTCAGAGATGGGGTACAGGGATAGCGAAGACAACGACCAAAGGGGTAACCGATCTGCGGAATGTTTCAAAGGAAGTGCGAATCCCAGCGTGCATCGTGCCAGAGATTGGAATGCAGGGGCACGGAAATGAAAGGACAGTGCTTGAAGTAAACACGGTTATTCGGATCGTAGTTCAAGCAATAAATTTTACGGTCATGGGCACCAACCGGGAAGCGCTTTGAGCTGTCCGCGAAGGTGTCCGCTTATGTTCGTGACGAGTTACATTTTTGCGGCAGTGCAGCAACAGCGGTTGGACGTCGAATCGTGGCACGGGCACAATTAAATCACAATGAGTAAATAAGAAGCTCACAGAAGATATACGCATATGCGGTAAAATTTGTCACATAAACATTCAGGCTGGTCGCGTGCAGGAACAATGGCTCTAAACTCAAACGTATCCGAATTGCGAAGCTATTAGCGTGTACGTCTTGAACGAAACGCATCTACGAGATGTCGAACAGCCACATGTTACTGGTAATATTGTATGAGAAGGGTGCAACAGAATGACCAGGTCGAGGAAAGGTCGATGTGTAGGCGTGTTTAATCGGCGAGGTATGAAGTGGCTAATGGTAAAAATGACTTGCAATGAACATTTATAGATTAATTGTACATGGGAAATTAAAAAAACATGTCCTTTGGAGTGGATTACATGTGTACAGATAGAGGCAGCAGAAATAGAAATAAAATATTTATTGATTGCATTAGAAGCAATGTTAATGGGCTCGAAAGATCGGGCCTGGTGTTTTTAATAAGATCTATAAATGCACACATCGAGGATTTAGACGGGTATATGGATTACAACGGTTCCCAAATGCTGTGTATGTGCGATCAACAAAACATTATACTAGTTAACAGGGACAATAAGTGCCATGTGCGGGTAACGTGACAATGCGGAAACAAAGCTACGTGTTGGCCACGCCTTAGCCTACGAAAGGCGTCTACGAAAGTCTAGACCAAATGATGGCAGACGAACATGGGAAAAATGGCCAGGGTAGCTATCCTAACCATTTAAACTTAAAAATTTGGAAAGATACAAACGCACAACATGAAGCATTAGCATAAGAATTCCTAAAAAAATGAATAAAGAGCAAATAACGGAGATCGCAGAAAACACATGGAAGAAAGTGCAAGCGCTTCTGGGAATATAGATATAGATCTGGGAATATAGGGAACGGGTAGACGTCATGCAGCAGGTGATAAGACAGACACGGGGGAAAAATTGTTGGATTCTAAAGCGGGAACCACGTAAGGGGTGGAACAAGGAAAGGAATAAAGAGATAGAAGAGGGTAAGCAGGCGTCAAGGGTTCATCGAGAGATAAAATGTTGGGATTACACGTGTAGAAGAGGTGCTCCTCATATGCATGGAACAAGCACCTAAGAAAGGAAAGGGTGGCGAGTGATCTCGTGCAAGAGAAAATTAAATGCGCGAGCGAACGTTGGATGCATAACATTTGCAAAAGACACAAAGGCGCCCAAACAATTATTCTGAAACCACGTAATTGCACTCGGAGCTCCAACTAATAATTTTCAAACGGGTGAACGGGATGATGGCGGTAACACCTTCGAAGAATCCGATGCGCTGCGGTACATGAGACGTTATGAGGGATAACTTCGGCTTAAAAGGAAACGTGGCTCAAACAGAGGCAGTGCTTTTTATTGCATCCGGCAATGCGAGCGATCAGACTTAATGATTGAAGAAAGGCTGCACTGAGCCCAGACTTGCGCGGAGGCTACGGCGTCTGAACAATGGTAGTGCATCAGCACGGTGGATTGGCAAAGTGGATGGAAGGAGGACGCTTATGCTTCGCCGTCATTGTGCGTCGCTATCAAATGGTTGTTGCGACACGCAAATCCCCAGAATACAATTCAATGTACATTCGTGTTTGTTTTCTGGACCTCAGATGTCTTCAGGTTACTGTCTTGTAGCTTTTTGTCTGGGATCCATTCTGTAAGTCTGTAAGTGGCCGTGACGAATAAAACATTTCGTTTACTTAGCTGCAAAATGAATGCATTTCGCAGCAATTTTATAGACAGGTTTCTTGAAAATCACATTAGCCTGAAAATGTCTGCGGCAGAAACATGACTCTTTTCGGCATCAATTCCGCCATCGCAGTATGTGCCCTTATGTGAATTCATGCATTCTTGTGTTACTACATTCAAAAAAGAAGCTGCATACTACACAATCGAGTAGAAGGGTTTATTACATAAGCAAGCACGCTAATTCCGAAATATAAGTGTCAGTAATTCTAAATTGTGGCGGCACAAAATTGAAAGAAAGAAAGGAAATAAAAAACTAATCCGCCTGCGGCGGCACCAGCTATTTGTAGCAGGCAGATATCCTTTTTCTTCGAATAGCACTGCATCCACATCTTTTCAACGGCCTTCCTCCGGTGTGGCTTTCAGGTAGCCAATCAGCTGTGCCACGACGTCGTTTAAGTAATCCAGGAGAAACCGCCTTGAGACCGGCGCATATGGTCCACACGCCTGCGGATCTCCTTCATGGTCAGTGAGGTTTGGCAGCTGCTCCTTCTCCATGTGCACTATTTTCAAAATTTGCTTTTCCATCTTGCTCTTCCTAGGTGGCTCTCCGTGGCTGGACCACACGGACTCGACGTGTGAGCATGGAGCAATTCAACCTCCTCATTACCGCCGGGCACTCCGTGGAACTCGGCCACGGGCCCGCCGCTTTACGTCTTCCCTGAAGATTATGTCGGTCGCGTGAAGTGGCCGGGGCCTGGGGTCGACAGGAAGCAAGCGCGGCTTCTCCTACGGCCTGGGACGAGGTGATGGGTACATCTGACGCAGCGGTGGCCGTGGCTGCGGCAGCCGCACGCTGACCTGGACGTCTTCCCAATTCGTGCTGGTGGGCTTCTGTTGTGGTGGGCACCTCCATTGAGGGCGCACTCGCAAGCACTGCTACTCGACGAGCTGAAACGCACGAGCCGAGGTCCGCCATCATCAGCCTCCGAGCGCTGGTGTCCGCTGTTGGTGGAACGAGCGGACGCAGACACGGCGATAGCTCCACACTGAAGAAGGAGTGTGCAGAATCGTGCGTCTCCGTCATTGTGGTCCTGATAATAGACAAAAGTGCACAGGACATCGTGGAATTCTCGAAATCCTGGGTGCCGGTCCATAAAGGCAGTCAGGGTGCCGTATACTTCAAGTATTAGCTGAGCATGTGAAGGGCTCAGGGCTTCCAACATGTCTTCATGGGACGGGCCCCTTGCCTGCAGTACTTCTCGCAGTTGTCTAAAGTTATCTCCCACTTTTGACTCGGTGAGAGCTTTCGGCTCGGGCACTTCGTTCATGATGACTACAGGCTCTCCAGTGAAGCTTGTTTCTACCACGACAACTTTGGACACACTTGCCTCCTCGCATTTCCTCCTCTTCAAAGGCTCTGTGCTGTGCGATGATCGAGCTTTGCATTCGTCGCTCCGAGTTGCGCCTGGAGTCGGCAGAATGTCATCCTTTGAACAGCGCTTGGCAGCACATGCTTCCGTCGCGTTTGTAGACACGTCAGGTTTCAGCTGTACCTTGAGAATCGCGAAGTGTCCCGGTAGTTTCACCCTCATCTTGGACGGCAAGCTAGTGGGAGCGCCGCTGGCGGAGCCGAACGGTCGCTTGGTCTTCAACGTCCTTCTCCTGTAGCAATTTCGAGCAGTGATGGTTGATATGCCTTGAAGCTGGCCAGGCTCGGACGGAACAGATGAAGCGTGTGGAGCACTGCTTCTGGCAGCCAGGTTCCGATGGCAGACGTGGAACGAATCTATCGCGAGCCACACGCGCAGCTCGCGCCCGGACCGAGCGTGCAAAGATCCACGCAGTCAGCAAGTCACGTGATGTCAAACAAGCGCCGCAATGTTGTCGCGTCTCTTATGAAGCTAAGGTATAATTATCGGTTTTCATGTGTTCTCCCTCGGCATGTTTCTTTTTTAGCAGTTCCGGGCCAAAATATACCCTGTTTGGAGTTAATGTCATGGTGGTAGCAAAAGTACTTAATGATTGGGCTATCACAAAGTTTTCGTAAATGACAAAGAAAAGTGGCAAATCTCTGCTCAAAGTTGAAAGAAAACGAAGATGAAGCAGTGGTTGCTATGCTCAAGAAATGAATACGTACAGCGCTAAGTCCATAGATATCTAGAAATTTTCTCATAATAAATTGGACTAATTCGTCCAATTATTGGCCAATCCCCACAATGGGTAGGAGCCACATATACATGATAGGAAACAACAACAACAAATAAATAGAAAGACCGCAAATACGAAGAGAAGGATTTACTGCCGAATTTTGTATTCCCTCCGACTGTCTCAATGTTTGTTTCACTCATGCCTACAATACGATTTGCACCGAAGCGTATTTCCCACAAAATGTCAGAACAACGTGATTCCGCAGTGAAGTGCACCGTTTTCATGACGTATACTTGCATAACGCTCACAACTTCTTGTGCTGCAATCAGTGAAACATCGTTCTTGGCCACCATTGTGACGGATAGGCACGGGCATTCCTTTCGAAAAAAACCTATGTGCCCCACAACTTCTTTATCCAGTAATCCGGTATGGAACATACACAATAGGTTCCCACATAAACACCTGTCTTTGCCATATGTCATATAATGTTACTGGATGGGGAATGCGTGGTTTCTTTTTTCTGTAGGGATGGATGGGAAAAAAATGACTATATAGGAAGTAAGAAGCAGTCAGCCTTCGCAAGTTAACTGTCCATGAAATGAAGCCTTTCACCTCTTGCTCTAAAAAATTCCGGCTAAAAGCATCTCACTATGAATGTCGACGTTAATGCGTATTGAAGCAATGCAGTGACAAACAGTATTGCCGCTGCAGAGGCTCGTTATGTACTAGGGCGAATCAGAAAGCCTTTGCCCCACCTCCCCCTTTTTAGCCATGTTACGGCTGTAAGTGCAAAGTCAACATATCCATTCCCAGCGGTGGATCTCCCTTGGACCAACCAGGCCTTCTCTGCCGGTAGCTTCGCGGCATGGTGCTGCTGTCAGTTGTTGAAGATGGCGGTTGTGCTTCACACACCCACGCCATACGAGCAACAGATGATTGATTTTCTATGGAGCAAGAGACGAACGCCCATCGGAATGGACAGGGGAATGCAGCCCACGTATTCGTAAAGCTGTCTCGCTGAAGATGTTCTTATTAGGACAGCGATTTGCGTGCAGCGATTAAGCCAAGACAGCAGTTCAACGGTGGTTCCACAGTCAGCCGGGCGAATTCTACGAGTACCACAGGGGCATCTCAAATTTAGTGATGTAATGGGACAAATATCTCAACTGGTGTGGGGACTATGTGGAACAGTAGTGCAAGGGACGTAGAAAAGTGCGTATATTTACAGTTACCTGTGTGTACTTCGTTCTCGCTAACTAAAAAAATAGGGCAATGACTTTCTGATTCACCCTCGTATAACGCGTCTTGTATACAACCGCGTTGCTATCTCACTCGTACCACCCAGGGTGCCTGAATGCCACGTCTCTCGTCTCTCGCATCGAGACTCCTTGTTCCAACTGAACACACTAAGCCATCTAGCGGCGCCGCCGCGAAGTGAGCGCGCGGTGCGTGTGTGAACATGTATTGAGAAAAGATTGTCATATTATCAGCGCACTTCGGGCGTCGACAGATTACGGTGCTCGGCCACTTATTTATGCTTCAGGCATAAAAGAGGACACGGAAAATAAACGGTGCTGTGACTTCTTTTCTCGTGCCCAAGTGAGCCAACGACGTTCGCTGTTTCGAGGGTCTGTGTGCCTAACTTCCGCCACTTCGTAAAAGATTCTGCAGCGACCGCACAGCCGCTTAGTGGTGTGCTCAAGAAAGGCGTGTCTTTTACATTGGGTCGAACTCACGCTGCCGCTTTCTCTCATCTGGCCACTATTCTCACCACGACTCCTGTCTTCGAGCATTTGGATCCACCCTTTAAACAGGAGTCGGAACCGATACCAGGGAACAGAGAATTGGAGCCGTCTTAGGGCAACACCAACGTCGAGACTACCGATACAGGCGCACGTACTGCAGGGACGGGGGACAGAGATGGCGAAGCAAATAACGAAACGGGTTACCGACCTACGGAATGTTTTAGAGGAAAGGCTAATCGCAGTGTGCACGACGCCAGAGGTTGAAAGGCAGGGGTATGGAATTGAAAGGGCAGTGCTTTTAGCAAAGACAGTAAACTGAATTCGGACGCTAGCTAAGGCATTGCATTTTACGGCCGTTGACGTCAACCGATAAGTGCACCGAGAAGACCGCGAAGGCGCTTTTGTGCGTGACGGGATGCATTTTAGCGATAGTGTAGCAACAGCGGATGCACTTCGATTAGCGGCGTGGGCAGTAGCTTTCCTGGCGGGCCCCAGGCAATCAAGAGGATAGATGAAGTCTTGAATGTAGCAACACGTACACCCGCAAGCAGTAGGATGAGACCACAAGAAGTCATGAAAAAAGAAAATGCACGAAGGACAAATATATAGGCGGTAAGATGTGTTACATAAACGTGAAGGGTGGTCGCAACCAGAAAAAAAAATGGTAATTCATGCGCAGCTTAATGACGATGCTATTAACATGTACGTCTTGACCAAAACGTATCTGCATGATTTGCAGCAGCCGCCTGTTGTTGACAATCTTGCATGGGAGGGGTGCAACCGAACGTATGGCTCAAGGAAGGGCGGAGGTGTAGGCGCGTTTAATAATAATTTTAATACTAATAATAATATTTAATATTTAATAATAATAATTTATTTATTATTTACACGTTTTTGAGTGTTCTCCCTCGGTGCGTTCCGGGTCCCTGTACCCTGTTTCGAATTAGAGTACTGGTTGTAGCAAAGGTGCTTAGTGATTAACCTGTAACGAGTATGGTTTTCGTAAACGACGAACAGGAGCGGATAATTTTTCCGCAAATATGAAAGAAGAAAACGAAGATGCAGCATCGCTAGCATGATTGAGTCCAGGAAAGGGGTAGGTGTGGGCATGCTCATTAATCAAGGTATGAAGGGTACAAGAGACATGTAAGGAGCATTTATGAATTATCGGAACATCGGAAGGAAAAGAGGCGGGGCTTGGAGTAGCTTACCTTTGAACAGGTAACTTATACCAGAGATAAAAATAAATAATTGATTGATTGCCTTAGAAGCTATATTATTGAGTTCCAAAAATTGGGCCAGATGGCTTTAGTACGATATATAAATGCACCGATTGAGGATTTTGACGGGTATACTGATTACAACAGTTCTCTAGTGATGGACCTGTGCGATAAGCAGAACCTTATAGTAGTTAACAAGGAGAATAAGTGTCATGTGCAAATAACTTGGCAGTGCCGAAACAAGCATGTATCTACTAAGCCTTAGTCTCAGAAAGGGTCTACGAATTACTATACTAAATGATGATAGAAGAACATGGAAGAGACAGCCTGGGTAGCGATCATGCACCATTAAACCCAAAGCTTTGAAGATAAACTTACCCAAAACATGAAACAATAGCATCGGAATTCCTAAAAATTAATGAAAGGCAAATAACAGAGATCGCAAACAACATGGAGGAGAAAATGGAGGCGCTTCCTACAACAGCCTGGAAATATGAAGAACAGGCAGACGTAACGCAGCAGGAGATAAGACAGAAAAAAAAATGTTTAGATTAGAAAGAGGAAAACACGCAAGTAGTGGAACTACGTAAAAAAGCAAAATATTGAAGAGCGCAAGCGAGCGTCTAGGGATCATTGAGAAGCCAAAAAATTGAGACAACACAAAGAAGAAGTCCTCCTTAAATGGAATAAATACCGAGAAAAGAAAAGGGTGGCGAGTTAGCTTGTGCAAGTGAAAAGAACGGTGGGTGCATAACGTTCCCAAAAGAGACAAAGGCGCCCCAAAAAATATTCTGGAACCATGCAAGAGCACTTGGAGCTCTAACTGAAAATTCGCAAACGACTATAAGGGATGATGACGGTAACATGTTTGAAGGATCCGATACGTATTGGTACTTAGGAAACGTTATTAGTAATAACATCGGCACGAAAGCGACTGTAGTTCAGACTCAAAGAGATCCAGCAACAACAGAACAGCCTGAGAGATCAAAACTTAGCATAGAATGATTTCATTGAGAAACAAAAAGCAGCAGCAACTGTCTCTAATAACACGACCGCAGGACCCCATGTAACCCCAACCTAGCTAATCAGAAACATGGGTCCAAAGAGCAAGGAACTTCTGACTAATACCATTGAGCAAGTGATTAAAACGAAGAGAATTCCGGTTGAATGGCGCGAAATCAAGATGAACGTCATATACAAAATCAAATCTGACCAGAATAAGACGAACTCGTGCAGGCCATTTACACTAACGTCGGTGATATAAAGAATGGCAATACAAGCATCAAAACTAGAACTGTCGAAGTGGTTGGAGAAAAGTTATACATTGGGGGGACTACAGAATCGGTTCAGACCACGTCGACGCCTAGAGAATAACATCTTTCAACGAACATTGACGCGTAGAAATTTGAATAGGCCTTTACATATAGCATTTTAGATACTCAGCGAGCTCACAACAACGTAGACACAGCATTTCTAAGGGACATTATCAAGCACAATGGCACAGACGACGATTTCGTGAAGATGCTGAAGCACATATTTAGAGACAACCAAGCATTCATTGTATTGGAAGGCCGAAAATGCAAAGAACTAGTGGAATTTCACCGATAACTTAAGCAAGCATGGCCTCTGTCACCGTTGTTTTTCCTGCTTTATGTTAAGAGTATAGAAAGACGAAACGCAAACATTGGATAAGGGTATGATTTAGTCTGAAAGCGTAATTGTCCAATGAGGCAGCAGAAGGTAGCCGGACTTATGCACACGGGCGACATAGTGCTACTAGCGGACAATGCAAGATACTTACAGAGACTTGCGAAAATGTGTGGCAACGCAGCCACAAATCTAGGCCTCAAGTTTAGCACAGTGAAATCGGGAATTATGATTTTCGATGAAGAGACAAGTAATTACGTGGTATAAATTCAACAAGCCATACCCTTACTCAAGCGATATAAATATCTCGACATACACATAAACGAAGGAAAGACTTACTCAAGAATCCACCATGATCACATGAAAATAATGGGGAAGCGGAATGCAGCAATAATGAAGCATAGGGCACCTTGAGGCCACAATGAATATGAGGTGGGGCATGGAATGTGGAAAGGAGTAATGGTTTCATCGATGACGTTCGCAAATGCCATTTTGTGCTTAAAATCGAATATCTTATCGGGGTCGTTAACCAGAGATCAGTAGGCCGGTTGACTTTAAGAGCCCATAGTCAAACCACAAATGCGGCAATGCAGTGTTACATGGGTTTGGCACCTTTTCAAGTCAGAGAAACGAAGAGGAAAATTTGTTTTGAAGAAAGATTAAAGGAACATGCATTGAAAAAAATAATAATAAAAAGGGCGGCTAAAGTGCACAAGTATCTGTGCCTAAATAGCGTGCGCACAGAATGGAGGAAGAAAGAAAGTTGACAACCAAGTACAGTGTAATTGAAAGTGAAAATAGACAACCAGCAGTCACCAGACAGAAAGTAAGAGAAACAGAGAAAGTGAATTGCATGCAAAGAATAGATATAAAAGAGACCATGGAGACTTAAAAGAATAGGAAGAAAAAAATATCGCAGTTTCTAACGTTAGAATAACATACGAAGTTTAAGACTCTTAGCTGTAGTGGCCGTATGAATTGAAGTAAACGTAAGCCGACGAAGTAAAAACGAGCTGTTGTGCTAGGGGTCTTCCATATGAATCCTGCTGTCACGCAATTTTACGTTTATAAATTAAAGCCAATTACTTTCTTAGCGACTTTACCGCCCCTTTTTGGATATGCATCGGGTATGTTTCATACTTCTTTCCTGAGCCGATCCCAATAGTAGTGAACAGCCGCGCCAATAAAATTACATGATTTTCAGGTTTGAGCTCTGTTATTGTTTCGCACTTTTAGTATTCAAGTCTCGGAAGATGCGAGATAAAAGACATGTGCTGTCCGTGTCTTGTTTCTTGACATTTGTTTGTGGGCTGCCATTCTCAAAGTTCTTGAGAATAATTTTTTCGGGGATTAGGGTTTAGTATGAGCAACATTAGCAATGGAATGGTGCGGTAATATAATCCGCTTATACCACATGTCATATAGCATGGCATAGCATATAGCACAAATATACTTAAATATATACGGAACCTCAAGGCAACGCCGGCGGCGGCGATGACGGCAATATTCGCGGGGAGTGTTCATTTAATTACTATCGCAAAAACGAATTTGTTAACATTTTCGTGCGTGCGAAATAAGGTTGTAAATTGTAATCGTGATGTCTTGAGTAACACGGTGTGAAGGATTTCAAGTATGTCCGCCCATTTACAGCTAGAGAGTTCGTACAGAATATTTAGACGATTCTTTAACCTTGCGGCTTTTCCTTGAGTTATTGTGGAGCATAGGTTTTGATGGCGAATTGGTTCAGCCGAATTTGCTGAATATTAAGCGCACATACCGCCCTTGCACCGGTTTAAAGGACGACTCCACTGCTGTTCGGCATCAGTTTCGCAGCCGAAATATGTGCCCTTAAGTGAAACCATGTATTCCTGTGTTCTTCCTTTCAAGAAAGCAGTTACATATTATGCAATCGAGCAGAAAGATTTATTACATAAATTAACACGCTAGACATAAATGAACACGCTACATTCAAATGAAACAAATTTTCAATCATGACAGCACAAAATTAAACAAATGGAAGAAGGAAGACAAATCCACCTGCAGCTCTACCAAATGTTTGTATAGCAGGCAGAATTTTTTTTCAGGAGGCACGGTATCCAACTGCTTTCAATGGCCATCCATCGGTGCGGCTTTCGGGTGATCATGCAACAGTGCAACGAACGGCGATAAACGTCATCCCGGAGAAACCTCCTTGTGACCGGCGCTGGTGACCCACCCTCCTGCAGATTTCCTGGTCGGTGATGTTCGACAATTGCTTATTCATCATCCACACTATATTCAATATTTGCTGCTCCATCTTGCTCTCCATAGCTGGAGCATGGACTCGACGTGCGAGCAGGGAGCAGAAATCTCCTCCTCACCGCCGAGCTGATTGGCGCGGCTCCTTTGGGTATCTCTTGAACCTTACATAAGCTAAGGGCAGTGTCCGGGGCCTTGGGTCGATAGGAAGCGAGCGCGGTTTCTCCTCGGGCCTGGGACTAGCTGAGGGATACGTCTGACGTGGCTGCGACGGCCACGGGCTGACCTGGATGCCTGCCCTATTCGTGCCGGAGGTCATTTTCTTGGTGGCGCAGTTCTTTAGGTCATCGGACTTATATGCGGTGGTGGTGGAGGCGCCTGGAGTAACTTGTCAATCTCGACACGGAGCTCCTGTATCCCGCTGGCATGGCTCTCCCGGAAAGCTTCCAGCCTCTGCTTCAGTTCCACGATCTGTGCAACGCGGTTCCGCAACGGCGACTCCAACTCGATGAACAGGGCAGGGTCCCATTCCTGGGTCTGGGCGTCGGCATCGCGCGTTTCCTGCGCCACGTGCAGAGCTCGTGACAGACAAGGAGGTGCAGGCCAAATGGTTCCAGCCATCGTCCAGTCTACGTATTTCCTGCTCTTCGTCCTCTCCATCGACGGCGGATTCGCAAGCACTGCTGCTCCACGAGCTGAAACGCGCGCGCCGAGGGCCGCCGTCATCAGCCTCCGCGTGCTGGCGTCTTCTGTGGTTGGAACGCGAAGAACCAGACATGGCGGTAGCTCCGTCTTGAAGGAGGGATGTGCAGCTGCATGCATCTGCGTCACTGTGCTCATGGTAATAGATGAGCGAGTACAGAACGTCGCGGACCACGCCAAATCCCGGGCGCCGGTCCAGAAAGGAAGTCAGGGCGCCGTATACTTCGAGGATTGGCTGAGCCTGAGAGGGGCTCAGCGGTTCCAACCGGACATGCTTCTGGGAGGGGCCCTTTTCCTGCAGCGCTTCTCGCAGCTGTGTCAGTTTATCGATCACCTCTGACTCCGATAGAGCCTTCGGCTCAGGCTCCTCATTCACGATGACTTCGGGCTCTCCAATGAAGCTGGTTTCAACAGGGACAACTTCGCACTTTCGCCTCGTCAAAGGCTCGGTGCTGTGCGATGACCAAGCTTTGCACTTGTACATCATAGTTGTACCTGGACCCGCCGGAATGTTACCTTTTAGACAGCGCTTGCGAGCAGCTCCTTCTATCACGTCTGCAGGTACGTCAGGTTTCAGCTGCATCTCGGGAAAGGCGAAGTGTTCCGGAAGGCTTACCTTCATGTTGGACGGCAAGCTACCGGGACCGCCACTTGTCGAGCCGAGCGACAGCTTGGTCTTCAACTTCCTTCTCCTGCAGCTCACTCGTTCAGCGATGGTTGACATGCCTTGAAGCTGGTCAGGCTCTGATGGAACCGATGAAGCGTTGGGAGCGCTGGTTCTGGCAGCCAGGATCCGATGGCAGACGTGGAACGAATTTGTCATGAGCAAAACGCGCAGCTCGCGCCCGTCCCGAGCGTGCAAAGATCCACGCAGTCAGCAAGTCACGTGATGTCAAGCAAGCGGCGCAAGGTTCTGGCGTCGCTTTTGAAACTGAGGTATAATTACGCGTTTTCGTTTGTTCTCCCTCGGCGCTTTTCTTTTTTGGGCGGTTTCGGGCCCCTGTACCCTGTTTGGAATTAAAGTCGTGGTCGTAGCAAAGGTATTTAATGATTACCCAGTCACCAGTAAGGTTGTCGTAAACGACTAACAAGAGCGGGGAATTTTTCCGCAAGGATGAAAGAAGAAAACGAAGATGCAGCATCGCTTGCTATGCTCATGATTGGGTCAATGAAAGGGTTATGTGTAGGCATGCTCATTAATCGAGGCATGAAGTGGCAAAGGGTAAAACAGACATGTGGGGAGCATGTATTTATTAGCGGAACATGGGAAGAAAAAAAGACGTGGCTTGGAGTAGCTTACTTATGGACAGGCATTCATGCCAGAGATAAAAATAAAGAATTGATTGATTGACTTAGAAGCGATATTATTGAGTTCAAAAAATTGGGACAGATGGTGTTAGTGTGAGATATAAATGCGCAGATTGAGGATTTTTATGGGTGTGCTGATTACAGCGGTTCTCTAGTGACTGACCTGTGCGAGGAACAGAACCGTATAGTTGTTAACAAAAAGAATAAGTGTCATGTGCAAGTTACTTGGCAGTGCCGAAACAGGCAGTCATGTATCGACTAAGCCGTAGTCTCAGAAAGGGTCTACGAATTACTATACTAAATGATGATAGAAGAACATGGAAGAAAAAGCCTGGGTACCTATCATGAACGTTTAACCGCAAAACTTTTGAGTTAAGCTTACCCAAAATATGAAACAATAGCATCAAAATTTCTAAAACTTAATGAAAGGCAAATAACAGAGATCGCAAAGAACATGGAGGAGAAAATGGAGGCGCTTCCTACAACAGCCTGGAAATATGAAGAACAGGGAGACTTTATGCAGCAGGAATTAAGACTGATTGACACATAAAAAATGTTTTGATTAGAAAGAGGAAAACACGCAAGTAGTGGAACTACGTAAAGAAGCAAAATAGTCGAGAAGCCAAAAAATTGGGATAACATGAAGAAGAGGTCCTCCTTAGATGGAACAAATACCGAAAGAAACAAAGGGTGGCGAGTGAGCTCGTGCAAGTGAAAATTAGATGCATGAGTGAATGGCGGGTGCATACCATTCGCAAAAGAGGCAAAGTCGCCCCAAAAATATTCTGGCACCATGCAAGAGCACTCGGAGCTCGAACTAAAAATTCGCAAACGACTATAAGGGATGAAGACGGTAACATACCTGATGGACACGATGCGTATTGGTACATCAGAAACTTTATTAGTAATAGCACCGGCACGAAAGGGAGTGTAGTTCAGACTCAAACAGATCCAGCAGCAACAGAAAATCCCGAGAGATCAAAACTTAACATACAATGATTTCATTGAGAAGAAAAAAAAGCAGCAGCAAACATCCATAATAACATGGCCGCAGGGCCCCATCAAATCCCAACATAGCTAATCATAAACCTGGGTCTAAAGAGCAAGGAGCTTCTGAGTAATGCCATTGAGCAAGTGATTGAGACGAAGAGAATTCCGGTTGAATGGCGGGAAAGCAAGATGTATTTTATCTACAATGGCAAAAGTGACAAGGACTAGACGAGCTCGTGCAGGCCAGTTACAATAACGTCGGCGATATAAAGAATGCTCATGCAAACCACAAAATTACGAATGTCCAAAGGGATAGAGAAAAATGATGTCTTGGGGTAACTGAATCATCGGTTCGGACCAGGCCGACGCTTAGATAATAATATCTTTGTACGAACTCGATGCAGAAAAATTTGAATAGACCTTTAGAGATAACATTTGTAGATATTTAGGGAGCTTACAACAACGTAGACAGGGCATTTCTATGGGACATTCTCAAGCACGATGGCATAGATGACGATTTCGCGGAGCTGCTAAGGGAGATATTTGAAGACGACCAAGTATAAAGTTCATCTGAAGGCCAAGAAATGCAAAGAAATCAAGAAATTTCACCGAGAACTTAAGCAAGGATGCCTTCTGTCTTCATTGTTTTTCCCGCTTTATGTTAAGAGCATAAAAAGATGAATGTAGAACAGTGGGTTATGTTTGGTTTAGCGTACATAGGTAATTGGCCAGTGAGGGAACAGAAGGTCCCCGGACTGATGTATGCGCACGACACAGTACTACTAGCGGGCAATGTAAGGGATTTATAAAGACTTACGAAAAATGTGTGGCAACGCAGCGACAAATGTGGGCCTTAAGTTTAGCTCAGCGAAATCGAGAATTATGATCGTTAATGAAGAGACGAGTAATTACGTGTTGACAATTCAACAGTAAGTCGTACCTGCAGTCAAGCAATATAAATACCTCAGCGCATACATTAACGAAGGAAAGAATTACTCATGTACCCACCAAAATAATGTGAAAATAAAAGGGGAAGCGGAATGCAGCAGTAATGAAACATAGAGCACGTTAGGGTCACAATGAATATGAGGTAGTGCGTGAACTCTGTATGAATGTAATGGTGCCATCGCTGACGTTCGCAAATGTAATTCTCTGTTTAAAATCGGGTATCTTGCGGTCGTTAATCAAATATCGCTAGGCCGGTGGGCTTTGGGAAGTCAAACAACACAGTCCAAGGTCCAAGGTTCAAGGTCCAAGGTCCAAGGTGAAACCACAAATGAGGCAGTGCAAATTGACATAGGTGGCGCCTCTTTTGAAGTGAGAGAAGCGCAGGGGAATATCACTTTTGAAGAAAGACTCACGAACATGGAGCAAAATAAATCAGCGGTTAAAGTGCACAAGCATATGTACCTGAAAAGCGTGGACATAGAATGGAGGAAGAGGTCAAGAAATTTTGCAACCAAATGCAGGGTAACTGAAAGTGTAAACAGACGACCAGGGCTTACCAGATAGATAGTAAGAGAAACAAAGAGAGAAAATTGGATGCAAAGAATGGAAACAAAAAAGGCCATTAACATTTAAGAGCATGGGAAGAAAAAAATATCACAGTTTCGCCGTAAGGCCGAAGCAGTGAGTGCGATAGCAACACGTTGTAATGCTACATGAATTGTGAAACTGGTATCCGTGGTTGTAGTATGAATTCAAGTAAACGTAAGCTTATTAAGTAAGAACGAGCTCTTATGCTTGGTGTCCTCTGAGTTCTGCCACCGGACAATTTATTGTATGTTTGTAAATCAAAGCCAAAATCTTTCTTGGAGACTTAACCAACACTTTTCCGTATCGTATATGTTTGAAAACGCTTTCCTAGTCCGATCCCGGAAGTTGTGCCCAGCCGCACCATCAAGACTACATAATTTCAAGATTGAGCTTTGTTATTGTTTCAAACTTTTGATATTTAAATCTGAGAAGATTTAAGATAAAAGGCATACGCTGTCGGCGTTTTGTATCATGGCATCTGTTTGTTGGCTTCTATTCTCAAAATTCGAAGGGATAATTTTGTCGGGAATGAAAGACCTGGTATGAGCAACATTACTGATAGAATGGTGAGGCAATATGACCCGCATATACGGCATGCCACATAGCAAACATATACAAAAATATATACAAAACCTCATGGTGACGCCGGCAGCGACGACGACATTAGAAATTCCATTGGAGTGTGCATTTAATTGACATCGCAATAAAAAGAATTCACGAACTTTTCCGTGCGTACGAAATACGTTCGTAGGTTGTGATCGATACGAAATCTTGAGTAACGCAGTGTGAAGGATTTCAAGTGCGCCCGCCCATTTACATCTAGAGATAGAGTAGGTAGAGCAACTTTAATCTTGCAGCTTTCCTGCGACTTTCCAGCGGAGAAATTTTATTGTCAAGCATAAGTTTTGACGGTGAATCCGTTCATATAACTTTGCGGGAAATTAAGCGCATACACCGTCCTTACACCAGAATATACAAAAAAATTCTAATACTCGATTTGCTCACAATTGTCGTGTATGGCATTCATATAAGTACGTACTGTGTTCTGTTGAAATGTTATTTTCTCATTGCCTGCTGACAAATTGTCCCTTCTTGCAGCCCGTATTGATGTACATTCGTACTTGTTCTTCTGAGCCACAGATGTCTTGAACTTACTTTTTTGTAGCTCATTTATGGGCTGCATATTGCAATTGCCCTGGGTGAATAAAGCATTTCGTTCACTTTACTTAGCAGGAATGCACTTCGCAGCACCTTTAGAGACGGCTTTCTCGAAAATGGCGATGGCTAAAAATTTGAACGAAAACATGACTCCACTGCTGTTCGGCATCAATTTCGCAACCGCGCAATATGTGCCCTTAAGTGAATGCATGCATTTGTCTTTTTACTTTGAAGAAACCAGTTACATGTTACACAATCTAGCAGAAGCATTTATTACATAAATGAACGCGCTCAACTAAAATGGAGGCACTATATTGTAGTAAAATTTTAAATTCTGACAGCACAAAATTAAACAAAGCGAACAATAACTAAAGACGAATCCGCCTGCAGCTCCACCGAATAATTCTGTAGCATGTAGATTTTTTTTCAGAAGCAGTCTATCCAACAGCTTTAAACAGTCCTCCACCCGTGCGGCTTTCAGGTGGCCAAGAAACAGTGCCACGATGGCGTTAAACGTCATTCGAGAGAAACCGCCTTGTGACCGGTGCGGGTGGCCCGAGCATGGAGCCCTGTTTCTCCTCGGGCTTGGGACGGGGTGAGCGATACGTGTGACGCAGCAGTGACCGTGGCCGCACCGGCCACCACAGCAACCAGCGGCAGCAGTTGGCGGTGCAGTTCTTTAGCTCCGCTGCACTTAGCGGTGGTGCCGGCGGAGGCGCCTGGACTAACTTGCCAGTCTTGACGCGGAGCTACTGTACGCCCCTGGAATGTCCTTCCCGAAATATCAAGCCTCCCTCCGAGCTCCGCGTTCTCTGCGTCGCGCTTGCGCGGCGGCGACTCCAATACGGCGAACCGGGCAGGGTCCCATTCCTGGGTCTGGGTCTCGGCATCGCACGTTTCCTGCACCGCCTGCAGAGCTCGTGACAGACAAGGAGGTGCAGGCACCTGGTTCCAGCCGTCTTTAACTCTACGTATTTCCTGCTCTTCGTCCTCTCCATCGACGACGAATTCGTAAGCATTGCTGCTCGACGAGCCGAAACGTGCGAGCCGAGGTCCGCCATCGTCACCCTCCGCGTGCTGGCGTCTGCTGTAGTTGGAACGCGAAGACCCAGACACGGCGGCAGCTCCGTCTTGGAGGAGGAATGTACAGCTGCATGCATCTTCGTCATTGTGCTCCTGGTAATAGATAAGCGAGTGCAGAACGTCGTGGACCACGCCAGGTCCTGGGCGCCGGTCCAGGAGGGCAGTCAGGATGCGGTGTACTACGAGAATTAGCTGGGCTTGAGAAGGGCTCAGCGCTTCCAACCGGTCATCCTCCTGGAACGGGCCCTTTTTCTGCAGCGCTTCTCTCAGTTGTGTCAGGCTATCGATCACCTCTGACTCAGCGAGAGCCTTCGGCGTTGGCTCTTCGTTCACAATGGGTTCAGGCTCTACAATGAAGCTGGTTTCTACCACGACAAAATTGGACACACTTGCCTCGCATTTCCTCCTGTTCAAAGGCTCGGTGCTGCGCGATGATCGAGATTTGCACTTGTCGCTCAGAGTTGTACCTGGAGCAGCCGGAATGTCACCTTTGAAACAGCGCTTGGAAGCAGCTGCTTTTATCGCGTTTGCAGGTACGTCAGGTTTGAGCTGCATCTCGAGAAGGGCGAAGTGTTCCGGAAGGTTTACCTTCATGTTCGACGTCAAGCTACTGGGACCGCCGCTTGTCGAGCCGAACGACAGCTTGGGCTTCACTTCCTTCTTCTGTAGCTCACTCGTGCAGCGACAGTTGGCATGCCTTGAAGCTGGCCAGGCTCTGATGGAACAGGAGAACCTTTGGGAGCGCCGGTTCTGGCAGCCAGGTTCCGTTGGCAGACGTGGAACGAATTTGTCACGAGCAAAACGCGCAGCTCGCGCCCGGATCGAGCGTGCAAATATCCACGCAGTCAGCAAGTCACGTGATGTCAAGGAAGCGCCGCGAGGTTCTGGCGTCTCTTTTGAAACTGAGGTATAAAAACACGTTTTCGTGTGCTGTCCCTCTTTGTGGGCGGTTCCGGAGCCTGTCTGGAGTTAAAGTCGTGGCCCTAGCAAACGTACTTAACAATTAGCCTGGCACAATAACGGTTTGCGTAGTCGACGGAGAGGAGCGGGGAATATTTACGCAAAGATGAAAGAAGAAAACGAAGATGCAGCATCGCTTGCTATGCGCAAGAGAGGCAACAAATACAACAACAATAACAACAACAAACAGAAAGACCGCAAAAATGAAGAAAAGGATTTACTATCGAATTCCGTAGTCCCTCCTACTACCCTATAGTCATTTTTTTTTTACTCTTGCCTACATTGCCTACAATGCGAGTCGCGCCGAAGCGCATTTTCCGCTAGAAGTCACAGCGGCGTGATCTGCGGTGAAGTACACCGTTTGCATGGCGTTGAGTTGCATAACGCTGACGAGAAGCTTGTACTGCAATCAAGGAATGCTGGCTTTTGGTGGCCATTCTGAGAGATGGACACGCGTGCATTGAGGAAGAAAATAAACTATAGGAGGGAGCACTGCCACAAGCAGTCAGCCTTCACAAGCCAACTCTCCGTAAAATAATACATTTCACCTTTTGTCTCTAAAAATAAATCGCAGTTTTACCCGAAAGGCCAAGCGTTGATTGCGATAGCAAATTAGTAGACACCTATACGAAGTAAGGATAGCAGTTTATTTTTTTTTGGCATACAAACTTGGAAACATTCGCTTACGAACTGAATTAGCAAGCGCGGTGTGAGCGCTCACAATCAAACATGAGCATATCACGCTCGATGAGCGCGGACACTCCTGTCAAAACGCTGCCGTGAGCAAGCGCTGCCCACGCAACGAGCGAAGTGTCCTTCGTGCTGTCTATGGCTTCAACGCAACAGCGGTGAGAACACAGCGCGCACAAATGTATGAGCCGTCAGCAGATCCCTTTCAAGATAGAGCGGGCGAGACTGCGCGCGGCTGTACAAAGCACGCAGCTGTTGACGGAGTCGCTGACGGAGAGAGACACGCTCTCCACTTCCTTCGTCTAGCTCCGCAAGCGATATTCCTTCCCTGCGTTCTGCTATGTATATTGTAGCTTGAGGATCACGTGGCACATACGTCACGGGCCCCACCTTCATTTATTTGAAGCAGCTTTCTTTGCCTCTTCCTTCGACTTTCCGCTGCTGCTGCTGCTGCTGTGGTCTTGAATGCCCCTAACGCCGGCCGCGTCGGGACGAAGTTGAGACGTGGCCATGTCGCCAGAACATAAAAGGCATGCGCTGTCGGTGTTTTGTTTAGAAAAAGCTTACGTAAGGGACGATACGAACACTGATTCACAATCACGGCACAATCCCACCAGGACGATAACATATACAAGAAGCGAAGGATTGTATACAGGGCACGTTCTCATGACGTTCAGGGGTTGAACACCTCACAAACTATGTAAAGAATTACGAACAAAATTTCGAATCACGCTTAGCCAGCCACTTCTCTACCACCAACGTTGGTCACATCTTGTCCTTCAGTCTTTACAAAGTTATTCCTCAGAAGTTTGAGAATGGCATTCCGAAAACAAATGTAATTGAAAAAGAACACCGACAGCGCATGTTCCTTATGTTAGCTCTTCTCGGACTGAACTATCAAAAGTGCGAAACATTAGTAGGAGATCGACATACGCAAGAGACTGCGTTTCTACCAGAAAGCTCGCCTTCGTGCATAGCGTTCGCAGCCAGCGTTTCCCGGTAAATGTTACGGTTACATAAGCTGCAGTTGCCGGAAAGCATGAAAAGCAGTAAGGGGTCTTTGAACGCTATTGCGTTTCCCTCTTAAACGCGAAGCTTAAGCGTCCTCCAAAATTTTCTGCGACACCGGGCCCTTAACGTTATGGCGTTAGTACACAAAGGAAAGACAACCCGAGAAGTACTTGTCAACATTTACGCCGCGTCGCACGTGCACGATGCCCCCTGGACGCCGTAACTAGGCGAGACACTCCACAAATGCGGAGCTGCAGGAGCTGCCACGCCTGTCTCCGTGCTCACCCGCAACAGCAACGACAGTAGAAGGAGGAGGTGGGAAGAACGTTAGCGAGGAAATGGAGAGAGATAGAGGAGGCAGTTTTGTGAGCTACAACGCCACAACCCAGAATGGCATCGAAGCATTTGACATCACGTCGCGACCGTCGTACGCCGTCAATATATCACCGCCAAATAACGTCAATGAACGCAAACAGCAGACAAAGCTTCGCTTACATCGATTTCCACGATGCGTGGGATCTGCATATTTTTTCCCCGGCGATTTTTTGCTGCGCGGCGCACTTCCGCTGACGGCGTCACGCACGCGCTGTTGCGTTTGTCTCGTTTCGCGCAGCGCACGATCTCGCGCTGTGCACGAGAACACCTGTCTAGCGGTGTTAGTCATTGCTACACGAATCCTGAGGCAGACACAAGCGGATCACGAAGCATGATCGCGCGCTGGAACACGGTGGAAAATGGCATAGTTTCGTTGTGTGCGCGCGCTACTACACGACGTGAGAAGTACATCTCTCTTACGGCGGTGCGAAGTAAAACAGAAATGCGCAGACATTCGGTTTGTGCGTTTTATTATTGCTCTAAACTTTAATTCGTCTATATTGAAGCAACAGATTACACAAATAACAGAAGTTTTCTTGAATAATTTTCGAAATCACGTGCCACAATTAGCGACGTCACAGCACTGCCATGTAACGTAGCGCACTATATAGTGCGATGTGCGTCGACTCTCCGCGGCTGTAAGCGCGGCGCCCGCGAGGAGAAGGGCAAACAGGGTTCGGTTTGAAATTTCAGCGCTTTCGGTGGCGCGTAGCGATGTAATACTTCGTAGACACGATCGTTAGACCCGACGTGGTTGCTCAGTGGCTATGGTGTTAGGCTGCTGAGCACGAGGTCACGGGATGGAATCGCGGCCACGGCGGCCGCATTTCTATGGAGGCGAAATGCGAAAACACCCGTGTACTTTAGATTTAGGTGCACGTTAAAGAACCCCAGGGGGTGGAAGTTTCCAGAGTCCCCCTCTACGGCGTGCCTAATAATCAGAAATTGGTTTTGGCACGTGAAACCCCATAATTTAATTTAACGATCGTTAGCGCGCATTGTATGCGCGGCACTTGTCAGCTCAATATGGCCAGACCTGGTGAGGGCCCTTTAATATTTAAGTCTGAGAAGATTCAAGATAGAAGGCATGCGCTGTCGGTGCTTTGTTTCATGACATTTTAATTGTTTGTGGGCGGCTACTCTCAATAGTCTAATGGTTAATTTTGTCAGGAATGTAAGACCTGGTATGAGCAACTTTACTAGTGCAATGGTATGGCAATATAACCTGTATATACCGCACGTCTGACATGACATGGCATGTAGGATACATATCATTCCTTCGTCGGCTCTCGTGCGCGTCGGACGCTAGGATCGTGTGCTCTCTCAAGCAGCATCAGCGACCACAGGCCGTGGTTCCACTGTTCCTGATGAGGACTAGATGGTTATTCTGCCCCACTGCCAACTGGAAACGCTTCTCTGAACACGGTTTCTCTGCATTGTGATATGTCTGCCAGGCCATACCGAATCAATGGCTTTAAAGAAAGTGAGCGACTACAAGTAGTTGAGGATGTAGCGTCGATAGGTGCCTATCAGATAAATCGTGTCTGGGCGCTAACAACACATTCAATGACCGCAAAGCAAGTGTTCGTAGAAACAAAGGAACTGCGCATCAAAGGTAGAAGATGTCATTGATTTCAACGACAGTCAGGTGAGAATGAAGCATCGTTGGCTTCCTTACCATATCAGTGACGACGCCATACGAAAAGCATTCGAACCATATGGAAAAAAAATTGGTAGTGGCTTAGCTCGGCTATGCCAGGATATACGTAGCGAAAGCTAAGGCATAGCATGGTTAGCCTTGGTTAATCGTGAGTGCGAGTCCAGGTTAGTCTGGTTGTCTAGCTATGTTGTGGCGTTTAGCCAGTCGTTCGGCACGCTGTTCGTCTGTTTCCGGGGCGATTCGTTTCCTCTTCATCTCGTTCCGATGTCGATTCCAGGCCTCCTGCTGCTTATCAGAATTGTCGCCGTCCATACTGCCGCCTCAACTGTGGTTGCGGCGCCCGCGAGCTCTCCTTTTCAATCCTCCGACATGTTATCCTCCGACATGTTGCATGCGATCGACGCAGCTTGCGAAGCCAGCGGAGGCGAGCGCAACGACGAGGAACGCGGTGTGACGTCATACCGACCGGCGGCGGAGGAAAGGCGCGGCGTTGCGCAGCGGCAGAACACCTGTGGCTGCGCAGTACTGACTAGCGAGCGAGCGAGAGAGAGAGAGAGAAATATCCGCGGCGAGGCGCGCGTTGTGACGTCATGTGCCTCTTCGGAACACCGCCACGGCGAAATCGCAAGTTCGCGGCCAGTAAAGCTTTCGCTTTAAAATTGAGGAAATGAGCAGGGAAACGTGGCTAACTGGAAAATTCAAGGGAGCCCAAACCTCATCTTGGACTTGAAAGTTACATGTTGAAAGTTTTACTCTTCAAAACATGGCTAAGTAACAAGGTTTTTTTTTTGTGTGTGTGCCGTGGTCAGCGGACTGCCCGCTCTGCTCCTATCCAGGATCGTTGCAGCGCGTCTTCTTGTTTTGTAGAAACGCAGCACACTTTTGGTACAACATACGAATTGTGTATACCCAAATTGGGAACATACCCAAATTGGGAAGACGTAAAGTTTCTGTCACTGGAACACGACAAGCATAACAGCAGTGTTGAAACCCTGATATTATTAAATTTGTATGCAACTTCGAGATCACGAACTAACAACGTCCTAGCTCAAGAAAACACGAAACCGGCGTGCACCCACTTTTGTTATGCTTTTACATAAACAGGTTCGCTGCTTGGCGACGAAGATGAGTTAAGCGAGAGATGGCAGGAGTGGCAGAAGCGCCTGCTGCAAAGACGGGTATTTATGTAAGTGTGCGATTCCTTCCCACTGCGGTAAAAAAAAAAACGCTTCAGTGCATAGTACTTGCTATGTTTGAAAAACAAATGAGGTCTGAGAATAAAAAGGCACATAGCAAATATATAACAAAATATATACAAACCCTCATGGTGACGCCGGCGGCGACGACGACGGCAAAAATTCGCTTGGAGTGTGCATTTAATTCATATTGCAATAAATTCATGAACGTTTTCGTGCGCACGAAATAAGTTTGTAAGTTGTGATCGTGACGAAGTCTTTAGTAACGCGGCGAGAAAGATTTGAAGTATGACCGCCCATCTACATTTAGAGAGCTTGTGTAGAGTAGGTAAGAAATTTTAATCTTGCGGCTTTCCTTCGAGTTTCCAGCTAGGAATTTTATTGTCAAGCATAAGTTCTGGTGGCGAACCCGCTCACCTAAACTTGCGCAAAATCATGCGCATCAGAACATACTAAAAAAAATTGTTTTCGGATACCCGATTTCTTTTCTTGTACGAGATTCATACAAGTACATCCTGTGTCCTAATGAGATATTTTCTCATTGCCTGCTGATAAATTGTCCTTTCCTGCCGCCCCTGTTGATGTACATTAGTGCTTGTTTTTTGGGCCCCAGATGTCTTCAAGTTACTTCTCTGTATAGCTTTTTATGGGGACCATTCTGCAATTTCCCGGACGAATAAATCATTTAGTTCACTTAGTTGGAAATCGAATGCACTTCGCAACCATTCTAGAGACGGGTTTCTTGAAAATGGCGATGGATAAAAATTTCATCAACGAAAACATGACTTCCCTGCTGTTCGGCATCAATTTCGCAACCGTAATTTGCGCCCTTATGTGAAGCCATGCATTTTTTGTGTTTTTACTTTCAAGAAACCGGTTATATACTACACAATCCGGCAGAATCATTCACTACATAAATGAACACGCCCATCAAGAATGAACCCGCTATATTGTAGTAAAATTTCAAATTGTGACAGCACAAAATTTAAAAAAACTAACAACCACGAAAGACGAAACTGCTTACATCTCCACCGAATAATTATGCAGCATGTAGATATTTTTCTTCAAACGCAGTCTATCCAACTGCTTTAAACGGTCATCCACCCGTGCGGCTTTCAGGTGGCCAAGCAACAGTGCCACGATGGCGTTAAACGTCATTCGGGAGAAACCGCCTTGTGACCGGCGCAGGTGGTCCGCGCCAGTTTGCATATCTATTGGTCAATGAAGATCGGCAGTTACTTCTTCGCCATCCGCACTAGTTTCTATATTTGCCGCTTCATCTTGCTCTACGTAGGGGCTCTCCCTGACTGGCTGGATTCCACGGACTCCACGTCCAAGCATGGAGCAGCAACCTCCTCCTCACAGCCAGGCAATTCGTGGAACTCGGCCAGCAGCGGCTGCTTTGCGTACCTCACGAACTTCTTTGCCATCCGGGTGTGGTGGCCGGGGCCTTGGGTCGATGGGAAACGACTGCGGCTTCTCCTCGGGCCTGGGGCGATGTGATGGGTACAAGTGATAGAGCGGTGTCCGTGGCTGCAGCGGCCGTGGGCTGACCTGGGCGCCTGCACCATTCGTGCCGGTGGGCTTCTTTGTTGGCGATGCAGTTCTTTAGCTCCACTGCACTTAGCGGTGGTGCTGGTGGACACACCTGAAGTAGCTTGTCGATCTTGACTCGGAGCTCCTGCACCTCGCTGGCATGGCTCTTCCGGAATGTTTCTAGCCTCTCTTTGAGCTCCGCGATCTCTGCGTCGTGCTTGCCCGGCGGCGACTCCAACACGGCGAACCGGGCAGGGTCCCATTCCTGGGTCTGGGTCTCGGCATCGCACGTTTCCTGCACCGCCTGCAGAGCTCGTGACAGACAAGGAGGTGAAGGCGCTTGGTTCCAGCCGTCTTTCATTCTACGCATTTCCTGCTCTTCGTCCGCTCCACCGACGGTGGATTCGTAAGCACTGCTGCTCGACGAGCTGGAACGCGCGGGCCGAGGTCCGCCGTCATCAGCCTCCGCGTGCTGGCGTCTGCTGTAGTTGGAACGCGAAGACCCAGACCTGGCGGCAGCTCCGTCCTGAAGGAGGGATGTGCAGCTGCATGCATCTCCTTCATTGTGGTCCTGGTAATACATGAGCGGGTACAGAACGTCGTGGACCCCGCCAAATCCTGGGCGCTGGTCCAGAAGGGCAGTCAGGATGCGGTATACTACGAGAATTAGCTGAGCCTGAGAGGGGCTCAGCGCTTCCAACCGGTCATCATCCTGGGACGGGCCTTTTTCCTGCAGCGCTTCTCTCGGCTGTGTCAGTATATCGATCACCTCTGACTCGGTGAGAACCTTCGGCGCTGGCTCTTCATTCACAATGACTATAGGCTCTCCAGGGAAGCTGGTTTCAACAGGGACAACTTTGGACGCACTTGCCTCGCATTTCCTCCTCTTCAAAGGCTCGGTGCTGTGCGATGATCGAGCTTTGCACTTATCGCTCAGAGTTGTACCTGAAGTCGCCGGCATGTCAACTTTTGTAAAGCGCTTGGATGCAGATACTGCTATCGCGTTTGCAAATACGTCAGGTTTCAGCTGCATCCTCAGACGGGCAAAGTGTACCGGAAGGTTTACCTTGATGTTCGACGTCAAGCTGCTGGGACCGCCGCTTGTCGAGCCGAGTGACAGCTTGGGCTTCAACTTGCTTTTCCTGTAGCGCATTGGTGTAGTGAAAGTTAACATGCCTTGAAGCTGGCCAGATTCTGATGGGACAAGCGAAGCTTTGGGAGCGCTGGTATCTGGCAGCCAGGTTCCGATGGCAGACATGGAACGAATTTATCGCGAGCGAAACGCGCAGCTCGTGCCCGGGTCGAGCGTGCAAATATCCACGCAGTCAGCAAGTCACGTGATGTCAAGCAAGCGGCGCAAGGTTCTGGCCTCTCTTTTGAAACTAAGGTCGACGCGTTTCGTTTTGGTAGTTCCGGTCCCACATCAGTTCGGTTCGGAGTTAAAGTCGTGGTCGTAGCAAAAGTACTTAATGATTAGCCTGTAACGAGTAAGGTTAACGTAAACTACAAAGTGGAGCGGGGAATTTTTCCGCAAAGATGAAAGATGAAAACGAAAATGCTGCATCGCTTGGTATGCGCAACAGAGGCGATAACAGCAACAACAACAACAACAACAACAACAACATGAAATAGAAAGACCGTAAAAACGAAGAGAAGGATTTACTGCTGAATTCTGCAGTTCCTCCGACTGTCTTATTGTCCTTATGCACTCTTGCTTACATGGCGAGTAAAAAAAATTGAATTATTGGGTTTCACGTGCCAGAACCAAGATCGTACCGAAGAGCCTTTTCCGCAAGAAGTCACAGCGTCGTAACTTTGTAGCGAACTACGCCGTTCGCATGGGGTTAAGTTGCTTGACGCTGATAACAAGCTTGTACTGCAATCAGGGAATGCTAGCTTTTAGCCGGCATTGTGGAGGCAGAGTATAAACTAGGAGTGAGCATTACGACAAGCAGTCAGCCTTCGCAAGCCAACTTTCCATGAAATCACCACTTTCCCCTTTTTACCTCTAAAAAATTCCAACAAATACGTATCTCACGATGAATGTTGACGGTTAATGCTATATTGATATGTTGACGGTAAGGCTTCAATACTATAGTATTGAAGCCTTACGGCAGCTAGGCTTCATGCCAAGGGACGCATCGCCTCGCCGGCCTGCAGAAGGTGCGGTGACGCCGAGACCCTCGAGCACCTACTCTGCACCTGTCCTGCACTAGCCCAGGAGCGCGCTCCAGTCACTGCCGCCTACCGACGGTATGGACTCCCGACTACCTCAGAGACACACCTGCTCTTCCCGGCTCGCTGCCACCTCCCAGCACTGGCAAGCCTGCTTGAATATGTGTACTCAAACGGGCTCCTAGACCGCCAAATAGACTTCGGCCTCGCACGGCCTCTACCTCACGCGCCGGCCATCGCCCCTGGATGATGCTGACGACTGCTGCCTGAAACCTACTCTCCCTTTCCCCCTCTATCCTCTCATCTTTCTTTCCCCGCCCCCATCCCCAGTACGCTGCGCCGTGCTCCCATATGGGCTGCAGAATTGAGCGTATTTTCCCTCTCCCAAATCACGAAGAAGATGTCTCTCGGCTGTGCTACCGAGACTCCCTATTACAACTGTTACTACAACTGTCTTTCCCTACTACAATGGTTCAGTGCATTCTAATTCGTGTGTGGTGCGTGTGTGAACATACATTCAGAAAAGATTGCCTGAGCATCTGAGCACTTCGGCAGCCGACAGAGTACGGTTCATTGCCGCTTGTTGACGTCTCAAGTATGGAAGCGGACCCGGAAAATAAATGGTGCTGCTGTGACTTCTTTTTCTGTGTCCAAGTCAGCCAATGACGTCCGGGGCCTTGTGGGACTGTGTCCCTACTTCCGACTGTTCTTAAGATATTCTGCACTGGTCGCACGGCCATTTACTGATCTGCTCAAGAAACATGTGCCTTTTACATAGGGTCCGATTCGACCTGCCGCTTTTTCTCAGCTTACCACTATTCTCACTATGCCTGATATATTGGCGCATTTCGACCCAGCCATCGAACAGAGGTCCGAACCGATGCCAAGTCGTAAAGGGTAAAATAGACATGCAAGGATACAGGGCCTGGCAAAAGGAATAAAAACAGTATTGGGTAACTATCTGCAAATTTAGTATTTCATCCAAAACGCGCACCTTTCACCGCCCACCACACTAACATGTCCCCTGTTTCTTCCAAACTTGCACTCGATCTCACACCCACGTGGTAGCACTGTGGGAAACATTGCGAAGCTTTCAAGCACTTACCTAACGAATAATTTTTCCAGGGCCCTTAATTAATTGAGCTCTTGAAACGTAGCATGCATCACACATAAGGTGCCCCGTGCTTTCTCGAAATGTGATTTATGAGGGATGTCCCGTTTTTTTTTTTAAAACATTGGACAAACATGATCTTGAATTGTAGCGCGAAGTGACACAGACAGAGACTAGAAGCAGACAGGACGAGTGCTACAATTCAAGATTCAAGACAGCAGCGGTGCACGCAAAGTAATACCTAACATCAACTCACCACTCTCGTGTTGGACTGAACGTTAAAGAAAAAAAAAATGTCCACCGCCAACGTCCCCACTAATCGTCGTCAATCAAAGCAAACTGCACAGAAAGGTTCGCTTACATTGATTCCCACAGTGCGTGGCATCTGCATATTTTTTTTCTAAGTATCTAATTAACCAACACACTTCGAATTTTCGGTGCACATTACCCGTAACCTGGCTCTCGTGTTCTTCCAAGAAAAGGATGCCACCTTTGGTTCTTCCAGGGCAGCGGAGAAATGTTGTAAGCACCACATAAAACGTCTCTAAAGGAGCAGAAAGTGACTGTCTGGCAACTTTTTTAGCATGATATATAGTTCTTCCAGAAAACATTGAAAGCACGCATATGTAACGCGCTAACTGCGAAGCGACTAGAGGGGATTAAACTGTATCGCAAACATGTGTCATAAGGATGTGTATATATGCTGTACACACATACTTTTAGCGCTAAATTTTACATTTCTTGCGCTAAAGAAAGTCACTTCTCTTTCTCATTAGTCATACGCTTTTCATGAGGACCGAGACACCTGCTCTTTGTAGAGGCAGTCACGTGGTCTCAGTTAACCATGTGGTCACATTGGGGGGTGCGGGCTGGAAGGGTCGTCGCGTTTTTTTTTTTTTTTTGATGCGCGAAAGCGTACCTGCCTTCCCCTTAACTACACTTGTAAAGTGCCGAAGGCAGCCTGCAATTTGAAGGGCTTCCGGCTTTCATACGAGTCACCCGTTGACCTAAGTTGGGCGCAGGAAAGCAAAAAGAAAGAAAAAGTTGTCCTACTAAACATGGAACGCAAGCTTCACCCTGCCACCTGGATGTCGTGGAGTATGGACGAACGTCAGTAACGTCGCCTAAATAATAATTATCTTAATGAGGACGTATACGTGTTTATGATTTTAAAGAGCAGGCATGAGAAAGAAAAGAACGTTGGACACAATGAAAACGAACGGACAACACAAGTGATGTTCCTTTTCGTTGGTCTCCCACCCGCGTTCTTCTTTTTGCGGCTGCCGTTTCAAATAAATCGATTTTTGTGATAATATTGGAAACGCTGGTCGGCAACTTTCGACGCCGGCTTTTCTGCGACACTTGGATGCCTAATCAGTACGCGGGAGTGAAATGGGGAAATGAGCAAATAAATCTAGAACTTTCTGTGGGCCTAGTTGGCGCACAATTGACAAATATTTTTTAAAGCGAAAACAAGCAACACGGCACAAAATGAAGGTAATTCAAAGGACGGGCGCTCTCCTGTGACTTACCTTCCTTTTGTGCCGTGTTCCTTGTTTGCGCTTTGAAGAAAAAAAAATATTTGTCAAATAAATATACGTACACGCACATAGTCACACGCCTCCTATATGAGATATACACTTAGCTATAGTGGCAACGCGCTTGAGCTGATCAGAAGAGTAGTGGGCGCTGCAAGAAACTTGATGCAATGCGCAGGTAGGTTTTCGAATAATACAAGCTATTGAAGAAAATAATGGAGTATAAAAAGTAAGGATCAATCATAAGTGCAGAGAAGCGTTGAGACACTTGAAGGAATGCAGAAATCACAAATTATTGCCGACTTACTCAGATTTTTTGTAGTTGTGACAACATATATTTCTAATTGGGGAAGGGGGGTCTATAACATAGCCTTAATCAAGCGTTGATAAGTGTTTACACGCACAGATTAAAGCATCTTTGTTTGCTCGTGATCAGCATGTTTTTTATGTGAGCTGGCCTCGGCAACGTGGCCGGTTAGATCATACTATAGCTCAAGCCCACTTCTTTGTCTTTCCTCGTATAAATTTTCTTGCCTTAGCGTGCTGAAAGCTGTTCATGGCATGTTATCGTAATGAAGTCGCTTGTGTGATTTCGCAGTCGCTAATAGGGAGATCTTCGGTATCACTACGCCCCGAGCGCCTAAATTTCAAAGTGGTGGTGTAAACCTTAGGGATAACGCTACCACGTATACGAATCGACGCAATCCTTTCATGCGGTCTCACGCGTTGGTCCGTTGGAAGGCGATCGCTCGTGGAACAAAATGAGCTGTTGGTGAAGTTTAGCAGCACGTGATATACGCAACCACTCACCTATATGTACTGCGAAACACCTACACACTGAAAATCCCCTGACCCACTCAGTCTCGTAACATTGGGTTAAAAGTGTCTTTCACGACTTTCTTGACACTCTCAAAGCACTCTGAAACGAATAGTTGGATGTGCACGAAGAAAAATACCTTAGAAATAGTTCGTTGCTTGCAATAATCGTTGTTGACATTATTGACACATTATTACCCAATCTGCTGAAAACATCAAACGGAAAAGAACAACATCTAAGAAGCCGCGAATAACACCGATTATGACGAAGCTCCGTGCGGCTTCCAAGCGAAAGGTCGACGAACACTAAAATACGATGCAATATTGAAACCATTGTAAATCATATATAAAATAATAAAACGCAGGGTATTCCAGTAAATGTGACTTAATGAAGCAAATGCGAGTACCAAATGCGACTTCAATGAAGTAACGCGCTAGAATTTACTTAGGCCACACGAAACTTTGCATCCAGTCGAAGCTTTGTGTGCAGATCAAGCAACAACAACAACAAAAGAATGCTTTAATCAGTGCTTGTGTAATTGTGAACACTTAACGGCGCTTGCAATGGTTATGTCATTGTGTTTTTGTACCCGCCGTGGTGGCTTAGCGGCTTTGATCGAAAATTCGATCCCGATTTCTATAGGGGCGAAATGCAAGAATGCCCACGTATCGTGCACTGGGTGCAAGTTATAGAGCCACAGATGGTCCGAATTAATCTGGAGTCCGTCGCTACGACATGTCTCATAATCGTATTGGTGTGTATGGCACGTAAAGCGTCAGAATTTAATTTCAAATTGTGTTTTTGTTTATACACACACAGAAAAAAAAAGAAACACAAAATCAACACCCCACATGGAAGGACATACCTTCGTAACGAAAAAAATTAAAGATAAGTCAATGAACAAGGATTCATGACTTGAAGCTATCAGGCGCAAAGCAGGCAGACAGAAGAGAAACAAAAAGGAAGAAAGAGTTGCTTGTATTTCTCCTTTCGACCCCTCCTGTGTTCGTATTTTCAACGCTCGTTTTTTAAAACCATATACCTGTCCTTAAAAAAAAAAATTATCAGACGGCAATGCTACTGAAGTCTGCCCTAAAGCATCTCAATACACGCGCTGGTTGGTAAAAACGTGTATAGAGGGGCTTTGGTCTACCTCTCCGCCCCTGCGGCCACGTGACAGTTGCTGTTGAGAGCACTTTCTTTAGTTTTTCTGCTTTTTTTTCAAATATTTGGTTGAACTTCCAAACATTGCTCCAACCCCACATTCCAGTCAGAAAGCCACCTTCCGCGTTTCTTTTTCCTGGAGAACGCACTCTCGGTTCCTCGTATAACAATGAGATTAAGTACCTGCCACTGTGAGAGCAGAGAGTACAGGCGACGACGCATAGGGGTAAATTCCTGCCTGTCTTTCGCAGAAAGGCAGGCAGGCTGGCATGGCGAATGAACCATACCTGCTTTTGAGAGTTTCACAAGCACCTGCACGTCAGGGACTGAATCGCGATGTACTGAACAGTGCTCATTGTACTGAAACCTGCTGTAAACGACACGTATACGCTAGGCTTAGTGACGCCGCAGTACAAAGAGCGGCTGCTTTTCCCCACTCGTGAAACGGTGCCACAAGATCACGCGTATCAAGTGCGGCCGGGCTATTTAAGAGCCAACATGCGGGGTTGTGCTGGCCAGGGCGTATGGTACTTTACTGGCTTTCGAAAATATCCAGAGATGTTCTTTTTTTGTCATACTTCTTATAACGAACTGTCGAATCCAACACGCCACCCCTTATGAGAACCAAAAAAAAAAAGAAAGAAAGCTTAGAGCGACTACCATAGGATTATTGTATATATATATATATATATATATATATATATGTATTACTTTTACGAGGTTTACAAGCTTCGGCAAACAACATCGTACAATTCTATGACACTGATCATCTAAACTTAAAATTTGCTTTCTACAGTTAATAGATTTTAACTTTCTTCAAGTGCAACGCACGTGGTCAAAATCGGTGCCGTGGTTATCAAGAAAAACTATTTTCCCGTTCCCGTGTATTTAGACAGGAGTTACCAAGCTAAAGCTTTTTTTTAGCTTTATTAAAAGAAGCCCAGGATCTCACAGACCTCCAAATTATTAAAGTTATCAGTCACAAAGAAAGCACGAGTCCTCTTGCCGTAGCTTGTGCACATACGGAACACAGCTTTTCTTTTTTTATATATACGACGTATTTAAAACTTGCGTTATTGAATTTGGCCGAAAAGTAATTTTTATACAGAGCGTTAAACTGAAAGTGCTTCTCAACATGTTGAACCAGTACGTCCATGATAAAACATTGACGTACTACCGCCGGAAACAGACACACGCAGCGTCCTGCGTGCCTTGATTTTGCGGTCTCCCCGTCCATATTTGCACTACACCAGTGCCGATTGATTGATGTGTTTGGATGTGGTTAGACAATGTAGGCTTTTCTTCTTCTCTCTTTTTTTTTTTTTCGCAAGCGCCTTCTCCGCCAACTATATCTCGATTCGCAGACGCAAGCATGCTGCCTGAAGCCAGCACGAGGCGCTTGCGGGCCTCAGCTGGAGGCAAAATGGCGCTCCACCTGCTGGGACTGGTGGGAAACAGAAGCGCACTCCGCTTAAATTGCGCGGCACATAATCACAATATTTTGTGGCGTTATATTTGCACCAGCGTTAGCTTTATCCGGCTAAGATGATCCAATCTAACTGGAAGCAGTGAAAGTGAAAGCAAGACTTCTGATTTTGCATCGCCGTCTCGTGATGCATTCCATGACGTTATTTTCCTCCAGTACCAAAGGACATGACTAAAGCGTCATACCTAAGGGTGTTCGAATATTGAAATCGTCGAATCGAACAATCGTTTCATTTCTAGAAAAGCATAGGATGTAACGCCTGCGTGGAGTCCGCCCGCTAAATGAAAAAGTTGCAGATCCCAAGCACTGTGGGAATCGATGTAAGCGAAACTTTCTGTGCTGTTTGGTTTGACTGACAATAATTAGCGGTGACGCTGACGGCGGACGTTTAAGTTCTTGAACGTTTAATCCAACACGAGAGTGGCGAGTTGATGTTACACATTACTTTGCATGCACCGCTGCATTTTGTCTGCGTAGTACACAGAACATACAGGGGGAAGTGTTTGATTGAGGCGTTGTTGTGGGCCATACTCCCCAACCTCTGAGAGCGTTGAGCACATTCATTGCCTCACGTGCCATTGTAGCCTAAGTATTAAATTTCCATGGAATCACGGGGTTGTACGCGGCACGACCACAATCGGATTATCAGACACGATGTGGTGGCGGACTCCGGATTCATTTTGACTCTGGGGTGTTTGTTAATGTGTCCCTAAATCTAAGTGCACGAGCGTTTCTTATTTCGCCCCCGTCGAAATGCGGCTGCCGCGGTTCGGCATCGCACCCGCGACCTCGAGCAATGTCGTAGCCGCAAAACTACAGCGGCGGGCGCAGAAGTGTCGATTAGACGTGCGACCGCTTCCGTATAGTGTCGCCTATAGACCCTACGGTGCGCTATAATGCAGGTCTGCTTCTGCACTCCCTGCGTAAGTTGCCCGCTTGACAGATGTGCATGGCGCTTATTTTTCCGAAATAGCAGAAACGCACCACGCCGTACGTTGACCTTAAATTTGTCCCGTCTGCCCGCAGCCGATGTCTTGTCTACAGTGATAGCGTGTCCTTGCCTTCTCGCCTCATGCTTTCTCTAGCCCCCCCCCCCCCCCCCCTTTTTTGTCTGGAAACTGCGAGCGAATTCTCTGCTTCCCCTATCCCCTCCGCTCTACCATTCTGTCTAGCTTCCCCCTTGACTTGCAAGTTGGTAGAGAGGTAAGCGGCTTCAATTTCTGCAGTGCTTTTTCGGGCGGTCACGGATAATTACATCTTTCAGGAAGCTAAATTGGCGACGCCGAGGGTGTTCCAGAGGGTATCAGGCACGTTCGACGCGGTGCAAAGGTCAAAAGAGTTTATCACGTGGCCTTTCATTTCTGCCGAGCTTGTCTCATGTATGCAGACGCTCTGAACCAACCCACGACGCGGTGTGCCAGACAACAGCAGCAGCAGTGGGAAAGTCGAAGGAAAAGACAAAGAAAGCCTCGCTTTAAAATAAAGAAAAAAAGAAGGAAATCAGACTTATACGAACGATACTCCATGCGTTCAGTACCGTTCATAATTACAAGCACGGACAACTCAGTAGCTTGTAAATGATAAACAATTGTTTTCAATTACGTGGAGCACCATGGCAATGACACTAACAAATCAAGGGAACAGTGTGTGACCAGACGCGCGTGCAGTGTTGCGTTCACTGTAGTCAAGAAGCATGACGTTACTACACCGATCATCACTTCAAAGGGCTGCAAACATGCCGAGACTGGTCAAATAATAAATCGGAACAGATCCGTACACAGCTCGCCTAAAAGCTAGCCATTCCTGCTGAATATTTGAAAATTACATAGCTTAAGTTATTCGTGCTCACATCCATGGCTATGTTAATGTTAGTTCGTTTAGTGTTTCTTGTCCCTTATATATGCGAAAGAAACGAATATTCGACGACTTCGAATAACGAATTGAACGGAAAACTTTATTGAGGGCCGTCGGAACGTGCACCAGCATGCAGCGGCCCGCTCCCACGTGTTTCCCGACGTGGGAGCAGAATTTTCGAATCGTATAGTAGTGAGTATTCGCGATTCGTACTGGAAATTTCTCACCTCCGACAATGACGCGAGACGGAACGTGCGCGTTCCGGGAATAGTTCGATTTCAGCAATCGTGCGCCCGTGTGTTTTATGTGGTTACATATACCACGTGGTCGGACAGGTTAACAGCCCGTAACGAGGCAAAGCCAGAAACGTGCCACGTGGCTCCCACGCCTACTCGATTATTTATTTAACAGCGCGGCCTTTATTTAGGCACACTGTGTAAAACAAGAAAAGTGCATTTTTCAGGATCAACACGCTGAATCGTATACAGCAACGTAGGCAAGAGAAGGAACGACACTCGCGGAAGCGTACTGCTGCCGATAGCGAAGTTTTAATTTCTAATTCGCGCATGCATAAATTGCACGTCAGTGCTGATCTCTGCACCGGCAACTCATCAATATTGCACATATTTATGGAACATAAATACCTGCACGTGCCTGGAAACCTGTATACGCGTAAATGACGGGAAATATGTTGTTGGACGGTTATTGTTTCTTTTATGCGAAGCATATTACGAGGGCTCAACCCAGCTCCTCAGGCGCGGCGGTGACCATGAAATCACGTGACACCGTGACGTCACGACAGAGGAGAAGTGGCTTTGGCTCAACTCTTGCAAGACGGGCTGGGTGGGAATCGAACCAGGGTCTCCGGAGTGTGGGACGGAGACGCTACCACTGAGCCACGAGTACGATGCTTCAAAGCGGTACAAAAGCGCCTCTAGTGAATGCGGTGTTGCCTTAGAAACGAGCTGTTTCTAAGGCTCAGGCGTGCGACGCTTGCTCAGGCGCACATTTCGTTGCCGCGCCGAACGCTGCGTTGCTCGACGCTCACCGCGTCCAATGCGGGGCGCGTAGTCGCTGGCGGGTCGACGGGAACGCTGTCGCGTTCCACTCTTGAAGGCGAAGCAGGGTAACGCATGAGTTGTTTCTTCGTCTAGCCGAACCAAATATAGCCAAGGAACAGCAGTTCACCAGGCTAAACAGTGGTTCAACAACTAAAATAAAGGCTAGTATGCTTCGCATCCTGGGCTTAACCTTAGCTAAGCCACAGCCATTTTTTTTTCCAGGTTTATAAAAAGCGTTTTTTTTTTTCATTCAGTGTCATCGCTCATGCGGTAGTATTGACTCGTGTTTTAGCGTTATTATTATTATTGTTACTTCAGTGACGCACCTCGCTAAGCCATAAGCGTAATGGATGCAAAAAATTGGAGTAAGTAAATTGTGGAGTTTTACGTGCCAAAACAACGATCTGAATATGAGGAACGTCGTAGTGGAAGACTCCGGATTGATTTTGACCACACGGGGTTCTCTAACGTGCTCCCAAATATGAATACACAAGCATTTCTTCTTATTTTTCTTTTGCATTTTTTCTTTTGCTTTCGCCTTTATCGAGCGGAGGCCGTCGCCGACGAAAGCGAACTCGCAAACTTGAGCCCATTGCATCGCAACGCCAGGGCCAATAATTACGCTATACCAAGCTGGGTGGATGCAAAAATGAAATTTCATTGTTCGATGTAAGCGCTTTGTGTGTCTCGTTCCTTATTGTGTTGACGTCCACGCGTTCCTCTAGACTACACGCCAATTCGGTAAGACTCCCAAAACAAGCCTCCATATTGCCACTTTTGTTGGACGTCATGTTTCCGTTTAAGTGGGAGGTAACGCTAGCATGCTTTGCAGATACTTGGACAGCACTTGTGAATACGGTAGGCTGGTTTAAATCGCGTTGCTTTTTAGGCCCCGCGGTTGACGAACGAGGAACACCGATCTCAATCAGCTACGAATAATGCTGCGTATACGGCGCCGTCACGTGCTAGGCATAAAGATGTATACTGTGTGGTATACGGTTGTAAAAAAAAAACACGCTATGATACACATATCGTTGCCACGCGTTGCCTCGGCCGGCCTTGCCACCGCACCGGCCGAGGTCATTAACGGCGGCGAGAAAATTAAGAGACGCGATGAAGCTCGTTGTACTTGACACGCAATCTTGAACCTGACGAGAGAAGAAAAAAAAAAAAAAGTCCGCACTTCCTCTACGGTCCAGGGCTTTCGCCACTTTGTTGTCTTTCTTCTCGCCACAGCGCGGTCTGGCTTATTGAGACGGGAAGCCAGTGATTTATTGGTACGTTTGGCCGTGCAAGCATGGGGCAAGAATGGATACACTATATACGGACAAAAGAACGCGGCAAGCACGTTGGCCATGGCAGAAAGAGGGATCCGTCGTGGTGGCATAGCGGCTGTGGCGCATGCGCTCCTAAGCACGAGGTCGCGGAATGCGAAATCCTGGCCGCCGCGCTGCATTACGATGACGGTAAAATGCGAAAACAACGCCCGTCCAAAAAAAAAAACAGAAAAGAATCTGGTGTTTTACGAATACCAAACCACGACGCGATTACGAGGCACACCGTAGGTGCGGGACTGCGGAATAATTTTGGCCACCTGGGGTTCACGTGCGCCCAATGCAGGCGGTGCACGGATCTTTCTTGGATTTCACCACGGCCGTGATTCTATCCAAATTTAATTTTCTTTTTCGTGCTAGAACGTTGAGGTTGGCTTCTCCAAGAAAGAGAGAGAGAATAAAGGAGTAACAGGGAAAAAAGTCGGGGGTATATGCAGCAGAAAAACGCTTGAGCCCACTTCTGCGCCGTTCTTTACCAATGCAATGCCTTTTTTTTTCCCCCTCATTCATTTTCTCTGAAATCAATGAGGGAATATAGGCGTATCGACGAGAGAGTTCAAAACAATTATGCAGATCCCACGCATAGCGGGAATCGATGTAAGCAAAGCTTTCCGTGCTGGATGCTTTCATTGACAATAATTGACAGTGATGTTGACGGCAAGTGCTTAATTTCTTCAACGTTTAGGCTAACACGAGAGTGGTCAGTTGATGTTAAACGTTAACTTGCGTGCAGCACCGCTGTTCGTCTGCGTAGTACACAGATCAGTCAGGGAGAGGTGTTCATTTGAGGCGTTGCTGTGCGCCATATTTTATAACCTCTGAGAGCGTTGAGCGTTGTCGTTTCCTCACATGGCATTGTGGCAATAGTACTAAACTTGAATTAGATTATGGGGCTATGCGTGCGAAAACCACACTCGGATCATGAGGCAAGCCGTAGTGGCGGACTCCGGATTAATTTTGGCACCGTGATGTTCTTTAACGTGTCCCAAAATCCAAGTGCACGTGCGTTTTCTATTTGGCCCCCTTCGAAATGCGGCTGCCGCGATTGGGATCAAATCCACGACCTCTAGCAATGCGCTGGCCGCAGAGATAACGAGGTGGGCACACAAGTGTTGATTTGACGGTCGACCGCTTCCGTAGTGCTCCGCCGTAGTGTATCCTGGACCCTGCAGTGCTTTAATTTATGCGACACTGCTTCTGCACGCCCTGCGTGAGTTTCCCGCTCGACATATTTGCATGCCTTTTTTTTTTCTCAGAAATAGCAGCAACGTACTGTACCGTACCTCGAACTTAGGCTTACCCTGTTTCTCCGAAACCGCTGTCGTATAGTAGTGAGGTTTCTTTGCCTTCTCACGCTACCTCCTCCCTCTCTTATATGGGAACTGCCTCTTCTCCTCCTTCTCCTCTCTACAGTTTTATCTGCGTCCCCTCTGGCCTCGCACGTTAGTAGAAAGGGAAGCGCTGCCAAGGGGAGCGCTTCCGAGGGGAGTCACGCCTAATTACAGTTGTCAAGCAGGTAATGTGGCGACGGCTAGGGAACTCCATAGGGCATTGTGCACATTCGACGCGGTGGGGTGAAAACGAATTTATTCCTCCACCTTTCCTTTGCTGCTGCTGCAGCCCACAGCAGCAGCAGTGGGAAAGTCGAAGAAAGAGACAAAGAAAGGTTCGCTTTAAAACCGCCTACAAAGCACTTGTACAACAAAGTGGTCTGGCAAGTCATGGGCGAAAGCCCACAAGCTGATCTTCTTCGCTTCCACACAAGGCCCGTATCTCTTTCATAAAATTTCTGGCATTAACCTCTCGCTCGATATGCGACTTGGGGGTTTGACAACGACGGCCAACGCCACCCAAGGCGTAGGCGCACCCACATGTCTGGCCCTCCTTTCCATGAGCATCTCTCTCGGCACCCTTTGTTCAGCTATTCAGCCCCAGGAATGCCACACTGACCCACTAGTTCCCCGCCCACTGTCACTCGGCTCACTATGTGCTCTTGGCCCCGCCCAGGTTTCAAGGGGCTAAAAGGGCCCGCGGCAGGCGCAAAATTTCAGACCTGTCGCTGCGAGTCGTTGCTATCAGGTGGCACCCATCTTCTCGGCTAACTATCACGCCACACCATCGCGCGAGGTACGCAGGTTAGCCATCGTCACCCCGAAGAATCGAGAAATGATTCGCGCGGCCCGTCAGTCTGCCATGCCTTGCTGCTTGTTTCGTGCGGCGACGTTGATAGTCATCGCGTTCCTTCACCTGGGCGCAGCAGCCTCGGTCGCCCGTCCAGCCGCCAAGGGCAGTGGAAGCACTCCTGTTTTCGACGCTGCCACGGACGCTGACAACCACGTGTTTGCCAGAGACCCCAAGAGACCCGCCCGCAGCGGAGCCGATGGTCCTGAAGAATTCGCCGGCCAGGAGAGGCTCGCCAGTTACACTTCCGCCATCGCCTCTTACAACTCAACCGGAGCTCTGGTAAGTCAACCGAAGCATCTCGGTGCTAACCATTCCGTTTAGTTTCTTTTTTCTTCTTGTTGTTGCTGTTCTTATTATTGTTGTTGCGTGAGTGAAGCAGGCAGGGTCATACAGCGCTGTGTCGAAATAAAGACGTGTCGACCAGGCTTGTGCGATGCAGGGATCTGCCTCTGTGCTCGGCGCGAGATCGAAGAGTTATGCCGTAATCATTATAGTACGTTGAAAACTGGCCAAGCGAATGAGTTGGAAAGGCGTAAAAACGGCGGGACCACTCGAACAAGTCGCACCACGTCAAGTACAAGGTCGTCCAAGCGGAATCACCGTGTTACTTCGAAAATGTTGATTTGCAGTTGAGCTCTACCTCTACGGTCAGTTTACACAGATAGATCCTTCTATGTGAAGTCTTCTATTTTCGTTAATTCTGCGATTAGACGTTCGTTTAAAATTTTTTTTTTGCCGCAATTGAACACACCCAAAAGGAAGACACATACAGACAACATGGGCGGAACTTCCAACTGATTTAATTTGGGCTGTGAATATGTGACCCATGGGTCACAGCCCAAATTAAATCAGTTGGAAGTGACGCCCGTGTTGTCATTATGTGTCTTCCTTTTGTGTGTGCTCAGTTGCGGCAAAAAACATATCTTTTAGCAAGCACCAACAAGCAGTTCTGTTGCAAGAGAGGTTTTTTTGTAGTGATACGTTAAAATTTGTATTTGGGCAATTCGTCGCTCAATAAAAGTTCAGAAAACTCGTCTTTCCAATATGCTGCAGTCAATCTCAAGTCGGCGTCGCTGCAGGTTGTTTCATTCTCGCGTCTTTTCTATAAAAAAAAAACGCGCGTCTTGTTGTTTTATGTTATAAATCTTATCTCGCGTCAAACAGGACAATTCTCGTCCGGCGGAAGTGCAAGAGAGACCAGGCACGTACCGAGAATTTTTTTTTTTTTCAGGGGGGAGGGGGGGGGGACCCAAGGGGACATTTCTATGCAAATGCGGAGGGGGCTTACCTTTACTAGTATAAATGTGAATAGTGCTCACCGCTCGCCATAAAGACGCGCAAAACACGGAAAAGAAAAACGAAATTACTTAATGAAATGAACGAAACGTGCCTGAGAGGGACATAACATAGTGGACATTCTTCACGTGTGTGTGTGCGTCTCCGTCGGCTCATAATCTCACTTTCTCTCTTTTTTCTTTTGCCTCGCAGCTACGGCGCAAGCGAACCCACCATCACCACCACCATCACATCCACGCCGGCCACTACGACCAAGGTGACGTCGGTTTGCCCAAGCGGTTCGACAACGCCCTGTACAGGGCCGTCGGCTTCCTAGACTCCAACACCTGCGTGTCGAGGCTCGTGTGCGAGGTTGTGGCCCGCCGCGGGGCGCACAGCTTCATCGGCACAACCGTGGGAAGCATATTCGCGGGACTGTCGCACGCGCCCCCGTCGAGTCCCGCCCACGCTCTCTGGCGCGCCGCAGCCATCGGCAAGCACGGCTGGCTGCCCGTGTGCTCTAGCGCGTTTCCCCAGTGCTCGTCCCCCTTGTCTACCGTCTTTTCGATACTCAACGTCATTGGATAACGTTCTCGATTAATAAAAAAAAATGTGTTTTGAAAGGAAACTTGAAGTTGGAAGAAACAACGCTCTTGCGGACCACTTCCATGCTACTGGAAGTCGGCTCCCCTGCGGTGCTGTTTTCCCTTTTCTCCGTGACTTCTAGATGCATGCCCGTGGACGCGTCGGCTGGAATAGTATGGCGCAAAACGCGTGAACATAGTTTCTCACTATAACACCTAGAGGGAAATCTGGCGCCACCGTCTATGGGAGTTTCTTAAGGGGGCACCGTGCCGTCATGGGAATGACGGTATATGTGTCTGCGAGGCTCGTATTGGCTGGTGTTGTAAGAGGCTTCGTCTAAAACGTGAATATGGCTACACAAATAACGCGTTCTCAAAGTAAAATCTTCATAAAATGTTTCCATTCATGCATTTTACATCTTTACTCCCCTACAATGCATGACCAAGCGAAGAAAAGCAAGAACAGACGACATACTGTTTCAAAGCGAGCGCGAACATTGTCGTCTGTCCTCCAACTTTAGCGGCCCGCTGACACTAACATGTATTAATACATGTTACGTAACATGTATTCGTACACGCAATAACAAGTTCTCATAGTTAAACAAGCCATGTTTTTGCGTAATAATAAAGCCAAAACAGCTTTTCACGTGCTGTTTTAGTAGAAAATGAATCATTGTGACAGACGGAACGCATGGACAGAACGACACACCGGCGATGCGTGTGTCCTTTCGCAGTGGTCGGGCGACGCTCCGTCCTGGGCGGAAGCGTCGAGCGCGGCCACTCACGAACGTGAAATGTATTAGCATCGCTACAAAATAGCGGCTCTGATTTAAATCTGTACACCGAGCGGGCGATTACGCCAGCAGAAAAGGGGCAGTAAGAACGTCCTGCAAAAGTTAACCGAAATCGGAGAACATGTGACTGCCGAGCTCTCTCCCAGAGTAAACCAAAATTTGTGCACCTGTGCGCGACACGTACCGTTTCTCGCTTGCAAATTTAACATGCAGAACTTTGTAAGACGATTCGTTCAAAGCACAATTACTTTCTTTCATTTATTAGTTATGGCAGACATTATTATCTAGAGAACTGCAATCTCGGCATTTGGTGTGAGCATTGTAAATCCGTATGTAAAACGAATACAGCCTGCGAAAAGCTTACATCAAGCGTTTTAGTGCTCTTGAGAGTGTTCTAGACAAATGTAGGCAATATAATAATTCACGAAAGGGATAGCTAGGTACGAGCGAATTTCGTACCACTCTCACCGTTCTTGTGTGTGTTCCGTTCTTCGGAACACACACAAAATTAAGCGTTATGGCTTTCTTAACATTAAGCACTGGGAGGCACGCAAGGACCACCTGCGCAAATGAGTAATGTGGTCAGGGCGAGGGTGGCGTTCAGGGTATGGAATCCACCAAGCCCTTCGACTACGACGTCAAGTTGTAAAAAACGAAGGAACAAGGGTTTATTTAGCTTAGTTACACGGCTCCAGTGCGGAAGCTTACTCTATGCAGGAGCAAGCTAACGTCTCAGTTCACATCAGGATCCTCTGTCCTCACTCTCGAAACGTATCTGCTTTTAATTCCCTCGTATTCCCTAGGCGAGTCGACTAGGGAATCTCAAGACTGTCCAGCAGCAAATAACTATCGTGGATTCCGTTGCAATACCACGCCCAGGCTATCCATAACCCGCAGTAACTCCGCCTCGAAGAAACTGGTTTGGAATTTGTGGCAAAAAGAAATCATCCGGCGTCACCTGGTTCGTTCGTCATTGCCCACCCCGTCCTTCGTTCAATCGGCAAGGTGAAGCGCGGGCTGAGATCATTTCGTGGAATCCTGCAGCAGCCTGTTTGCATTCTGTCTTGACGGCTGGATAAGTGCCGAGGGGTGGGTGGTGATTTGACTCGTCTAATTAGGCGCGCTTATCCATTCGTTGACCGGGTTCCTTGTCGTTCATCCTTTTCTTCGGTTTCTAGGTAACAGTGGGACGTTCCGCCGATCCTCACTCTCTTGTATGCGTCATCATGCAAATGACAAAATTTGGAGTCGGAAATCTCGGAGCACAGACGCACTAGAATAATTCTTCCAACTGATACTGTGTACCCACGTACCCGCTTACTGCAGTCGACAAAAGGTTAATTATTCAATTTTAATTAATTGGGCTGCTGACAGCTATAATTATCACTTCACTTTGTGTACCCCTGGACACATAACTTATTTGCATAGGTGGTCTTCGCGTGCCTCCCAGTGCCTAATTTTAAGAAAACCACAAAGGTTAACTTTGAACGCCGGACATAATGATCACAATGAAAGGCGGCACAGAAACCCAGTCACCAAAGTTGGTAACAGAGAGGTTTACTGAAGAGCGGCACACACAGAGTGACCCAAGTAGGCGTCAAAGTTGTTCATTGAAGAGCGCCATATACACAAAGTTACATCTCGGCTACGCAAGCTGACCCGGCAGTTGGTTTCGAAATCGGTTCCCTCAGCACAGTATAGCCCGAAGCTCTGCCCATTTGACCATGGGCTACCCAGTTACCCGAGTTTTTTGGAAAGAGGTTAGGCGCGGACATCATACATACACAGAGGCATAGATGAATACATCGAGGCATCTCGAAGACTGGGTGAAGTTCTCCAAGAATGCGAATAGTATTAAATTAAAGAAAACGCCATGATCGCGAGTGACGCATGACATCTGCGATAAGGAGGGGGAACGCGCTTAAATACTTCGGAGCCATTGTGCTGGGACTTTTGTCATATTTAAAACCACCAGACGCACGCGTTGTCTACTTGGGTGCCGTTTAAAGGCTGCTAACTATAATACTACGCAAATAACAACCTCGCAGCTTTTTTTTTTGGGGGGGGGGGGGGAACGAACGTGGTGTATCCTACTCATTTATGTAGAACGTTTCATTATGGCAAAATCAGTTCAATTGAGCAATGTGTGCCATTGAAGCAACCTTAGCAAAGCCACAGCACTGTCAATTGTCTAACTTTTTCTTTATTACAGCCCTTATATACAACGATCATGATACGGGCATCATATAGCGTCCACTTGGCCTTATATAAGAGTTCTTATCGTTTATTTCTCAGGCTGGTTACTCTGTTCTATCTGCTGGCGACTTTAACATTGATTTCTTAGGAGACTCCGCAGCCAAAAACACTATGAATATGCTCATTACTTCAAACGGGTGCTCAAACCAAATCAATTTGCCTACTAGGATCACAGAACATAGCGAAACTTTGTTAGATCTAATTATTACTAACTCGGTCAGTGAAAAGAATATTGCGGGTGTGATGACCTTCGACTTGAGTTACCACCTTCCTACCTTTATGACATTAGATAGACACAATCATCATAGCAAAAAAAAAACCAAGTTACAAACGTTCAAATAATAAATCCTACTTGACTAGATGCTTCAGGAATGACGTGCTAAATTCTGACTTCGAATATCTTCTCGCGATTAATTGCACTGGCAAGGCCAATTACATGTTGTTGATCACATCGTTGAAATATATAAACGGCATTTTCCTCTTAAGCAATTGAAACTTGGTAGGAAAATACGTAAGCCTTGGATCACGCCAGAGCTCCTTAAAAAGATCAACGAGAAGAATACTATGTACCACCAGTTCATAAAAACTAAAAATCCCTAAAACTCAAGGAGTTTAAGATGTGCCGAAATCAGCTAAATAAAGAAATAAAGCTAAGCAGGCAAAACTATTGTCATGCTGAACTTGAAGCCGGCTCTCGTAAGCCTCATCTTTTGTGGAAAAAGTTGAGCACTGTTTTAAATCGCAGTAACTCGTCCCCAAAAACAGTTAAACTTAAGATCGGTGAAGTCGAGATATCCGGTGGCGCCCTGGCGAATACATTTAATAACTATTTTGTGTAGTGTGGCGATTATTTTCCAGTGTCTGAATCTTGAAGATTCGTGCCCCCTAGTAACCAACCTACTTTCTTTCTTGAGGCCGTTAGCGAAGAACAAGTTCGGTATGTTTCTATGTCACTTCAAAACAGCTATAGTTGTGACGTTGAAGGTATGCAAATTCGAGCTCTTAAATATATTCTGGATCTCATCACACCGATTCTCTCATCACACCTTTGTTTCTCAAGTGCCGTTTTTCCACAAAGAATGCAGGTGACTAAGATTACAGTATTGTTCAAGAAAGGTAATTCAAATGACATCAAGAATTATCGCCCCATCTCAGTGTTGCCAAGATTTTCAAAGGGTTTAGAAAAGATTATTCATGATCGCCTTTCAATTTTTTCCCAGAAATATGACCTTCTAACCCCAGCTCGATTTGGGTTTAGAAAGCATAGGTCTACGGAACTAGCCTTGATAGTACAAAAAGAGTATATTTTATCACATTTTTCAAGTAATATGGTTGTATTGGACCTGTACATTGACTTCAGGAAAGCATTTGCTACATTATTCATTCCATTTTGCTCAAAAAACTTGAATTGTATGGAGTGCGTGGCCATTGCTGGAATCTCATAAAATCTTACCATGGCTATCGGCGGCAGCATGTTCAAATAGGTGAGCACTGCTCCGACCTAAAAACGATTGCAAGAGGTGTGCCTCAAGGCAGCATTCTTGGACCTTTTCTTTTTAATATCTATATAAATGATCTTGTAAATACAAGCACTGAAGCCAAATATATACTGTACGCCGACGATGCCTGCATATTTTTTCCGCTGCAGACTGTGAGCAAATCAGCTACATAGCAAACTCCGCTCTTGTAAAACTTCGGGAATGGTCTGGAGCAATTCAGCTAGGGGTTAACACCAGCAAAACTAAGGCTGTGCTATTTAGATTGAAATCAAAAAAGGCAAATATGAACATAGATCTTATTTACGGTACCAGAAAAATAGAATAGTAAGTAGTATTAAAATTCTTGGGGTCACGTTTTCGCAAAATATTCTATGGGATATTCATGTAGATTCTGTTTGCACTAAACTGTCAAGTGTCGTCGGTATTTTATCCAGATGTAGGTCGATGTTACCAGTCGGCATAAAAAAAACTGATACATAATTCTCTTTTTTACTCTCACCTCTCTTACTGCTTTTTTTTAGTATGGGTATCTACCACAGTAACTAACTTAACAAAATGTACATCCTACCAAAAAAGACAGGCTTCTTTTTGATGTCCCCTGCAATGCTCATACACATAATGTGTTCATTAAAGCAGATATAACGCCTGTCTGGAAATTATACAGCTATAGACTAATTGTTGCGTTTAAGCGCGAATTAAAAGAAAATTGCAATTTTTTTCGCAACCTAGCCAAGCTGGAAATAAAGCCCACATCCTGTACTATACGTCAGTCTGAATACTGGAAGGTGGTCACTCCCCGTGCAAACTATTCGATAGGTACCCTATCGCTCATTTTGCCTAAACGTCTTAATAATCTGAATAAATGTGGAATTGATTTAGGCCGTACTACAGTTCGCGAACTGCGCCACGTGATATGTCATTGAACAACTGTAATATTGTTTTACTTGTAATGCATTAAATTGAATCAATTTTGCGTTGTCTTTTGTTAGATTCCTGTATGTTTCATGTATGCTCCTGTATTGTCTTGTAGAAGGGACCGTAGGCTCTAGTCAAGCTGTTCAGCAGCTTTTACCCACGGTCCCTCCGTCGCTTTGATGGAAATAAAGCTTATTATTGTATCTATTAACCGAGAAGGTAGCACATTCTAACAGGCTTGTTCTTTAATTCTTTTTGCTGCATTGAGGTATTTAGATATTTGTATACTCTAAGCAACATTATGCAGTTCAAGAAAATTGATCTTTTGCAAGTTATCCCTTCCTTTGCACCGTCAGTCTTCCAGTCGTCCTTTATACGTACGGTCCTTTGTTTTCGGGTATATTCCGATAATTTCCGATTTTTGAACCCCGAGCAAAATTTATGGAAATCGGGTCAAACACGATTTGTCGCCGAATTCGCTCTTTTGTGAGCAGTTGGTCAAGATATATTATCATTATTACCATACATGCCTCGTTCTCGTTTAACACAAAAGCGAAACCTGGCTGCCATATACGTATATCGAGGGATAACATATGTGGCGCGTGCCAACCTTGCCCGACCACGAGAATTTGTAGAAATTAGTTTGTCACACAATTTGCGAGCAACTCTATCTGTAATAACAATATCATGTGAATGATTTCGCTTCTTTAAATGCAACGTTTGTGTCCAAAAGAAGACCATTGCACGTGTTAATTGTTTTTTAAAGCTTTACCAGAAAAAAAAAACACCGAACTTTGGACTGCCAGGCAAAAAAAACACGATTTCTTTCAGGTTTCCCTCCTTAAAAATAGCGCCCGATTTGTCACCCCCGAATTTCACAAAGCATAAAACTCGAAAACTTGGGACCCTATTTATACGGATGACACACGGCCCACTTTCGATCGCGGTATATAGGGATCTAATTTCGCTGTCGCGATTGGTTCCTTTGCTCAAGCTGCGCTATAGGGAGCCAATCGGGAGTCGAGAATTTTGATCCGTAGCGAGCTCGATCACGATCAAAAGTGGCCATGTGACAACTTAAAACACGACGCCTCAGCCCAGCCTATACTACATTTAAAACAAGACACCTTAGCCCAGCCTACTGCTTCCGCATTTATCGATGGATGAATGCATGCGCCAGGATTACAGGCTTTTTTTGTCAGACACCATGAAGCTTCATTGAACCTCCTAGCTGACGTGTCACCGAAGCTATCAAGTGCGCCTCAGACATGGCAGCAGCCCTCGACACAATACCGTCGACAGCGACCATGATTCACATAGAGATGACCTGCAGTACTTCAGTGAAACCGGAATGAAGACCTGGGAGACGGTCCGCACCTTGCCTGAATGTACAATCTTAGCATTTCAGAACCGGATCTTCCCCTCTGGTTACCTTCCCTGCCTTTCCCCTTTATTCTGTCTAGCTCTTTTTGGCATTTCAGTCAGTGAGATAAAAGCCAAGGAAAGACAGGGAGGTTAACCAGAGGATATCTCTGTTTGGCTACCCTGTACTCTGAATAGGGAAAATGAATACGAAAGTTGAGAGGGAGAAGAAAACTCAGTGCTCTTCCACTCTGTGTACTAGCCACATAGGCTATTGGTCCAACTATTTTTGTACACATCCCTTGCCTTGTTTAAATAAAGCTCACTTTTTGTTCGATTTTGATTGATTGATTGATTACCAGCGAACCTGCGTATGTGGGCCCCTTAATGGCGAACTCTACCTCCGCCCGAGTCGGGCCGGCATTGCACTATCTTCGGGATTGACCCACTTAAGGGGAGTTTTGGCTTACAACGACGGGAAAATTTCCTTGGACGGTAGAGATATACAGCATCGGTATTAAAAAAAAAAAAAGGCGCTGAAGGTACGGATGAATAACAGAAGACTGTATGAACGCCGTCACACAGTGTGGGATGGGACCACATAGTCATACACTCAGCATCAATTTCGCAATGACACATATAACGTCACAAAGCGCACGGTGGACGGGCACAATCTCATTGTGAGACGAACTGCTGGAGCGGAGGACAACAGTCTAAAAAACAGGTGCCGGGAGTGAGATAGTTGCAGCGGCGGTCCCATTTATTGGGTCATGCATTTGTTGATTTGCGGTTCCAGAACGAAAGAAATAAAGAAACGTGTCTTTCTTTATTATTATTTTGCAGATTGCGTTAGTTTATGTCAGTGCACTTATAGTCGGATACAACTTTAGAAAAAAGGGGAGGCCCCGCCCAGATGACCGAAGCGGCGAAGTCACCGGCCGTCCGGCGCATGACGTCGGTCCAGAATGCGCGCCCATTGGTGCACCCGCCTCGGAGGAGTAAACGCCCCCTTTTTTCTAAAGTTGTATCCGACTATAATTTGGGTAATGTTCAAGAAAACCGCACATGACCTACCCTTTAAAACGTATTTTTACAGTAGCGTTATTTTACCAACATGCCCGAACTTGAGCTTTTCTCGTGGATTTCTTCCGCCGATGAAGGTAAACATATTTGCCAAAAATTTCAACGACTTTAATTGGCAACAAATTGGCGAGAATGTGAAAACAATGGTTCTCATAGGTGCGGAGAAAAGGAAACTGAACTTTGGCCAATATTATGCAGTATTGTTATCACGAGCCCCTTCATTCAAAGTGTTTGAGCATACATGTTTCTCTTGACTGCAGAGAAACTGCAGTATTAAGATTTCCTCTTTCTTTAAACATTGTCCTTTGACATTCGCTTTTTTATCTACGGGATTTTTTGTTACATTATTTTCATTCTTTGAAAGTTTCCAGCCAGAGTACAATGATTGTGCTTACAGTGGTAGGCTTTTCTGCGTACAGCTGTACCTACCAGTGTAGTTACAAAAATTCGTAGACTCGCTCGAAAGGTGAAGCACCGAAATGCTTAGCTAATGAAACGGCTATACGAGGTAATGATATTAGTTTTATCGGCCGTATAAACTTGTAATAATTAACAAGCAAAGTGTCACGCGCGAACTAGAAAACACTGTATGTCACTCGATGACCGCGGGCACTCGCTGTCTTGCTTCAACGCGAACTGGGCGGCGAGAACAGAGCGCACACGAAGCTATCAGCCCTCGGCCGCCATTCTATAACGACCCATTTAACGTTCCGTTCTTCGCGCTCCTTCATTGGCCAACAAAGCCGCGCAGCCATTATCGCCTGGATGGGGCACTCAACGCGACGAGCGATACAAAATGAAATGGACCGTTACAGATTACTCTCATTCGGCGATCCCTCACCTTATCGGCGTTTCTACAGAACGTGCCAGCGGCCGCTACCAGCCTTCAATTCAAAGCCCAACGCCTGTCATAGAACCCAGCTAGCGTAAGGCGCTAGCCGTTGTACAAAATCAGGCTTGCAGCGTCCCACCGTCACGCTAACGAAACGCTCACTGCTAAAACTTGGCGTCGACAGCTGCATTAGAGAACGCAAAAAAAAAAAAAAAACTTGCGCCGTGCTTCGGTGTCACGTAGGGGGGTGGTCTACCCAGCATCAATTATCAACACATCCTTGCATTGGCGGGCCAGTGTCGGCCGTGAGGGTGGACAATCGTTATAACTGATGGATACGCCTAAGTGCGGCTTCCCCTTTAACTTCGTTTAACTTCGTTTTACCGCATTGGGTTATTGCAATAATTTGTACAAACTGTCGCACACTGCAGCCGTGACGGTATATTAATGCAATCATCCACCCTTTGCAATGCGTACGGTCATTCTGCATACTTCCTGTAGAACACTTTTGGCATTCATAAAGGTTCCATATCAATTCTACCTTCTAAAGGAATAATACAGAAAATGCATGGAATTAATGGATTGCATGTAGCACGTTTCAGAAATAGAGACAAGGAGCAAAAGGACGCACTCTTCTCCAAATGTAGGCAAGACAAAGACAGGCGAAGGTTGTAATAGAAACTGTTTTTAATGACCATCACATACGACCTAAACGTGCTTGGATTTCACTGTGACAGGACTCACATGCACATACTCACAAAGAGAAAGAAAGAACTAATGGCAGCATTGAAATGTGTACCAGGAATTAAAACACGAGTCTCACTCACATTGCGAGTGTGGCAGGAGGTAAAGTAAGGCAACATGTAGCCCTTAAAGAAAGAAAATGGCCAACAAAACAGGGAACGACATTCAGTCGGGAGACACTGTACCGCTAAAAAGGTTGGTTCACAAGCGGGGTGGAAACATGCCTTGTACTCTGCGCTGAGCATGACGAGAGAGGACACCAAAAGCAACACAATAACAAATGCAGCTCCACAATTTAAATCAACATCAAAATAGACTGCGTAAAAGCTAGCACACTTCAGCGATTACCGAGATTATGGTAGTGGTATTGCCAAGACAATGTCCCACATTTTCTTTTAGCAGCTACAGTCGAGTGTATGTAACTGCAATACTTACAGGCTGCTATACAAGAAAAGGTTGCCAGAGTGGATATGCTGTCTTCACTTTGTGGATCTTATCATGAACTTGCAGCACTAAAGCACTGTTTTCAGGTTTCCACAAGGCATTGCAGCATGAAAATTAGAGACCACGTCATCATTTAGTGCATGCACATGAACTTTGGAATTTAGACAACCTTTATTTGTATGTATATATATATATATATATATATATATATATATATATATATATATATATATATATATATATATATATATATATATATATAAAAGGGAACAAATGGTTAATTGTTCCATCAATGCTGATCGACTTTTTGCCCATATTATTGGGAGTGAGTCAAATAACAATGTCTACAAGGCATCTGGGATGGTCCAAGAAGCATGAAGCTTTAGTACAGTTTTCCTGTCGTTATTGCAAGACAGAGGGCTGCATCTGAGGGGTGTACAAAGTCGCAAGTGGATTGCAAAAAGTGCCGCATCAAAAGTAGGTAAGCTTGGGTTTCTGCAACTCTGGCCATGCGGTAAAGGCGAACAATAGAAGCACCACTCGGAACACCGACAACAACGAGGACACCAATACACCTGCCTCTAGACAATGAGAACACCAGTTACTGGTTTCCGAGGTGTTCCCGTTACACATACCACCACCAGCAGTGATGGGAATGAACCTTGTTTCCCATAACCACTTTGTACCAGCCGCACTGCCGACTTCAAGCCAGTATCCCAAGCATGAGTATCAAAGTGAAACATTGTGTAGTGGTGAACTTCCTTTGAACGAGCAATGAGGAAGATAAAAAAAAGTAGAAAGAAATGTGCACGAGATGAAGAAGCACAACTGCGAGCACTGTGGAAGTCAAACCTAGACTGAACTCCAGCTTTAACATGCATATAACAAAAAAAAATGCCAATCAGTGAAAGCATGTGCTGTCACCTTTCAATTGCTACGTCTTAACAACCACACGCCCAAAACAACTACACATAAACAGCTGCAAAAAAACAAGTTTATTTCAAATATTTTTCGGACCAATGTCATGCCATTACTCTTACAAACATAACCACAGCAGGAAAATATGATAATCTGACGACTCGACAGCTGCGTGCGGTTAATCACAAAACCCTTTTCTCAAACTGTGACTGACACAGCAAAATGCAAGTAGCGCAAGTGCTGCAGCTACAGCCGCTTCTTCTTGTATTCGCACCGCCGTGTAACGACCACAATGCTCGCCAAAGTTTACGCACAGCTACAGAACTCACATAGTTGTGTACTACTATATGAAACGTTGATGACATAGCATATGTTTACAATGTGTATTTCACACAATGAAAAGTAATGAAAAGCACACAAGACAAACAGAAAAAAAAAACTGAAGTGATAATTGAATTGAAAAAAAAAAATTGCTTTGCTCATGCAAAAAATCCATCTATATGGTAGAGCAGAGCAAGACAACGTCACCGCATCACTCAAGAAAAAACACACAAAAGCTAGCAATAACAAAAAAAAAAAGAAAAATGGAGGTAGTAAAACATGGCATATGATATGATGAAAAGACAGAGACAAAAAGCTATTCGCTTTCACATAGGGCACACATGAACACGAGTTGTATCACAACCTCAACATGACTGCACACTTAACACACCACCAGTCAAATTAAACTGAAATATGGCACCTTGGGGTGCAAAAGAGGAACATGTACACAATGAAATCCATTTTCAATAAAATACTTACAGACACACCTTTTGCTCTTTTGTTTTCTCACCCAATTTATACGTACGCAAGAATCAACATCACGCACATCACAATAAGCCTGCCACAAATGAATGGGAACCGTGGCCCAGAACACCTTGCTTTATTCACATGAGAAAAAAAAAAATCACAGAGCTAATATTAATACCATACAGAATATCGCTGAACGAGATCTCAGCTGAAGACCAGAAACGGCTTGCATGAAGCATTTTACGCATGGGCAACTTTACCTATGGTTACACAGCTGTGTGCAAGCAACAGTGAGTAAGCTTTCAAAAGACAAAGGAGAGACACTCGCCTGAAACATTTTACTACAGTAATTTGACAATGTCTGCTTACTGTCTGCTGAGGGAAGCTTTTTACAACTGTGCGTAAATTTAGGCACAGGTAAAATGCTATGCATGCAGCCTCTGGAGTTTATACTGAAGAAAGAAAACCTGTACTGTGTTAAAAGTAATAAAATGTAGTGAACATTACACAAGAAAAACAAGCTTGCTAATACAAACAGGTATTTAATGCAGTCTACAGCTATGTTGCATTGCTCTTAGATATGCTACAAGTTTGCACTATGTTATCTTCTGACAAATGCATTCTTGAAATCCTAGGAAACTGCCTCAAAGATGTGAAGGTATTCGTGGTTCCCTGTAGTGATCTAAGAGTGAGCGAGATATAGAGGAAAAAGTGCATTCCCGACAAAGCATTCTTGCCCACCGGGCCCAAACTGTCGTCACGGTCAACTGGTTCTGAACATACGACCACAGTGAGTTTCCATGACCATACTGCTATTGTGTTCTCGGAAAACATACAAACATGGTTCTTCTGCAGCATAACCACCTCAGATCTTCATTCACCAGTGGCGAAAATTTAGTACAATTACATTTACCATGGGACTTTCCCACTTTCTTCACACAAACTTCTTCCTCTTGCATGTGTACCCTATTCTCTATGACTGTGCTTCTCCTGCAAGACTGTTGGCATGTGCTTGCCACATGTCGAGGAGTTGTCTTAGCACTCATAAGGCGCTTCCAGCAGCTGCGGCTTTTCATCAACTCAAGTGTGAGGACTAGGCGCAGTAAAGTGATGTAGCAAAAAGTCAAGTCACTCTATCCTTCCTGTTCCTTTGCACGCTTTATTACTGAAACAGATAGCCTCTCAACAATCAAAAACTGTCCCTTTTGCAGATAGCTTTGTTAACATCGTAGCAGAGAACGCAGTCTGTGGCTGGATCCTGTGCTCTCCTGTTCTCATCCTGGGTGATGATGATCAATCAAGGAGGCGCACTACAAGAGACTGCAGAAAAAAAAAAAAGAAACGAAGCACAAGGAAAAAAATGCTGCCATTCTGCTGCAGCTAGTACGAGCCTGTGCACAGATCTTGTGCGTGCCTCATGAAACAGCCGAGAGTTAATTTCTCCTCTTGCCAACACCCCTCAAAAATGTTATAACAGACATTGCATCATCTCCTTAAGGGGCCCCCTAGTGGAAGCAAAACTAGGCGCCCCGTCTTCCTGGGTTTCAGTCAGCGATGTGCTTTACGGTTTAGCTGGCCAGCCTGATAGACCTGTGCTTGCAGAGCTGGAAGGAAGGGTGCACCCGAGGGCTGCTGTCCAGAGTGGGGTTGGAGGTAGCGATATCCTTCAGGTAGTTCCGGTGCAGACTTCACTGCATTGCTCGTTTGTGTTGTGGCAGAGAGGCTTTTCTCTCTCTCGTACGCTGCCCTCACGAAATGTTGGCCCAACGGAGGAAGGCTGGCAGGTCCCGTACGGGCACATTGTGTGTCAGGGCTTTCACGCACAGGTTCCGGTCCTCAGTGATTAGAACTGTTTCACGGTATAGCTTCACCGGTGCATCTGCCAGAAGAACAAAAGTGCCTGGTAAGCATAACACTCTTTCTGCAGCTGATAATGTCAATTTTTAATATTAATTCTGGGGTTTTTATGTACTAAAACAACAATATGGGGCGTCCCCCACATGCCATAGTGGGGGACGCCCGATTAATTTTGACCACTTGTATTTAAATAATGTGCATCCAATGACTGCTATATGAGAGTTCTTGCATATTGCCCCCATTGGAATGTAGCTACAACGGATGAGATCTAACGTGCAATATCAAGCTCAGCAGCACAACGCCATAGCCACTGAGATACTGGAACGGGTTACTGAATGTCAAACAAAACAAGCAAGGTTAACTCGCATGATGTAACAACCACAAGCCATACCTTGTATAGACTGTAGTGCTTATGAACCTGTTGTAAGAGCCAATTCTTTGATCTAACATCTCAAAACATCCTACTGTCTTCAGCATTATCTATGGGCTTAGCCCCCCCCCCCAACACGTCACTGCTTTATAAGTACCCTAATCGGCTACCAAGAACTTCAGGCTAGGTGAAAGTTCAGATTGCCCGCAGTTGCTGCATACAACTCCCTGTTCCTGCTGTGACCGCCTTCTTGCCGATGCCACAAATGCCCTTACACACCTAAATAGTACTAAACATTTTTTTTTCCTAAACCAACTCGTCACTTCATTGCCTTGTCCAGTCAGAGCCCCACGTGAGGTACTTTTCACGCTGCTCAAGAATCCTTCAGTGTGAACGCAAACAAGGTTAACTGACCTTAATCAATCCGCTGCTTTATATAGTTCATGATCTCTTTACCATTCCCAGAATTATGGTATACTCACCAGGCTCCCTAGGAAGTGCATGCTCCGTACGATCATTGCAAAGCAGCAGGCAGCAAGTCAGGATTTGGTCATCATTGGTCCCCTGCAGTAAATTGAGAGAAATGTGGTTGATTAATTGGTGAACTTTTCATGTCTTACAGCTGCAATGTGACTGTGGATGATGAGTGACACTGTACTGGACAGCTCCAGATAAGCATTCTTTCACATGCACACAAGTTTACATAATTTAGGTTATCAGAATTGATATTTTTGCTCTTCATGTGTTCTTGTGCCAGTTGCACTATAGTAATCCTCTACCATGCATGTGCTTCATTTTGCCAGAAGTGTAATCTTACGCTAAGTGCTTTTCCATAGATCGTACAGCTACAGTTCTCTGATGCCAATGCTGCTTGTGGTCAGGATTTGAAGCTCTTGTCTTGGGATCAGTGGAGTAACGCCATAGCAATCGAGCCACCATGGCCAAGTCAGTCATGACAGCAAGGTATACTTATCTAGACTTTTGCTCTCAATAGTACAGGCACCTGACAAATGTCTTATGCAAGAACATGGAATGTTAGGGATATAGTGGCTTGAACAAAAGAAAATTAGTCTAGGAGAGCTAGTTTAGGGACACTAAAAAAATCGAACAGGGTTCTGCTAAGTGCAGATTAACCAACAGGGATCAGTGCTAGGTGCAATCCCATGGAAAAAAAAAGGACGAACAACACACAGTCATGGTGTACCTTGTAGTCGCCAAGATCTTCGCTCCGGAAGCTGATTGTGTCCAGTACGGAGCCCCTGATGGTGATTGCCCGCAGCTTTGGCTCCCGCTGGCCAAACCTTTCCTCCAGATAAGCGAGGGCCGCCCTGGCACTCGAGCCCACCTTCTCACAGTGGTCAGGGCACGGTCCCGGACGAGATCCACCTCGTGCCAGACCATGCAGCTCGTTCAAAACTGCGTACAGGTACATGATAAGCGCGAGTGAAATAAAGAACTCGAGAAGGTTTTCTTTTTGTTTTCTCTTACACAATAAATCAAGCAATAAATGTAGCCCTTAAGCAATACCATTTGCATTGAGTGACTTCCTCTAAGTTGTAACTATCGTAAATCCAAAGCAGCTAAATAACTAAATAATCAGACAATTTTAGTATGATGAAAGAAGCCCACTGCTCTCTTCAGCATTGCTTTTGGTTTGAGAACATAACATCAGCTCACTGCTCCTCAAAGAAGGTGCAAGTAAATGATCCCAGAAAATAAATAGAACAGCTTGAGAGTCCTGCTGACAGCTTGACAATAAGGAACTACAAATGAGTGAGATGAACACCGAAATTCCGAACATGCTTCTAACTTAAGCTACTGAAGGCTAACATGAACGAAAAGTTCAGCATGCATACACACATATTTATCACAATGCAGCTCCTGCAGCAAGAACTAAACCAGCAGGCTAGCTAGTGCAACAGCTGCAGCAGTCGAGGGTATGATGCAACCATCCGTTAGGAAATTACAGTCATGTACTGTAATTTCCTAATGGATGGTTGCATCATACCCTCGACTACTGAGAAGACATGTCCCACCTGTCCCAATTAACATATCCTGTGTTTGGCCCCTATGTAAAGAACATAAATAAGTCTTAATGCGTACAGTGACAGTCTACAGGTAAAAAAGAAAAAAAAGAATAACACTTCTTGTACAGAGCCACATGACTGAACAGGGCTTTGTGCTAAGAGTGAGATCATTTTTCTTTTAAAATGTTTGTTTGACTCTATCTTGATGTTACTCTATTCACTTCTTAACATCAAGGCAGACACATAAGGTTGCTGCCTTAGCTGCTCAAGCACATTTATGCTGAGAGGGCAGGCAGACACTGGCTCAGCACCGAGGAGGTAGGAACAAAGAGGCAGGATGAGTAAATAACATAAACGCTTGAAGATATGAAAAAAAAAAAAAACAAGGGAGAAAGAATGGGGACACACAGAAGACGCTGGTGATAAGCACAGGCTTTTGACTTCCTCATGCCCCACCGAATCATAACAGGTCGCAACAAATCACACAAAGTTGATAAAAGAAAAACGGCACATTTTTTTTTTTTTTTTCAATTCGGGCAGTACTCAAGTTCTGCGGCCGGAGCCACCACCGTTCGGCCGCCAAGTTGGCTGACTCGCAGGACACGACACGTTTGCGGTAAAGCCCACCTCTCGCACGTAAGACGACGACGCTTCTCCACCGACGGCGGTCGGTCAAGTCGCGCTACGCGCGGCACGCTTTCCCGAAAGGTTGCGTCGCGGCAGATGCAACCAGCAGCAATGGCACACGAGAAGAGGTCGGGACGGGTTCACAAGTAGTGCCGTGGACGGGGTGGGGAGCCACCGCTGTGCTGCGCTTTCCCATTACCACGAGGGTCATCATGAACGGAAAAAACGAGACAGGCCGCCGCGTTCCTTCAATAGTAGCCCCCTCTTCTCGGCCTCATCCTTTTCCGACACCCCGTGGCGAACAACAAGCGCTCGCTCGCGGCGGCTTCATTTAATTTGCGCCTTCACGAGCGCAGCGGCGCAAGAAGCAGCCACCGCCACCACCTCGAGAGCCGCGCGCTCGGAACAAACGGGGCAAGCACCGGAGAAAACAACGAGGCGGAGAGAAAAGAGAGCGGCGAACGCGAGGCGGCCACCGGTGCTTCGTTAGCCGCTAGCAAGAACGCCGTCGAAGAGGCGCGTTCGCTCACTCGCAGACACCGACACCGCCCGCCCAATGAATAAAACCCCCGCCGCCGCCTCGCTCCAACGGCAGCGGCTGACGAGAAGAAAGCGAACCGCAACGGATGCCATTGCCCTTGGGCCGCCGCTTTATAACATCACGGCCAGGATCGTCTAAGCGGCGCCTGCCGTGTGAATTTCGGGACGCAGAGTGGACGGCGAAGTCTGGCCTGTCTCAACCGTGAGAAGAAGCTAGAATAGCGGCACGCAGGCAGAGGGAGGGGGCTACAACTTCTACGGACAAAACCCGCTGCAGAATCGAATTGGCGCAATTATGGAAACATTCCTCCCTTTGTTGCACTATAAGGGCAATGCAAAAAGCAATCGGGTGGCGCCGCATTTCCGTGCATAAGCTCTCGAGATGTGCCGCCTTCGGAGAAAACTTCCGCGATCAACTTTCAGCTTCGCGAGTCGGAACGTGGAGTTTGAATAGGTCAGTCCGACCTCAAGGGAGACTCGTTCCAACGCCAAAGCGAACGCTGTGCCAGACGTTCAAGTAAAATAAATTAATAATAATAAAGAAAGAACAACAATGGCGATACAGAACCGTGCTAGTGCTAAGCTCTTGCACTGCGATGAAGTGACTAAACATGAACAGACGTGGCGGAGAAGCCTGCTGCATCGCGGCAAGTTTTCCCGCAGCGACGCTTTCCGCAAGGTGAAAGCTCCACGAGCGAATCGAGTTGTTACCGCGTCCCCACGTTCAAGAACGTCACGACACTGTGCAAGTCTGTCGGCTTCGAGTCGTAACTTAAATAACGCAAAAATGAGCACGACGCTCAGCCACTAACACCACACGGCGCTTCCGGAAACCGCGTGTTGAAGACGTCTGCCCAGCGGTCGATTTAGGCACCACTGGCCTCCTTGAAGCCCTTGCGTTCGGCGAGAGCAGTGGAAAAGTAAACATGTCCGCAATAGCGATTAGTAAGAGGCGATTGGAAGATTGTTGGAAGTAGGGAAACGACAAGAAACGGAGACGTACAAAAGCAAAGTTCGCAATAGGGGATCAGAAAATTTGGTTGTGGCAGTTCATAGGTTGTTGTTGTTTTTTTTTTTAAACCTAGGTAGGACATTAGGCAGTATAATAGCAAGAGCATGGCGTCGTAACCCACCGCCCCGTTCCAAAGAGGACGCTCATAACATCCATCCATCCATCCATGTTTACACAGCGCACATCGACGCGCTGCACAATCCGTGAAACGCATCAAAAGTAGTAAAGTGTGGGAGAAGGATGCTATAGCTCGGATTTTATCGCGTGCGTGGAAAGCAGAAGCACCCCCCCCCCCCCCCTTCCCCGAAGCAAAGCAAAGCAAGAATCTCACCCTTCACTTGAGCGTGCGAAACGCTCTGGGTCCTCAAAACCGTGCGTGAGTCAAGCTTCCCTAAGCTTTGCCAACTACTGGGTTTCGGCCGTCTAACTTAACAACCTACGCGTTCGTTTGAAGTTTCTCCGCACGACCACTACGCGGACCTCGGTCAGTCCTTTCGTCAATCGAAACGCCACTGATGCAGTGAAACAACAAAACAAAGCTAGCCTGAAAAAAGAAAGAAAAAAGAACACAATGAAACAAACAGCGGGCCCGACGTTTCCGGGTGACACCAGAAAATTCAGCCTTCGCACAACTGGAGACGAGACTCGACCGTGGCCCTGACCTTCAAGTTTCAATGGGACACGGAAGAATGGAAGGGAGATACGACCTCCTTAATTGCGTAGCACACCTTTTCTGCTGCACGAAGCAAAAGGGCAGCAGTGGGGGTGGGGTTAGAAGATGCGACGTGACACCCGCCACATGAGATATTTTTTTTTTTTCTCTCGTTCGAGCTAATTCGCTCAGGCGCGGAAGACGAACGCGAAGCAGGTCGCTTTAATTCGGCACGCGCGCTGCCCGCCACAGCGCACGTCCGTGTACAGTAGGTCCGAGCGGTAGCCCGTCCGGCAGGCGAACGAAACAAAGCCTCCCTTCAGTCAGCCACCGCTGCATGCACGTTCAAGGAGCGATACAAAGGAGAACCGAAAGGGCAGCATCAAGCAGCGGCGGGCTCGTATAATGCAGGCACGCGGAAGTCCCGGGACGGCTCTGTTCTCGTCCCATTACGAGAGCTGGTGGAAGAAGAGCGCGGCCAAAGCCGCCGCCTCTGCTCCTACGTGCGTGCGTATACAGCAGCGAAAAAAAAAACATAGAAAGGTGCGCGTATCTGTACCACCTCCTCAGGGTCGCCGCGACATCGCGCAACGCGCGTGCCAACCAAGGTGGAGCGGACCGCGAAGGCTGCGTGCTATGAACCCGCAGCGCCGAGCGCTGCGGCTGCAACGGACACGGTATCGACACGCCTTGGCCAGCGCCCGTTCGCGCAGGGGATACTCTCCCTACCGACATCCACCCTGGGCGAGCGCAGGTGAGCGGGCTCCTCCGCGGAGGCAGTGAGTCCCGTTTAGTCCGAGAGAGAGAGAGAGAGGAAAAAGAAAAGGTTCCTCGTGTCCGTAATAGCCACGAAATGGAGGAGCGGAGAAAGAAAAAAAAGTACCGGGAGGAGCAAATTTCAATCGGTTCCAATCGGAAATGGAGCGCAGTGGTGGTGGCAGTGGTGCAGCTCGCCATGCGTGTGTGTGTGCGCGCGCGCGCCGCTGCATGAGGTCTCCTCATCCATCACCATCACACCACGCGCGCTCGAGTCCGGATGGCGCGGAAGAGCTCTCTTCGCACTTTTGGACTCCGTCTTTTTGTCCGTTCTTCGACGAAGACAGTGCGAGAGGAAAAAGGTAAAATAAATGTACAGTGGAGAAACGTGCGACGGGTTCGGGGCGGGGCGGCGGAAGAACTGAAGACGGTGGCAGGAAGAATAGAGAGGGATGGGGGAGTGTGGGGGGGGGGGGGGGCAGCTTGGCTTGTTTTCGTAGTCAGGGGCACCAAGGTTGTTGCCTCGATGGTTCCTGGTCGCCGTGGTGGTGGTGGTGGTGATCGGTGGCGGTCGTACGCCGGACTGCTGGCGAAGAGGAAGTGCCTCAGCCTGTCCGTTCAGAAGAGACGAAGAGTGGCGAAGAAGAAAAAAGAAGAGAAAAGGCCGCAATACGAACCAAGAAAGACGCATGCGAGGGGGGGCCAACCAAAGTGAGAATGGAAGATGCCACTCGGGAGAACACGCTAAAGACAGACGGCTGAATCGCGTGATACACCACACAGGCGCGCGCGCGCGCGCCCACAGCACACACACACAACACATGGAAGCAGGAAGAGAAACCCGCTAGAAGGGCGTTCCCTCCTTCCACCGAAGGTTCTCCGAGCCGTTCCTAGTCCTCCCCCCTCCCTTTTTATTTCGAGACCCTCCCCGCCGAAAACGCTGCTCCGACAAAGAGACCGCCGAGAGTGCGGGCGAGCGGTCATCACAGTGGGAGGCATAAACAATTATAAACGCCGTATTATCCTTTAAACGACGCGTCCGCGAGATGACCACGACGCGCCGACGGCAGCGGCGGATTGCGACAGATAATCGCGTCTCGCCGTTCCCGAGTCAAGGTCGTCGTCACCAACGCCGCTCGCTCTGCCGGACGACAGCCTTTTGTGCGCTCCGTCGCGTGAGTTGCGTGCACCATTGTGTCGGCGCCAGGGCGTGTTGAGAGAAATCACGCTTAGCGAGACGTTACTGCACACACGCACCGTGCAAAAGCGATAAGGACCGCGCAACGACCGGTCGAAAGGAAAATGCTGGGCGTGCGACACGTCAAGTCGACACAAAAGACGACAGTGTGGAATGGAGAGCAAATGGGCGAGTAGACAAAATTCTAGCCGACACCGCGAGGAAGAATCGGCGTCGACCAAGCTATGTAAACGCGTAGAGCAGGCGTGCGATGGGCTTTTCGGGTGATCGAATCGGTGCTGAGGCACAATAATATGGAATTATAACCATTCGAATTGCGAGTGCAACTCTACCTAATAGAGGCGTAAGAAACTGAGACATCACAGGAGCTCCGTGGCTAAGCTGAGATGCCGTGAATAGTGTGATCTCCGTTTCGTAACAGACCGTACTTTCTGAGCAAACACAGGCAATGTTGGCGGTACTGAGCATATGAAATTACCGACGCAGTCTGGCTTCGGCTCGCGTAGGACTTGAGTAACTGGATATCTTTTGGATTCGTGCTGCAGCGGGAACGCCGAAGTATACAAGGTCTGTCATCTTCAGATTTTTCTCCGCTCCTTTCAGAAATAGTAATCAAGCCACGCCTCAAATATTGAAACATTTTACACTCTTGCGGATCGTGCCTTACGCGGTCAATCTACACCTGTGGCCGACCTATGTTTAAGCATTCACTGCATTGAACACGCTAAAGCGCACAAGTGTGTTGATTTGACACGATGCCGAGCACAAAGCACCTGGCTGCCGGTGTCGTTGGGGGCTGGAAACACGATGTACGTGAGGTGAGGCCATTTGACAGCTTTATGCAGAAACTCAAGTTTTCTACACAGACGAGGTATAGACCTCGGATGCGACATCAAAAAGATGAGACGCAGGGATAAGCTCAGTTTAATAAACACGCTAGCAAATAAACAGTAAGGATACGTGGACTCCACGGAAAGGCAGCGACGCTTTGAATTATATGACGTTGTTCCATTATCCGCCGTATTAGACACCGGCGCAGTTGTTAACGGTGATGGCAGACTACTTACGCAGCCTGTCCGTTCCTTCTTTTCCTTAGCCATTCTATACACCTCCCCGGTGGAAGCCAGTGTCATCTTGCGTCGACTGCAAGGGTTCTTGCAAGCCGTGTAGGACGCATGCGGGTACCTCACGACCAGCAACTAACCACACTAGCAACTTAACGACAAGGATGCCGAGACGCCAATCTTCCCAACCCGCGTACGAATGCGCCCCACCTCCCATAGCAATTTGCGAAAGCAGAGTCTAGACGACCACCCGGTGTCCATGCACCCAGGTTGGAATCCGGGTCCGCCATACCAGCGAGTCTCCGCTCTCTAGGTTACCAATGATTACTGCAGCATTTGAGCGCCGAGAATTATGTACTCAAGCCGGAATAATAGTACACTACTTCATGTACAATTTAGCGATCGGAAACCACACTGGGATAAGAAAAGTGCACCGGCTTAATTCTACCATCTGTCGTTCAAATATCGATACTCGAGTGCCTACGCATGCCGCCTTTACGAAAACACTGCCGGAACTCTAACCCCGCAACAAGCAGCACAACACTATAGATGTCGAGTCGCAACAGTGGGTAGGGCGCACCGTATCCGAGTGCAAGGGGAGCGATTGGCTATCATGCAAGGGAACACTTCGGTTGACTTATTTTTTTAATATACATACACCACAAATGCAAGACAACCAAGGAATACTCAAGTTACGAAGAAGCAGGGAGAACTCTAAAGCACTTTGCGCAACGTCTCCGACCTCCCGGCAGGCTACCCGGCGTTACGACACATAAAAAGCGACAGTTAGAAGTGCACTTACCCTCATGGGCTTGGTGCTAATAAAACACGTCAGGATAAAAAGAAAGAAAGCAAGACTTATCACGCAGCTAACAGTGAAATATAGTTACCTCCGACTACGAGTGCGCGCAGCAAAGGTGCTAAGATTCCGGACGTATTTATCTGTTCCTCATAGACGAGCGCTCGCACGTCTGACGCGCGAGCGCTTGTATCGGTGTTTTACGTTACGACCTCGGTATCAACCGCAGGACGTGCTGCTTGCCCTGCCACCACTGGACGTCGCTCGCCGGTCAGCCGGCAGGGCTTCCTGCGGCGCTCGGTTACGATACGCTGCGGCGAACTAGCGGGCCGACGGCGCCGGAGATTTCGGGTAGGGGGGGGGGGAGGGGGGAGGCAGGCACTGCCGCCGCATCCTCGGCTGACTTTCTTCTCCAGCGGCCGGCCAGCGCGTGAACGCGCGCGCTCCCGGCGAACAAAAGCGGTGGGGCCTGCCTGCCTTCCCCCACCGCCCGTTTAACGCTTCCGGTGTGAATGGCCGCTCCCCAGCGCTAGCGCCGCCGCCCCTACAGAAGCAGCAGCAGGTACCAGCCACCAAGGAGCAACGGCGGCTATTCCTCGGCCGGGCGCAATAATAATGGCCGATGCACGGCCGTTCACTTCTTCGCTTGGAGGTCGGAGCCAGCCGCGTATCGGGCGTTCCGTGGTAACGGCCTCGATTTCGCTGCCAAGGTGAAAGTCTGCTCTCCTGAAGGAACACCCTTTCCCCGCATTCGAACTACGCTCCATGATATTTTGTTCGTTCGTTTCTCCCTCTTTCAGCCAGTTGAAAGTGATCTGATCCTTCTCGGGTTTCTCGTATCACAACAGAAACGTGGGCAGCTACTGCTCGACGGTCAACTGACCATTAACGCCTTTCACAAGACGAACCATCCCATTAAATGACTCAGCTTCTTCGTCGCTACGAAAGGTGTGCATGGAGAGAGAGAGAGAGAGAGAGAATGAAGGCCACTTTCGAAGTTAATAAGGCGTTACATGAGCGTATAACGAGCCATCCTGCACAGCATAGTCGAGAACACTGTATAACTGAGTGACGGAGAAAAAGCGTTCGGGCCCGTCCGTGCGACTAACCTGCTGGCTCAAAACTGGTGTGCAGATAATAGGAGGGCAATGTGCCCAGTATGCATGTGCCAAGCTCATCTTCTTCGGGTAGCATCAGTGATATCGACAGCAGCGCCAATATTCTAGAAGGTCGGTCTTGGACATCAGCCTTACCCTGCACTGACAGACCGCGTACTGACGCGCGACGACCTCATTCACGTGACACCACGGACATTTTCTTCAACTCCTTCTAAGGTCACTAATTCGACCAGAACCAGTGCACTATCCATCTCCTGGCTACGAAATCGTCGCACGATAAGGCACGTTCGGCACCCATTACGTTACCGTCGAAGGACCTCTAGCGGTATATCTCCGTTTACTTAGAGATCAGAAAAAAAAAAACGATTTTGATTATCCGATGGATTTGTACTGCCGCGTGCTCTTTGCTTGTGATGGGTTTATGACTGCTTTCCTTTGCGCTAGTCCATTTTATCTGCGTCACGAGATAGTAGCCGATATCGGGCCCGTCGCTGTTAACGAGAAACGCGTAGCAAAGTATCGAATTGCCCGATGACTGGCAGTTGATATAAAATGCACGACGACGCCCAATGAAAAACTAACCAATTACGTAAAAGCCGCGCGCTTCGATCCGGCGAGACAGTCGGCCGTGCCCTCAGCATCGCCATTATGGCTAGCGAGTGGCGCTTTTTTCTTAGGGGCATTAGCTTTATTGCGTAACAATCAAGCTTCTGTCTCAAGCTAATTACTTGATTACGTGCCTACATGTGCCCTTCACTTCCGCGTGGCGACACCACAGCAACGATAACAGTACAACCGGTCTCTAGGAATCAATGGCTTTGCTTTATCAGTCTGGCTTATCCGGAGATCCGCATTCATGGGGTCCTACTCGCGGTTAATAGCACGTTGCTAGTCCGCCGCATCTCTGACACGCCGGCGTCAGGAGCGATAAGCGGTCGTCGATCCCACGCACTAACACTTCCGAGACTTCCGGGTCACCGCCTCCCACAGACGACAAGGCCCTGTACCGTCACCGGCCGAAGTAGGCCCAATCCGCCTCGCTGCCACATCGGAAACATTCCAAGCAAAAAACAACTCCACTCCGTGCGCCATCGAGCAATCATCAAATGAAGACGAAATTATTCACGAACGGGTTAGGTTCTTCGTCATGATCGGCCGGTCCAAACTATCACAAAAGGACAAGCTAAGGAAGGGGAATTATATGGGAGGGGGCTGGAGAGCGTATGCGGTACACTACGGGGGAACGGTGTGCCGCCGCGAGCAAGTGCAGCAGCGCACGCTTGGTTTTTAATGGTTCCGGTAGCGGCGCGCAGCAACACTTCGCTACGCCTCCATCGCCTGCGCGAAGAAGGGCGACACTTCGAGCCCGAGGAAAAAACAAAATAGCAGGAAGAGCGAGAGGATGAAGTCGCTCTGAGCCAAAGGGACCATAAAACCCGCGTCGCTCTCCCTCTCTACGCCGTCCACGGTATAAAACTCCAGGGCGAACTCGAATGCGCGTTTTCCCCTTCACGGACGCGTGATAAGCCTCACCCCTTCAAAAGATTTCGCCGCCGCGGGCCCGCCGCTTTCTTTGTTCTTTTTCTCGTCTCTCCTCAACGGTACGCGCGAACCACTCCCCCTCACCCCCCCCCCCCAAAAAAAAAGCAGAAAAACACGAAAAAGCATAAAAGGAGAGAAAGGCACGCTAACGGAAACAGACAAGACAAAAGAAGAAAGTTTGCGAGGACACAGGAATCCCGATCCCGCACACAGGATACTGCCAGAAAGCGCGAGCTCCGAACTAGCTTTTCTATCCGCATACTTCTCGCAACGCGCGCACTCCCGGGCTACCACAGTTCGCGACGCGCTCGGCCATCAAGAGCGGTGGCGCGGCGCCATGCGGGACAGATAGCCATTACAGGAGCCGCCAAAGGTGTCGTTATAGTCGCGACACTTCGGCGATAACACGCGTGTGCGTGTGTGTGCGTGCGCGCGCGCAATCGTGTCTAGCCCGATCTTTCCCCCGTGAGGCTCGGAGGAAAAGAGGAAAGGATCCGCGTGAGAGAGCACTCCGCGGTTGCTGTTTATCTTCAAGTGGCGCAAATGATGCGAAGAAAAAAACAAGAAAAAAAAAGGACAAAGGGCGCCGCTCCGGCAGGTCGCACACACGGTGGACCCCCCCAAAAAAGGCGGCAAACGCACAGATTGAACCAAATTGGGAAGTGATTAGGCGAGATTCCTTTCGCGGCGACGTCGCGCGCTAGTTCGGCGCGACAAACACGCGCTATGCGTGCAGTCACCGACTCGTGACATGAGAAAAAAGAAGAAGACAGTTTCGTTGACGACGGCAAAGGTGGCGTCCTTAAATGCCGCACTCTTGCATAAGCGACGCGCAGACCACTAGCCAGGAAAGCTCATTACGAGAACTTCGCCGTCGAAGTGAAATTTATCGACGCGACCGAAGAAAAGAGAAAAGGTAAAGTGAGTTACGGCGTTAATTAAAAGAGGCGGCAATTTCCGGGAATTCCCCCTCGGCAGCGGGATTATAGCGCGCCTGGAGTGAGGAGAAGCTCCCGCAGGTATATGGAGAGCAGTGTATAATAGTTACACGGACCACTAATCTCGGAGGAACGGGTGTCACTATCTCGCAAGCCTAGGCTTAATTTGCGGCCACGCGGTCGGCATGCCCATTAACGTGCTGCTGCTACACCTGCGAAAGTACCGACGCATATTAAAGAACTGTGCCAATGCGGATTTGGAAAGCCAACTAAGAGCTCTCTTCTAAGAACCGTGCCTTCTCTTATTAACGGCTTACAAGAAACAACCGCGTCTGAGGAAATAAATCTTCCTTTCTTTCTCCCTCGGCACCAGCCGCACTGAGTGCATATATCTTTTCGGCCGAGAACGGCAGCGCTTTGACCTGACGAACAGAAACGGTCGTCGGACCGGCGGCGATCTGCACAGACGAGGAACGACGCCAGTGACATAACTAATCGCTATCCCAAGTTTGCCGGGTCACTAGACTATGAGCAAGATGGAACTTCGCGTACATGAGGCGCAGCAAGCTGCCGTCTGCCGAAGGTTTACGATAATTAATTAGTCCCAATAACAAGGAAGGAGCTGCCATGTTGCAGGCGAACAGACAGCGGAATGCTGTCTCTTCCGCTGATAAATAGCGTCTCTTACAAATTTAGCCCGAGGGAAACGTGGTTTGGGAGTTCGACGCACTGGGCAATAGTCGGTGATGTTCCACTGCACTAGAGCTCGAAAGCATGCAGACGCAAGCAGCTCCAATACAAAGTTTGTCCTTAAGTTGTAGTCTCCTGCTGTGACGCAGTAAAGGTTCCCGAAATCTGCAAGGCTAAATCCTTGGCGCTTTCAAGACTAAACATAGTTATCTATATACTCATAAAAGTATGCAGAAACTCCACTGGAATCGTCTAAGTATGCGTAAGCATACCACCCAATTTCAGTTGACTCACCCCGAAGTTTAGGTTGGCCAACATCCAAAGTTAAGTTGGGCCACCCTAAATTTCAAGTTGTCCAAGCCCCAAATTTCAGTCGGGCTTCCCTAAATTTAAAGTTGACCTACCCTCTTATTTCAATTTGGCCCACCACCAAATTTCAGTTGGCCCACCCCTACAATAGGCTTCCCCATGCATTTCTTATGGAGCCCTATCCCTACGAGAATTCTCTCCGATAAATTTTATGTTGTTATTTGGTTTTGATTGTTCCGTATTGCAATAAAGCTACCGATCATCTCCATGTACACAATTATAACAATTAAATGTATTCGCAAATTGCGCATTTTGTGAAGATACAAGGCATTACACTTTTCCCATGATGGGCTGGGGCACTCGCCAAAAGAATGCTTACGGATTAAAAACTTTACTAGGCCCGAGCAGGCACAGTAAAAATCTGTGACGCAATGGCGAGCTGTTGAGAGAACTTCAAAGCCGTGTCGCCACCCCCTTCTTTCGTTCTTGCGTGGTTTCTGGCTCACAGAGTCTCCGCTTATGATGATAATGGTTTTTTCTGTATTGCAGAGCAATTTATTACCACTCCTCAATTTATTTTCATTTTTCACTCCCCTTAAAGTTGTGCTTCGCGATAACCAAAACAGACCCAGAACTGTGCCAAAAAGCTCCGTTATGCTTAACATGCCACAACTTATCTCTAGAAGCGTTGCAGATGCTGTTAAATGCGGAGACGTTGCAAGGTTGCCTGTAACCTGATCAAGGCTCCAAAACAGACAGAAAACTGTGCCAAAAAGCTCCGTTATGCTTAACATGCCACAACTTATCTCCAGAAGCGTTGCAGATGCTGTTAAATGCGGAGACGTTGCAAGGTTGCCTGTAACCGGATCAAGGCTGTTTCCTCGCGCGGACGCTGCTAATCTACCCGTACAATAATGGCAGGCGGTGCCATTGCACCATTGTGACAACTGCTGCACAGAATTGTATGTATAGAATGCAGAAACATTAAATTCTACGCAACATAATGGTGACAGAGCTGAACCACCGGTCTACAAGAACGAGCGAGCCAAGTACAAAGAGAGCCAAAGAATCACTAAAGCCAGATAACCTGTGTCTGCAGCAGAGCGCATGAGTTATTGCATTCCAATTCAACACCAGTGCTTTCCATCGTTGCCCACAGCTATAAAACGGTAGCAGAGTTAGCTTCTGGGTACCTACCTACCTACCTACAAGGTAGGTATTTGTATAAAACTCTATTGCAAAAAGAGAGCTAGAGAAAGAAATGGTGCGAAAATAAATGGACTCGGCACTTCAACAGGTGAGTCTGCCCTTGACAGGGACATCATCCAGGCATTGCCGAGTATACAGGCCAACCTGTGGGTGGCATGCACTCTAATGTGCAGTCATTACACTCACAGAGTTTCCTACAATATACTAGAGGGAAGTCTGGCACTGCAATCGTTGAGCCATCATGGGAATGATGGGACGTAAATGGATTTGTCCGACCTACGTGCTTGTGGATTCGTTTATTATGCTTTGTGTGCTTTCATTGTCATAAATTTCCATGGAGGAAGGAAAAAAGATAGGAGGGAGCTTACCGCAACGCGATAAAAGCCAAACCTGTTGGCCTGACACGTGATCGCATGTCAAAGTGCGCGGTTGGTTTTAGTGTTCCCGCTCTGCAGGCAGAACCACGGCAGGGCAGCCGAACAAACGCGCACCGAATAAAACTTACTGGCATAGCTACTGAGAACCAAATGTCTCAGCAAATCTCAATTCTTGCTGTGGGATCTCGATACAAGGGGTCACCTGTTGGGCCCCCACTGTGGCTTCACGGAGCATTCCCTTGCCAAGGCTGGCTGCATGATGTAATGCTCCCTCTTATATTTTTCCTTCCTCCATGTAAATTTCAGAGCAATCCATACTTTTGTAGGTGCAGAAAACGCTGTGAACACTCACAATTGCTACCAAAGAGCCAATTGCAGAAATGTACTGTGCACAAACAAGAAAGGTATTTTCCAACCAAACTTGCTTAAGAGAGCTGATTTTGCCTCACAGATACATGGTCGACGTGTTGCTTTGTGTTACTGATTTTAGGGTGAAGTCCCAACGTCATAGCGAATTTTATCGCAGATCACGTCATCAATACTCACCCGAAGATAACACTTTCGTCTGGAACACGCAGCTTTTATTTTGTAAGAAGCCTAGTATTTACATAAACAAAGCAAGAACACTTGATCTGTGTAAGCACTAAAACTTGATTCGGCGAGAAGCGGTCAAACTTATGCGTTGTTTTTCACCCAAATATTGTAGTACTTCCGCGGGAGAAGAAATGAAGGCGGGGCCGATATGGGAGAATGCAAGGAAGGAATTTCGCTGGAGGAGGCTAGATGGGGCAAGTGGAGAGAGTCTCTCCTGGCAGTGGCACTCGCCTCCAGAAATCATGGGTTTGTGGCATTGAACTATTTCTATCTGGGCTATTAATGCAACAATTTTTTTAATTTTGACGGCTGAATGCTCCTTAGAGGGCACGTAACTACTTTCAGTGTACAACCAAAACTTCCATGGGGCATGGTGAGGGGCACTTTAAGTGACAACACCAGAAAGAGCACACAAAAGTTTTTCAGAACTGGGTGGAAAGAGTGCCTGGCAATACGAACTACGACACAGATTTGGCCGGCTACGTCAGAGGCTGGGTGGAATAAGGACAGAAGGATGGGCTGGTGCGGTCACGGCCTGACAGCGCAGCAAAGGGGGCGGGACAAACTCGGTCTCGTCATTTTCATCGCCTTTGCGTCTACCCGTCATACCCTGGTTTCATTCTTGCAAAATAGGTAAAGCGAGCAAACGAACGACACCGCGAGCTGTACAAAGTACAACGGCGCCACTGGTCCGAACAGGGGTGTTAGTTCTCCGTTCCGGCTGTCGGCTGACAGGACCGGCGACTACGTGGCGCTGCGCGGTGCTCGCCTCGCGCAATAAATCGACCGACAGGGCCTAGGTAATGCGCGCGCAAGCACTCGGGGCTAATCGGTCCTCCGTGGGGCAAGGGAAGCAAGAATCCAGTGAAGACGCAAGCGCGCACACTAACAGGGAAACAAAGAGGGGCGTTGCACGAAGCCCACTTGTCTGCACGTAAAAGTCCGAGAACTGTTTCGGCTCAAACGAGGTAGGCCGAGCGTGCATGATTACACTGACGGCTCAATGTCAAGGCGAGAGGTACAACCCTTTCGACGAGCAAGGGCGGAACCAAGTCGGCGGCGGCACTCGGGGCTACTCGTTAGCCCGCGTGATTGCGTCGAGGAGGGGACGAGGGGGTGGGGGGTGGGGGGAAGGACGAGGAGAAAGCTACAAGCGCGTGCGGTGAAAGTGACAACGATCTGATTTTCGCCGAAAACCCGCATTAGCCGCCGCCGCCGCCGCCGGGCCCCAGCGCAGGGGCCTCCGGAAGCCATTCATCACTCGGCAGGCCGGCAAGTGCCGACGCCGTCGATACACATCGGGGCCGTCATACGCGAGCGGACGCGAGGTTTTATGTCTTCGGCGTGCGGCATGCGCGCGGTGTGAGCGCGCTCCGTCCCCGGCGTGCGCAGGCACACGTGCGCGAGTGTAGAACACGCGGTGCAGTAACCTGCAGCCACGCGAAGACGCATCGGCACCGCCGACCGGATCTACGGGCGAGGAAGGGTTGAGCCGCGAGCGGTCTCCTTTTCTTTTTTTTTTTTTTCTGAACGCGCAGGCAGCGATGCGAGTGAGGAGGAAGGCGCGCGGACGATCACTCTTCCCGAACAGCGGCGATGCGGTTGAGATGGGCGCGGCCCGCGAGGAGTAATATTTCGCGGCCATCTTCGACAAACATTCCCTTCGGCAAACATAATTCGCGCAAGTTTGCTTCGACGCTAAGGCAAGGGTCGTGAGAATGGAAACACGGCCTTCAGGGGGTCGGCAATGAGAGAGAGAGAGAGAGAGAGATCCGGAACACGGACGCCGCTGCACGGGAGAAGACGAAGTGGAAGTTTGGTTTATGGAAGATCCGACCGACACTCTCAGCGCGGTTGCAGCGGCCGACGAATACATCGGCGACAATACGTAGGAATACGTGAGCTGAGCTGGCGCGTTTTCTACATTCGTATTATGGGAAAATGCGAGAGCAACATGTAAAACGGGGGGGTTCTGCAGCGTACCGCGGTAGCACGCTCGACGAAACGGTTGTACAAGAGCACAAAAAAATCGAACTCTCATACAGTACAGGTCAAACATATATGAGATGCCCTTAATTGATATTTCAGCGAAATTCACTTCCATATTTCATCTCTCCTAGGATAAAAGCAGCATTTCGTCTGACAGCCTAACCACACAGAACACGACCTACTAAACCTCGCGTGCAATCTGAGCTGTAATCGACGTAGGAGCACTACAGTTAGGTTTAATATTAAACTTCAGAATCACGCATTGCTGACGACCTATTTCCGAGGGCAAGAGGTCCCAGTCGAAAGTTTTCGGCGCAGTACAGCTGCAATTTCAAAGCGAATGATTTTGTTTCTCCACAAACCAAATCGTATCCGCCAATGGCCGCCAATAATCCGAAAATCTTCATTCGAGTAATTGCTCGTCAAACCCCTTCTTCTTTTTCTTACTTTCTTCACTGACAGAGGCGACGGCAGCCACAGCACCTTAACGTTCACTCCGTATAGTTACCACCCGACTCGCGCTCATCACAGAGCTGCCCTGCTTAGAACAACCCACTTTCGGCGATTACACGGGCAAGCGAGTCGAGCAGCAGCAGCAGCTGCAATCCCTCACCAGTTGAGAAGCACGCAAATCGCTCAGCATGCGCGCGAGAGCTCGCGGTCAGACAAAGCGGGCGCCCACTCACCAACGATGGGCACGTAGACGTTGAAGTGTCCGTCGGCGACCACTTTCTGGACGAGCGGCAGGTGGTCGATGAAGCAGTTGGTGTCCGGTATGAGGAACCGGGGCCGGATTTCCAGCATGGCCGCCTGCTTGCTCCGGTGCTCCTGTAGAACCGCCTGCGAGGCACGCGACGCGACAACGGGTCCTTTAAGTGGCGCCGCATATAAGCAGGCAGTGGGAAAACGTGTCGCGATAGCAGCAATGTTGCGACATGTATGTAGGGCTGTATATCTTACACCAACCCATAGAATCGATAGAAACACGAACACAGAGGAGAAGAACCAACCAGGCCTCGCGGATGGACATCGGAGTAGAAGGCTCCCCACACATTAACAAAATCCTTTAGGTGCCGGTCGAGCTACAAAGGGTAGGCACGACTGGTGGCCGGCCTAGAGGACAGTCACGCAGCCGTGGAGTCTCTTCCGAATATTGCCAGGGAACCTGGGCTATTACACCTGTTGTAGATCCTGCTCCTCGCAACACACTTTATTCCCATCCTCATTACTTGTGCTACATTAAAAAGCCATCCAACCGAAAATAAAGAGTTTCTTCAGTCAATCAATGTGGCGCAATATCCTAGATTGGGAGGGCGCCACATAAATAAGTGACATTATTATACAGAACCGCCTCGTTTGAATTTCCAGTGGAAATTCACTACATGGCAGTAAAATCGGACAAATAAGCTTTCTCTCTGCGCGAATCGTTCACAAAAGTCAGAGACTTTACCTATATATGCACATGGTCGAAAGAAACACTTTAGCATACCCTCCACGCATATCCTCCTCATATGCTTGCACCGTTTGTGCTCCACGTAATGACCCCAACCAAGGAACAAGAAAGTTACCAGAGCACACTGGGTCACCCGAGATGATGTTGCGTATAGGAAATCACAAGGTACCAACGTCATGTTGCTCCAGGCATCAGCAAAACACGGCATTCAGTGCTCAAAAGAGCGCTGCCTTAATGCTATTTGATGAAAGCGATAGCTGCAGAGATAAGCTAACGACGCACATCAATACGCTCCTCTCGCCCTAATGGCGGTGCTATCTCTTCAGGTCTACAACAGAGTCCACTGCTCTCATCAGACTCCGCATCTGCAGCAATGACAGCGGGAGTTCTTAACTAAGACAAACGCCTATGGGTCAAGCGTCATCGCGTCCCCGTGCACAGAACGCACGGGTTACTTATATTGCGATACGTACACACGCGACCAAGGGTCATTAACTCGCCACTGCAGGCACGGACAGCGATAGCGAGTGCGTGCGCGCGCACGCAACCCGCGCAACGCCGGACGTCACGCCCTGGACGTCAACAAACGCGCGTGGCGGCAAACAAAGGAAGGAAGGAGTAGGGGGGCCCAGGCTTCGAAACGTGGCACTGCAGCAACAGGCCGAGTCTAAAGCGCACAACTGGGAGCGACAGCCGGAAACGCAGACCCCCTTCCCTGGCTCGATTCGAAACGAGAACCGCGGGGAAAACGCATCCGTCTCCCCAGTGACCACGGCGCGCTATCCCGACAGCGAGCGCCCTGCGCCACAACAGTCCAGTCAGAGGAGAGGCATCTCGCCAAAGGGTCCAATCTAGCCCTAATCCCCCCCCCCCCTCCTGTCTCGGCTTCTTCCCTTGTAACACAAAAGGGGGCTCCTGGGGGCTCCGAACCCGGCGCGCCGCACTGAGTCACATTTATTTGGAAGCAGCCCGCCCGCCGGCGACCGCGCAGCGGACCACGCTGGAGGAGAAAGCGCGCGCGCGCGCATCTGGACCGGCCGACGCGTCATTTGGCACGGACCCTGTCAACGCGAGCCGGACACCGCGGGAGCTAGGCGCCCGCACTGACCGCCCTGGGCGTCCGTCGTCCCCCGGCTGAATTCGGCGCATGCAGGGTCGGTGCACCAGTGTCCTGGCAGGCAGGCAGAGGGACCAGGAGAAGGACGGAGCAGTGACTCAGTCACCTGATCGTGACTCAACACTTATTTGGGCGCGCACGACCACTGCGCCCCCGCCATCCCCCGGGCGTGCGGTGCCAGCCCGCACGAGATGCGGGGGCGAAGAGCCCTCGGACCCGGAACAACAGCAGTGTAACGCAGAAACAGCACGTGCATTCACGCCGGCCAGCCTGAGTTAATTCGCGGGGAAGTGACGGACGCCGATTGGAACGTGGACACCCCATTTCGAATCCCCCTCCCCACTCCTACCCCCGTTGCCTCCCAACTGCAGCTCCCTCACGTACTACGAAGCTTGCCCAATCCCTCGCTCTCCCCAATCGATTTTATTCGATACACCTCTCCCGCGAATGCCGCAGAGCGTTCGACGCGATTCGTGCAAACTCTATTTGACAGGTGCACCGCCCTGGAGATAATCCGGACACGCCGTAGGAGGCGCGTATATAAGCAAGCACTTCGGTGTAAGTGGTTCGCGGGAAGTCTTTGTGTGCGAGGGAGCAGTGGCTATATGGGAAGGTCCACTTGAGGAGAGCCAGCGGCAGTGTACACACTTCGGAGGTCTGGACAGCGTAAAACGCCGATGGGCAACCAAATTGAGCTCCCAGCACTTCCCAGACACACGGAGAGATGCACCGGACAAAGAACCAACGGCACTGCGTAGTGTCGAGAAGTCCCTCGCAGCCCAAGTCTCGCCCCACACCGCCGGCAACACAATAGGTTACATGCAGTATCCACCCTGCGTCTATAGTATGTAATTCCCTGATTACCTTAGCTGCAAAAATGGCTTGGCACCACACCAATTTTGACACCTGCTCCTGTTCTTAAATGCCTCGAGAGCGGACAGCGAAACTCCCGAACCGTAACAGGAGAGGAGCTCAGGCTCAGACGCGTGGCAAGAAACATACGCGAAAACGCTTCCGACTAGATGATCGTTTCATCCGCCGCTTTCATAATTGAAAATTGATATTTGTGACACACACCGCCTAATCTTTCGGCACAAGAACACGGATGACGAATGAAGCGTACAACGAGTGCGAAAGATAAAACACATTAAACGAAACAAGCAACGGCCGAACGCATTCCGCGCTACATCAGCGGCTGGGTTTCGAGGAACATTAATTGAACTCCACCTATAGCATAAGGCCACCGGGCACACCCGTGGGCACTTAGGCACCGGTTGACGCGTCATCGCTCACGGTGCACAGCAGCACTGTAAAGCAATGGCACGGCGCTGAAACGTCTCTCTTCGAACCGCGCTGAGGGTCAACGTTCCCGCGCATTGCCGGCGAAGCCATGTTTGGGCGAACGAAATCATCTCCACAGCTCGACTGGGGGCGCACATAGCCTAAAGGGGAGAAAAGCGCAGGAGGATAGCGCAGGGGGGTCCGGCCAATGCACGGCCAGAACTGAGCCGGCCATACCTGGAGTGAGCATGACTACAGCCGTAGCCAAAGCAACGGCAGCGAGCCGATGCCGCAGAATATATACACATGTCGCCGCCTACAGGAAGTCCCCGCTCGGCGGCAAGACTGCCGCGCTCGATTTCGAGACGATCCATTAGCGACTTTCCTTGCTGCTTTCTCTCGACTTGTAAGCTGATATAAACAAGTTCCCAAACATGACCTAATCGATTCAGAAGCCCGAAGGCGGAGGAAGGAGCAGACGACGCGGGCTTAATACATGTTAAAGCCGCTTACGCGCGGCCCGTTCTTATAAATCACCTCGAGCCGACCAATTAACTCATTCCAGGAATGCACAGACTTTTTCTTCTTCTATCATAATGACCCGACATAAAGAGCTAGCCGGAAGACAAGCAAGACGGTAGAGGCATACATATGAGAGAGACGTCGAGCTGGTGGCGGGTTAAAGGTAAATACTGCACCTAAACGCCGGCCCCTGTGTAGTGCAGTGATGAAGAAGCAAGCACGGGAGAAGAGACGGCGACAGAAGAGTGCAAAAAAAAAAAAAAGAGGAGCGGCGCTGCGGGTCCACGCACGACGGTGGCTGCCGTAGACCGGCCACGGTAGCCTCGGGCTCTGCGTGAGCGCTCCGGTCTCAGCGAGTCGCGAAACGGGAAGAACCGGAGAGAGCGGGCAGAACGCAACGCACGCGCACACACGCGCTCAAACAAAAGCAAGAGACACGCGCAAGGCGAGTGACCCGCGCAGCACGCCCTTTTCGTGAAGGACTCATCAGACACGAGATCCAGCGCAGGCGCGGCGGCGGCGACTTGCATCAGCAAACCATGCAGCGGCGGCGCAGCAGTAGAGCGGCGGCCCGAGTATAGAAAACGACTCTCGGCTCGCATTCGGACTAATGCGCAATTTGCCCGATTGATTCGAGCGCGAGAGGAAACGCCGCGAGCGTCCGAACGGGAGATCCGAGACCAGAAGGGAGGATCGGATGTAAATGACGAGGACCGAAAAGCCAAACGCGTATAAATCATCGGGTTCTCCCTAGTGATCCGAAACGCTCTCCGATAATTGAATACTGCGTGCAAGGGGCAGGAAGGAGCAGCAGGCGGCGCCGCAGCCGGTGCCAGCGATACACGGGACGTTTCTTTTTCTTTTTTTTTTCTTTCTTTAAGACGCCGTGTCTTAATGTTACACCGGCTCGATAGTATCAAGCCTGAGGCGGCGGTCGGACACGTTAGCAATGAAGACACCGCTGCGTCGTGGCGTATATACGAAGTTAAACGTCCTGCGGCAAACAATATATATATATATATATATATATATATATATATATATATATATATATATATATATATATATATATATATATATATATATATATATATATATATATATAATGCCCTTCGCATCAACAGGTAATTCAAAGAGAGGACGCATACCCGAAAGCTTCCACACATAAACGAAGAAACAGCGCGACACAAAGTGCGCACAATGAAATAAACGGAAACAATAATAACACGGCGCACACACTACTCGTGCCGCATGGCTGCAATGCAACGAGGCAAAGCGCAGAAGAACGAAAGTTTCGCAACAACGAACGCCTCGCAACAACGAATGTACCACTTGGACAATTTACGGACGCACCCCGGAGAAATTCCGTAGTATATGCACAAGCTCTTTCTAGACCCTACAGAGATAATCTGGTCACGGCCAATAGCGATCCTACGAGCAAGAGATATGAAAACAACGGGATACTCTCAGCCAACAGCTAAAAATGATTACGCGGCCCGCTAAACAGGTGCTACGATAGCGCAAATGACAAATAAACACAGTGTATCGACTCTAGACTGACAGGGAAAAAAAAATTAAATTATGGGGTTTTACGTGCCAAAACAACTTTCTGATTATGAGGCACGCCGTAGTGGAGGACTCCGGAAATTTCGACCAGCTGGGGTTCTTTAACGTGCATCTAAATCTAAGTACACGGGTGTTTTCGCATTTCGCCCCCATCGAAACGCGGCCGCCGTGGCTGGGATTCGATCCCGTGGCTGGGATTCGATCCCGCAGCCTCGTGCTCAGCAAACGTTACCTTTGTCTTCTGATTCCCAAAGAAAACAAATTATATATTATATACACACACCGCATTGTGAAGGAGGAATTCCGCGCTGTGGAAAAGTATGAGCAGCCCAACACCATAGCCACTGAGCAACCACGGCGGGTAGACAGACAGGAAGTATGCCGCGTATAAGGGAAGAAGCTGCAATGCTCCGAAGCCGCATCGCCAATACAATACAATGGTCCCGAGCTGGGAGCCCGGGGCGCACCTATACTACGTGTTCACAAACTTGTATGTTAACAATCAATACGCTTTCGTGTGCATACTGTTCCAATCTACATCACAGGCTCGTATATAAGAGCCCCTACTTCGAAAACGCGCCGCAGTGATAACCCAGTGTGTCAAAGAGCGCATCCAAACTGACCGGGAGCTGAAAACAAAAGCGGAGAAAAACAAAGGACAGACAGCCCAGTGACCGTCCTTGGGTACAATTCGAGGAATCCCGGAGGTGGTCGCGCGGCCATGGAACTGAGCTTCCTCCGCCGCACGGGTAACGACAATCACGCGGAATCGCCACCGTTTGGGCGCAACCGACCCGCTCCCGACCGGATTAAAAAAAAAAAAAAGAAACAAAAAAGAAAACCCTACGTAACGAGTAAGCGCTATATACTATACATGGCGGCACGCAGACAGCTTGCTTTCACCGACGGTCGTCACGCGTTCGTGATCTCGCTAACCACGCGTTCGGCGGGCGCCGACTGGAGGCAATTAACCGCAGCACGCTCGACGGCCGGCTGGGCAGAGGACGAACCGCGGACGCACTAACAAACGCATGTGCGCGAATTCAAACAAAGGAAGCACGAAGCGCGCCGAAAACCGATTCTGAACAAAAATAAAATGCCAATCTTTGCCTTGTACGCACAATGCTCTCTGCAGGGTTCGAATATACGAAAAAATAAATTAATAAGCTGGCAGCAAACAGTCGGCAGCCGGCACAGAGGTGCGCCTGGTGGTATCACCGAGGTTCTCCTGTAGCGCTGTCTTCCAGTAAAAGCAACTGCTATTCTTTCTTTCTTCTTTTTCGTCCCCCCCCCCCTCCCTGAGGACTTGATCGTGAAAAGTACAGCAAGAACATCGCGTCTTTTTGTACGTGTTGAACACGTAGACGTTCGAGCTTGGCACGCAGCCACGACTGAAATTGCGACGCTGACATAGACTTCAATTCACCGCGTTTACAACCCATAGTCCGCAAATTCTCAGAGTACGATGTAGTCAAAGATCAGGAGCGGCGCGGATGACACAAGAAGAAGCAGTGGCTGATACGCAAGTACAAGCAAAAAAACTTGCCCAATATCTGCGGTTCTTCGCATCGAATCCACGTGTCAGCTCGAATCCACGTGTCAGCAAACCGGACAATGTGGTCGGCGCACCAGCCACATAAGAAACAGTCTAGCCTCATTAAACGGCACTTATACAGGAGAACGTTCGGTGTGTATTGACAGAGGGAAGAAACTTAAAGAAGAAAGAAAAATCCGCGCCACAAGGCAGAAATGATAGCGTGAAAGTGTTTTCAATGCCTAGTGTTCTCGACGCTCAGGCGCTTTTCGTGCAAGTGAAGCGTGAATATGTTTCTTCAAATCTGTCGAATCGCACGAATTGTGTACTCGAGGCACAATTATTTACGGCAAAACTAGCCAGCTTGAAAGACTTCGGCCACTTGCTACCACATTAAAACGGCAAGCTGGGCGATTTGGTGCTTGAACATGTTCCTAGGGATGGGCAGCGCAACCAGAACGAATGCCTCGTATTGTGTACTACTTCCTTTTTGTCTTTCGTTCGGGTTGCGCTGCCCAACCCTAGGAACATGACTTGCTACCAGTCTACACAAGCCTACATTCTGCCTATGCAGGCACAAAGGGTGGACGTTGCAGAACAGGACACACAGCTACGGCCCTACACGCGGGTTATCGCGTTAAGTATAAACCCCATGCAAGCGATCTTGCACGCGACAGCGACAAGCGACGCGATGGAGATGGCTGTCGCGTTCTCTCGTCGCCTACAAGTTGTACCCCATGCGAGCGATGACTTCGAGCGACGTCTCCCCAGTGTTGCCGGTATGAGGGCAGCAATATAGGCGCCGAAACTAGCGTGACGCGTGCTTTATTAACTTAAGTTGACGTGTTTTGCTGTAAAAAGCAACGCAAAATATTTCTGAAAGTCTTGCAGTAGGTTCTCTTCCTTGCACGTATAAAAATTCAATCGTTTGCTCGTTCCGTGCGACAATCGGAAGTACTTGAGTTATGTACATCCAGTTCCGGCTTCGCGCTATTGGGTAGTCGTTCACAGCACTTCCGGGCGACGAGCGACGAATTCTAGATTTGCAGAACCGAGCGATCGCGCGACAAGACCGAGCGATCTGTTCACGCGACGGCCCGATCCGTCGCTCGAAGCCGTCGCTCGTCGCTGTCGCGCACAAGATCGCGCTCGTGGGGTTTAGCCTTTACAACAGGTTGCGCGTCGAAGCATTCCACGCAGTCCGGCAACTAACACCGCGCAGCGTATCGCGCTGTCCGGGACACGATCAAACACCGGGAGACGGCGCCGAGCCGCCGAGATCACAGATACACGGCGCGCAGCCGAGTGCGTTGGCCTCGTGAGACGGCCGGGTCGACTCCCCCCCACCCCCGTTCCGCTTCCCCCCTCGCGGGCCGTGCTCGATAGCGTCCGCAGAGCCGGCCGGCAACGCAAGGTCGCACCCGCTGACATATTTAGCATATAAGCCCAATGTACACAACACGCGCGCTTATTTTTTTTTAGTTATGATTACTGTCCGAAGCGATATGATTAATGGATGCAGGGATCACGACAGACAAGCGCAGCTGCGTGCGTCCGACCATTAAGTCGGCGCGCGCGCGCACACCCCTGCTGCTGGTTACACCGAGCTTGCCAGCTCGCTCGCTGGACGGCAAAACGAGCCCGAAGTCGATACATTCGCTGCTCTGTTCTTTCTTTTTTTGTCAAATAACTTCTCGGGCAACATAACAATCTCGGTGCTTCGTGTTTACTCTTCTTGTCCTAGACCGTCAAAGACGCTCGCTGTCCCTTTCCCTGCGCGGCTTACCGCTGCGCAAGTGTACAAAATGGATACAGGCAATCGTAAGAGGAAGGGCACCCGCGCACAGTTAGGGAAGCACACCGTCTAGCCGAGACATATTTGTCACGAGCCCAGTGGGACACAGGCGCCCGAGCGGGGCTCCGAAAAAAAGAAAAGAAACACTCGCAGCCTCTGCCGACCCCGCCGCCACGTACAGCCGCTTTTTCGGGGACCGGGCACGGACAGAATGCGAAAGAGATGCGAAAGCCGCCGATCGGAACCGGGGGAGCCCCAGGAGCGAATCCCCCCGCTCAGCCAGTGGTTACAGCGGCGGCGGCGGCGCCTGGGTTGGGAGGGCGAGTGATTGAGAGAGAGAGAGCGAGTGAGGGATGCGGAGTCGACACGATTCTGATTTACGGTTGTTGACACAGGTTGTGACGCAGGTGCGGCCACCGCGACGACGTGAACGCGGTCATGCTCCCTCTTTCGGATGCCATCCCTCCGTGCACGCGGGAGCACACACGCGGAGATTGGCGGGAACAAAAAGAAAGAAGAAAAAAGAAAAGAACGGAACAAGGAAAAAAGATCGAGCTGCTTTGCCTTTCCTCATCCTTTTGGTGGCGCACGGCGATTCAAGAGACGAGAACGTGGTGTGGAAGCTGCACGCACTACCGACACACGTAATAACGAGGGTACCAACAAAAGCGAAAGCGCCAGCCTCTGTATCTCCGTTCCTGAAGAGAATGGTGCCGAAATAATGGCTAATCAATAAACGAGCTCATTACTGAAACTGCACAACAGAATCGTGCTGTATGCAGCATGCAAACAGAGCGCACAGTTCCTATTCAAAGTGCAGGGCGCAAGCGGGAGACGTATGAATAGTTTCGGCTTGACCCCAAACGTACTACCAGGGTCCTTCAATACTTTTCATGGCGCCATCTTGCGCCGACGAACTTTAATCAAACGGGAACCGGTGCAGTTACAGCAGTGGCCTGCTCCTAAGGTGAACAGAGGTGCCGATTTAGGCGGGACACGTTCCGCATTTAACGCCGTGTTCCCGCTGTCCCACGGCTTACGTGTGGGACGGTGTTTTGTCCCGCTTTGGCCTCTCCGGGCCCCCGTGTTTTCTTGAAATGGCAGCCCTGTGGTGTCAAACCCTTTCTCGGGTGAGGTGATTCCCGACAAATTACGGCTCGCACGTTTTCTCGATCCAGCTAGCCACAGCTACAATGGGCTTCTCAATGCGTTGGCTAACAAGCCGTAGCCAAGCCGAAACTCACTGACCACGCATTCTTGATGCCGTCTTTAGTTATTTGTCACGCAATGCGTTGTTGGAAGCAAGTGGAATAATGCCATAGGCAAGTCCAAATTTATTGAAAAGCTTAAACTGTTTCCCTCTTTAACATAAACAAAACTTTGAATAAATGTTGAATCTCGTTTCGATCTCTGACCGACTCTTTCCTCCTCCTGCTTCCCGTCCCGCTTTGGCGTGCGAGAAATCTGGTCACATTACCTATACCATATTCCGCTTAACTAATGTTGTAAAGCGTTGGTATCGACATGATCATTAACCATCAGTCCATTCTTTAATTCGGCGAGAACACACACGTAACACAAAAACGTTTCAAACGCCTTGCAGTTGGACAAAATGTCATAAGCCGTCACTACCAGCGTTGCGATGGCCGTCAATGGATTCGGTAATCCGGTTTTCAGTAAACGGTAATACGTTTACGAACAAGCTAGAACCGTCTAACAAGGCACTGGGAGACGTGCTGCGTCGGAGCACCAACCTACGCTTCTTATGACTAACCTAGGCTTGTTCATTTTGTGTTGAACGCATAGACATTACGCCGTGACTCCACTGGTTCAACATCCGTGATATGTTGCACGTGCCCCGCCTCTGTGTCCATACACGGTCAAATACGTATATAGGGATAGCACTATCAGATAAGATCATGTAATAGATGTGGCAGCCGTTTGGACACGGTTTGTACACATTCCATCGACAATCCCGCCTGACCAGAGTAACACGTCAAGGAATACCACAAACCTGCAGCGGTCTAACACCAAACATGAACAAGGGTTGATAGCTATAATGCGTCCTCATCACATACGCCTCCATTCACCTCCCTTATTTCTGTAAAATACGGTTAAGCCGATGCGTAGCGAGATAATGAATACGTCAAAGAAAGAAAGAAAGAGAAAGGGCAACCCACATATTCCTTTATCACTTCAAGACACCGCGGGGGAAAAAACAACTAAGGCTGGTCCATTAGCATAACGGTTCTAGAATTCTCGAGCGTTCACAACATACACTTTCCGCCTCTAGCACTTAAGCGCGTAATCTTCCCCGGCCGTCCGTTTGGCTGTGTGATCTTTACTTGTCCAGCAAGCCGACACAAGACGCAGCTCACACGATGCTTCCGCGCCACCTTCAGTGCCGTGTAATCGATCACGACGGTGAAATTGCGGCAATTTACACCGGGACGACCAGAACGAACGCATGGTCCCCGCCACCTCCCCCGGTTGCTTCAGTCATCTCTAGAAAGCAAAATAATGAGGCGACACAGAAAGTAGCCAAGCTATTTGGGGAGAAAGCACCTAAACGACCTTCAAGAACGACCTTTCGACGGTCCTTCGCGCTTCGCAGCAGGTGCTGTCCGCAAGCTGCAGTTTCTTTCCTCAAGAACGGCGCGCGGCCGTGCCGTATAGGGGAGGGGGGTGGGGGTGGAGGGACCTTACGCGAGCAAGAACCTACGTGTCATCATACGCACGCAACAACGCACGGGGTGGGGTGTAAGCGAAAGCACTTTGCAGTGAGCGCATACCACCCTCAACCGTCACGTTCTACGCTATACACTTTCTCCCGCACCGGGAAGCGAAATTACTTCTCCAACTCCCGCTTCACGGGAAATGAGAGAGAAGGAGAGACGCCGCATAAGCAACTTCTTTCAGCGTCTTAAGCAGGGAGGAACTACATACAGTAAGCACGCGGTAGAAATCGGCAGCGTTGCAGCGGAAGACAGCATAATCCTCGACCGCATCGCAATTTCGCTATTACACACGCCCAAGCCGTCCAGAGCCTCGACAGCAAGCGGCAAGAGAATGGTCCACGCGCCGGGTCGCCTAATTCGCTTGCGGAATGAAAAATGGATCGCGCATCGGTAGCGGACGCTGCAACAGAAGCGGGACCACGCGCCCGGTTTCTTTCCATAATCTTTCTGCGCATCCACACGTTCTTCTCCGCTCAGAGAAAAAAAGGGCAAATAAAAATAAGGTAGAAGGTGGATGGCGTCCTGTAATCATAAGATAAGAAGAATGAACGCTGCCCCCAATTTAACCCAAGTGCTCGAATTTCGACGAGTGTGCGCCCGCAATGCAATCAGCCACGCGGGCCATCTTTCTTTCATTTATTCCCGGGCCGTACAATTGCTGTACGAGGATGGTGGTGTGGCAAGAGAAGAAAGCAAAAGAGGAGAGGAAATAATAATAATAATAAGAATAAAAACCATTGCACCCAAAAAATAACCGAGATGGAATGCGTAACCCGCACCAGGCAGCGCTGGGAGCACGGTCCCCCTAAAACCCCTCAACATGGACAGGCCTTAGGTACCCCAGAGTCTCCCGCTCCCTTACGCTACTCCCTCACACCCCCCCCCCCCTCTCTGCACGCTCTCCCCTCCTTTCTAGGTTCCCCCGTCACGTATACCCTCGGCAACACTGCACCGCCCATGAGACGAATGATCTTCCGCCTCGAAGAATTGATGCGTACAGTTCGCTGAAACAAGAAGGAAGGGGGGGGGGGGGGGGGCAATGAATGACCGCTCGCAGCGAACACAACAGGAAGGGAGGGCGACTGGGCGCAGGCGTTTACGGAAAACACCGCAATCGTCGCTTCAAAAGCAACTAGGAACGCCAACAACCGAGACTCAAACGAGCGCAGACACGAGAGTAGGGCACACCACATCTCCCACTGCACATGGGCGCTGCCGAGGCGGTCGCACCTGTGGCCGCTCGCTGCCCGTTCGGCCCCGTCTTCGCGCCCTCGGCGGACGGACGTGCAAAGTGCCGGCCGCAGCCATTATGCTCCTCAACGCGTCTCCCGGCGCAACGGGCGCGCACCCCCAAGACAGAGACGTTACGGGCCAGCGGGAGATGAACCATTCGTCATCGTTGCCTTGTGCAGCCCCGGCGCCAGCGACAGACGGGGGTGCGACGGCTACCGTGATCGCCGGGCGCGCTTGTAAACACATACCCATTATATACGACGCCCTCGCGCGTTTCGCGAGTACGTCAGTCAGTCAGTCTGCCTGTCGGCCACGAGCGAGACCGGAAACGGCGCCACGCCGGATCATCGTGCCGGGTCAAGCGGCGAGTTGTAGCTTCGCCAGTCCCTTCCCATCCGCCAACGGACAGCATGCACTTGTGCTAGGATACTAACTTGGACGAGAAAAAAAAAAGTAAAGAAGGAAGGGAAACACGGACGTTTGAATGATGAGTAGGAGACAAGCCACGTCGCTCGCGGTGATTGATACATCCCGATCGGAATTTATAGTTAGGCACGCGCGCGATAGATGTATCTCTAGGGGCACACCGGAGGGAACTCAGGATGAAAGGCAACGCGGGGGAAGGCCGCACATACACAGAATCCGCGGGTCACGCACAAACGCGCACCATTCCGCGAACAATGTGGGGGAGCCTACGGCTGGCAACCGGCCTGCTCCAACGTGCTCCGGGACCGCGCATTACCGCATATGGCATGAGTCCCGCGCTTGCTACGGACGTCTCGACAGCTATATTTCTGTGCCTGCAGGCAGGAGCACCCCTACATTTGCCAAAGAAGAGGTCAAAGAAGAAGAATAAAAGATCGATGGGAGGGCGGTGCACTGACGAAAAACACGCACTACTACTAAAGGGATGCCCAAGAAGATCAAGAGGTAATACGAACGCGGAGGGTGAGAGCCTGCCCACAGTGCGCGCGTGGGAGCGGTTTGTTCGACCGCCGGGGCGGCCGGCGTCGACCTGCGATAGAGAGGCGCGTCCCGCGATACACGCATGCAAGCCCAGATAGAGTCGTCCGGCCGCCTCACGTAACGCCGCGGCCGGCATGCAGCGGCGAGCCTGCGCTGACCCCGAGGAGGAACGAGCCGCAGTATAACATCGGGCGCCTATATAGATATTATACTGAATGATCTCACGGAGGCCTCTCGTTCCCGAGCACCGTAAAGTGAGCGGTTTTATAGACCGCCCCGTTTGCTTGCTTTGTTTCACGCGCGAAATATCTCGGAAGCTCGGCACTGCCCCGCACATATATGTAGTACAGCGCTCTGAGATTGGCGAAGCCAATCGACGAGCATGCGCGAGAAACAATGGACGAAACGAGGCAGACGAAGGCGAGACGGGCTAGGGAAGCCTTTTTTTTTTTGTTTTCCGATACCAACCGACATCTCGTTGAGGTTGCGGGCAATAAATGCGATACGCACGAAGCCTGCAGCGTGTGTGTGCGAGCGGACATGCACACAACCGAAGTAGTGGACACACACACACGGGCGATCGGCCGGCGAAGAAGAAAAAGCGCGCGCCGGTGACCTTGCTCGCTGCTCGCTTGCTCTCCCCGCATTTCCGTGTACGGAAAATCGGAAGACGAACCGGCGCGCATGCTAGAAGGAGCGCGCGCAAGGTGGCGCGCACACGAAAAGGGAGGCGCGGCTGCGGCCGGGATGCGTTCCTCTCCGATCGGAGGGCAAGGACGTCCGCGCAGACAGACGGTTTGCAGGGGCCGTTATTCCGTGGTCGGGAGATCGGCGCGGCCGTTACGTCACCCGGCGGCTGGTTCCAGGGGGAGGTCGGCACGCACACGCTCCAGCTGTATGTGTAATACACGGGGCTCGCTCTGCACTACAACCTCGACGTCGTCTCGCGCTCTCTCTATTTGCGAGCGCGGCGCCGTTTCGTTTGGGAAAGACCTGACCCACGAAAGCAGCGCTCTCGCTCTTCGCGTGGCGAACAAACACGCGTTGTCGCACGGACCGGGTCGACCAAGGCGCCCGCTAATGATATCGCCAAGCAGCCGCCGGGGAACGTCTCCCGAAGCGCGCCCTGTCCGGTCGTACACTCCAGCGAGGAAGGCTACGGGCCACACCTTTACGAGGACCTCGCCTAAACGTGCCTTGGCAATGGCACAGGGTCGTAACGGTTGGTGATTAACGCTTTCACGTGACTGTTGGCCGTGGGAGAGCAGGAGACACATCGGTGACACGCGACCTAAACGAGCGACAACGCATGCGAGTCGGGCCATCGGTGGGGGACTAATTCGCGGACTGACCGCGCTGCGGCCCCAGGCAAGGTCAGTGACATGAAGACGACCGAAGATGAGAATCCGGCCGTCGAAAGCCAAATTGGTGGTCTGTGCGCGCAAACATGCTTCGGCCGTGTATTTCTGAATGGCACAGTTATTGGTCAATGCTAGGGAACCTCAACATTCTCAGAGAAAGGTGCACGTGTAAGCAAACTTCTACGGGTCTCTCTTTCCGCCCCCACTCTTCCCCCCCCCCCCAAGAATAGAAAAATCAATATCTTGCTGGCAAAGCACATGACTCTTTATTTTGTTAGTTAAATGAAGGTCTGGTACCTTTAAACCCTAGGGGAAAAGTTGCAAGCCTCGCACCGCCCTAAATAATTTAATAGCTTTACTAAAGGCAGTTTCGGTTTCGTTCCCCAGGAAGTGTCTGTGTTGTGATGTCGCGACGGTTTGGCACTCCCTCCGGCTGCCTCGTATGCTGGTACTCACTACGATTCCCAGTGCATACCAGTGCATATCAGACGACCGAGCGAGCGGAGCGAGTGCCAAAACGTCGCGATACTCTGCTCCCACGTGACCACCTTCTACGTCGCGTCATCACAACACAGACACCTCCTGGGGAACGAAACCGAAGCAGCCTTTGGTAACGCTATTAAATTATTTAGGGCGCTGCGAGGCTCGCCAGTATTTTTCTGTGGGGTTCAGAAGTCTAGGACCTTCACTTAACGCAAGAAAGAAAATCTGCAGTATCGCCCAAAATGCTAGGCATCGATTGCGACAGCAATTTAGTAGACAGCTATACAAAGTAAAGATAGCATTTTTATCGACCGTATAAACTTGTAAACATTCGCTCACTAACTAAATCAGCAAGCATGGTGTGACGCGTGCACAAGCAAAGGTGAACACATCTCACTCGATGACAACTGGAACTCGCTGTCAGAACGCTGGAGTGCGAAAGCCTGACAGCAGCAGTGAGCAAATTGACCGTCATGCTGCCTCTCGCTTCAACGCGAATTAAGCAGCGAAAACACAGCCCAGAGGAAGCTATCAGCACCCAGTGCACTGTCTCCATCGCAGATCACTTTCAACATAGAGGCCGCGCCATACGCAGCAGCCGCCGCAGTAAAACCGGACCCGCCCCTTCCTCCCGGCACTTTGCGCGCGCGATATTGAGCAATTGCGATTGAGCAGCCATTGTAGGCTCACTCTCGCACATACAGCATACGGCGTGTGGCGATGATGTTATTGCCCTTGGATTTTATGCGAAACATCACGGCGACAGCAGAAATGCACCTATAATGCCCATATAATTGCTATTGCAATAAAAGAAAGAAGGCGGGAGAGATAGAGAGAAAATAAATGAAGAGTTGTAAACATCATGTCTGCTCCAATTTCAAGGGTTCAGCACAGCCTTCAGGCAACAAGTTGCAGGCACAGCCTCCTTTATCTTTGCAATGCCTGCTCAGCTGCTCCTAACTGTAGCAGTGCCATTTTCCGAGTCATTCCAAACCTGTCACTCTGTGTACTATGTCAATCCATGGCTTCAGGGTCAGAAACTGCTACGTGCATTATAAATAAATCGATGTCAGTCGAGCCGTCAGTGGAAGTGCGCCATGCAAAAGGAAAGCGAGGCCCGTGACGTATGCGTCACGTGGTCCTCGAGCTTCGGTATGGGGGATCGTAGGGACGGAATTTCGTTTGTGGAGGCTAGACAGGGCAAGTGGAGAGAGTGTCTCTCTTGGCAGTGGCCCTTACCTACCGAAATCATGGATTTGCAGCACTGAAATACAGTTAAACCTCGATATAGCGAAGTCGGTAAAATCGGCAATTTGATTCGTTTTATCGAAATATCGTGTTGAAACTCGAACTTTTATGCAAATAAGTACAGTCGCCGACCGATTTTTTTTACACGGAGAGGGGCCACAGAATTTTCCTAATTATCAGGCAATCCAAAAAAGTGAATCTGCATGAGAAAACAATTCATTTTGATAAATTTGGGAGTCGGCGACAAATAATTCGGTTTCATTCCACGTACGTCAATGATGCCTTCACATCGGCGGTACGATTTAAGCAAAGCCAGCCACGCTGTCGCGCGCACGCTGCCTCCACACCTGATAGCGTCACCCGCACTGGGACCACGCAATCAGGAAAAGCGCTTACAGTGGGGAGCGAAACTTTGCCTGCCTCTCGCTCCAACAGGTCACCAAAACTAGAGATTACGCTACCCCCAATACTAAACGCGCGGGAAGACAGCTACCACACCGACTCGGCACGCCCACTCTTTGCACACACGGCAGATTACCTCTAAAGGGTGCACGGCTTCGTATGTACTCAGCCGCGCTTACAGCCACGCGCAGCCACGGCCGAGCCAGATGCGCCAGAAATCGAGATGGGTGCCAACTTCAATGACTCCTCCCACATTTCACCCCCTCGCGCAAGCTTGATCGCGTTTAGAGACTACCCCGGGACATTCGAGCACTTGCCCGATGACGAAAGCATTCCTCAGTTAAATTCTGTCACTAGTACTCAACCGCTCTTTGCAAAAAACATCCTTGCATTATAACACAAAATAATATGCTACTTGTACAGTTTTATTTCATTTTTAGAAAAAAGAACTCATCGAAATTACCCTAGACAATGACACAGGCGGTCAGAGGTTTTGTTGTCGCTCGACTCTGCGCCACCCACACTTTCGGTTTTCATTAGTTTCGTTGTCACTTAGTGCTGCGCTGGTTTTGCTGGCTCGCATATTCGCACAAATGCAAGTAGCAGAGAGTTCTACTTCCATATGATGTCGCGAGATGCCGAAACGGCCTACGCCACTTGACCAAAAAGCAGCTGCAGCAGCGAATCCACCACTCCGTCTTCGCTTGGTACTGCCATCTGTCGGATGCTGTTTCACTCATTGACAGCAGCAAAGGGTGGTGGTGGTGTATGCAACGTCACCACTCCCCTGGCTGGGTGGCGGGAAATTTCAATTTGGAACAGGTATCCGGACCCTTCAGATGCAATTCACTCGCAAACTAAGTATTTTCTTGACCCAAAAACAAGCGTTGCAAGGTTTCTGGAATGGTATTTAAACAGTCCTTGTCGACTTAGTATTTCCCTTTAGAGTCCCTCTAAAGAAGAAAAGGGGGTTTAGAACTTTTTTAAAATTTTTTTGCGTCAATTTAATAAAAATTCTCACCCAGACAGAGTTTTTCATGCTGATCTTAAAAATATAATAGCTTCTTAAATTGACTGAGTGGTTCCAGATATAATTAAAATTAATCAGCTACTGTTTATCTGAACTGTAAGAAGAGTATCAGCCATAATCTTTATAGACGTATGGCTGGATACAACAAAGTGTAAGCAACACAACTGTAGGTCTACTTTTTTTATATTGCAGGTATTAGCAATTTTACAGCAATCTGAAGTTCAATCTCCACACACGGCAATCGTATAGCCCAGATTTTAAAATTTACAAAAGCGAAATTTAAAAATCTGCTCCTAGCATTGCGTGGTACACACATGTAGCTACATGCCGCTGTTAAACTTATGGTTCTATGTGTACTGAAGACCGAGATAGCGCTTCGGCAAGTCTAAAAACACCAGAAACGAGATTCTGAGAAAACCTGAAAAAACAAAATCAGCTTATTTTTATAACACCACAAAACATTTAAATATATACAAGTGCTATTTAGTGCATTAGTAGCCTCCAGGAATGTAGTCTGGCTAGTGTCACTGCGGTGATGCCTTCTGAGCACCCGCTGCAAGCTTTCAACCGATGCATTCTCAGCAGACGTAGCCAGCATTTCGTTAGTCCAGGCAACAGTGTCATCAACGTGACTTAGTAGTTCCGATTTTCGCTCAGTAGCAGGAGTTGGCACTAATGCTTAAAGCTTTTTTTGAGCTTCACTGTCAATACGCCGCAAAAATTCTGGCTACAGAATAGTAGCGTCGAGCCGAAATGTGGATGAAACGCGGCCGTTATCAGGAGCGCTTCGGGGGACTAGACCTAACACGCCATCGGGATCTCCGGCGTTGCTCGACGGCGGGAGCGGGCAGGGTAACTAGGGTCCGACGTAGCGCGAGCACACGTTACGTCACGTTGGCGAGAACAATAGCATTTATCGTTAGACAAATGGTTCGACACACTGGTGCAGCCAGTGTAACCAGACGAAGCCACTAGAATCCGACAAGCCCCGCATTGAGCGACGCTCACTCGTGCACTGATAACGTTGGACTATAAACGCGCCTTATCGATGTCATCGGGAAGCGGTGCGATGGAGTGTTGTTTCTTGACGTTATATGCTGCCTTCCTCTTCCCTTCTTTTTTCTAAAGTTGAACTTCATAGCAAACTTCGGAGTCAAGGTCGGCATCGCTGTCAGCGTGGGAAACCTCATTGGCATGCACGGCGTGTGAGGAGCGGCCACGGAGTGATGCAGACAACGCCAATCTAGCCAATGGCATGGCTAGCAGAGGGTCACGTGCCTTTGTCTAGCAATTACACCACGCATTGGATCTTCTTTTTGACGTGGAATTTCTTCACGGACGGAGCCGGTGGTGGCGGGAAAATGAAGACAAGAGACTGCTCTTTCAAACGATATATGGGTCGGCGTGACCGAACGACTGCGGGGGCCGTCACGCACCATGGGAAAAGCGCTTTTTTATGGAAACTTTGGCTCCTATTTAGCCCACACTGGTGCCAAAAATTTATGTTACTGCTAAAATATTGATTTAGAATGCGCAAAATTTGGCGAAGTGGTAGAATAATAGTTGGAAATTCCGAAAATACCGTTTTCAAAATAGTGATCTTTTCTGGATTTTTTTTTTTTTGTCTCTAAAACCCATGTCCCTCTTTATAAGGTGTACAATAACGGCAAGCATGCACAGTCCATTTATCTATGTCATCTGAAGCCAAGTGTTTTGTGTAGCGCATGCTACGTGTAAATGCCTAATTCAGAAGCGAGGTGCTGATTTCTGGATTCCTTTGTTATACGTAACGCCTGTGAAATGTACTACAGTAGAACCTTGTTCATATGTTTCAGAGAAAAATGCAAGAAAGAATGTACTAACTGGGCAAACCCACGATCCAATGGCAAACTGAACGTTAGTCGATAGCTACACAATGCTAAGCCCTTCGAGAATTGTTGCATCACGAGATGCCAATGCGCACCGATATTGTGGGGCCCAAGCAACGCAAGACTTGCGCTGTCGTTTTTGCGGCTTCAGAAAGCTTCTGTTGGTGCTCCTCGAATCTTGCCTGGGTCAGCAGCTGCTTCAGGCAGAGCATTTTGGTGGTAAGTTCTGGCATGCCCACTTGGCGAGAATCATTGAGGCACGATCAAGCTGATGGGGCTCTAGCAACTCGAGATGTTCGTTATCTTTTTAAGATGGTGATGAGAAACCAAAATAAAATTGAGCTAGTAGGCAACACTGGAATACGATGCCACGATGCTGCCAGAACAAAACATAATGCTCACTTCATGCTGCCTGCAGTAGGGAACAGTGTGCCTTTTGGTTATTGCCCATTAAAAGCATGCAGTGTGCTTCTTATGCCACATGCGCTGTCTAACAGATCAGTGAAGATGATTATCGCAATGGGTTGGCAGCGAGAGCTGTGAATGGAAATGTGCAATGACCCACGAAGACAATCGCTGGTACCAGAGTAGGAAACCGAATGCATGGTGGCATTTTTATGTGACGCAGGTGGATGAGCACTGTGGGTAAGCTGCCACTGCAGGTGCCTACCCCTCTCGATTGCGCGAATACCTTGAATTTTTTTTTTTACATAATGTATCAAACACTCACAGTTAAGCGATGTAATGAGAATTGGTGCTGAAAGATTGTGTCTTCCGGGAATGCATTAAATGGTAAAAAAAATGGAAACGTAACTGTACTGGGTCATTTTTTGTGGTGTTGATTGTGAATGTTGTTGGCATTGGGAAATCGTACAAAACGTGATTGTATCAACAGGGTTCTACTGTATTCTATTGTTATAATGAAACCGAAAATGCAAGATACGAGTCAATATGGGTTATAGTGAAGCAAAAATCCGTTCACTTGGCAGCTAAATAGTCAGCAGAAGAAATTTGAAATGGCACATTCTAGAGGGGCACTTACATTTGGGCCAACAGTATGGCTTGGCTGGCCTGTAGCTGGCAAGCCAACTTGTCAATCCTGTCTGACCTTACCAATTTCATAGTAGCACATTGAGTGTAAAGTGCATTTGTAATTTAGGGTTGTTCTCGTGGCACGTATAAGCATGTCAAGCCACTGATGAGCCGTTAGAATCCACAGAAGACCTTTGCTGGTCTGTCCGAGGCACCATATATGCTTGCATTTTATCCATATAGACCTGACAGCAAAGTTTTTTTTTTTTTTTTTGTTCACGTGCTTACAGAGAATATAGGATATGAAGAAGGTATTTCATATTGGCTGTTCATGTTGCTTTATATTCAGTTTCATATGTTCTGTGTCATATTGGCATATTAATTTTATATAACTTCAGTATAACAAGCTTTCCCTGTAAATCTACTAATTCAGTGCAACCAAGTGCAAATGTCAGAAAGACGCCCCTAACTCACTTGTACGCAGGCGTGCTGGCGTTCATGCTGCTCTTTCGCCTTGCGTAACTGCTCCTTTTTGGTCCACAACCTCTGGATCTCGTTCTCTTCCTCCCCGGACTTGAGCGGTGCCTCCTGGTCGTCCAGAGAGTCGCCGAGTTCCAGCTCGTCGTCAGACTGCAACCGTGCCAAGATTGCACTTGTCGAGCCAGCATTTGCCACTCCCCCACATCCCTACACAACAAGTGTGATACATTAGACACCCACAACTGGCCGCTTATGTCACGGTGAACAAAGGCTTCCTTAGGCAACATTTTGCATTCCCAAAAAGGGTCTCCGAAATGACCATGTGAACAGCTCCTACATAACAGTGATGGCCAGGAGCATGGAACAACTGCACTGAGATGCTCCCAGGGGAACGCCTAATTTGTTCAGTCTCCTCGATAGACACTGCCAGCAAACTCACAAAGGAACAGGGGTGGGTGGGGGGTCTGCAGTTGAACACCTCGAAACTGCACAAAGGGTTATGAGGGACACCGTAGTGGTGGTTACAGAGTAATATTGCGCACTTGGGGTTCTTTTAACGTACACCAAAATCGAAAAGTACACGGGTGTTTAGGCCTTTCGCTCCCATAGAAATTTTGCCACGAATTGAACCCACGACCTTGTGCTGAGCAAGTAGAAGGCTGTAGCCATTAAGTCACCTTGGTGAGTAATGACAAAAAGAGGGAGACGCAGTGGTGGAACAGCAATTTGATCTTTCGGCGCAGACGAAAAATTGGCAGTTTTGCCCAATGGGCAACACCCTGTCAGCGATAGCAAGGTTCAATGTTGTGCTTGAAGTCCTCAGATGCTGCTCTAACTATATGCAAGTGCGACTATATGAGGGTGCGCCACCCTCTGGGCACCCTTGAAAGCATTAACATAACGTGTGGGGCCTGTAACTGCATTGCACAAGCACCACCATGCTGCCCATGAAGAGTATTGCCAGTGAAATTATTTGCCTTTCAGATTATGAGCACTAAAATGGTTTGGACTTTTTAATAGACTGAGATGATTTAAGATAAAAGGTATGCACTGTGAATGAAATGTCTAATTACATTTGTTTGCATGCTGCAATTGTAAAAAATTCTGAGTATTAATTCAGTCACGAACACAATACTTTATCTGAGCAACTTTGGCACAGTGGGAAACATACATTTGTAGACTATGTGGTCTCAATATTAATTGAATTTATGTGCACGCATCAATGTGGTATTTGGGATAAAAATTACCCAACTATTTTAATTACATTTTAAACAGAGTGGCTTTGCCTGTGCCTATATATTACGATGTAAAGATAGTTCCACCATTTGAACTTGCAACAGGCATTCACGCGTTCACCGCACTTTGATATTAACTGTCCGCTCGGAATTTGTGCCCGTCAAGTCACTTGAGCGATGTCAAACTAAAAGTGCCAACAAGCAAAACAGTAGTCTGCTAAACACAGCTCTCCTGCCTAGCGAATTTACATGAAAAACCATTGAAGGTTACGTCTACTCTGAGCGCATACAAGATCGCTCAGTTACACCAATTTCTTGAGCTTTAATACTGGAAAAAAAAAAGAAATAGAATTCCGTCCCGGAATTTTCCTGGCAAAGGGTGTATGTTTCAGGTATATAGTAGGCCAGTAGCACAGCTTCAAGAAGAAATGAGGTCTGCCAATGTAAACATAATCTTTCATCACAACTGCACACCACAAAATAATGAATGCCAGTGATCCACAGGGGGCCATTAGGAACCAGTGCTCGAAACACTTACCGAATCATAAGTCAGGTCTTTCTCAGAGTCAGACTCTGTGTCCAAGACAGCGATAAGTGAAACAAAGCGTTTGCGTTCCACATTGAACTCCAGGTAGGGCGGCGAGATGCCACACAGGTAGTCCCCAAAGAACTGGATCCGGCTGATTCGCAGGTAGTTACGAGCTCGCTCCTGCACCAATAAGGCACACAACTTAGAAAAAATATACGTAGCTGCAAACTTGAGAATTTTAAATTTTGTAAGAACACTCACAGACATGACGAAGTGAGGTGGGTGGGGACAGCAGGAAAAGTGCAGAGCAAGTACTAGCAGAACATTTCTGCAGCGACTTCAGTAGTAGCTTTAAGGGGGGAGGCTACCCTGGAGACCGAACTTCTTTATTTTTTAAGATATCCAGATGAAACTTTCAGGGTACGTTCACACTACCGAACTATGAGGAACTGCAAAGTTTCATAAAGATATCTTTATTAGTTCCAGAGTTATTGAGGTCTAGGTGATTCATGTGTGATTCATGTGTGAACTAGGTGATTCATGTGTATGCCTGAGGAAGAGCCTGCAGAAATGCCAGGACATCGCAGGAAGCTGAAATTCACTGTGATGATCCCTTCATAGATATTCCAGGGGGCTAAAGAGCCCTTTTTTTTTAATTTCCCCTCCAAAAATTTTTAAGACAACTTTGAATTTGATTTAGCCAGTAATGACCACATTCATTAAAAATTAATTGCTTATTATAAATTAACTGCACCAGCTTTCAAAAAAAAGAAGCCTGTTGCCCCCTGGCAAAGTCATTCAGGAACAGAATAAAAAAAACGGCATGCAAATCTGAAGAGCGGTTCTTGAGATATCGCCTTCCCCAGCCCCACTACTAGCGAAAAAATTAATTCCGAGAAAACAGGCCTTAAAGTTGAACACGTGTTTTTTTTATTAGAAATCTCCTGCGGAGCTTTCAATTAACTTTCGCGACTCCAGGCACACTCTGTGTGTCGGATTTTCGACTGGCGACAGCCGAAAGCACAGTTCCGCCGCTGAAAAGCGTCTACGCAGTCGGCACTCGCTGCGGATGATAGGAAGTTCGATGCTCGTACAAGACGCATATCGCGCTCCTGTGCACCGAACATCTGCACTGTCTTGGGCTTTGCCGGCATCGCGTGCAGCGAAGAACTAGCGAAAAAAAAAAAAAAAAGCTGAGCAAATAATCGAAAAGATAGCGCTAAGCGATGAACAGCTCGAAAGCAGGCGATCAAAGGGAACGCCCGCCACCACCCGCGCAGCTGCCAATGGCAGGCGCGCTTTAGCCCGCGGGATTTGAGCAGCCGCCGCCACCCGCGCAGCAGCCAATGGAAGGCGCGCTTTAGCCCGCGGGATTTGAACGCGCTGCTCCGGCCAATCAGCGCTCCGCATCACATCGCGGGAAAACGCCAATAGCGCCTCAACCGTGCCGACGATGCCATTTTGCAAGGCGGCAAAATAGAGACAAAGAATTCACGGTCAAAACGACATCAAGATGGCGCGGGCAGGCCGCGTGGGCCGGGAATGGCGCGCGCGCGAAGTTTGACTTCATTTTGGCATTTGCGCTTGTCTTATGGGCCGCGGTGGCCTCAAAAGTAGCGTTTTTTTTGGTACTTTACGGTTGAATTAGGTGCTGATAATTACAGAAGGTAGTTTATGAGACACACAACCCAAAAATATCGTTTTTCAAAAATAGACTTTTTCGCGATTTTTCGGTTTTCAAGGGCCGCGTCCCCCCTTAAGCACTAATGCAGTTTCATTTAGGAACATGTCATCACTCCTCAAAGCAACAGCCTGCACACAAACCAGGTTAAGGAGCCCAGAGTCCCAGGCCTGCTGGCTTGCTAGTGTCGTAGATAACACAAAGTTCACCCCACGCAACAGTCAGCGATGACAATACTGGGCCAATAGCACTGGCATGATATGTGCCTCTGGGAAATCTTCATCTGAAAACACCGAATCGGCCTGTGATGTCAGTTTTGTGGAATTGAGACCCGCATACTTGAAGAAGTTTTCAATCACACTAGCACTATTCTATGCAGTTTTAGTGCACAGCAAATGTAACTGAGCACTTTTTGCACTCTGTTAGTCTTAGGTGGGCTAATGACACGTGGACAAATGTTCCGGCAAAACTGCTCTCTAGTGGTGTTTCATTGTCGAGAGATGAGAAACGCATTGAATTCTATGACCGTTTGCCAGGGATGGGAAAATATTTTGTTGCAGTGAGAATTTTGTTGTCTTGGTATTTATTATAGCAGGGTTGAACTGTAGTGGCAATGTTTTGTACAAGCTGAGACGTTGGGCCCTACAAATGGGACCAAATTTATTGGGGCTGACACACCGCAACTCACCCGATCGCATGGCACTTGGACGTAGAAGGGTTCCTGAGGGGCTCCCAGTAAGGGAACAAAGCTGGTCAGGGTGGCATCTTCAGGTAAGGTCACCAGCTCACGATCTGCAAAGCAATGAGAGAAAAGATATGGCTTCGTTTTCAAAGTAACAACTGCAAAAAGCTAATGTCATTGGGCAACTTGACGACTTGCATAGCAGTTTTTTGCAGTTTTAATCTCGACCTACACAAGGCCTATGGTCACATTCTTTCTCTTGAATTTCTAGATGTGGATGTTATTGTGGGCATTGGAAATGGTCAAATTTGCCGTTTTTTCGGCTTTGGTTGGCTTAACCGTGTGGTTAACATGTATGGTGGCGGCGGAAACAAGTCCCAAATGGCCATGGACGTAGATGTATGATGGCAACAAAACACTTGAAAAAAAAAAAATCATCTTTACAGAACAAAGCACCAGTTAGCGTCAAGCTAGAGGTGCTGCAATCTCCCTTGTCTTCTAGAAAAAATTTCCTAATGTGCTGCCGCCTCTTGGCTCCATCCAGAACTGATATTTCACTTCGCTCTATGGTGGCTGCCACCATGGTGGTTCAGGAGTAGTACAGTAAAAGCTCAGTAACTTGACACCCTTTAATTCAGAAATTCCGACCGATATTTTGGTACCAGCAAGAATGCATGTTAGTCTACGTGATGGAATGCTCGCTAATTCGGCAGAATTTTCATGCACACCATATAATTTGGAAAAATGCTTACAACTGCCGCCGCACAAAAGCAAAGTAAGGGCAGCACCACTTGAGTGAAACCATGGGAGGCATCGCCATAGCATAGCCATCGTCATCAGTTGGTGTGGCGACTACAGCACCACTAAACATCCGTTTTTTGTTGTTGTTTTGTTTATTTACTTGTTCTCTTTACTTGTTCTCTTTACTGTTGTTGTAGGACATGCACTGTTTAGGCCATCAAGGCATTACTGACCTTTTTAAAAATTACGGGCCTGGACTGCAGACTTTGAGCATGCCAAACTGCTTGCCATATGTTCTACATCTTCCTTCTATCGTCATCGTCACCCATCATGCACCTCTTTCTTCCCTCTTTCTTTCCCTCTTCCCCTTCCCCCAATGCCGAGTAGCTGGCTAGAGGAATATACCTCAGGCCGACCTCTCGGCATTTCGTGTCATTAAACTTCTTTCTCTCTCTTTCTCATCAAGTTTTCTTTTTCATTGTTGCCTTGTTGTGCATGCCATGTCACCATGCGCTACAATGATGGCAAAGCTGGCAAAGTGACAGAAGTGCGAGGCCAAGAACTTGGCAGTTAAAGTCGAAATCTTGAAAGCATTGAAGAATGGTGCATCGCGACATCATGAAAAGGTAAAACATGAAGATAAGCACATTGGACCCATGTGAAAAACGAACAACACACCCTGCAAGCCTTTGAAGGTGAAAGCTTAATGCATCAAAACAGTGGCTGCAAACCACAGATCATTCTCAGCTGGAAAGTTTGTTTCGGTGGGCGATTGACTGTTTAAATGCGCATCTGCCTCTGCGTGGATCTCTTGCCTGCATGCTGCTGATCAATTAGAAAGGCTCAGAAAACTTATGTCAGCTGGGATATGAGCAAAAAGGCAGACATCGATAACGCGGCACTTCAACAAATAAAAGTATGCTGCTCCAGCTTGATCTTAATGCTGTTTTTGCTGTTTATTCGTTAATTCAGTATTCAGACAATTCAGATGTTCTTTTTTCTGGTACTGTGAGATGCAAGTTAATGCCCTTCTACAGTATTCCCCCTTCGGATAGTTTACAGCGAGGTGCTCACGTCTGCGCTTGAGCACTTTATATTTGACAATGTCACATGTGTTGTTTTAAGTTACAGCTATTGTGCAAACTGATTACTATCTCGTTTCTCATCTCTGATAGCGTCACTGAGAGATGCTAGCCAGCATGGCTTTCCCACAGGCATGAGATTACTTTGTTTACAGGCAGGTGCTTGCAAGCCAGCGATACTGCTGTGCATGCCTCTCTTTGTGCGAGACACACTACAACTGACAGAATCTCGTCCAGTGATGAAACAATTGATGGCGGCAGGTTTCTCACTCGCTTTTGTTTTTATGATGCTTGTGTACCACTGAGTTTGAATGCAGGCACTCAAACAACATTCCTGGCTTTCACTATGAGCACGCATCTCTGGGGCTGTATTCTCTGACCATAACACTTGATTTTACTGCAATAGCCATTACATAAATACTCCAAGCAAATTATCACCATTGCTGTCAGTGATATTCTGTATATAAAGTCCAAGTGCGATAATATCACGCCCCGCACCACATGCCCTGGGTGCAAGGCAGGGCGTGCGAGAGTGAGGCAAAGAAATGGTGGATCGATGCACGCCGTCTTCCCCTGCACCCACTATTGGGACGTCACATGATTAAGCATGGCTGCGCAGTGCTGTCTGCACAGCTGAGCGCATGCGTAGCCCACCCACTGTATCGTGGTGTTTGTGGTGGATGCAATGTTTAAAGGCAAGCCACGAAAGCTGATTACTTCATGAGCATTGTCTTCCTGTGCATCTAGAGTTGAAGGTCACATAACCCAAGTTTCTGAGATGCGCTGAAGCAAGAGATAGCACGAAGTTTTGATTTCTTGCTGCCAGCATTATAACAGCGAACGATCATGGTCATCGAGTGAGATCTGTTAATGTTTGCCTGTGCGCATGTCACGCCATGCTTGTTAATTTAATTAACAAGCATATGTTTATTGCATTTACACAACCGATAAAACTACAAACTTTATTTCACATAGCCCTCAATGCTTCATTTTGGGGGCGAAACTGTGACTTATTCAATTCCACAACTTTCATTGTTGGTTTGTATGAACCTTGAAGGCCACCGTACAGCCGTCTTTGATAGAATCAGCCTCTCAATGCAACATTGATAAGGATGAAAAAATGAAATGTTACAAAATACAGCCAAACCTGGATATATTGAATCTAAAGGGGATCAGAAGAAAAGTTCGATATATAGGTAATTATACACAGAAAGATCAAAATATTATTTAAAAATTTGCAAACGGACATTACTGCTGTTTATTTTACCCAATAATTTGTTACAGTCGCCAACTGATTTTTCGTACTCCAAAAATTCGGACATGCTCGATTATTCGGTCTGCTTCACGGCACCGCCATTCTCCCCATAGACCATAATGTATAACTGCCAAAAGTTTGGACACCTTGCAGCCTCTCGTCTGATTTTTCGGACACTCCTTGAGCTAACTTGATCGAGAGCACCATGCACAGACTCTGACCGGTGCATGGTTCGACTTGCTGAACGCCATTTTTGTTTTGAACGGAGCCTCCTTGCTGCCTCACGAAGTGGCGCTACTGCAAATCCCTGCTCATCATCATCGTTTCTCTCTGGTTTGATAGAGTGGCTACAGCAGTTCCAGTCTAAGCTTAGTAAGCCATGTCAAGACAATCCAGCAGCTGATTTGTTTGTTTCTTCGTGCACAACACTGCGAGTAGGCGACGTTTTTCATTTGTGCGACTGGTGTCGGGGTGACGGCATGGTGGTGGTTGCTTTGTGTGCTGTGTGTCGAGGTTGCGGTGATCCAACGCGGCATATGGAAACATTATGTCAAGTGTCTAATGGCACTGACAGTGCTCACGCAGACTGCGCTGGGGAATGCCGGCAAGCAGGTGCCAGGAGGCCTAGGATTTGTCACCTTCCGATGTGCTCCCTACTGACGCCGAAAATGTCCTGCCAAGACCTGCGCAGTGGCTGCATTGCGATTCCAGATACCGTCTCATTTGACAGTTTCACAGGTGCCGACACTGCTGTACTGACATGCGCAGAACTCGACGACGGCGAGATCATTCGTCAGGTTTCTGCTGCACCGCCGGACGATGACTCTGAGTCGGAAGATGACGCACCATGTGCTATGCTGCCGTCGCATGCGGAGCGTGTATAAGCAGTGACTGTGCTTGCAGACGCCTATTAGTGACTGTATGACCCTCTCCAAGATTCAGGCTTATCTGATTGTGCGTAAACGGAACAGCGTGCAACGGTGCATTCATGATTTCTTCAAGCCTACTGCCGAGCCCGAACCCCTCTCCGAGATTCAGGCTTATCTGATTGTGCGTAAACGGAACAGCGTGCAACGGTGCATTCATGATTTCTTCAAGCCTACTGCCGAGCCCGAATAATGCATTGAAATAAAGGATTTCTTTTTTTTTTTCTTAATCTGCATTTTCAAACAACTGTTTATTCGGACATTTCCACAGTCCCCATGAGGTTCGAATAAATGGTCGGCGACTGTATTTTAAGTTCTGCACAGGCCTACCTACAAAAAAAGATAAAATGGCAAGCCAGATAAATTATTACCTTCTCCGGGCTCCTTGAAAAACGTGATGTCACCCAGGTTCAACCTTCGCAGGACTGTCAGAAGGTCTGCCAGTGTTGTCCAAACATTCCCTTTCACACTAAGATCATAGAAGTAAAAGAAAAAGAAGTGACAGCATTCAGTTTCCAGCATACCAACAAACTGATACGAATAGTTGCAACAGTTTTCTCGAATCGTATAAATATGAAAAAGATCTGACAACATTGCAAATTTTACTGGCCAAAATTCAAAGCAGTCATGGACATCAGAAACCAGTAAGCTCTTACTTGAGTTTCACTAAAAACCATTTATTGCTTCATTTGAGCATGCAGTACAAAAAGTCCCTTGAAAACCTTCCTTGCATACTGCGGCACACAATTATGTGGAACACCAACACGTTGTGCATCAGATTTTGGTGCCAAATATCTCAAAACTAATGCTACGCTCAAGTTTTCTATAAGTGGACAAGCTTTGAGCACTGACTGGCTCACAACACTCATTTATAAGATTAAAAGATAATTAGTGCTATACAGCTAGTTATAAGACTTTAAGGTTTCAGCTTACAGAAGTCACGAACAAGCTACATATTGTATTTACACGCCCAATGAACACACTTGCATGGTAAACGCACCCCTAACTTTGCTTTTCAGAATTATGATTCTTTCCCCCTCTCTCATAATAATCGCCCCCACAACTGTGGTTTCATGAAGTCCTGTAAACAAACAAGCCAAAGTGGTGCCAAATCTTAACTGCCAATGGCAGTTTGAGGATAGTAAATTTTGGTGCATTTTGAAGAATTAGTCCACATATAATGTAGTGATAAATGGGTTTAACTCTAGTGAGGCTTTATTACACAAACTACGACCAAGATGAACAAAGCATACAAACAACGACAAGTGGATGCATACCTAGTGTTGTAGTCGCATGGCGTAGGTGGAGGAATCCAGAGCCGTTTCTGGCAGGACATCCAGTCGGTCCACAGCTTTAGAGTGGGCAGGAGCTCAGCCACCTCGTCTGAGAGGGAGACCCGTGAAAAGGAGGAGGAGGGTGCACCAGGTGAGGACGAGGATGAGGACGAGGAGGAGGACGCGCTCTGCTGCAGCAGCTGTGTGGCACGTTCCAAAACAATGGCCACGTGGGCAAGCGCCACCTGCAGGCTCTGCTCCTGGAGCAGCGAACGGCAGTCTGGGTCCATGCTGCGATCTGGACACATAGATGGGAAAGTAAGTAAGGCACGTTGGTTCCATTGCATAAGAAGAATCTGGGCAAAGAAAAGGTGATGAACAATGACCAAGAACACAATAATCTGCCCAGTGGCAAATGTCCCAAGTTTGTTGCTCCCAGAGCAGATTTAGTAATAATTATTCTCTCAATGAGCTCTTGCCACATTTTTTCAATGGCTGAAGTATGCCAATATTTTTGATGCTGTCGGGCACGAGCATGAGAGAGAGAAAAATAGGATTATATGAACCATAGCAATGTAAGGCCCCATAAATGAGGAACGCTCTATAAATGTTGCTGATTTGTGGATTTGCATGAAGAGATTAGGTCCAATGCTACACTGCACCATGGCCAACACAACAGCCACGTGCGAAGATTCTTTTGACGCCACAGGAAATATATTTGGGAGTGGAAACCCACCAGCAAACAAAACAAGCAGGCCCTCTGTACAACCAGCTTATACAGTACAGTAGAGTTAGCACTATGGTTCTTCCATTCTCTGTTCTTCTTTATCCTTTGGAGCAACGATGTATTCATTAGGTTCTTCTTTATCATTTTCTTTTGTTTTTGTGTCTGTTTCACTTTTGGGAACTTCAAACATCTTCATCTAATGGTAGAATGGCAATACAGTGTTGACCATAAGGAGCATTTGTACTGCCGGACTGGACGTAATGAGGCCCTTCCCAAAGTCCCATTTACCCTATGGCAAAAATCAACGCATACAGATACCCCATAGTGTGCAGCCAAGCAAGATAAAATATCAGTTAAAATAAGGCTGAAAAAGAGAGAGAAAACTGCAGACAAGCTCGGCAGCAAGCGCACTTTACAACGAGATGCTCAAAGCATAGCGTCAGCACTGCTTTGCAACAGGAGGCAACTAGTATTCATCTAGTTACCTTACTGGCTCATCAAGACAGCCAAGCTTTATTGGTATGCAGCTGGTGTTTCTAAGGCAAATTAGCAGTGGCTTTTCATTAGCGCAAACAAACAAATCTTGGTCAATTAATAAAACTGCAATTGTCAACGCCGAGTGAGAGTGCACACACAAAACCTAAATACCTGGCGGCAAAGCTCACCTTTTAGACAGGTGTTTGCAACGGTGAACATGTTGATTGCGAGAAGCTGTAAATGTCGGCTATTGGTGACAGCAGCTGGTGTCCTTTGGAGTAAGCACCGAAACTCCATCAGCATCCGCCGAGCCGTCTCAGAGAATGTCTCCATACTGCGTCGAAAGATACCAACAGATAGCTGAAAACATGCATCACCAAAGCCAGACTCTACAAATGAAACAGGAAAAATGTGAGCATATCATTGTCTCTCAAGCACCGAACAGTGATACGAAGCACATGCGCACGTGAATGTGGGAAAGGATAAAGTGGCATTAATCGTTACTTTAACCTGTGTGCAGGCTGAAGTAATCGATTTAAAGGACACTAAAGCGTTATTACAGCCAAGCCTTAATGGGACATCTTAGCCGAGCCTTAATGGACACCCCAAGGTCATCTTCTTTATATCCGGCTTTCATTATAAGCAACTATCCATTACATGCTGATAACTTTCTAGGCTTATTTTGCTATATCCACTAATCTGTTATATTCATGATTGTTATGCTGAAATTTGACTGTACAGTAAAACCGCGTTAAACCGTACCCGCTTAAACAGTAGTTTCGGTTTAAAAGTAGTAAAGTCAATTCCCCGACTCAGCGGCCATTGAACATAATGTATTTTGTATCCGCATTAACCGTACCACCTTATTGCGTACGCATCGGTTAAAACGTAGCGTTTCCACTTTTCGTCGTGCAAACATGGCGGTGCGTCGTCTCCATCGGGCGGCCCGGCAGAACAACAAGCCTCAGAGATCGGTACAACGGCCTCCAAGCGCCCTGTGCGTTTGCATGTGAAGCCGCATCAACATCAACATCATTTCGACGCCGCATGGACGCCATGCCAGAGAGCGTTGTGGCGTCGTGCAAGCGAGGACTCGCGTCATGTCAAAGCTAGGATAAAAAAGACGCCGGGTGCTCAGCATAGAAGAAAAATTAGACATCGTCCGTGCTACCGAACGTGACACGAAGAAGTCGGCGCTGGCCTGCGACATGGATCTGCTGTTGACTACAGTGTGTGGCATTTGGAATGCGAAGTTGCTCGGCAGCGCTGCTGCGACCACGAAGAGATGTTGGCTACGAGGTTCGACTATTCACCATCGTTGCCGCTGTTGTTGTCGAAGTGTCAACTAGCGACAGTGATGAGGACGACACGGAAATCGACAGCACGGGCTATTCAGGCCCGACAGTGGCAGAAGCTGCGCGTTACGTCAGCCTCGTGAATGCGATCGTCGCAAGAACAGGGGCGCGATAACGTAACTATTCCAAACGAAAAGTTTTCCGAACTCCGGCACCCGGCAATGAAAAAGGCGCCACGGGACTTATGCAGCACTACTGCGCGCGTGCACGGAGAATACGTAACGCCAACGAGGAATCTGTCGTGCCGTGCGAGTGTTTGCCGAGAAGAGGTGGGCTGGCTGAGAAGCTGGCACGCAGCTTCAGTAAGTTTGAGGCCGCTGTCGTCGTGCTAGGCCGCCGCGACATCAAACGAAAATAACACTTACGTCCCGCGAAGTGAATAAATACTGCATGTTTTTTCCCCTTTCATCGCACTCTCTCTGAGTTCCGTTATCGACAGGTAAGTGGGCGATCTCATGCTATTTCGCTTAAACAGTACTACCGTTTAGTACGTACTTTTTCCGAGCTCCGGCCGACTACGGTTTAACGAGGTTTCACTGTATTAGTAATTGTGCTTCAGCAACAGTAAAGCAGTCACTCTTAGAACTAGAGGAGGCTTGGTAAGCCAGGAAAGTTGCAAAAATGAGATTCAGGTGGCGACGTTAGCCCGAAGTTTCAAACCAGCTCACTGCAACGCCATCGATTTTGACAGTGCCTGTACGGGTGAAGTTAACTGTTTATCGGTAAAGAACTACATTGCATTCTGAAGTGTTTATCTAGCAAGCTTCGATAGCTTTTTCTGCAGCACAATGGCCTAAACATTAAATATACCTTTGAAACACTTGCTGTCAGCACAAAGTTTGAAATAGCAAACTTTGGTCATCATTTTCACCAGCAATAATCAACCCATTTGTGCCAAATACTGCAGTCAATCATGGATATACTGAACTACAATGGTTGCGAAAAGACTGATATATCAATCATTTGAAATATAAGGTACGCCTATCAGAAAACCCCAAATATCTCAAACAGTTTCGTGATATTGTAACACGTGGTAACTTTCCTGATTTTTTCCATCAAAGCTGTATTGAATACACAAAGGTTTACTTACTTATTTCATTTTTTATGCACGAACATAACAAGTCATGGTCTTGGATTTAGTGATAACAGCGCTAACCCAAAAAGCCTGCAACTACAAGAAGACAAACCCTGTGGTCAGGCATCTACAGTTTGACATCCAATGCCCAGAGCCACCCAGTGAAAAGAAAGCGTTTCATCCACACTTTTTTTGTGGAATGCATGTCAGATCGGGAAGCCTCTCACATTCTTGAGGCAGTGTGGTGATCTGCCTTTGTCGATAAGGAACTGCTACAGTCCACAAGAGCCGTCCACATTTGCAGTGACAAAACTACTTTTTCCTCCAGGCAATGTGCATAAAGCCCTCCATAGGCAACGTCTTTCGTTTCATGAGAATTGAAATATTATAATGGCACAAGAAGTGTTCATGGCATCGTTTTGACAACTGCACTCCCCGGGGCATGGCAAAGCGTTTGATATATCGAATGTGCCAATGAACGGGAGTCCGATGCACATGGACAACAGCATTATACTTTTGCATGGCATTTAAAAAGGAATGTTAGGGCTGTTCAAAAGAGACGATAATGTTGAGATCTTTGTGTTTTAACATAAATCAGAATCAACTGTAACTGAAAATAAGGTTTTGAAAAGAACACTTTGCCAGTTTAAAGCCAATTTACCACTGTGCTTTAGTGCTCCCTTTAAACATTTGTGTTGTCCCCTTTGCAACACCCTCATGCTGCGTTCACTACACTCAAAGGCGCCAGTACTCAGCCACACAACATGGAAGGTCTAGTCCACTACAGCTAAACCCTTATATAACGAATACAGATACATTCACCGACCAATATTTCGGACTCGACGGGGACTGCCAAAACATCAGAATAAGCGGGATCCGAAATACCGGATTCCTAAGAAAATAAGAGACCTTATTCCAAAAGTGGGAAAACAAGGTGTGCCATATTCTTGGATCGTCACTTTCTGAGATACCTCCAATTTCGCGTGGCTAGCACAAGACGCGTAGGCATCAACAAGTGACAACATTCTTGGCATAATGCTAAGGACGCTACCTTTTGCAGGACTGGCACAAGGCGCATTGGTGTCTACGAGCGACGGCATCCATGGCACAGTGCCAAGCACGCTATCTTATCACAGTGCGGAAACGCTGTTGCCTACTGATGCATCCTGTGCTAGCCACGCGTAATATCGCTAAGGTGGAAGTGTCTCCGAAAGTTATTGTTTAAGAATACAGCTCAAGTTAGTCAACCCATTCCCACGCCCACATGCGCTTGCCTTTGGACTAGACCATGGTAGCCTAAACAGCCTGTGGCCACGATTTTCTAAGAATGCATGCCTTTAATGCTATTCCTTATCATGCTTCATCAGTGGTCAGAGCGACTTTCTGCCCATGCTATCAATGGGATCAGTGGGTCGTGAACGGTGGATGAATATAGCGGAATGGAACTCGCACAAAAAGTCACGGAAATAGCAAATGCAGCCTTTACGACTTAGCAGCTTGGCTTGGCTTGTCCTGTGGTTTGAGGGCGCTTGGTGACTAGTACTAGATTGACTAGGCTTTGTTAGTTTCAGTTTCAATGCACCAGCGACATGCAGAAGACCATCTGGCAATGCATCAAAATGAATTTATTGCTATTTCTGCTATATTTGTTAACCGAATTGAAATCATGCATAAACGCACTTTATTATATTAAGGGAGAACGCGGCCCTCGAAAACCGAAAAATCGCTAAGTTGATTTTTGAAAAACCATATTTTTGGGTTGTACGTCTCAAAAACTAACTGTTCTGTAATTATCAGCACCCAATTCAACCGTAAAGTAACAAAAAAATGCTGCTTTTGAGGCCACCGCGGCCCGCAATACACGCGCAAATGCCGAAATGAAGTCAAACTTCACGCGCGCGCCGTTCCCGGCCCATGCTAAAGCACGCCCATGCGGCCTGCCTGCGCCATCTTGATGTCGTTTTGACCCTGATTTCTTTGTCTCTGTTTTGCCACCTTGCAAAATGGCATCGTCGGCGCGGTTGAGGTGCTATTGACGTTTTCCCGTGATGTGATGCGGAGCGCTGATTGGCCGGAGCAGCGCGTTCGAATCTCGCGGGCTAATGCGCGCCTGCCATTGGCCGACTGCTAAAACCATACCATGTAAGTAAGAAAAAGCATCAGGTGCACGCGATCAAGAACAGTAGCTACCGTCGCAACAGCTTCCCCATAATACGTACTCGCCCACCCATCTCACATGAAAACGCCAACGCAGGCTCAGTTTCCTATTCCAGTACCAGCAAATCTTTCGATTTGTTGCATGCTTGCATTCACAGCTATCGCCACCAATCCAATTGTGATAAGCATCTTCACTTATCTGTTTCACAGCACACAGAACGTAGTGCTGTTGTAAGAGTACTACACGCTTTTAAGTAGGCGACAACAAAAACGCTATTGTGCAGGTGGTGCAAAGTGAGTGTCATGTTTCACTCTGGTGGCATTGTAGGCATTCTATTATGGCGTGGACCACAGGCTCGATTTCATTTCGGCTGCCTGTTACTGCCTTAAAGCACTCACAGTAGGAGATAAGACAATGTGCACCTCGGGTCACTCAGGCCCCAAGAGCTCGATGCACGTCGGCGCCTCATGTCGCAACAATTTGAGCCGAGTGGGCATGTCAAAACGCCCTGCCAAAATACCCTTCTCAAAGAACCTTCTGACATAGGCCGAATTTGAGATGCGCAAATGCATGCCTGTCGGAAGCCAACACGAGCCACTTGGGTTCCACTAACTCAGGCATCTCGTGCTGCAACAATTTGTGCAGCACTTAGTATTATGTGGATGTCAACAAAGCAGAACCTGCCAAATTCTTTAGTGACTTTGGATCATACATTTTCCCAGTTAGTAAATATTTGCTTGAGATTTTTCCGGAAACGTCTGAATGAGGTTCTACTGTAGTTAGTTATATTGAGGTTTAACTGCATGTTTGCTTTAATGAATATTGGATATAGCAGAGTTATTATGGTGACACATGCGACTTCGTTAAAATGAGGCTTGACTATAATCAATCTGGAACACATTTTAAGTGCGGAATAGACTGTGTTTTTATTCATTTTCAACTGGTAGATTCCAAAATGAATTCTCATGTTATAGTGGTCACTTTGGATAAACAAGCTCCCTGGCAGATTGATCCTCTCACTCCACCACTGGTGCAGGGATTTAGCTAGGTGCTCTAAAGCGCATCGCATGATTTACCAAAGTACTAAGGCAAAAAAAAGTATAAATAAAAACATGAAAGAAGAGAACACAAAACTGTTAACTAGCAATTTAATTAAAACACAATGTAACATGAAATTCTCAGGAACAAACATAGCAGCTGCGTTTGACACTTTATTTTTGTTACCACTTCATTAAAAAATCCCATCCCTAGCTTATTTACTGTTAGAAGTTTGCACTTACCCAACCTTGGTGAAGAGCTTCCCATGGACGTGCAGGAAACTCAAGACATACCGTTTATTGAGCTGCAAAACCAGGAAAGTTCAAAAATAAGAATCATATTTAGTGTCACTTTAATCTTTGTATACAATACTGCACATCTGTTTCTCTGATCTTTAAGCAAAGTGGGGAAAGCGAGAACTAGCATTACAAGAGGTGGCAAGGGGCCAAGAGGTGTCGAGCCGTAAATCATTCACACCCTACATCATAAATCAAGCTACATTTCTGATCCAAACAGGTCTGCTGGGAATTCCAGACTACAGCAAATAAACAGATTTTGATGTTTCATTCTTCACATTCTACTCTCGTAAAGCACAATATCATTCATTCATCCTTTGAGAATGCCTCAAAACAAATTCCCATTCAACGGCTGCGAAAGAGTTTTGATGTGTAGATTCATTGACTTTCTGAATTGGGATACGTGTGAGCAATGTTTGCTGCAGTTTCAGAAAAGATGCTCAAGCTGAAGAAGCAAGGCACTAACGCCAACCATGCGGGGAGCATATGGAGGTTCAAAGCATGTGTCGTCTATTTCTTACATACATTCCGTTTCGCATAACCTTGAGAAAGTGGTGGAAAGGGCGGGAGTAAAGGTGGTTTTTACCCCAGCTGACACGCTAGGAAAAATGTGAAAAGTGGTTAACAAAGGAGATAGGGAATCTGTGTGTACTAAGAATCATCGCAATACGCCTGTACAGTGCACTGAAAACGTGGTCAACAGAATTGCTTTGGATTGCGGTGCTTCATACAAAGGCCAGAAAGGAAGATGCCTAAATGACAGATTAAAAGAATGCAAGTACAACACAACAAAAATAATATCAGGGCATGTAGGTATTCATTGTAGGGACTGCGGCTGCACACCTTTATTGGAAAAAAATTTGCATCATGTCCAAATAAACAGATAGGCAAACAAGGGAGATCATTGAAACCCTAGAGATAAAAAAAAGATGGGGGGGATTCTTGTGTCGGCAAGCAGTCCGTCATGCTCGCATAGAAAGACATCAGATTCCTTACAGGAACCGTTCTTCACAAACAGTAGGCTTGACCGTGTGATGCTCTTTCATGTCTCTTATATTTTCCTATCTTCTGTTTATTCATGTTGAGTCAGTACTTATTCTGCGCATCCAGTGAATAAACCTTCAGTTGGTAGTGTGCCTTGTGTACGTGTCATTTTTCTTCCTCTGGTATCTTGTGTTCTCTGGCGCCGTTTCACTATGGCTATGAACCAACTAGCCCAAAAGTATGTCTTGATCCAAATGCAGTCACACTTTTGCATCTTCCGTAGCATTACTACAGTAAAACCTCGTTAATTCGCATTTCAAGGGACCGCAAAAAACGCCCGAATTATCGAGGGTATAAAAAAAAACAATAAATAAATTCACAACCCTTGCTTCTATTTCATACAAAATCAATGCAGAAGCAGCAGTTCTCGTCATCTAGTGATTGTTTAGCATTTACTGCGGCGAGGGCCTCGCAACTACCTTCACAGTGAGGCCCGTTTGGTCGCGGCACAAGACTCATCTCTTCATCCAAGTAGACATAATTTTCACGACCGCACGCACATCTAAATTACTTTTTCGCCCGCAGTCACTACCGATGCAATCGTGCATGGTGACTGCACAGTTCTGAAGGCACGTGACCAATGCATGCAATGGCTCAAAATAAAACTACTGTTTGTCGCAACCGCTGCAAAAGAAGCCACGGTTGTTACCAATGCGTTCAGGGATGATGATTACGTACTTCTGAAGGTATGTGCGGCTAACGGAGTGTGATGTGCAGCGGTAAGCACATACATGCACAAACAGACATGAAGAGTTTGAATTTTCCGTCTTCCAGTGCGGTCTGTGCTGATGACTATGGTGATGCAGACTCCGCGGCTATGTGTTTGGATTGGCCACCAGCACCGCTCTTGCTCTTTTGTTTCGCACATATAATGCACTCCACGCTCTGAGGGTTTTCCGAATTAAAAGGTGTGCAGCCAAATTCGTCTGAATTATTGAGAGTTTGATGCCATTAAATTAATACACCATTAAAGGCATATGCCTGCCATAGAATGAGTCCAAATTATCCGACTACCTGAATTAGTAACATTTTACTGTACCACATGCGAATATCAACACCATCACTGAGCTTGTGAATGTCGCAATGAACTTACTCCTCATATGGTTTGTTTCCACGAGAGTCGATTATTCACGGCAAACAAACAGACAAATAAAAGGTACAACAACTAAGAAAACAATGCTAGAAGGAGAGAGAGAGAGAGAGAGAGAGAGAGAGAGAGAAGTAAAAGAAAAGACAACTTAGGGCTGTGTCAGATTTCAAGTGCAAATCAAAAACTTTTTACTTTGAATTGGAGTACTCGACTCCCGCATTTCAATTCCACTGAAACACTCAATTAAGGTGTACGTGAAGCCTGCCTGCCATATGTCAAGCTAGCTGGATTTGGTATTTCTCCTGAGCAAGCCACCCCAAGTGCGCAATTTCAGATGCTCAGCTCTACTCCCTCTGGCAACTTACATCAATTGTCGAAAGCTGTGCCAACTGTTCAATCTCGCGTGACGCTTGGTCCCCTTGGCGACTGCTCCGGTGAGAAGTGGACCCATCGGGCCGGATCCAAATTTCCAACCGCTCTTCGTCCCACGGACCCTCCAGACTGGGCTGTTGGCTGGTACCCTCCTCCTCAAGCCTCTTACGCTCCAGGTGATCATACTGAAAGGAGACCACATTTACGCAGTTATACGGAGAGCTGAGCCGGTATTCTCAGGCGATCACTTTCCGGGATAGTCTTACTTTTGTGAGAATTTGATATGACTAGTGCCAGATGTATCGGCGTCTAGGGGCACTAGTCATATCATAGTGTTCCCGACACTGCGCTAAGAAAGCGAGCGTATCTATCATAGTGCAAGGACTGATGTCGCTTGCAGAAGAGGTCACATCAACACCTAAACTTCACGCTACTGAACGCCTATATGAGTGGAGTCCTTAACAAACAAAGTGAAAAAGAGAACAGTGAGTACAGCTGAGTGCATGATGTAGTCACACTGCAAGACATGTCTGTTTACGCAAAAATAAAATAATTGTCTGAACGATAAAGTGCTGCTGCCAAACCCAATACTCATTTCAAGAGCAGCAGAGGAGACAAAATTTAAAAACAGTGACAAATAGTGACAGGTAACAGGTGCAAAAACTGTGGACAAGAGTGCCAAAATGAACAGGTACAAAGTAGCCTAGCCTAGCGAATCCCTGTTCCAATTTTGGTTCTAGAAAGCACCCTTTTCTGCTCCGGTGACTGTGAGGCTAAACTCTAAAATCGGGCCTCACTATTCAACAAACTTCCTTAGTGCTTTCTCAATGTACGTTCAGTGAAAGAACACAACCTTCAAAGAAAACCGCTACCGAAGATAAAAGCTTCCTTTACTAAATTTCCCTTGGCACCCAACCTGGGTCGCCAATGGCATCATTTTACAACATTGCAGACTTTGCAGCCTTTTTAGACTTTTATAGTTTGCAGAAACGTGTGACAGGTGACAGCAAGTTGAATTTTCTTTATGGCCGATAAGGACCAAATTGTTCAGACTATCGTTTCAGAGCACAGCGGGAGCAAACGACACAAACAACTTGAATTTGCAACCTGCTATTTAAAAGCACGCATACACATTTCTATACAAGGTGGTTCAGCTGCAGACAATTTTTAATAACATACCTTTTTCCTAGCATCATCGAAGAGCGCCAGAAGGCTTTCCCTTGCTGTCAGGAAAGGATTGCTCGCAGCAAGGCTTCGCATGTAGTAGTAGACTGCGTCGAGCTTCCGCCTCTGATCACAACAGAGTAAAGAAAGAAAACAGGTAGAGATCCCACACCATACAACTTTGCTACCTTAACTTTTGGATGTGCACTAGATGTTTCCAATGAGAGAAGCACCTGCTCTCTTTACATATTTGCAGTGTAGCCTTATAGTTCACAACGATGCTGCTGTTCCACTAAGCTTCCCTGCAAGCAACTTCCATCTTGACCATGCTCCAACGTCGTGCCAACTCCAAACGCTGGTGTCATAGATACTCAGATCACAAACCTTCTTCCAATATTTGTCGCCTCTCAGGCCAAAATACCTCAATACGAGCCAGGCTATTTTTCCTCCAACTTTGACCGACATAGTTTCATTAGCACTATAACAAATACTGATTGGACTTTAAATAACTCCGTGCACGATCTCGACCAAGCTCTCGAAAATTTTTGTTCCCTCTTTCTCGAAGCTGTTTGCACACACAACTACCGTCAGATGCAGGAAACATTTTAAGTTTTCCAGTAATCCTTGGGTAACGAAAGGTTTAGTGACTAGTGTTAAGAATGGCCAGCTGCGGTGCAGGATTGACATCCACTTACGACTATGAAGGCAACCTCCCGGCGCTGTTAAGAATGGCCAGCTGCAGTGCAAGATTGCCACCCGCTTACGACTATGAGGGCAACATACCGGGAGCTTCGCCGCCAACTTCTAGCCACAGCGTGACTAAATCGACTTTGTGACGGAATGAGTTCGGCGGGCCAACTATTGTTCCCAAACTCCCCAACACGCTACCCGGAATGGCTCCGAGTGCTACGGGGCCCCTCTGACGTTGGCTCCGGACATTCGAACGTGTGTGCCTTTGTGTGCGTAGGCCGTCCTGCTTGAGGCGGCTAGTTTGCGCCGACGAAATGAACGTTGGCCGCCTTGTATGGCCGAAGGACCGAGTGTTTAAAAACTGCTGTTCTGCGGATGCTCGACACACTTCTCTTGAGCAGTCATGTTAGACTGACACTCTCTCGCAAGCAGTCATGTTAGACTGATATAAATATTGTAAATAAACCCAAATTCCTCGTTCTCAATGAGAAGCAGTCCTTCCCTTCATCAACGTCCTCAGCGGGGATAAGTTGGACGACGGCATGGGCCAGCTACCTTCTAATTCATGCCGGACTCCAATCTTGACAACGGATCACGAGCGACGGGATTGAGCCCTCAATCCTGACACTAGTATGAGAAAAAACGAAAACCTATACAAAAAGACTGAAAATAAACCTTTTAATGTACGCTTAGAGGAATGTTATCAAAAGTATTGCAACACATTGAATAACTTGCTAAAGAAGTCTAAACAACAGCATTATGAAATTTAATTTGCAAGACACAAGAACAATCCCAAAAAACAATAGCAACTTAATGCGTTCATGAATTTACCTAAACCCGGTAATACTGCTGATAAAATAAATTACAACAATAAAACTCTTACTGATTTTTCTAGCATAGCAAATAGTTTCAGTGACTACTTCTATAATAAATACAGCAGTCATCATATGACCTGTGCTTATCCCATTTATCGATGCAATCATTCTTTCTTTCTTTCCCGTAACTGCAGATGAGGTATGCTCCATGGTATTAGCTCTGAAGAATACTAGCCCTGGCTCAGATAACATCTCTGTATTTTATCTAAAACTTGTTGCACCACTTATTCCTGATACATTTTGTATTATAATTAATCACATTTTTAAATGTGGTATTTTACCCACTTTGCTTTAAATGGGCTAAGATTATACCTGTACATAAGAAAGGTGATAAAACGGAGGTGATTAACTGTCATCTTGTTTCTATTCTCTCGACGATTAGTAAAGCTGTTGAGAAGTTATTTCGTAAGTGCCTAATATTTACTTTAAAAACTTTAATTTATTGCAGTCTTGCCAATTTGGTTTTCCCGCTGGCAGTTCGACTAACTTAGCTTTAATATCCCTGACCGACTACATTTGTCACTTGATTGATACAGGCAATTTTGTTGGTTCAGTATTTTTGGACTTTACTAAAGCTTTTGATATGATTAATCATAACATACTTTCACTAAGCTAGAAGCCCTGGGAATTACTGGTCGAGTACTAAAACCCCTAAAATGTTACCTGCATGATAGGGAACAAACAGTTTTTTTTTTTTTTAGGTGCTTATTCTAATACTGAAGTTACTAATCAAGGTGTACCACAAGGCTTCATTCTAGGCCCCTTACTATTCTACATCTATATTAATGATTTACCTATGTGTCTTAAATTTGCACATTGCATACTATATGCAGATTATACTACTACCTCCTTGTGTGACAAATCTTTAACTTCAATCGTTAACCTAAACAACAAGCTTGAACAGATTGTTGCATGGTGTTCGTCCAATCATTTAATTATCAATCCTGCCAAAACTCAATTCACGATTTTCCGATCAAGCCAAAGAATACTACCTGGCATGCCTGAGATAAGTTTAGATGGTCATTACATTCCCATCTCCAACTGTGTACCATTTTTGGGCATCAAAATAGATTGCAACCTTAAGTTTTCTCAACACATTGCCTTCATTAAAGCAAAAGTGTATCTGCGGTATTAGAGCATTATCAAATCTAGAGCATATCTTTCCAAAGATGCATCATTAGCATTATACTTTGCTTTCATTCACAATCACATTAATTATGGCATTGTTTCCTGGGGAAATACATATAGCTGCCATATCTCGTCTATTTAGTACTTACAAAACCAAGCAGTACGTGTTATCACTAACAGTGTTATTTTTTTTTTTTCAGGAGTGCTACTCTATTATATCGTAAAAAAAAATTACATCCTTGTTTTAACGAGCTTGTTCAACTATCAGCTAACAATTATGTTATATAAATTACTTACTAAACAGGTTTCACATTAATTCATTGATTCCAGGCACTTCATTAATGATAATAATACTAGGTTTGCATGTAACTCCAATTTTCTACTGCCTATGGTTCATTCTAAATACGGAAAAATAACATCATTTGCTGCTATAGAACTGTGGAATGGTTTACCTAACACCATTAAATCCTCATCCTTTCATGCATTTAGTCATGCCCTTAAGCTTTTTTACACATTTATGTAACTAAGTTCACATTGTTCATTACACTACATTTGCCATTTGCATATATTGACAGTATATTTACGCACTATAGATTTATGCACTGACAATTGTTTTTCATTTATTAATTTTTATGTTGTATTTTTCGAGATTGTGTTTGTTTGTTTTACCAAGGTTGCTCATCTTTGATACATCTCTCCATTGTTGTTATTAACCGAGGGTCCTCGTGCAGTCTCTGACTTTGAGACCGTCGTCTGTGTGTTGTGTCTTACCCATTTATTATACCTAAAGAATAACAAACTGAAATTAAAACTAGGCAGATTCAATGTCCATAAAATGTGATAACGGTCTAGTCAGGATGACTATGCCAGATAATATAACTGGCTAACTCTACAGCGTTAAGGCCCATGCATACAAGGTTGCCTGCCGATTCAATAAACACCATTTTCAGGACACTTAACGTGCAGCCACACCGAAAATTTTATTGCGCATGACTTGGCAACGGCACTGCCATCTTGTGCCAACAAGCACCCGTTACAGCCCTTGGTTCAACTGCATTCTATGGTGCATTTAGGTATGCCCATTCCTGCAGTTTTCCCCGAAGAGGCCAAACTTTCACTGTAGAATGTAGAGACGTCTACTCCACTATGTTTGTACAGGCTTAAAATTAGGTATCTAAATACCCGTCGGGCCCCTCTCGTCATTCATTAGCCTTAGACGACTGTGGACTACCATAGGGTATCGCAGGAGTGGTAACTATTGGTAATTATGCACAAATAAATAAGAAAATAAATTACTCCGAGCCCTGTCAGCTGCTCGCTCTATTATTTCACTGACAGCCAGCGTGCTGTGCGTATTATATCCCACACCCCTTCATTCATTCATTCAAACAACTTTATTCAGTGCCCTGTGATTTGATGGGGTGGGCCTGGACCCCGCCTAGGTTTCAGTCAAAGGTTGCTAGCCCTTGGCAGCTTCCTCGGCCCGCTGGACGGCCCAGAGTTGGTGCTGCAGGTTCGAGCTGAGCAACGCAGACTACCAGCGCGCGTGGAGGATGTCGCTGTTTGAGGCTGCATCACCGTTACCCTGTATTGTATTACCGCCATACATTCCCATAGGATATGCTCCAGGGTGGCTCTAGAGTTGCAATGTCTGCACTTGTCCATTGGGTATAAAGCTGGGTCTTTTAGGTACATAATAGCTGGATTCGGATAGGATCTGTAATCCTTGTATCATTTGTGGCAGTAGGCACACATGCTACAAACGTGTTAAAGAGGCTAATCGAACTAGTTTTCTTATTTTCAGGATTCCAAAATTCTCACATATCTTTCCCTGCATAAACAATGCACCTCCTAATACAACATCAATGTTTCTAAAGAAAAAAAAAGGAGAGAAAGAAAGAAAAGCTGAAACCACAATGCAAGTAAACACAGAAAAAAGAAAGTTAGGTCACCATTGTAACGCACTGCGGTCAGCTTTGTGTTATAGACGAGCTCAAATAAAGCGAAGAATCAAATTAACCGAAGTCAAAGTTGCAGACGAAGTTCACCCACATTTTCATTTTTTATTTCATAGAGTAGAGCGAGACGACAGCGCATGTATTGCTGGTGGACAACTTACAGGTCTTATGCCAAGATGCCAGTGGCCAATTACGGAAACAAAATTTCTCTGAATGCTTTCTCCTGAAGATGTTACAGTTAAACCTCAGTATAACAAACCTCGATTTAACAAAATTTGCGATGTAACAAAGTATTTTCATTTCGCGACCTTAGTTCCATTGAAAACCATGTATATAATTTTCGTGATTTAACAAAGTAACTTCGTGACACAGTTTCAATTTAACAATGTTTTCGTCCATTTCAATATTGTACTTGTAACCTAACCTGTATGGCTAGTACTTCTAGCAAAACACTATGTCGGCCGAGACAAAAGTTATTTAAAGCGTCCTTCTGCATGAAAAGTTTGAGCAACAATACTGCTGTCAAAGCATGTGCACTGGGACCTGGGACATGGTAAGCAGGAAGCACTGCTGTGCCACTTGTTACGTTGGTAAACAACTCGAAGAAATATGAGAGCCGACAATTCCTTCTGTGCAAGAGGGATGGAGAGGGAGTGAATGCACGGTAACGTGATCCAAGCAGGCGTTGGGAGGGAGAGAGGGCAGGTACGTGTGCCTATTTGCTTTTTCCTCTGCACACACATTTATGCACAGGCCGCGCACCATATTAATCTTGGAGGCAATATCTCTGCAGTGAATGATGCCTTCACGCGCATTTTGTTGTTCCCATGTGTCGAGTGTTGGCGGTCGTGTAATAACAAGTTTCCTAGAAACGGCAGGAAGCGCTCGCTTATGTTGTGATTGCAAGTTTATGGACATCGAGTGAGATCTGTAAGTGTTTGCCTGAGCGTGCGTGACACCGATAAAACTACAAACCTTACTTTGTGTAGCTTCTTTGCTAATGCCATCAATGCTCCACCATCGGCGAAACTGACTTTTCTTGAAGGGGGGGGGGGGGGTGGAGGGTGTGCTCAGGACCAATAACTGTAGCTTTTTACACTTTTGTTTTAATTTGTGGGTGCCGGCTGTGCGCGCGGTCAGCTATGGCGTCCAAGATTTACGGCACTGCGTGACGAAACACACGCAGATCTCAGACGCCGTGGTCCACATCGATTCTTTGCTCTCGGTGCGATCTGCACGGCACGCACTGGTGCTCATAACCATGCTATTTGGCCAGACCTTCTTGCGATTTGTTTATAAACGCTCACTAAGAAGATATTATCATCTTGGAATGCTCTGGAAATTTGTGAAGTTGTTTTTAATACTGAAACTTTAAAACTTCAAATCAACAAAACTCGCGATTTAACGAAGTTTTTCACTGCAAGTATAACTTCATCCTATCGAGGTTCAACTGCACAATATGAAATGGCGCAGGGACTGCGAAAGATGAAAAGTCATGTGAACTTACCGCATAGAGTGCAAGAATGGCAAGCTGGTTGTATGGACGGCCATTCTTTGGGGCTATCTGCTGGGCCTTAAGGTACCAGCTGCGGAGAGAAATGACAGAGGAAAGAAATTTTATGTTTGACGGAATGCACAACAAACATGGCAGCATGACTAGGCAGCACAGCTTGCAATACAGCATACTGCTGGACCACTGTTGCACTTGGTATATAACAGGATGGGCATACTATGACGCGAGAAAACGAGTGGAACAGAAAACAGCAGAATCCCTCATTGCATGGTGCCTTTTATAAACATGCAACATTGTAAGAAAGTTCCTTGAGTTCGATGGTCTATTTGCAAGATATAAAATGTGACTTGTACTGTAAAGGGGTGCTAGCACTATCAGAAAAGTAATGGCATTTCCTACCATTTGCTACCCATGGATGTAAAAACATGTGTAAAGGCATTGGTCTGTTCTTGCAATTTTCACTAGGCTTGGCAAAAAAAGAAAATCGACTTGACTTGACTAGGGAAATGACCCAAGCAGTTAGACAGGAAATCACAAAAGTTTGCATATACAATCAAACCTCGATATAAGGAACTTCAACACGGTAATGACTGATTATTCGGACAGCCCCACGACCCCATTGACAGGACGACTGCAATTTTGGACACCTTACAACGTGTTTGTGATAATTTGGACTCCAACTGCATGACCGTGTGCTAATATCGCCACCTAGTCGAGCAGAAATAGTGATAGTACTTTCATTTTGAGACATCACTGGCCACATTGGCAGCACTCTGCAAAACTCGAACTAGCAAAGCTAGACAATCAAACAGTCGCCGATAAGAATTCGGTGCATACACTGACTGCACTTTCGTGCATCAGTAGCAACAACACGACAATAGCCAAGACACAGGCGTCAATTTTGTAGTGACACCTTCCACTCTGTTCTATGCCATCTTTATCATCTACTGTTCATGGCCAGCTCATCCCATTATTAACGTTTGCGAAGCATGTCTCTGGTCACTGACGAAGCGTGACAAAGGTTAGTATAAAAGGCCTCGCAAAATATCACGGCCACAAAATGTCTAGGCCAAGGTCAAGCATATGTGTGTGGAGCAACATGTGTTGACGAACTCGGCATTATTCATGAACAATAAGTTTCGAAAAACATTTTAAATTAACCCACATTTCTCATGATTGGCAGCAGACACATTGACAGATGGCAGCGTTTCCACACAGTGATAGTGAAATTGGCACTATGCCAAGAATGCCGTCGCTCGTAGGCACCGATGCGCCTTGCAATATGGTCATGGGAAATTGAAGGTACAGTAGAACTTCGTTCATACATTTTGGAAGAAAACAGCATGAAAAAATGTACTAATCAGGAAAACATACAATCTGAAGTAACTAAAAAAAAAATTCAACAGACTCAACTATTGTTGATATCTACGTAACGCGAAGTGTCGTGAGGATTGTTGCGGCCTGAGACAACGACGCGCGTCGAGCTGATGGTGCTCCAGCAGCCTGAGATGCGTTTGGTTGTTTTCCTATCGCATGGTGTTTTAACAGGGCAACGGGGAACCAAATGAAATAAAAATGATGGGTGCTGCCGGATGCCACCGAAGTGAAACATGATGCCCACATTGTGCCCCCCCCCCTGCAGCAGGGAACGGTGGCGTGTTTGGATTATCGCCTACTCAAAGCGTGCAGTATATAGTAGGTTACTGCAATTTCAGCACTGTGTTTGCCTGGTTGAGCTCTACACTACCAGGTGGCTGCACCGCTCCGGCCACTCACGTTTACACCCCCGACGATCCGGCAATCCACCCAAAGCACCCCCGTTTGCCGGAATACCAGACACACTAAAAGTCTCTATTAACAATGATAATTCCGAAAGGCGTGCCACTTCTTTAGTGTAAGAAAATTCAGTCGGCAACTGTACTTATTTGCATAAAAGATTAAATTTCAATATAACAAAATTTAAGTACAACGAAGCAAATTGCTCATTTTACCAACTTCATTATATCGATGTTTAACTGCAGGATCATAGAAATTATTCAATACTGCAGGAAGCATAAATGACACGAGAATTGCCTAGATAAATGAAAGATTTTGTATGAGTAGGAATGCACATGTCAACAGCTTCTCTCTCATGCTCATGTAGAATTGCTATCGCTCTCACTTATCACCATTTCAAGCATAGAGCTACATAAACGTGGTCATGGCTACCAGTAGAAAAATTCTTATAAAAGATGTCCAATGAAGCTTTTCACATTACGACTGCACAATTGCACAATCAGGCTGTAAGCTTTCCATTGAACTAAAGAAGATATGCGCCATAAAAATAGGTTGCAGGTCCCTTTGAGGACCGAATTTTAACCTTTAAGAAAGCAATGTTTCACGACTGCAGCAGCGTGCTATTTGTTGCAGCCACTTGCTTCACGAAATTACAGCTTATGAAATGGGCTCAACTCACCTGCGAGCTTTGCCATAGTTGGTGGTGCCCATGGCCTGCTCTCGATACCGAGCCAGGTCTCCAAGACAGATGTAGATCTTCTGCACCGAGATAAGCACCAGCCTGACAGAGTCAGCGATAGCCCTTCCTCCGGCGACACTGGCTGCTGATGAAGAGGAACCGGCGCTCAAGGAACTACAGATGTCGGGTTCGAGAAACTGGTTCAAGTTGAAACCATACGTCTCCTGAAACTTGTCCAGCAGGTTCTCGTAAAAGATTGTGCCCTGGAAAATATGCAGAAAGAGAAGCTCAGAAAACTTGCGCCGGCTAGTATGGTATACATATCCAGGAATCAGTGATGCAAAGAATATGTCAGTTTGCCTTGACTCAATGCAATACAGTAGAAAATCCTTTTAAAGGAGTTGCATCCAGCACGAAAATGACTTTGCTATGTTCAATGTTTGTTATAAGCATATATTCATCACATGCTAATATTGACAACAAACATTTACTTCAATGCACCCATTAATTTGTTATATGTATCAATGTTTGACTTTATAGCCTACCAACAATTACAGGCATGAGCTTGTAACTTAATGATACTGTTACGGGGATGTTGATAGTATAAAAGATTGTAATTACAATATATATACAAAATGAGTCAGGGTAGTTAAGACGGCCAACCACCAACAACACGCAGCAGCCAGCGTCCTGCGATCTTCTTCTTTCTCTCGTCTTTCATCCTTCCGTAACAGGAACCCCGGGTGGTGAAGCGCTGTCTCGGCGCATGGTAGGCGAAGAATTGCAAACAAAGTATGGCTTTATCTACGAAACGTGGACGACGTCAACAGGCGTCAGACTTGAGGATGCATCAAACTGCAGAGGCACAATCTTGTAATTTACGTCGTTTACTTGACGTAGGACTTCATAAGGTCCTGCGTAGCGAGAGAGAAGCTTCTGGGAGAGGCCAACCCGACGACATGGTGAACAAAGGAGCACCCAAGCACCTGGCGCGAACTTAACATCGCGATGGCACCAGTCATAACGCTCTTTTTGTACAATGCTGTGAGGCTAATAAATGAGATCGGGCTGCTTGACGTGCTATGTGAGCACAATCAATTACTTCACAAGCGTACTCAGTTACAACACATGGCACAGAAGGGAGGATGGTGCCAAACAGCAATGTGGGGTCGTGACTATACAAAAGCTGAAAGGGTGAATATCGTATGGTGTCATGTCGGGATGAGTTATACGCGAATGTCACATAGGCCAGCGTGGCGTTTCAGTCGCGGTGATTGTTGGAGACATAAATCGACAGCATCACTGTGACTCTTCAGTTGAGACGTTCTGTAAGACCATTCATTTGTGGGTGGTAGGCAGTGAACAGCTTGTGCTCAGTGGCACAAGAGCGAAGGAGGTCGTCGACAACTCGAGACAAGAATGAGCGGCCGCGGTCTGTAACTGTCGAGGTGCACCGTGGTGGAGAATGATGTCGTGGAGGAGAAAATGGGTGACGTCTGTTGTGCAACTTGTCGGCAACGACTCTGTTATCACGTAGCGTGTCCCATAATCAGTAGTGACGGCGATCCACTTATTCCCTCTAGTCGTCATCAGAAAAGGGCCAAGCAGGTCAAGGCCTACGCAAAAGAATGGTTTAGAGGGAACATCAAATGGATGGAGTTGTCTGACAGGCGGCAGAGGAGGTTTCTTCCGGCGCTGACACAATTCGCAAGTTGTTACATAACGATGCACGGAGCGGTAGAGACCCAGCCAGAAGAACCGGCGTCGTACACGGTCGCATGTACGCAAAACACCACTGCGTCCCGCTGTCAGTGCACTGTGAAGTTGTTCGAGGGCGATGGATCGGAGATGACGAGGAAGGACGAAGAGCAACTCAGGGCCGTCAGGGTTGATATTGCGGCGGTAGAGGATGCCATCGTGCAGCACGAACATGCGGCATGTAGCATCAGTGCTGCCAGGTTGCACTCCGGCGATGATGCACTGTAAGGAATCGTCGCATTGTTGTTCAGCGCGCATGTTGGTCATGCCAGTGAAAGCCATCATGCAGGCCACCAGATGATGCGCAGCAGGATCAGGGGGATACACGGGTAGACGAGAGGGGCAGTCAGCATCCTTGTGCAGACGTCCCGACTTATAGTTGACAACAAACGAAACTTCCTGGAGCTGCAAAGCCCAACGACCAAGCCGTCCAGTCGGGGCCCGGAGGGAAGACAGCTAGCAGAGTGCGTGGTGGTCTGTAACGTCCGAAAACGTGCAGCCGTACAAATATGGCCGGAACTTGGCGGCAGCCCAAACTAAAGCCAAGCACTCCCGCTCGGTGATGGAGTAATTTCTCTCGGCAGGTGACAGCAGGTGGCTGGCATAAGCTATCACACACTCGGTACCATTCTGTTGCTGGGCGAGAACAGCACCGATGCCATGGCATCAGTGTGGACTTTGGTGTGTGCAGATGGTTTAAAGTGGCCAAGTATGGAAGGGGTGGTCAGAAATCCAATGAGAGCGGCGAAACTGTGAGCTTGTTCCGGGCCCCATGAGAACGGCGTGTTCTTCTTTAGAAGATCTGTCAAGGGCCGAGCAATGTCAGCAAAGCTTTTGAGGAAAAGGCGAAAGTAAGAACACAAGCCAACGAAGCAGCGCACGTCAGAAGCAGAACGCGGCAAAGGGAAACTGCGTACAGTGCGAACTTTTTCCTGATCTGGTTGGACACAAGATGCGTCAATGAGGTGTCCCAACACGGTTATCTGACGGAGCCCGAATTAGCACTTCGTAGAGTTCAGTTGGAGGCCAGCATTTCGGAAAACTGCAAGAATGGCAGTGAGTCGAGTAAGGTGGCTGCCGAACGTGGGAGAAAAACAATAACGTTGTCAAGGTAACAGAGACAAATGGTCCATTTGTGAACCCCGCAGAAAAGTCCATCATACGTTCAAATGTCGCAGGAGCATTGCATAGGCCAAAGGGCCTGACTTTGAACTGATATAAGCAATCCAGCGTGATGAAGGCAGTCTTCTCGCGGTCCATTTCATCACCTGAGATCTGCCAGTAGCCGGATCGAAGATTGATGGACGAGGAGTATTTAACTGCGTGCAAGCAGTTCAAGGCGTCATCGATGCGTGGTAGTGGGTAGACGTCTTTTCGCGTGATCTTGTTTAAGTGGCAAAAATCGATGCAAAAACGCCAGGTACCATCTTTCTTTATCATAGGGATGACAGGCGAAGCCCAAGGACTGGCTGATGGCTCGATGACCCCTTTGCGGGGCATTTTGTCCACTTCTGATTGGATGACTCAACGTTCAGCATGCGATACATGATAGGGATGCCGACGAATATGATTCGTGTCTCCAGTGTTTATACGGTGCTCAACAAGAGATGTTTGGCCTAAAAGTCTGTCGCCGAAATCAAAGATGTCACTGTACGATTCAAGCAGGAGACGTATGTCCGTGGCCTATGCAGAGGTGAGGTCAGGTGCAATCATTTTCGCAAAGTCATCCGTTAAGGAACCAGATCTGTGAGCTGCAACTGGCGCTAATAAACCACTCTCGGCACTCAGACTCTCAAAGTCAAATTCGAAACCACTGGAAACATTGGCCAAGAACATGCCAGCCGGAATCACTTGAGGGCACAGGCTGAAATATAGAAGCGGTAGAAAGACGTCGTTCCACCGCTTGACCATGACCAGCGTATGCGGAACAGCAGCATTCCGGTTCAAAAGCACGTCGATGATGGGATGAAGCACATATTCACTGTCAGGAACCTGCAGCTGGGCGGTCAAAGTGACGTAACTGCCTCGGATGACAGACGCACATCGTGAAGCGAGCACAAGTGCAGTGGGGCGGCGCTCGGAGCATCGGTGAGTTGAGGCAGTTCTAACTGAAGAATGCCAGTCGCGCAGTCGATGAGAGCAGAACGACTGGATAAAAAGTCTAATCCAAGGATTATGTCCTGAGGGCAGTCGTCGATCCCAGCAAAGAGAACAGTAGGGTGGCCGGCTATAATTAAATGCGCAGTACACATTCCAAGAACAACTAGCACGCCGCCGTCGGCCACACGAAGCACTCGGGCAGCTGCTGGGGTGAGGACCTTTTTTAAACGTCTGCATAGGTCGGCGCCTCAATGCTCGAAGTCTCCGAGAAAGCGATCCTGGCCTGTGACTGCTTCAAAACTTCCAGCGTCAAGCCCGCCATGACAACAACTTAGCGAAATCTAGCATAACCTCCCAAAACCTATACACAACTCCGCCAAGCCTACCATAACCTCACAAAACCTACAAACGACTTAGCCAAGCCTACCAATAACTTAGTAAAACCTGGCATAACCTGCAAAACCTACAAACAGCTTAGGCAAGCCACATAAAAACTAGGTGGTCACCAGCTCCGCTGTTGACTCCAGCCTTGCACCACTAGTACAAGCTGCACCTGTTTTTTGTATGTGCATGTGAGTGAAATGTGAAATAAGCTGTGTTTGAAAGGTGGGTCGCCCGTTTGGCGCTTGCAAGAGCCAAAATAAACGCATGCTTTCATTATGACACAGTACCACTTATAGCGTGGATTTTCACAAATCCCACGACTTACGTTATAAGTGGTCTACACTGTATTTGTTATGTATGCACAAATAAACCGAAAACTTTGTAACAGATTGTTAAGAGCTATTTTCTGTTAAAAGTGCAACCCATTCTACATTCGCATGCATTCGTTAGACACTTTCCAAAGTCTTCAGCACTTTGGCTATCTTCTTACCTCGTCAACAAGATTGAGAAGTTGTGTCTTGGCTTCATCTTGAAATTCGGGGCACTCTTCCATGATGCGGCGGAATGTCTCAATACCTTGGTAGAAGGCAGACTTCCAGAGTGCGTTCTCCACATTCCTCTCTGCACAGTACCTCGGGTCAGCCAGGATCACATTTTCATACCGCAGCTGGAGCTTCCATCTGAAACCACGAGGGGATTCCAACTGCTTACATCTACACAGTGAAGATACACTAAAGGGAAGGATAGGTTGAGCTGCATTAGTAAATCACCTTTCTACAATACAGAAAAAAAAGCCATTCTCACTTAGAGGAAAGGCTTGATAAACTAGAAAAGATGCAAAAACAATAAGACTGGAGATGATACTGCTTAAAGCTCCTGGTCCAGTTAGCTGTGGTACCATAAAATTTGACGGCACCTGCTTGGACCTAGTTAATGTTTGTATAGGTAAAGATAGTCTATGTCGTATGCTAAAGGAGCCAAAGATTGAGTCTTGAGAACCCTTACAGTCCCACAAACACAAAATACAAAAATTTGAAAGCTGTGATGTCAGACTGATATACCAGTACTGAGTTTTGGACACAAAATTAACAAATAAATAGGAGTGAATTTGGACAATTTTATCTATTAATAATAAATCTATAACTGCAAAACTAACAAAAATTAAGTTTTGAAAGAATAATTTATCAACCTAAACTGATTTAAATGTTTCCCCTAAGTGTATGTTTCAGTGACCAACTGAACAGATCACTCTCACAATGCACAAAGCACATGTATGTCTGCCCTGCCACACCATGATGCCTGTATTCCACTCTAACCCCCGTATTCAGAAATGCATCTTAACTTGAAGCCAACGCTTGACTTGATTTAAATGACGCCTGTCGTGAATGCACAAAAAGAAACGCAATGAGCATCTTGGGAGCATTCTCACCAAGTGTCGCTTATATCAAGTCAAGCATGGGCTTCAAGTTAAGATGCATTTCTGAATATGGGGGTAAGCGTCTTTTGATTATTCGTCCCTGACAGTCCCAGACTACCTGAGGTGGCACTATTAGCCAATGAGCATTGCATATGTCCTCGAGCAGTCGTGGACAGCCTGGGACGACAAATCAAAGAAGCCCAGTGCTTTCCCACTATTGGGTCGAGACAACGCAGGGATTGGGGGATGCTTAGGCAAGTGCTATTGTGGGTTTTTCCAGCAATTTCCTGGGAAAGGCTAGGGGTCCCTTCTATTGCAGAGACATTTCATTCACGCCTTCTTGCCTCCAGATCTCAAGGACTAAGCCAGTTTGTCATAGCAAAAACAAAAAGAAGAAAATAAGTACTGCTCTTTACCGTGAAAGCCCTTAAACATGCAAAGGACCAGTACAACTACAAGCATCATTTGCAGCAGCAGTAAAATAAAGAAACTCGTGAACCACAGCAAGAAAGAGGCGTGCCTTTTTGAAACACTAACTTGTCTTTCTTTTGCCTCATTTGTTCTGATGACAGCGACTGACTGGAATCCCTTGCCCATCTCCATTGTCAACATCATTAATATTTCAATATTTGAAGCTGGCATTGATGACTACTGTGTGCTGCAACTACATTACCATGGAGCTGTGCCCTTTTGATTTTTCGTTATTAGTATTTCTTGTAACGCTTTCGGGCATTGAAGGTGTCAGAATAAAAATTAAGAACTCAATAAATTATAATTCATATACTAAAACTTCAATTATTGGCTTTGAAGGGTATGTTTATATTGAAAAATGGAAGACACTTGTGTCATCCCTCATCATGGCTATGTAGCTAAAGAACTCCTCACATGCGAGTCATGCAGGAAAGCGGAACGGTGGGACACACAAGAGAGTTGAGCGTTCACACAAGTCATCAAGCAGTGAGTGAATTCATGCAAAGCGGATAAGAAAGGCTTCCCACATTTCTTTCTTACTTGCAGTGGTGCAACGTGTACCATTGGTGTTGGGGCAAACGAACTCACCTGCAGTGGCCCATGGCTTTGGTGTCAATGTTCTGGATACCTTTGGAAAGGTAATTCATCAGCTCTCGCTCCAGGAGAACAGCATCGTGCAGGTTCTTCTCCACAAGCGGCTTTATCCGGCTGTACATTTGAGGGAGACGGGCAAGATTATTTATTGATCACCACATAAAAAGGTTCTTGATGTCATTTCTTGATCACCGCGTAATGATCAAGAAATGACATCTGTCATGCGGTTAAGTGACAAGCAAAGAAGATTAAACCTTTACAGCATGTAGAGATTCTCCATGTGTACATAACCAATATCAACAGCCTGAGGATCAGCCCAATGCAAGTCTGGAGTGCACAGGATGCAAACATACTAGACTGCATTTGAGTTTAATGTCAAAACAGCTGAGTTAGCTTGTCAAACTGCAGTTTTGAGCCATTTTTGCAACATTTATGCAGGAAAAGTTATCAAACCTTGCTTCGACAAGTCTTTGTCACATTCAGAATTAAATGCAATCTTTATCTATTGACAATTTTATGACCCAGAGCACAGGCGGTGAAAATCAATTGATGTCACAAGACAGCTAAAGTGGGAACTTCAATGTAGTGTTGCTGCCATCCCTCTTTCACTTTTACATAAATTATAATCTACCAGGCATCCTCTTACTGCAAGGCTGATTTTTCTGACCAACTTCAACTTAACGCCAAGGAGTACTGACATATAATTATCTCTTTTTCTTACTGGGTAGCTGCCGACTATGTAGTCATGTCACGAGGGCTCACTTGAGCGTGCAACGAATCAGTCATAGGTCATAGAATCTCTGGATCCGGACAGGCCGCCAATGGAAACTAACCCTTGCAACGTTTAACACCCGAACCCTCTGGAGTCAGGCTAGCTTAGCAGGACTCTTTGAAGAATTATCACACATTGTTAGGGATATCATCGACCTTAGTGAGATTAGAAGAACTGGTGAGGCTTATGCATTGCAGAATAACGCACATGTTCTCTGCTATAGAAGTCTCCCAGATAAGAAGCAACGTGGGGTGGGATTCCCAATCCATAAGGACATAGCAGGCAACATTGACGAATTCTACAGCATTAATGAAAGGGTAGCTGTAGTCGTAATCAAACTTAATATGAGGTATAGATTAAAGGTAGTACAAGCCTAACAACAACAACAACTCCAACATACAGTCACGGTGATCAGTAAGTAGATCAGTTTTATGAATATGTTGAATTAGCGATGAGAAAAGTGCAAACTCAGTATACTGTAGTAATGGGCAACTTCAACGCAAAAGTTGGGAAAAAGCCGGCAGGTGAACAAGCAAGTAGCAACTACGGCATCGATTCTAGGAACGCTAGAGGAGAGATGCTGGTAGAATTCGCAGAAAGGAATAAGCTTCGAATAATGAACACCTTTTTCAGGAAGCGTAGCAACAGAAAGTGGACCTGGAAAAGCCCTAATGGTGAAACAAGAAATGAAATTGACTTCATGCTTTCTGCTAAACCCAGCCTAGTGCGGAATGTAGAAGTGATGGGTAGGGTAAAGTGCAGTGATTATAGGTTACCTAGGGCTAGGATTCACCTCAATTTGAAGAGAGAAACAGCTAAACTGGTCAAGAAGAAACAGGTCAACCTAGAGGCAGTAAGGGTAAAAGCAGACAAATTCAGGTTGGTACTTGCAAACAAATATGCAGCCTTAGAATAGAGAGATGACTATGACACAGAGCTAATGAATGAAACCATAACTAGGTTGGCTTCATAGGCAGCAATTGAAGTGGGAGGCAAGGCACCAAGGCAACCTGTAAGGAAGCTCCGCCAGGTAACAAAAGACCTAATAAAGAAAGAACAAAAAATGAAAGTGTCCAATTCAAGAGATAGGATAGAATTCGCGGAACTGTCAAAACTGATCAACAAGGCGAAAATAAGGGATATTCGCAACTATAACGTGAGAACAATGCAGGCGAGTTACAACAAATTATTGAAGACCTTAACATAAATAGTGTAATAGTGGGGTTTGAAGATTAATATGCAAAAGACAAAGATAATTATAAATAGCCGGGCAAAGGAACAAGAGTTCAGGATCGCCAGTCGGCCTCTACAGTCTGTGAAGGAGTACATTTACCTAGGTCAATTAATCACAGGGAACCCTGATCATGAGAAGGAAATTCACAGAAGAATAAAAATGGGTCGGATCGCATACGGCAGACATTGCCAGCTCCCGACTGAAACCTTACCATTATCATTGAAAAGAAAGGTGTACAATCAGTGCATTTTACCAGTGCTGACATATGGGGCAGAGACATGGAGACTGACAAAGAAGCTTGAGAACAAGTTAGGGACGGCGCAAAGAGTGATGGAACGAAGATTGCTAGGCATAGCGTTGAGAGACAGAAAGAGAGCGGTTTGGATCAGAGAGCAGATAGATATAGACAATATTCTAATTGACATCAAGAGAAAAAAAATGGAGTTGGGCAGCTCATGTAATGCGCCAGTCAGATAACCGTTGGACCATTAGGGTTACACAATGGGTGCCAAGAGAAGGACAACGCAATCGAGGACGACAGAAGTCTAGGTGGAATCGGTTGGCGCAGGACAGGGGTAATTGGAGATCACAGGGAGAGGCCTTCGTCCTGCAGTGGACATAAAACAGGCTGATGATGATGGTGACATGGTATTGCAAATTGCTGGTAAACACTCAGAAGCTGGTGATGCCCATATAAGTACAGTGGTTGCAAGCCACACCATGACTAAAACACCAGCATGCACTCTCACATTTGACACAGGAGAACCCTGGTCCTCTGCTGTCCTTTCTCTGGCTTTGTTCTCTGGAAATGTTTAGCAGCACTCCTGCTTTCTCTACTATGCTGCTGAATGCTCGAATTTAATGCTGGGGTTTTATGTGCCAAAACAACAATTTCATTATGAAGCACACCGCAGTGGGGAACTCCACATTTATTCTGACCACCAGGGGATCTTAAACGTGCCTGCAATGCGCAGGACACAGGCGTTCTTGCATTTTGCCCCCATCGAAATACGGCCACCGCAGCTGGGATTTGATCCTGCGACCTCGTGCTTAGCAGCACAACACCGTGGCTGCGAAGCCACTGTGGTGGGTGCTGCTGAATGCTCAGTCACAGTATAACCTGAGAATGCTGCATCAGGCTAGGCTGACTAACCACATGCGAGCCGTTTTTGATACCACTGATCACCACCTCCGATTCTTGAATGTCACAAGGAGCCCCCTCCAAACCTGAAGCCCCGCTGCACTTGGCAGATGTTCTGAAACAGCTACTTTAAAATATGGCACAAATGTCACACTCTCAAGGATCAAAACTTCATACAATTGTTAATGGGTTGTCAGCTATTCATACAAAAAATAGAGGGAGATAAAACCTTTGTATATACTCCTTTCCCATTTTTCTGTACTGTCCCTTTCCCACTGGCATGTTTCTGCAGATGATGGTGGCTGAGGGTGAATAGAATAGCCTCCATGCAAACTGCACATGAATGAGTGGTCCACATTCAATTTCTCACTTCACTTTACCAGCAAGAGTTTTTTTTTTTTCCTTTCCTGCTTTTCGTCACGTGCCATAAATTTTCTTAAAACTTGCCTAGAGGAATATTGAGTGCTAGTGTCTATTACAGTTTTCGATGTGTTGTTTCAACTAGCATGGAACAGAAATGATGGGAGTTATAAGCATTGGCTTGGTTCAGCTGATGGCCTAGAGTTCAGTGTGACTGCCCGACTGTTACACGATGCAGAGTTTTTCTGCTATAAAACAATATTTATCATTAGAAACATAGCGTACCATGCAAATTTCCATATGGTTGCAAGGTTGCAGGATTGTTTTTCTGAAATGCCAGCTAACCACTCACTCGGCAATGGCTGTCAGTCCCAGCAGCAGTGCCACCACACTTATTTGAGACTTAAGCAATATAGGCTATCGTACGCCATACATGAGGGTGAAGCTGCGTGAAAGGGTGCATAAAGATTTTTTAAATCCTTTAAGGCCTGCTGAACTTCACTGAAATAGTGTGAAACCATGGAGCTAAAAGAAAATGTGAGAGGGAGCTGGACAGACTGATGCTAACAAGGACATAGAACAGGCTCTCAATAACAGAATTCAATTAAACAAACCACATTCCAAAACCAGTACCCCCAGTCATTTCCATGACAACTGAATAATCACAGCGCAAGTTGCCCCACAAAGTACGAAAGCAGTCATGAACCACTTTATCAAAATTGAGAAATGCATTTGAAGTTAAATTACACCATTTCACAAGTGCTTTGGCAAAAAATTTTCTTCAGTGCATTCATCAGAAGCAGAGTTATTGGCAATCAAGCATAGCATTAATGGTGCTTCCGCTCCTCCTTCAATGATTTGCACTGCAAAGGCTATGATGGAGCAGGGTGCACCCACAAAGCTCCGCCTACTGAATGTTACCGTGGTGCGCAGTTCGGATTTGAGAAAAGAATTATGGGGTTTTACGTGCCAAAACCACTTTATGATTATGAGGCACGCCGTACTGGAGGACTCCGGAAATTTCAACCACCTGGGGTTCTTCAACGTGCACCTAAATCTACATACACGGGTGTTTTCGCATTTCGTCCCTATCAAAATGCAGCCACCGTGGCCGGGATTCGATCCCACAACCTTGTGCTCAGTAGCCCAAGTTTGAATTTGATTTTGGATGTTCTTGTAGACATCACTACTTCCAATTTTGGTGCCCACGATGCACCAAACATGGTTGTTCTCAGCGAGCCGCAGTGCACTCAGCCAGTGGACTCGTTGTGGCACCCCGCGGCGGCCATAGTATCTACGCTACATAGCAGACTACAGCTATATGCAACTGCAGCGTTTGCTTTGTGCACGACAGGGCTAGAGTGCTCACTCACACTCACGTGCTCCTGTCTGGCTGAACTACATGGTGCAGACCGGCTTTGTTTTGCACCAACTCAATTGACGGATAGTAGACACATCTAACTTGTACATTTTGAAGTGCTATCATAAGCTATCATTAACTCCTTACAAAGCGAAGTCTTACCAGGAGTGGCTAGGAGTGAGTGTGCGCTGGCAAGCATGCATGTGGTCTGATCTCAAGTTTTGCATGGTTCCATGCTAGTTGAGTATTCAAAACTAGTCGAATTTAGCGAGACCTGATGGGTACGACACCAATAACCAGGGTGGCCAAAGTTTAATACCTACGCAGGTGGTCATGGCCGAGCATGAACAGACAATAGTCAGCTTCTTCTGGAAGTATGTAATGATTAAAGAAATTTCAAAGCAGATTTTCGCTTACTTAAGCCTGTTTATTAAACTGTGTAAATAAATATACACAGCAACAGAGTATACTGAGCCAAACACACTTCCTGATTGACGGCAGCTGTTGGCCAATAGCAGCTGCATAAGGGAGGGAATCTGCTATATTAAGAAATAAATCGTCCAGAAAAGAGAGAGGAGCAGGCTTCTGCTGAAAAGAGAGTGTTTCAGAGAAAGGTGACCTTGCGCTCCACTTGCGACATCTACGCACCCTGCACAGCTGCAAAATTTGGCTGCGGTCTTGATAGCAATGTATGCTGTCCGTGGATTGTGTTTTTCACCAAGCTTGAGGGGTGGTCCAGGGCCCCCTATGAATATTCGTGCCACGAGTGCTCACTTCCTTTGGAATGATGCTGTTTGTCCCAGCACACTTAATTTCTAAGCTAAAATGTTTCTCAGAAATATCGGTATGTAATGAATATATGCTTATACTGACTATCACATATATATGTAATTAGGTTATTTCTACTTGGAGTGCAACTTGATTATAACTAAACTGCACAGTTAATAGGCTTAATTGAAGAGCATAACTATGTGTAGGCACTATACTAACTTCAGAAGACACGCGACACCATTCTAAAACATTGTATACCATGTATAAGTGCACATGAAATCTTGTATGTTCCTTACAGTGCTGAACGAGAAGAAAGGGGGTTAAAAGAGGGGCACGATTTTTATTAGTCATCGGCATGTTTTGTGGATGGCAACTCGGCTAGCAGGCATTAGTCTATGAAAGGTGCAATAAATGCCCTTGTGATTGTTTGCACTACTGTGTTGTTGTTCCTTTGTCCCAAGAGCATGGGTGAGGATCCCACGAGCCATATCTAAGCTATAAGGGACACATTAATGATGGGCTCCAGATTAAATTTGGCTGCCCTGGTTTCGGTAACATGAACCCAAATTTAACAAGTATACGAGCAATGTTTTTACATACTGCCCCCATCGAAATGGGACTGCTGCTGACATGCACAACACCAACAACCTCCTGCTTGGAAATGCAATGCCACAAGCACTGAGCTACCTATGACTCCTATGCTGCAACCATGGATTGCATATCAGCTGCTCAAAGCACCTTCGACGAGCACTTCTAATGATACACTCGAATGGTTCCTGCCATACTCTAACTCGGTTTGCGAAGAGGTGAAGACCTCTAGAGATCAGAGCCAGAGTAATGCTGTCCCAGCTGACCTTTCAGCTGCTCCCAGAGCAATCTAATACCCCTGTCACACTGGGAGTTTTAATGTCATTCGAATCGAATGGCATTCGATGCAACGAATGTCATTCGCCTCCCGGAGCTGGTACACTCGAAAAATTAATGTCATTCGGTGGCGATATCAATGGCGATGATTCCGAAAAAAACGTCGCAACTAAAGTAGAACAAGGTAGGTATAAAGTGCTTGCATAAGCATTCCATAACTTTAAATATATTTTTGGAACGTCACTTCACTGAAAAAAAAAATGTTTTAGTAATGCGTATAAAAAAAGTTGTTCTATTTCAGACTATGTGGCCACTATAAGCCAAAACAAGGCTTAGCCACCTGAGTAGCCGATAAATTGAAAACAAACAAAATGGCTGACATGTCGACGCTGGACGACGACGCTAAGTTGCAGGAGGTGAAGCGATAAGTTGCTGCGTACTTTGCATTACGAGCAAGGCGTAATAATCAGAGGGAGCGATTAGACGTTCTATGACCGACGAGCAGAGTGGCGGCGGCATGGACGGCGGCATGGACGGCGGCCAGACGCTACTGAGCTGGAGAGTAACAACATTTTGCGACAGCCTGCCGCACAGATTTTGTCTCTTTAGAGTAACAAGTCCATTAAAACACGCAAACGTTATTGTTTCTATACGAGTACGGTTTTCAATTTGCAAATACTGTGTCCTGTTTTACTTTGTTTCTGGGGTTGAGAGTACACATTCGCTCCGAGTGCGAAGCCGAATGAGTTTCTCGAACTCATTCGATTGCCGAAGTCATTCGGTGCTAATGACATTAAATATCGCTGTGTAGCAACCGAATAATGTCATTCGATGCTAATGCCATTCGGTTCGAATGACATTAAAACTCCCAGTGTGACAGGGGTATAAGTAGCCACATGAATTACATTTTGCTGAAGCTTGGTCACATTTCCAGCTTGAAGGTGAAAGCACCTCTGAGCGCTCGGAGCCAGAGCCCAGCACTCAGGATGAACCAGGCGAATGTCCTCCGATTGCTCAATCTCAACCAGCTGAATGTAAACCACACCACATGAGCACTCTAAATTTGCCGCGAGAGTGCTCAAAAGTGACCAGACAAATGTGCCACAAGAACAGTTCACAATGTCTTACAAAATTGATCGGAAACGCAACTCAAAGGTATCCCCACTTACTTCCGACCATATGCATCTGGTGCGATGACTTGATCACCATGGTACACCGGGGACAAACCATGGCCAGGGAGATGGCACGAAAATGGCACACCAGGTACAGCTGGATACGCTGGTGACACCACTGGTGATGACATCATGGGCGGCGACACAACAGGTGGTGGGGATGGCTCGTAGTGGTTGCAGAAACCAGGCACTGGTCCCATGGGCATTGTCCGGCTGTAGATGGAATCCACTGGCACATGAGGCTGAGGTTTCACTGCAATCAGGGGCTTTTCCTGACCCATTCCGCACACAGGGACCGCAGCAGCACTCCTCTCATCACACTGTCGTTCTGAGGAGCCTGCACTGCTTAGGCTCACATCACATGGAAGGCGGATGAGCCCACCTTTGGCTGCCGACGAGACGGTATTTTCAGGGGTTGCAGGCCGATTACGCTTCTGGAACCGAGGAGGCAGCTGGGACTCGTGCGCTTTGGGCGGAGAAGCCTTTTGGGACGAGGCGTCATTCTTGCGATTCTTGCGGTGCACTTCCATACAGGTAGAACGCCACGAGGACGAGTCACTGCAGTCATTTCTCAGGTTGTCGGTCGTCCGGCTCAGAGAGTGCCTTTGGAGCTCTTCTTCCTCGGCCACGGCTGCACTCCAGTCTTTAATGACGGGGGCCGGAAGGGGGCCATTGCGACTTCGAGTCGGGCCCCTGTCTTTCTCCTCTTCAGAGAAAGACTCACGGCGATGTCTGTTGACAAACTTACGCCCAGTGAAACGGCACGGCTCAGGGGACGAGCTCTGGTAACTGTCATTTCTCTCTCGCCTCATGGGTCCACTGTTTCTGACCACCTGCTCTTGGCTGTAGATCCTCGGATGCACAGATGACTCCACAATAAGTTCCCCACTCCAATCTTCTTCTGTCGTAGCATTACCGTCCGAATGACGACCACTCGAAGACAGTCCATTGACAGAAACGCTTGTGGCCGGCTGCTCTTCCTTCGGCTTGTTTCTCTTCTTCTTAATTTTCTTCTTCATTCCCCTGCGGCGCACATCGTGTTCAGTCTCATCAGCATCATCAGAGCCACTGTGCCTGGGCCCTTCAGAGAAGCTGTTCCTGCGGTGAGGGGATGACATCCGTCCTGGCCGGCCAGGTGTTCGGGCAAGCACTCCTTGCTGAGGCTTCTCGAGATTTCCTGGGCAGTCTGGGGCATCCCAGTTTTCTTGACAACGAGTATCGGGCAAAGGGCCAATTCTCCTGCCACTACCCCTGGCCCGTCGACCAGTTCTCGCAAGCTGTCGGTCAGACCTAGAATCCACGGCCTTCAAGGCATTCGATGTGCTCATGTCGCCACCAGGACCACAACGCTCATCGATGACAAGTTGCTGCTTCACTGATGGTGGTCCAATCACCTCGAGGGCTTTTCCTGTCTCTTTAGGATGCTCCTCGCAGTTTTCTGTCACTTTTGTCTCTGCTCGATGCTCGTGGTGCCCATTCTGCAGTGGCAATTCGGGACGAGGTTGCTGCACCTTATTTGCACTGCTCTCTGCATTTTTCTCAGCAGCACCAACAGGCACAGGCTTTGTGCCTTCTGCAGGAAATGGTGTAGCAGAACATGGCGGCCCCTTGGAGTCTACGACGGCCGTCTTGGGTCGTCCTTCAGACGGAGCAGCCGGCCGCTCTACAGAAGGTTTGATGGTCCGTGGCGTGTAGACGGGCTGGTCAGGACGCTTGGCTCGACTGCCCGTCCACTTCCCATTTACGCTATCTTTCAGAGAAAGGTCCTTCAAGGCTGGCACAGGGTCCTGTCCTTTGGCCTCAATGGGTGTTCCGGACGTGTCCGCTCTCCCATGGTTTTTCTGCGGTAGACCCATGCCTGGTCGGTAGAGGGCCATCTCGGGCTTTGACCTCCTGCCTTCCCGTTTGCCATCTTTTTCACAGGGAGCATCTGCACAAGACCATACGGCACAATGAGGAACACTATGACTCCTGGACGTCTCATACCTACACCCCATTTCATACTTAGCAGGCAACACTGACGAAGCTATGCATGTAGTGGGGTCACATAAGTCTCATTCCATGAATTTCGCAGCCCATGCATTTTGCAGTGAAGCTATAATGGATCTGTGTCACTTCAGTAGCGCAGATCCTTATCTAATGTCCTCATCAAAGTTAATAAGGTTCATAATCTAAGTATTTTAGTATAGGTCAATAAAAAAATAAGAATAAAAGCAAATGGCAAGCATGCTGCCACAACAGTGTTATGTCAAATAAATGCGTGCGCACTGTAGCCTACGGTAGCAAGCAAGGGTGCATCCTGTACAGAAGATGCTTTATGCTTCGAAGAACAATTTTCTCCAGTGAATGCACCTGCCTTCTCCCATGGAATGAAAAGAAACAACTATAGAGTGCCAATCAAAGCACACAGAAAACATGTAGTTTCTTGTATGGAATATGCAATTTTGAACAAAAAACTTTTTCTGTGCAACCATTCATATTACATTCCACCAAATAAAGAAAGATGTGGTCACAGTCACATCCCTCAAAGAGTCTGATTATCAAATTAACACCTTCAGGCTGTGTACACAGTTATGTGCACCAAGATCATCATCATCATAATCAGCCTGGTTACGCCCACTGCAGGGCAAAGGCCTCTCCCACGCTTCTCCAACAACCCCGGTCATGTACTAATTGTGGCCATGTTGTCCCTGCAAACTTCTTAATCTCATCCGCCCACCTAACTTTCTGCCGCCCTCTGCTACGCTTCCCTTGGAATCCATTCCGTAACTCTTAATGACCATCGGTTATCTTCCCTCTTCATTACCACCAAGATAGTGCAACAAAAGTAAAAGCACTGATGAAAATAGTATTTAAAATAGCTTGCATATATCTTTAAACACTTATTATTGGTCCTAAGCTTTGCGTATGAATAATATATGTAAAGCGTTTTGGTGAAAGAAATTCGATGGTAGACAGCTGGGTGTTTGCTCTCGGTGTAAGTACGTCATCATGTAGTAGGTTCACTTCTCTGAGTGTCTGCCGAAATGTTTCAAATCAGGCATATTTATAAGAGGTTGGATAGTTATCTTTTAACTATGCTAGACGTGAAATAGTGGGTGTTCTTATGTCTGACATTCCTGTGTAGAGTTTTCACATGGAGTTCACATCCAGTAGACTTAACAAACGTCACTGAAGAATTCAAAAATTCTTACTCTGTTCTGCAGCTGCAAGTGTATCATGACTCTGAAGATGCAAGAAATTTGGTGAAACTAGATTTTCTGAGTGCAAAATTAATTGGCACCTGAATAGGTTAAAAATTTGGTATGTACAAAGCATTCAAAACACTTTCCCATAAAAAATAAGCACTGCAGAAAGTCACAATCTTCACATGACTCACAAAGTGTGATTATGTATGCCTGCTGAAAATGCACTTGCTGTTCAAAGATTTTCTTTTTATTGCTGTTCACAGGCAATGTGACAATAACTTTTCGGCAACCATTGGGTCTGAACTCTAAAACATAAGGCCTATGGAGTGTTTTGCAACCAGTGTGATTTAAAAGCTCTGCCTCCAACTAACATGTCTGCAGTTTACCTTAGATCCTGTCCAGACATGCTCAAAGTCAATATTCGCGCATTTATTTGTGAGCAGTCACGAATTGTGCAGAAGAACCTTCCAATTTTAGACTAGCCAGTTCAGTCTCAATGCATTAAATGTAAGAACTATGGTCACAGAGTGAACATTAATTCTGGTCCCAAATGATGTATACATATAATAACCTCATAGCTGAATGACAAGATCCCAGTCAGGTATGTTCCTACAACAAACAAAAAATAAATATGATAAAGCAGCACAAAAAAATAAAGACAGCGTTCATGCATTAAAAGGTAATAAAAAAGCGGAGGCATTTGTTTATAGCACTCATGTGGAACATTATATAACTCTTCCAGTAGGAAACCGATATGACATACCTTTACATACCTGCCGAGCAATTTCTTCTGTGATTTTGCAAGTGGATATTTCTCATGATCACAGAAGGTAATGGTATGAAAAAGGACACCAATCTAGTGTTTCTTGTTTTTCGCATGTGAACAGTTACTAATTTACAAACTAAATAAATGATGTTTGTCTTCAAGGATTGATTGTGCGTGGCACACCAAGATAAGTGCACGCTACCAACCGTTGCAAATGTATTGTGTTTCCGAAGTCCGAAATGAACTGCACAAGAGCGAGGGAGCAGGAGAAAAAAAAAAATGCGACAGTGTTTTGCACTTCTAAAATGGCACGTCCTGTGCTGTCAACGATATGCAATGTCATGTGAAAATAAGAAAGAACATCAATCACGATAACTGAGGGCCATCTTTGATCAGGCATTGCTCTGAGAAAGCCGCGGCAATCTCACATCTCGACCTCCCCAAAAATTCCAAGCTGGCGTCGCGGAACGCGCGTTACTCACAGATCGCAGCGCAGGGAAGGCCTCGATGTCTACACAGCACGCGCGCCAGGCTAGGAGTTAGTGTAGAGGGTACGAAAATGTTACGCACCGTCAAAAAGGAATCACAACAATGCGCCGGGCGATAACGCCAAGATGCGCGATCTCGAATGTGGCTGGCTTCACGCCGCGGCAAGTTCAACGCACGAACAAGTCACAGCGCGCACAGACCGATGATGAAACTCGTTCACAGCACAGAGCGATACGCTACGCAAAAAAGTGTGCACGTGTGCGGGCGCATATTTATCGAACCGTTTTGCAAGAAGCATTAACCATGCCTTGGACGCTGTAGATGGCGGAATACAGCACAAAACTGTTAACTGCGTATCCAAAGACACGCAGTGTTTACCAACAAAAAAAACCGCAGCGAGAGGCAGCGCGCTGTTTGCGCCGCAGGAGAGAAGCATTATAGCCGCTCTGGACGTTCTCCATACCTGCACGATTATGCTCCATCACTTGTCGCTTGGAAGCACAGGTTCGCTCAATGTGCGATACCTTTTGTACGTTTCGATGCGTTCTAGACGGTCGGTCCGCCATTTCTCTAGTCAGAGGAGATTTCCGACGCCTGGTGTTCGTTCACCTCCAACCAAGACAACAAAAAATGTCAAAAAAGTTATGGTACCTAATATGTTTTGCCTAATAAATTACACTTACTGGCATATTGTACATTAATAAATCAGCCCTACTTTTTATATACATTATTTCTGCAGTTGAGAAAAAAAAAGCAAGAAAAGAAATCTAGCAACATGGCGGCTCCCAAAAAGTACGCATTCTTTTCGTTGAGCACCCAGCGCGTTTAACCTGGGTGATTCTGTTATAACACGAAATGCTTATTTGTTCTGCTTCGAAATGCTGAAAGCGAAGCTTGCACCGGCGCACTGAGAAAAATACATAAACGTAACGCTGAGTGCACGCGTTGCTTTCTCACATCTCGCACTTCGCGTCAGTTTCGCCGATCGGTCCAAGCACGAACTTGCCCCCTTGGCTTGCAAAAATATAGCGTTGTTGACCTATAAACAAGATCGACTGATATTTACGTTCGTTTAAACGTTTTCGATTGAACGCTGCTGATGTTATGGAAATCGGTGATGTCTGAATATTTGTTTTGATGTGCTTTCAGGTACGGGCTCATTTTGCCAAAGAAGAATGACAAACCTGCTCTTTCTTCGGCGTGTGTGTTCGGAGATGACAGTGACGATGAGGTGACTTGCACGCAGCCAAATATTGTAAACGCACTTGACAACTGCGCAGTGCGATGATACCAGTTACATTGCGAGCCGCATAATACCGGTATCGCACGACCACTTTCGATCGCGATCAAGCCCGATCCGAATCGAAATTCTCGACCGCGATTGGCTCTCTCGCGCAGCTTGCGCGAAGAAACCAATCGAAACCGAAAAATTCGATCCGGAACGGGCTTGATCGCGATCGAAAGTGCGCCGAGTAACACCCGTGAACTGCCATCACATATTTCTGGAGGCTAAGTGATAACGAATGTTTTCGATGGCATCTGTCCCGAGCGATCTTGATTTTCAATACATACCTTACGCCTCTTGCAGCACGACAAGGCATCCATCGAAAAGACTATGCGAAAAGAGTCGATGCGCAACCTCAAGAAAATTCAGGTACTGTTCTTTCTTGTTCTGCACTGTTCTTGTGCACTAACCTGAAAATAGCACCAATTTGTAAACACTGGAATAATTAGCTGGTACCTTCTGAACCGAAGTGCTCTTGATGGATTTACGCCTTAGTTGAATCCATGTTTGCATGTTATTTATTCAAGTGAACAGCCATATTAGACAGCTGTCAGTGAAGAAGAAGCGCATGATGTAGTTGACAAATACGCGTTTTGTAAAGGCCGACTGAGTAACGTAGTTTTTCCACTGGCAGGGCTAATGGGGGCACCGCATAAGTTGAGTAGTCTGTTTTATCACTTGAGCCATTTTCTGCTAATTATGGTCTCTCAGACCTGAGATCCTTCATTTGAGTGATATAAATAAATTATGGTTATGAGTGTCATTTTGAGTGACATGTAATGTTCATCACTGAAGCATTCAGGCAAAAAATGTGCTAATACCTCGTCATTCAAACAGTATGCTTTGCCTTTTTTTTATTTACAGACACAGCTTACGCTTAAGAAAGCAATGGAAGAAGACCCGTCAGTATTTGAATATGATGAAGTGTATGATGACTTGAAAAGGAATAAGGAGGAAAAGAAACAAGAAGTCACGAAAGACAGAAAGGTACAAATTTTGAAGCTTGTCTTTGTAAAGTTATGCCATGTTATTTTTCTTTCTTTACACTTTAGCCAGCATGTGTTGCTAGTATTTCCAATGCTATACTGTGCATAAATATCTTGGAGAGGGTACTGTGGTTTATGTTGTTTGTGAAAGCTCACATAACTTCACCTTTCATTGAACTTAACGTAAATTTCAATATATTTCACTTGCATTTAGACTGAAACATTGTGACAGAGTTGATACACTTGATAGAGCAGAATCATGATGATAGCCATGGTCTCAAGGCACTTTCATGCTTACAGCCTGGCAGTGCTTCCAGTCAACAGCGCTGTTATAACCATGACTTGCTCATCCGCCTCATTTACTGAAGGAATCAAATGCCAATGAGAATGAAAGAAACGTCACTCTCACACGGTTTAGGAACTAGTTTCCAAATCCATTGCGTATTGCTGTGGTTATGTGTGTGGAGTGTGGACACAAGCGCGCATGCAATGCCTTGACCTTGCCACTGCGAACACCTTTACTAACTGTAGTGCTATGAAGATCCTTAAACACTTGCTCCTGCAGTGCAGAACATTTGTGACACTGCAAGAAATTCTTGAGCTGTTACGTTGCTGCGGCCAACAGCTCCGAGGCACTCCTTTAACCACGCGGCCCATCTTGCACATCGGAGGCAGCTCATATAACACTCTGATTTTCTTGAAAAGGCTGCTCTACACGAACTAAACAGTGCCGGTATGTAGGGCCGGGTATAGTACAAACACTTTGCCAAAGTGAGAGCATAAGCAAGCTATGGTTCTTCATGTTGTCTTAGTTGCACTTAATTCTTTGTTTCTGTCTCTGTTTACGTTTTTTTTTTCTGCATTGTGCGTTACATTAATAGTTTCCTTCATCCTAGTCTGACCCCTCTCCCTTTCCTCTCCCCTTTAAACCCACCCCTATTGATGACCATCATTCAGATGTCAGCAGATGTAGCTAGACAGTTACAAAACAGTCAACACAAATTTTTCATTTCCATTCTTTGTTTTTATTTCTTTTTGAATAGACACCCAATTATTACTGCATATTGCTGAAGTCCCCAATCCCCCTATCTGTGATTCCCTCTGGTTTACGTTTAATGTCACTGCCGTACTTTAAAAATTTTTACTTAAGGTTCTGGCTTCGGAGGATGGGGTTATTTAAGGTTTCAAATGTGCTATGATATAGTATTATTTTCTTGCCTCTAGATTTTACTAAATATTGCCATTTGAATATTTTGCTAAATCTAAAGCAAACCTACAATTCTCAAGCACAAATTGTGACACCACAGGGCGGAAACAATGTGAAGTTTCATAGCCATGACTACACATGGTATGCCTGTTTTGCAAAGTATATTGACCACAATATTTATGGTCTGGTAGCATTTCACATAATGCTGCATCACCAGCTCTGTCTTGACTGTTACCCTACGCCCACAGTCAGTTCAACCCGCCACGGTAGCTTAGCCGACTACATATGGTGTTGCGCTGCTAAGCTTGAGATCACGGATTCAGTATTGGCCACAGCAATTGCATTGCATTTCGATGGGGGTGAAATGCAAAAATAGCCATGTACTTAGATTTATGTGCATTTTACAGAACCCCACATGGTCAAAAGTAATTGATGTCGCCTGCCATGACGTACCTCCTAATGAGGTTGTAGTTTTGGCAAAGAAAATCCCCAAATAATGTTTCTTTTTTTTTATTTTTTTTCACAGTGTTAAATAGTATATGCATCACACTGTGGGCACACTCGGCTATCTAGCATCTCCTTACGTTCATCTTCCCTGTATAACTGCTGCATCTTCTGGCATTGGATGACAGCATAGCAAATAACTGCATTACTTATGTTGCTCCTCATGCAGCCTCGGTACATCGAACAGCTGCTTAAGTCAGCTGAGCTTCGCAAGCGAGAAGGTGACCGCAGGACACAGCGAAAGATCCAGAAGGAACGTGAAACTGAAGGCGAGGCTTTTGGTGACAAGGAGGCATACGTCACATCGGCCTACAAGCGCAAAATGCAGGAAATGCAAGACGAAGAAGAGCGTGAAATGCGGCAGGAACAATTGAACCGTGAGTACCAGTGACTGTACTCTTGGTGCACAAAGAGACAAACAGCAAAGGGATGATTGCACCAGGGGTAGGCAGCGGCGACCGCTTGACTTAAAGGTACCACTTAACGCAAATGTGCCTCAGCGGAAAACAGTGAAGCATGCATGCAAAGCCTTGCTACAGAAGCATGGAGGAAAGAGGAAGTATTAAATATTCAAGAAACCAAGTTGGTTTTCAGGAGGACGAGGAAGCACTTAAGTCGCAAGCCAGTATTTTTGTGCGATATCTGTCACATTCGTGTTAAACACTTGTTCCTCCAAGCTAAGCTTTTCCCTTGGAGCATTCCTAACAGCGCTTTAAAATTAAATACTTGAAGCAGCATCACTACTGTCACACCATGAATGATGAAAAGTGGGAAGTCATTGCTTTCAGAGTTTTGAAAGCAAGGAAAGCCGTTAAAAAAAAAAAAAATGCTGTCTGTCGAGACTAAGGTGCAGGACAGATTGTACGCGTCAAAGCGTGGCGCAAGTGCAGATACCTTCCTTAGACAAATACATCAGTGCTCTGGCTGCCTCACAAAAATACGAAACAATGTCTTCCAAATCAAAAATAGTGAAACAAGCGAGTGCATGCTGGCGCGCGTATTGGAGGGTCAAACCACCATTACTCGCTAGGCATGGCAAACGGTGCAAGCTTTCGCATGCCGGCAAGCGTATGTGTAGTTTGGCCTTAATACAAAAATAAAGGGTGGTGCACTGGATATTTCATTATGAGGACACACATGCAAACTAATTCAACTTTAGCTACCACTTTACTAGCATTTATTGTACTGTATGGAAGTATGTACTCTACCTTAACCTCGTGCTTACCGATACGACAGATGTGGACATGTTTGAGAATTTGACTTTGATGTATGATATTCTTATGTTGGTGGGACAAATTGCCAGGATTGAAGCTTGACCGTTAATGTGAATCAGTTGTATTTTTCTCTCTCTATTTGTGCAGAAATGATGGACGTCACAAAACAGAAAGACCTCAGTGGCTTCTACCGCCATCTACTGAAGCAAGAAGTCGGGGAGGAGAGAATTCCTCAAAACACTGATAAGCCTGTAGATTGGCCAGAGAAAGATGAGAAGCCCAGAACTTCCAAGAGCATCGAAGAGCCTTCTCCAGCTAGTCGCTCTTCACCTGAAAACTGCAAAACATCGTCATCGGCTAGCCAGCGTGACAGGGACAGTGGAGACAGCCAACACAGCACACAGCAAGCCACTAGTGAAAAACACAGCAAAAGCTTGTCCAGGAAAGACAGAAGGGGCTACAGAACAAGGAAGATCAGCGATCCTTCTGAGGATGAGGGCTCTCCACCACATAATGAGCCTTCTGCGAGTGAGAATGTAGACAGAGACATAGATGCCGATAGTGACTTCGAGGTTGACTCGGAAGAATCCTCTGATGAAGATGAAAGCCAGGCCACTTCGCAGAAAGAGAAAGGGAACACTTCGATTCCAAGCAGTAAACGAGCAAAGGAAGACCAGTTAGAAGCCAATGACGAGGGCAAAGAAGACACGACCAAGGAACCTGCCACAAAGGTCATTGAGAAAGACTGGACAGCCCTCTTCCGTAAGAGGACAGTTGGGGACAAGTTCGAAGCAGCACTAGCACGATACTTTGAACGCAAAGCCGAGTTGGATGTCTACAGGGCAGCACATGGTAGTGTCCAGTAGCACAAAGCCAGATTGAATTACGAGATTCGCTGGAGTTGGCTGAAGTGTTGTGTGATGCATTTTCGCAGTGGTGTTAACATGCTGGCAGTTCCTGAAAACTGGTGCCAATCGTATTGCTGCAAGGTTCAGTAAAACAAAAGCGGCAGTGGCTCTCCACGACGAACTCTTTCAGTAGTGGCGACTCTTTAGTTGTTGCTTTTGAAAGCTGCCGTCCTTACGAGTGATTACACCTTCAGTGCTTTGGCAACATTGGCAGCACCACTTGTACAGAAACTAAATGTGTGCACTAACTATATGCTGACATGTTTCAATAACTGTATAAAGTTGCTAGTGCTATCCAAAGTGCATTCAGGTGTGGTGATGGACAGCGTGCGCATTGTGACGAGTCAAAATATGCGTAAACAACAACAAAATATATGCGCAGTATTACTGTAAGATGTTCTGCTATGAACTTAAGAATGTAGGAGAGCATTATGCAACACCCGAATGTAAACCTTAGAAGTTAGTTTTATATGTTAAAATGCTTATTGCAAGCCGTGTTCAAAAACATGCTTCAAGTATGTGTACAACCAGAGTAAAGTGTGCATTAAAAGTAGCATAGAGTGCGACAAATGAAGGGACGCTCGCCCCAAACATGAAGACAAGCAAGCTCCGCTCCCGAAAATCTCTGCCAGGAAAAAGACTTCGATTGCAATGAATTCGAATCTGGCAGTTTTTTTTTTTTTCTTAACGTAAAAGGGACGACTGCTCTAGTTTATACTTTACATGCAGCATTTTAACTTTAAACCCCTCAAAAAGAGATGTCAAATTATTTGCCATCAAAGTAGTGTTTAAGGCTGTACTGTGTCCCAATTCATCCAAAAGCAAACTGGCAAATTTGCTATCAGCCAATACAGAAATGGTATGAAGAAATGACACCACAGTCATATACAGTATAATTTGTTTTATTTTTTACACTGAACAGTACATTTCAGAAAAGTTGCAAACGCTACATGACTGCAGCCATGTCTATAAGATATGTGCGAGTTATTCATCAACATTTCTACATCTGGCACATATTAAACATTAACCAGGGGTATTCAGTTTCGTCTTTCACAATGTCATCACATGTTCTCAAATCATACACGACCCCCTAGGCAAGTTCTTTCTCTTTTTCATTCATTTTTACATGTTAGCATAAGCAAAAAGACACACATTGAGTTAACACAATAACAGCTGTGTGTTATGCAGGAAACTGTTGGGATTTTTTCTTTTGTGTTTACATTTATCAAGACACCCACAATCAATGAGAGAGGCAAAACTGTAATCCGGAAGTGAGGCAACAAATTGCAGATTCAACTAAAGAAAAAGAAAACTAAGAACTGCGAGTTTGGTTTATGAGATAGTAAGTCTTAATTTCAGCTTGGTTTTTGTTACTACTCAGAGTTGTAGCTATACCAGACGGGTCCTTCAAAATGCCTCGAAAGGTCGCTTTGTTTGCTCTTTAGAAGAAGATGATGCTAGTGTCGATGGTACACCTCTAGACCAGTACTGTAGTCCCATGCTCCACTGTTCAAATCTAGTTTTGCTTTAATTCTAACCATATGGAAAACTGCCTGCTTCTTGGCCAATTCCCCCCATAGTTGGTATGCGCCAGTGTTTGGGAAATGAAATGAAACCATTACTTTGCATCCTCTTAAACACTCCCAAGGCTTCCCAGAAGTTTTCCGAAAGCAGTTTGCGAGACACTGGATCGAAACAAGCCACATGAATGCCAACATCTGCAAGCACAAGTCAAGTACTCATTATGAACGAAGTGTCAATGTTACAATCTGTTTCTTGAAATGCTTCAAAAAGTTACATTAGAAAATGAAAACATGTCCCGCAAAGGTTTTTTTTTTTTAAGTAAAACATTCTATTGTTGCAACTGCCCATACCTCCAGATTTTCAAAACGCGCTTTACGATTGGCAACTGCCATGTCAACAATAACAATAACAAAGTTAATGTTCAACTGTGCACATCACATGACAATCAAATTCAGTGTCCAGTTTTTTCACATTTGCATTTCAAGATATAGTACTTTTGTGATGCTAGTATTCAAGTCGCGTAACTAGCATGTATAGGACAGGAAGAAAAATCCTTCAAATACCAAATTTAATAAAAATTAGAAATAATGTCCAGGAAGGTTAGTATACGCTCCACGAGAATCGTGTGTAATTAATCTACTAGCGGTAATGCTATAATTACAATGATGTGAATATTATGTTATTACATTATCATATATTTTTAATTTGCCAACCAAGATGTTTTCACAGACGTTCATAAGTAGTAGTATAAATACAATAAAATTTGAGTCTGAACATACTGTGCATGAGTCACTTAAGCTCGTACACTAGCAAGCCTTCATCATGCTCTCGAAATCACAGCTCTGTAGATGCACTATTGCTTCTTGGGGAGTAACACAATTTTAAAAGTGCATCTCTAAACATCACACAATTATAACAGTAGGCATAATATATAGACATCATTGTAATATATATTCAAGGCAACACGCAACCTTTAAACTGTTGACTCAGCGCCAGTCACTCAAATTCACTCGGAAAATGGTAGTGTCCTACTTCAACCCGTCCAGTTACGATGTTGCCACATAGAAATGCAACTAGTGACATATTAGTTCATGTAATAGCAACAGGAAACAAGACGAGTATATATAGTAGTATGAAATGCAAATCGAGAAGCACCGCTGCATGCTGTCTCGCAAAATGGCATGCGACGTCAGCCTCTCAACATTGATGCACACGCATTTCGCCACTGTGTCAGTGTCGGGAACGACTTTTCATTCACCACATCACCATGTCTAAAGGTATCTAACAGAGCAACCTATTGAAATATAAACCTTCATTTTAATTATATAGTAGCATGCAAAGCAACACGCAATGCAGCTCATCCCTCTGCACAAGTGCTACTAACAACTAAATTTTTCAATACCACAGTGTCTTAATGCATCTAAGAAACAGGTTATCTCATAAGACTGAAAACTCGTTTGATTTTCTAGCCTGCTGAACACTGTTGAGATTTTGCCACAGTCCACATGGTGACACTGCGACTGATATGGTGGAACATATCAACGGTTCAACTTGTTTTCTAAGGAGTGTGCGTCCTCGTAGCAAAAAGAAAAAAAAAAACAGTGCTGAACATTTTTGCCAGCAGTATACTTTGTAAATTCGTGAAATGACAAGGTCAGCAAAGTCTGCAAATCGCAGGTTGGGACAGCAGGTCAACAACACGATTTCACACCACTTCAGGCAACATTCTTGTCACAACGCACGGTGAACAGATACCCATTTCATGCAATGCACACTTGCAGCAGGATGAAACAGAGGCCTCTATTTTCCAACATTCGTCATCATACGTAACCAGTGCCACGTTCACGTGCATGTTGTGAAAATTCGTTACGCTGCATCCATTGCTGAGCATGGCGCAGTAGTCGCTGCAATATATTTACTCTATAAAAACAAATAAGCTGTAGAATTGTTCAGTGTAAAAAGAAAAAAAATCATTTGTACATTTAACTGAGGGGTTGTTTGCACATTGCAGGTAAATGCTGCAGCTCAATATACGTAAATATGCCAAGAAAGCATTGCGACCCAAAAAGTTTGTAAAAAAAATAATAATAAAAAATGTGTAATGCAGAGTTCAGCCAGTGGTGACCTCAAATATATCTTAGAGCTTTCCATAGGTGACGCCAAGCGAGTCCTGAAGTCCCGAAAGAAAGTCCCTGCATAAAGGAAAAAAACTGTCTGTAAAACACTGTGGGCCAGGTCAACCAGTTCTGCTTATTATACAGGCAGAGCTTGTCACTTTTGAAGTTTAGTAAAGGACACTAGAGAGAAAATTAATGAGTTGTATTATTAAACAAAGCTTCTACAAAAGTAAAAAGCCGCTCTCTTTATTCTTCAGTGGAAGCTTGATAGGCCAGAAAAAAAAAAGGCAATGAAAGAATAGTTGCTTCATGGATTCTCATGGTGTCTGTTCAGGCCTATTTAGTTTTTTTATTAGGAAAGATAGATTGCATTGTAATCTGGAAAAACCAAAGAGCGAGTTCTGACAGGCTTGAGAATCTTCAATTCAGAAGGGCCCAAAATAATGAACAATACTTTAAAACACAGTGCTTTGAAAACCATGATGCCGCACTATGTGCTGGGCTTTCGGCACAAAATCTAAAAAGTAGAACAGTTACCTTCATTTACTCTTCTAATAACCCACCTTTCGCCTAAATTATAGAAAATAGAGTTTCGATAGAATAGTGTTCTGTCTAAATTGATTTCTGTCCAATTGATAATTGAACACAGCATAAAGATGCAGAAATGTTTGGTAACTGTCAAGTGGTCAATTATTGGTACACCAATAATTGACTAATTTATAAGGCAGGTAAGTAATAAACAGAGCAGTTGGCGTACTAAGGAGCGCAGAAGCATAGTGGAAAACAAGCAATATGGTAGACTTCTATAAATTTTACTCTGGCTATCTTAATTTTTCAATCAGCTCGATCTTGCATTTATATGGGCTAAATCTTTCATTATTTAGGTCATAAAAATTGGCCCTCAAACAATTCAAACCTGACTGGTCAGTACGCATGCATCCAACCCCAATGGCTGCAGTGCTGCCCATTTTGGTGGCACTGAAGGACGGACAGTGAGTGTGTAGACAGCATCTGACCTCCTACTGAAAATGATTTTCGGCCTGCCTTCGGCACGTTTTTTGAGGCAAAAACGGACATCAAACCGAAACCACGTTTGAGGGATTAACAACACTGTAGCATCACAGACAGCATCGTTGCCACTGTCATCAAAAGATTGGTGCAAAAAAAGTTTTGGCATAACCTAATGATGACAATGTGCCACTTTCAGACTTTAATTATGAAAACTCATTTAAAAGATGAAGTTACTTGTGCGAAATGCTAGCAGCAGCAGAGTTGCATTACAGATCTATGGCACTCAAGATGTGAATGCATCGTGGGACTAAATGGTGTCGTGGTTAGCCCAGGTGTGGACCAATGTTACTAGACTAGCTTCAGTTGTAAAACTCCCCGCCCGCGCGCTTACAGCCGCTGTCGCCACTTCTGTGACAGCAGCCAGAGGGCAACGCTGTTCCATCGGGCTCCATTGTAGACGCCTCGTCACAGCCTTGAGCTCGTGCGGACTGGCAGTTTGCGCGTGTTTCATGCTCGCTGACATTCTCCCTTGTCCGAATTAGTGATACCACGAGAAAGCGGTATCCACCTACAGCAATAAGATTTATTGCGCCAGTTCGTTAATACTGAAAGAAGGGTAAACTGCACGAAATGAAGAAACGCATACAGCGAAGCGCAGAAGCTGCGTTTCTAAATGCCGTGTGTTTCTTCCTGTCGTCTTAACGTTTCGCGCAGTTTAGGCTCACGAGCCTGAATATCTGGCCAAAGTGCGTGATTGTAGGATGATCATACCCACCGAAGCTTCTCACCACGCCAAAGAAGCGCTACAAAAAGAAAGATGAAGTCGGTCTTTGTGCACACAAGCCACAAAAAAAGAAAATGAAAAAAAAGAAGTCGAATTTTTCATTCCGTGAAGATGCCTGATCAACGAAGCTGAAACGTGTGGCCCCTGTGTTTATCACTGGGTTAATCCCGAGGGTTCATTAAATTATTTCTCAGTTATGAGGTTACACACACAATCGGCTGCGACGGAGAGAACGACGTCACTGGCGGTATGCCCGCAGTCCGTTATTGTCGCTTGCGTTCGATGTCTCGAGTTTGCTAGGCGGCGTGGTTAGCAGCCTTCGGCTGCGATTCGCCGCTTGTGATTCTTCAAAATTAAATATTTCCGTTACGTAAGACCATGAGTGGTTCATACTCCCTTAAGCAATGGCTCATACCCCCGTAAACGCAGTCTCCCCATTACGACGACAGAAGTGAAGTGAAATTCTACGCTGGAAAGATGAACGGCCACGCAGCCAGCTGTGGAAGACGACGACGAACGCGGGAGCAGTGGCACGAGCGCGTGCCGTTGCTTTCGCAGAGAGTTCCCGGTCGGCACGAGGAATCGCTCTGTTTCACGCCGAGCGAAGCGTCGCATTGCTGGGAGCACAGAAAAAGTGGTGCGCCGAACTGTCGACATCGTTCCGATAGCGGCCTATGCAGCCAGGTACGCAGCACGTCGGCATCGTCTGCTGATATTCTTAAGAAACTCGGCGAAGGCTGCAGTTGTACGGATGACATGCTTGCTGAAATTCGCTGTCAACAACGAACCACAGAATACACCAACGCTGCACCGCGTGCTTAGTCTGGCCCGCCCGCGTAGCCGGCTAGTGAGCTAGTGAGTAAGTCATAATGAGTAACTGAAGCCGGGCGCGACTGCAGCGCCACGAAGGCACGGGCGGGTGGCGGTTCCGCGCAACGGCGCCGAGTTTTAAAACTGAAGCTAGTCTAGTAACGTTGGTGTGGACCACCATTCCATTTGCAATTGTAGCAGTTGTTCAAGAAATGTGGAATATCAAATGCGATGGCCCTCAAGGAGGGCGAAGTGTCAGGTTTCATAGACAGTGAATAAAAAGCTCTTGGAAATGATGGACATTAAGTATGCACAAGTTTCCATTCTGTGAAAGTAAACTCTGCTAGATTCATCTTATTCGTGATTGACAGAATCACAGACATGCTACATTTTTTGGTTTAAAAAGTTTGGGTGCACATTTGATTTGTGGGCGCATCATAGTTGGGTAAATAATGCCAAATGAAGCAGCAGTGAGTTCGGATGCTTTTTCTGTCTCCTCTTTTAATTCAACCTGCTAGATAATTAGATCAATTCCTTTGGTCCTGTCAAGGTGGAACTGAAGAGCCCCTGCAACGGTTTGGACAAATTTTGTAGACGTCTAGGGTACAGCTAAAGTTACCCATTCGCACCATAATTTGGGTGAAGCACTGCATATTACGAGAGCTACAAACATTTACAGGTTACCCTCCTCCATCATGCGTTTTCTCAACTCGTTCGCCAAGTGATCAGGGCTAAGCTCCGCCTTCCCTGGCTCTGCATCATGATGGCACATTGTGTTGTCTACTTCCGGGTCTCTAGGAGCGAGCGCACGGAGCCTCTCCAACCTCTCCGTCAGATGCTTGCCAGTTGACCCTAAGCGAGAGCTATCGAAGCAGCGTCTGTTGCGAGCATTCTGTCTCAGCGCTGATCGTGTCTTAATGAAAGTGTCTTAATTAATGATCAGAAGGACCTACCCTAATGACTCAGTACGTTCGTGCAAGATTGTCAAAATCGTTTCAGGGTCCCTTTAATGAAAGTCAACTGTATAAGGAAACATAGGAAAATGAATACATTTCAATATAATATAATACAAGCTATTAATGCACCAAGAAAAAGAACACAAAAAGCAGTGTGCCTTTTTGTTTGCAAGAAATCAAAATCAGAAGCTACAGACGTGAGTTAATTGACATAAAACACAAACAGTCAATGAGCATGTCAGTTGTAAAATTCTTGTTTCTAGTTTTGTTGTTGTTTTTTTCTTTTTACCTTAGTTCAGTCTGAGCTTTCTTGATCAAAAAAGAAACAGCAATTTAATAGATAGTCGGCACGAGAATTTTTATGAGATGAGAGTTCCAAGAAAAAGCTGAATTTCCAAGCTTCTTTTTTTAGCTTAGTCAGTGCACTAGTGATACAACTTGTGTCATTCTGTTCTGTATCTTATGGTAGTCATTCGCACTCGTGTGCACCCAGACTTGTTGGCACTCACTTGCGTTCCTGCTAATGCCCACTCATATCCACCAATACACACGCGTGTTCATAGTTACTTCCACTCCCACTCCCCAGCCCCCACTCACATACATCACTCACGTCCACTCGCACTGGCTGACAGTCCCTATCGTTCATACTCGCGTCCGCTCAAACTCACCATCACTGATTTTTCGCTCGCACTCACATTAACCGGCACTCGCTTGGATTCATACTCTCATCCAATCCTTAGTCACTGAGATCAGTATAGCATGACTATGTGTCAGTTTACTCGTGAGAGATTAAGCCAACTTATCTGAGGTCCTAAATCACCATGTGGGCTATGAAGGACTCCGTAGTATGGTGCTCTAGATTAATCCAACCAGCTGTAGTTCTTTAACGTGCTCTTAAATTTAAGTGCAAGAGTGTGCTACAGAGCTACGGTTAAGAGGAGTTCCACAATGGTTTTCAAGTGGCGGGGCCCCAAATTTGCTTTCAAAGGTAATGATCAGTGACTGCAAAATAAGAGTTACCGCATTTATATTTCATTTTAATGGAAAACCACTTACATGCATTTTTTTTAAAACCTTACTAGTAAGCCATAATTTCTGTTTCTCACATTGCGTTATATTTGCTCCATGTTGGAGCTCTGCTAAGAGTTTCTAAGGCTGCGGCAGTGAAAGTCAATGCCGTGGTGCTCTAACACAGCCTGCGCAGGAGGTATCACTAAGAACAGGCATCCACTAAAACACAGCAGCAACTGCTGCTGCGCTTAAGCGAAACCGTTAGCCAGCAAACAAGACCCCTAGTACTTGCAACGAAGTGTGTGAGAACTCGCTTCTACAGTTTCAGTGTCTTTCATGTACTATTTGCTCGGATGGCATACATCTGCGAAGGATTGCTTTTTTTTTTCACATTCCACTATCACCAAAGTGCGCCTGCCGCAGCCAATGATCGAACCTGTAGCTCAGCAGGGGAATGTCACAGCCACTGCGTCAATACAATGGGCTCGTTCCCTTGGTGTGGGCAGTAAGAATGCAGCGTTAGAACGTAGCACATACCCGATGCTGGCCTTGCTATTTTCATCGCCATTCTTGAACAGTTCTTGAAGCTCTACACAGGAATGAGAAAAACAAAGCACACTTCCTTTCATGCACAGCCACACAGGCAGCAAGCGATAGACAAGCTTTCATTTTAGAAAAGCTATAGTTGAATGTGATCTGAGCTTGCTAGAAAGGGCAACAACAGGGTGTGGAGTGGAATGATTTTACACTGTTAAACCCTTTAAAGGTCAATTACATAAATATACGGCGCCACGAACAAGTCCAAAAATGGTCGATGCCATATATTTACGGCGCCGTCTGTACATTTAAAAAGTGCGCCAATTTCCTATATTTTTCTTTTCTGTCATGCGCTGCCACTATGTGGGAATACAGGGAATTTTTTCGGCGCGCCTCCGCTTCTTGGTTTTTGTTGCATGGTTTTTAGAGCTAGTTTGCTCCCGCGCCTCTATATACTACTGCTCGCTCATTGATGCGTGCGTGGTCGGGCGGCGGTTTGGGTTTTCCGCGGGCAGTTTCGGCTTCTTGCGCTTGCAAAACTAATGGCTATCTCGTTACTAATCGCTCAAAGGGCGACCACTTGTTTTTCGCTCGTTTAGTGCTCACAGGGGTGTGCATAGGAAGGATGCCACCGTGCATGCATTTCAGTTGCTTTTTTTTTGGACACTCGCGAAAACTAATTGCCTCTGGTTGGCGATAAGATGAAGATTAGTGGAAGTCGCATGTATTGCTTTCTTGACGGGCACACAACCACACAATTTTCTCGAGTGCGTGCAGCTACGCGGTTCTATTACGCTATGGATGTACATATTAGTGTAAGAGCAGGAACATTTGAGCCTTACGAAATATTCTCATGAGCGCATTTTCAAAGCCTGGAACTATCTGTGGAACAATGCATCAAATTTTTCGTTCTTATTAGTTTATTTCCTTTTTTATTCTTGTTATTCATCAATTAAGAGTACATATATATCAACACAAAACATTTTTTTCTCACTTTACGATCACCCTAGAATAATTGTGGTAAATTTTTTTTCGAAATAAGTTCCTAAGAAAAATTGGAATCTGCAATAAAAAAAATCAACCCTGGGCGGTTGCACATGGCAAAAAAAATTGATCCTCAAAGGGTTAAGAAACCATTCTACAGTAGTTCGATTTCTCTGGGCAGGCAACCAATAACACCACTTTCCAGTTCAGCCCAGTGCAACAGTTATGCGAGTATGCAGAATTGCATCAAAGTTATTTGCCATATTTTTTTAATATTAAGCTGGTTATAACATAGAAAAATAAAGTATTCTCAGGATTAATGCCAGAATCAGCTTTGCTGTGCACAGCTCTGTGAGCACTGAAGACTTTCTACATTCTTTTTTTCTTCCTATGCCAATTTTTGGTTTGTTCCAGAGAAAACATTTCAGTTCCATCTCAGTTCCGAGGCACACAAAAAAAAAACATGTTTGCAGCAGTTCAAACTGGCCCATGCTCATACATTAAACTTAAATGCTTCTGTTTGTATTTTTTAATGTAACACTTTCATGGAGAACATGGCTACCAACAGAGTTATTGCACATTATTAAACAGACAATTTCAACCAAATGGGGCTCTCCAACACGCAACTAAATTTAATTACATAAATATTCTGCATCCCACCCCCATCGGAATGCAGCGGCTGTGTCCGGGAATCGAAGCCAGGACCTTGTGCTCGACTGCAGAATGTCACACAGCCACGACCATGACAGGTAAGCAAAAGGCGAGCACAGTGGACTGTTACCTTCAGTTTCCCTCTGATGGAACTCCGAAGTGGAGGCCTCGATAAGTTTGGCCGCTTGCTCTAGCTGCCTGTCGATGGGACGACTCTTTGGTGCAGTCACCGCAGTCCTTATGACTTCATCTCCACTGCTGCTGCTGCCATCATTTTTCTTTTTCTTCTCAGATATCTGAAGTCTGGCAGTAACTTGCATCAGTTCTGTCGGCGTTATCTAGAGCAAAATGATCAACATTATGTCAATTTCGTGTAGAGGTTAATGTCAATGTGAACGATTACATATATATTCTGATTATCCCCATTCTGTGCACTTTCACTGAGTATGCAATAACTATGCTCAGATACAACAGTGCTTTGATGACAACTGAAAGTGTCCAACTGGCATACCCAACACAGGTGCTCACAAAGCCCAAGTGGATAATTTTTCTTTTCTTTTTTTTCCTCTCACTTCAAGTTGTCACACATTTCAACACTTCTATTATTTTAGGCTTGAGCTTCCTTTACAAATACCCTGGTATACATGCATTTAAAACAAAGCACCTGGTTGTGCCTTCTTGTTCTTATCAATTTTCACTCACTGCAATGTGTCTGTATTCTATGCCGCTAAAAACATGAAACAGACTTACTGCATGAATAAACTGACACACAAAAATGAATTCGAGGGCCATTTTACCAGTGGCACAGCATCATCTAAACAGCACGCCACGCAAGCTGACATTATGCAAAAGCACCGATGAAAGTAGGCACACGCCTGTGCTTAGACATGGTTCTGGTAAACAGAACTTCAAGGAACCAGGGAAATTGGTTCCACTTATCAGGAGTTCCATTTGCTGAGAGACAAAGCTGAATACAAATGCATGAATACAAAACCAACCAACCATGAGGATGGTGTTCCATTTAAGAGGCAGTTCCGTTTAAGCCTGGTGCTAACAGCGCAAAACGTAGACGAGGCATGAGACGAGAAGACGACACCACAGCGCTTGTGGTGTCGTCTTCTCGTCTCCTGCCTCATCTACGTTTTGCGCTGTTAACACCAGGATGGAAAACCAAAAAGCCCAAGCTGCTATGCCGTTTAAGCGATTTCTGCTTACTGAGATTCCAATGTACAAGCGCACTTATACAAAGAGCAGTTAATACAGAGACATCTGTACCTCTGAGCTTCCCTAATAAAATAATGTAAAATTTTGTTATCACGGTATCTGAGGCATTGTGAAAAAACAGAATCAAACAAGTAAATGCTAAATGCAGAAATTCTTTCATTTGGTCACTGAAGGAATGATTTGAACAAACTTTGTTGCATATATACATATAAAAACATTTCTTGACTCCCTGGCTGCTGATGTTTTATCTTGGTCCTCCAATATATACACATATATTTGTTTAATATTCAGGAATATGAAGCATTAACTCTAAAAGCCTATAACGTGCAATGAAAACAGACAAATTACAATATTGTAAGTTGCATCAGCTAAGACAACAAAAGCAGACAAAAGTTATACAAAATTATAAAATATAAACATATATAATTTGTAGACAGAAATCCTGCAAATGTTGCATCAATGAAGCACCTGTCTTGCATAAACTGTATATTGATACATTATATTTGTCAGCTTTGAATGGTCAAGTAACGTGGTTTACAAAACTGATAAATCATTTTCATACAGAGTGAGTTTGTAACCTTAGCACTAGAATTATGTCTATTTCTTTTCTTTCTTTCAATTGACCAAATTTTTCTTGCTCCTTTTTGACAGCCTAAATCAATATTTTGACTTGCACAGATGGCAGAACACAATTTTTTTTGTTAAATGCACAAAATTTTATTTATACAAACCAGTTCAGCAGGTGCCACATGAAAGCATCTGTACCTTTCCCACATATTTAATTAGAGGAATTGGAGTGCGTCTTTAGACAAATTTTCCTCTTTAATATAGCTTGCACAGCAAGTTCCGTACCTCTCGCCTCATGCCTGTCTGTGATGGTTGCAGATGTGAAGTGTCCTGCAACCTTAGAAATTCCTTAGCAGCTTGGAAGGTAACCAGGGTGTACCTGAACAAAATACATGGAAATCAATGACAAAAATAGAACTTAAAACCACAGCCTATTGGAAAGGCACAGACAATGAGGGGTGTTGACACCATAAACCATGCAGTGCGTGAAACGTTTGCAGCAGAACTGAAATGGTTAGCAATCTTAACATGGCATGAACAGGCTGAACAATTCACCTTATAGGCCAACTGCAGTGAAATATTGCATAGCATAAAACATACCTATAGCAGTAGTAGTGTAGCTACAAAGAAAGGTTAGTGCAGTATATTGTGTGCAAAACGAGAATGGGTGCATCAAAAATAGCTCATGAGAATGCAGGTTCGCCATACTGAAACTAAAAAAAAGCAGGATCATTACTGCTTGCCAGAATTGATGTACAACCCAGACTTGGCCTGACCTGAGTTGACCGTGCCTGGTCGCTGCTTCATATGTATACTGTATTTTTGCCCTCAATGCTCTTCGGCACAGGAGGCCTTCAGAAATTTTGCGAGTGTGGCAGTGACCTTTCAGCACCAGTTTTGTGTTAGCGTACGTGAGTGCATGTGTTCACAGTGGGTGGCCACCCCTGGCAAAAAACCACTAGTCGAGCTAAGAGAGTGGTTGCAGAGGCCACGGCTATGAGGGGGACAGTGGTGATCACCCACGAACTGCCCTGCAAATGCTGAACAAAGATGCCGTGGGTGATTTCAAATAGCACTGCCCAAGTTCCACAAAAAGTTTAATACTGGTTGTTAACAATGGACAACAGTTTCCAAGAAAGTGAATCGGCACAGCATCTGCGAGTGGGATTTTGATTACTATTGCATGGGTGCTAAGGGGCTAGCAACCGCACCACCACCTTTCCTACGACGGGAACTCGTAAAGAGTGATCATGAACAGCAGACGGAATGGTAACTTGAATGAGATCATACATTCCCAATTCTCTCCCTTATTTAGCTACCTAACTACCCTTTCCTGAAAATAAATGTAACGAGTTTCTTTCTTGTTATTTAGGCCTGACCTAACCATTCCATCTTCTAAGGCTCGTCTGGGAGAACAAAACAACAAAGTGAGCCAGTGTATCATGACATTGTGAAACATCTATCTCCTGAGTACTGAAACTGAAATTGTGTTGTAGAAACAAGTATTATTGTATTATCATTAAGTAATTATTCTTTTTTGTGCTCCGACGCTTGCCAGTCTTTCTAGGGGTATTTATAGGGTGTGTTTGAACCATCGTATAAATCGCAAAGAAAATGATGAGTCATAAATGTCCTGTCAGTACTCTTTAGCCTTTTAGCCTAAATTATTACGAAAAAATAAACCTTTTTAATTGCACTTAAAGATACTTCTTTGTGAGAACATCCAAAATTGTTTCATACCATTTGCTACCTCAGCACAATATCTGTGGGCTCTTTACGAAATACCAAAATGGGCACCTAGCACAACATAACAATCCACAGATTTGCACATTGCACTGATACGGAATTGGCAGGCTAACCATCGGACATTTTATGGCAGCCTGTAAATGTGCCAGTATTGCAGAGATGATGACTGCAATTTTTGAGTTTGAATGGATGCGGCTTTGTCAGTTTGTTGGAGCCTCTTGGAAACAATGCGTGCAGAGCATTGCTTTCTCAGTCAAACACGCTGACACGCCAACATGTTTTTGTTGGATGACTCCACATCATACCCAAAAAGGCTTGATCTCACTTAGGTCTGTCGTTCGCATTTAGCAGCTCAGATTCAGTATGTAGGAAAATGGTGACAACGGGCTAGAAAGGGATTAAAGGGATAGTGAATAAAAAATTTGTCGCCGAGATTTCTGTGTCCAGTGATAGCTGTCGAACCGAGAGCGACCAAAACAACACTCTTTCTGAGGAGAAGTGAGCGAAAAGTAATTATTTTAATGATTATTTCTCAAATCACAGCACCTACCGGCCTCCTCCGAAAGCTTTGGCAAAACCGGATGTCACGTCACGCTTACCCACCTCGAGGCCCATTGCGAGCGATCGTCCACACTGAGCGCGCGAAGGGGCGAGTTGACATTTGCAGCAACGCGCTTTCTTTGTTCGACCTCCCTATTCGTACCGCTTCCTCGTGTGATCTGTTCGAAAACCTCGTCTTTCATCTCGTGGATTTGTGGTTTGATGTGTGGAGCAGCCGTGTCAACGCCGCAAAATGCCAAGGGTCTGCTGTAAGCATGTGAAAACGGCAGGCAGCGGTAGTCTTTTTCTCGCGTACTTGTTCACGCTGTAGTTTTGCGCACAGGTGCCGTTTGACCATAATTTGTCGTTTGTACGACGTTCTGAGCCAGATGTTTGGCCAATTCTGCCAGAATGAATCGAAATCCGCATCGTCTGAAGCCACGGCTGACGAAAAAAAATTCGCTGACATCAGACTGGTGGCGCCATCTCGTGTGCACCAAGGGAAGGAGTGCTCGGCTGCGATGAAACAACGGGACGCTGAAACCGCTGCGCACGTACTCGTTCACTCCGTGAATAACAAGACGTCCCCTGCTTACAGAGGCGCATTTCAGTCACTGAGTCACTGCACAAGCCTGGCTTCAATCCTCACCCGTTGCTTCATCGCATCTATTCTCAAAACAGCTACTTGCGCGCATCAAGCACCTGCCGCGCGAGAGTCGGCAGCCGACTGTTATGCTCACACCGCCAGCCACACCTGCTCCAATGGTGTAGGTAAAGGGAGGTCTACACGCGTCAATATCTTCAACGATTTCTATGTTTTCTTTTTTTTTGTACAGTGTGTACTCACGGCACCTGTATTGTGCATTGGTGGCTTTCATGTTTTACGCGCTAGCAGCTACCCATCCAAGCGGGCGGAGCAAGCCGCTTTGCACAGAATGCAGAGTAAATTCCTTACGTCGCCTGACATTGCATAGCCTGAGGCATAAGCGTCCTCGCTCTGTTGAAGCCAAACATGGCAAAACGTTTGCGTGAATGAATCACGCTGGGCTCACCGCCACGGATGCAATACTGTCAATGAGGCATGCGCCTCTGGTCTCGCTAACTCATTCGTGACAGGTGCGAGCTTGCGATCCGAGCCGCAGGAACCGCGTTTATATCTGGTTTCCACCTATGATGCCGCTACTGATCTCCCGAGGCGAACGCGTGTACATGGAATGCACAGTGTAAACACCACTTTGCTGGTCCAGACTCTCTCGGCACCGCGGAAGGGGACTGCTGCGGCCGGTCGTCGTCAATTTCGCTTGACGACGCAGACGGATCATAGGCATACGCCTTTATCATTCGTGGTCGTTCAGTAGGCCGCTCATCCAAGTCGGAGTCATAAGTTCCGCTCATGCTATCGCTCTCCCTAGGACTTTGCATTTTGCACTGCGCAGCGCGAGGAAAACAAAACTGCGCAGCCGGCCAGCTCACTCCGCGGCTGCTGAGGGTAGGTGTGACGTCAGATCCGCCGGCTTGTTGTCGGGAGCGATTTGTGAGTGACGCGGTGGCCGCTCATAGAGAGTCAAAAATAAAGCCATCTGCTCAAAAGTAACCCGAATAATGACTATATACTATAGCAATCGTGTCTTAGGAATGCAATTGTGGGGCTTTCTCTATATTCTTTGATTTTTATTCTGTATCCCTTTAACAAACTGTGCTGAAGTGACATTCTATTGCAGCTGGCCTTTAAGCCACCGTGCAAATAAAATTCAGCCAAACACTGTCATTTTGCCTATATATGTTCTCGTCGGAAGACTGAATTAGTCAAAGCATTCAATTTCCACTACCACTGACTCATGATTTCACGGTACATGAAATGACCAAAATTACCCGAGCATGTCTTTCTCTGGGAGGTTCCAGCTGAAGTTTTGGATGTAGTAGAGGTTGCTTTCCAGATAGGACAGTTTGCATCTGACAATCAAACAGGCCAGGATTGGAATCAGATCATCAGATGTCAGGTGCAGTTGCTCTGTATTGAAAAAGAAATCTGTGTTAGCAAAGGCCAGCGTAAGCATAAGGAATCACATTAGACAAGTCAAGCAACCTGCCTTCTAACTCTGCTGTTTTGAGAAACATTAAAAAGCATCTACACATGTCAAACAACTCTCTCAATTCAAACATGGAGTAATTTAAAGAACATACTAGCAGAAGCCAACAGCTCCGCATGACTCAACTGTGACATGTCAGACATACAAAGAGATAGCAAATGGCAGTCTCTAACACAACCTAAACGTCAATTACTCTGACATTGATGTAGGAATAGCACAGAACACATGACTAGTCATGTACATAGTTGATTTCAATTTTGGATGGCCATACACATACACAGCACACCACACATGCTGTGAGCCAGTCCATTTAATCTTGCTTTCTCACCTTAGACAATACTGCTGGATTCTAATACGATCATACTGCCCACTAAACCACAAGCTCTAAAGATACCATAACACAGTTTTTCGTACTATTATTATTACCATCTCGAGAGCTTGTTTAAGAGTGGTACAGAGGTTGCGTTGGACAGCAAGTGCAGTGAGCTAAATCAGGAAACAGTTGACAATGAAACAAGCGTTGCCTCAATAGAGTAATGAGAAGTTTAGCTAGAGCATTAGAAAAGAAAGCAGAAAACCTTATGGTGCTTTTTGCAGTCGAGAGCAAATGAGATGTAATGGCAAGTGATAGCCGATAGAAACCCATGTTTGCTTTGACAAATGCATAACACAAGCACTTCAAAATGTGCTTGCCTCTTTTCCAAAGTGTTGCACCCTAATGTCACACTTTATAGCGACAGTGAAGAGCCAGAAAGTGCTAAAACTGTGAGCTTAAAACTGAACTCTATACTGCGTGAACTTACAGCCAAAAAAAAGCAACACTCAAATCACAATGACAGCAGCAATCAGAGTAGGTTGTCGCATCTGAACTGACGTGTAAAGTCCGTCCACTGTTAATACTACATGCATCACTATACATTTCAGACAATCCCTGGTGCTCACATAGATTCGAGAATGCACAGCTCTCAGATATTTTTAATAATCTCACAGGAGCATCGATTGTCACAACAGTCAGTGCCAAGTTATGGAGTGTACCTGTGAAAGTAGCGAGCACAGGCGCATGCACCCAGAACTTCCTGGTGTACGAGCACCGTCTGCTAGGCTATTCCAATGAATACGGCGTAGCCCCTGCTATTTGTCAGCACATATATTCTTTGCAACCACTTACTATAACCATTTTGAGCACAGGTGGCCATGGGTGCATTTCTGTTTGTGATGGAATTGGATAAGCTGCTGGGGCTACAAGGAACTTGCAGGAATAGCTTAGCACATGATGCTACGACACTAGTATGCTCTGTGCCCACACACCTGCTGTTAACGCTTCTATAACTGTGCTCTGCAACACGGCGCTGCCCGTTGTGCCGGTCTTTACTCCCATGAGATTATTAACCTCTTTGAGAGCTGTACAACAGTATCCTCACCAAGCATGCAATCTGACCATAAAAGCCTTCTTCAATACAATCTGCAACAGCATTAAAGAAACTTCGGATACCTTAGGCATCCAGCAACGAACAATAACTTGATGAAAGTGATAATCCAGTAAAATATTGTCACTGGCAAAAAAGTAAAGCAACATGCACGTGATGATACTACAACATGTAGAGGCACTGAGATTCCCGCTGACAAGTGTTTCACATTTATTATCCATCACGCAAAGAATCTGGAGTCATATTCTGAGCCGATTGCTTTCACCAGGGACCTTCTATACTTTTCCTCTGGTTACAAAACCTCCCGAAAGTTTCGTTTAGGAACAGGAGGTGGCACCAAAGATTCTGGCCTCTCCCACACCTATTCTACAACTAGGGAAAAGATTGACAGAATTGGAGTCATTGCAAGTGTAGATAACGGTACAACATAGTGATAGAGGTTTTAAATACAAAAGTTAAGATCGAGATCACATAGGGAAACGACTTGACAATGATAGATGTATTAAAACCTGCTGAAATTAAGCAGGCTAGGTGATTATTTGTCCTTAACTCATTTCAAAGTGGCGTAATAAACATCATTATCTATTTCAGCATGTTTCCAGGGTGAACGTTCAATGGGAACTTCTGGCAAAATAATCCAGCGTGCAACGTGTTCATTATACACAGTGGTATTGTGTAATTGACATGCCCCTACCCCCTCATAGCATTCCTTCCACAAAATGTTTCAATCAGCTGCTTCTATTTAGACTATTCTCTGGTTTGTTAGATAATCTAGTTAGACTTGGTTAGCAAGTCTAGCCATCATCATTATCATCAGCCTATCTTATGTTCACTGCAGGACAAAGGCCTCTACCTGTGATCTCCAATTATCCCTGTCCTGCACCAACCGATTCCAACTAGTGCCTGCAAATTTCTTAATTTCATCACCACACCTGGTTTTCTGCCATCCTCGACTGCGCTTCCCTTCTCTTGGCACACAGTGTGTAACCCTAATGGCCCACCGGTTATCTAACCTACGGATTCCATGACCTGCCCAGCTCCATTTTCTTTCTCTTAATGTCAATTAGAATATTGGATTGGCTATCTCCGTTTGCACTTCGATTCATTGCACTCTCTTCCTGTATGTTAACATTACACCTAACGTTCTTCATTCCATCGCTCTTTGCTCAGTTTTTAAAGGGACCCTGAAATGATTTTGATAATTTTGTACAAACTTATATTAGTAGGATAGTCATTTTCTTTAGATAGGTTACTTAGTTAAAGTAGTTATAAGCTACATAGTTTGTTTAGTTGGTTAGTTATTTACTTTAGTTAGTAAGGTTAGTTATTAGGCAATTAGTCCAGTTAGTCTTGTCAGCTTATTTTTTTAGTTAGCTTAGTTCAAACTTAGTTGTTAGGTGGGTAATTATTTTTTTGTTATATTTATTTCAGCTAGTCATATTAGTTATAAGTGAGCTTGGTTGTTTGCCACTTAGATAATTAGTTAATTTAGCTAATTAGTCATTTGCTTGCTCAGTTGAATATTTTAGGTTGTCAGTCATTAGTTGCTTAGCTTAGCTATTAGAATTCATTAGCCTTGTTAACTATTAATGTTAGTTATTACTTAGTTCATTTCAGTATTTGGTGACTTTTGTTAGGTATTTTAGTTCATTATTAGGTATGAAATTAGTTTTGTTAATTAATAAGCTTAGTTATTTCATTAGTATACTTAAATAGGTATTAGTTTAGTTAGTGAGTTAAGTTAATCAGTCACCCTTGGAACGACACACAGGCACACGGCAAACGTTACGCATTGTCGCTATCATGAATCGTGCTGTCACCACACAGGGAGAAATATACAGTGCAAAATTTGAAACGCAAGCAACCGAAAACAGCAACACAGGCCTTTAACACGTAATTACATAAAAGAGCAATGTGCAATCACTCTTTAGCCAGATTTCAACGATAGAGTAGTCCCAAGTGCACATTTTGAATTCTGAATTAGGTCAGAGTTACAGATGCAAGCCAACCTTGAGATGAAACGCATTTCAGAAATGGGGTGGCGATTTACATATTGTTCCGACAATGCTCACACGTCAACAACGGCAGTCGGCCCATGCGCAAAAGCAGGCGTAGGCACAGAACAGACGTGGTGTCCAACCGGCATCTCCTGCGATGCCCTTCTACTTGCGCCAGCGTCGTGGTGTGTCCACTGCGTGTGCTAAATGAAAAGCTCCCATCGCGTCACACAAGTGTTTCGTGACCAGAAGAAAAGTATTCAAGGACCCTGGCTTTGCCGACACGTTTGCCTTTGCATTAAGTAGCGTTCAGTATCACATATCACTGGAGCAATAGTATACTACAGCCCACTGGCTTAGCCAATCACCATCCAGTGGAAGTGGTGTCCGCGAAATTATAAACCAGAATGTGGCCCATGGCTGGGGCACACAGGAAGGAAACATGACTTTTTCCATGTCACGCATCACGTCCCAGTGCTTGCAACGTCATACTCTAATCCTCTGCAAAGTATGCACAAAGTGAGGTGCCTCATCACGTCTACCAATCCGTTTCAGTGCGTAGTGTCCCAACACTTGCAACGCTAAGGTCTAGTTTTCTGTGAAGCACACATTAAGTGGGACATCTAAGTGCCTTAGCACATGGGCGTAACGCTGCATAACTACTACTAGTATTCAATCAGTTTAGCAAAAGTGCCGTGGTTCAGCGGTTAGAGCACATGGCGATCAACTGAAAAATGATGCATGTGAATATTGCCCGAAAGTGATGATCCTTTTTCTGTTCTGCATCATTTTTCAATGACAGACCGGCCAACTGACCAAAGGGTAGCATCCTTGAATATCCCATTTGTGGTCTGTACAACAGACGATTAAAATTAACACAAGTATAATTTTAGTTTATTGATGGGACAAGAAACTTTTGTTCGGACTAGAGCATTTCTAGGGATTTTAAGCATAGGAAATATTAATTCAGCAAGATAGAAATGCTTTAGAAGGACAGCATTTCACAAAAAGATAACAGAATAAGTTCAAAAATAAACTAGAATTGATAAGGCCTACTATGAGCTGCCTGGGAAAGAGATAGACAAAGAGATTGAACATTCTTTGTACTTTACCAATTTTTTACAATTCAATGTTACAAAAGACTGCACAAAAGCCTTACCATTAGGATTTTTCAGACGGGCACAGCTGTATGCAGTAGAGTCATAAATTTCCTCTGACAGCATTTTCTGCAACAAATAACAGAGGATTACACACTACAACACCAACAAAACATTAGGAAGTAATTTTACAGTCACTTTTCTGAATTTACCTTGTTCCAGGTTTTGGAACACATGGCATAGCGCTTGATTTTATTAATAACTTTAAACAGAAAACTAAAAGGCAAATTTGCCCCCAGCCATGCATAGTTACTTAATTTTAGGCTACTCTCAATTTCTGTACAGGCAGGGTGGCCTGGAAAGAAAACATAACGACAGAACCATATTTTACTGTTCTCTGTTAGAGTACCTCCCGCAGGAACTCCATTTTTCAAAATGTGATCAAGCAGTCAGATAATATTGAGAACAGTCGTCAACTGCCCAAATGCTTTAGCACTCTCAGATTAATCATTTAGAAGCCAATTTAAAAAAAAATAAGTTCATTGCGTATATCACTGCACAAATTACTCCATATAGAAAGGTCATCCATCTGACTAACACTCATATGGTAAACATAAAGAGATTGCAAGTAAATTGCTTTAATTTTAAAAATTTAATGCCGCTAAAACCATAGTTAAGGGCACTCTGTAGATCTTTCAGGATACACATTTTTCTTTCTAACCTTTGCTCTTGAGCTTGTGTTTTCAAGATACATGTTATATATGTGCATATGTTACCTCTTACAAAACATGTTACAAGAGCATTTAACATGAAAAAACTGATTACCAGAGTGGTCTTTAAACACCAAAGCTTCTCTAAAGGTGTCATCTTCGAGTCCAGTGAGGCAAGTTCCACCACCTGGAAAGATGACCAGAATAGCAGCAAACAATTATACAGACGAGGTTACTAAAAATGAAGAGGTAATTAATGTGGCTGTGCAAATACCAAATAGTAGATTTCGAATCGAATATCAAATTGAATCAAGAAAAATAAGCCAAATATCAAATCAAATAGTGAATATCAGAAAATTTAACACAAGCTTTTAGGCTTCTAAATTTTGTGGAAAAATAACAGTGCTCCACATGCTCAGGAGGCTAAACACATTACTTAATAAATATCTTGCTAGGTTGTTAGGTACCTATAGATAGAGATGTACAGTATGCTCTACTCTTATGAAAGGAAACACCACCCGCCATGGTTGCTCAGTGGCTATGGTGTTGGGCTGCTGAGCACGAGGTCGCGGGATCGAATCCCGGCCACGGCGGCCGCATTTCGATGGGGGCGAAATGCGAAAACACCCATGTACTTAGATTTAGGTGCACGTTAAAGAACCCCAGGTGGTCGAAATTTCCGGAGTCCTCCACTACGGCGTGCCTCATAATCAGAAAGTGGTTTTGGCACGTAAAACCCCATAATTTAATTTTTTTTAAAGGAAACACCAAACTAGTATGACAGCACTGATAACTCAGTTTGTATACAAAGGTCCGGAATATATGTTTTATCGATAGAATGCCTGCCAAGTAGAATCAAATCGTTTTTTTCCTCTAAATCTGAAGAAATACCAATGGGGTTCTCAGTTTAATTGTGGGCCATACTGTGCTTATTGGCAACCGTTTATTGCTTAGAAGGTATTGCTTTCCTGTTTTCTGGAAAACAGGAGGGTTCTTCCATCTTTATGGCAGGTGGTTTCTGTGGGTTATCGTCACCTCCTTAAAGCCAATCCGCACAACAGAAAAATGCGGGAAATGCGCATCATGTCACTTGGCACCACTTCACGCGGTCATCGATGCCGTTGGTAAAGAGTTCACAAATTAGAAGGCCTAGGGCAAGTTCATTCGCCGACCCCCTCTCCCCTCTTCTATTTCATTTGCGTCCATCTGTGGTCTGGATGAATTCATCTGTAGCCCTGGGTCAGCGTGCTGTCACATGATATTTTCCAGCGCGCCATGTAAATCCAAAGCTAGTTTTGTGATCGGCCTCATGAAGATATGAAAAGAGACCATTGTGTGCCTACAAATGGCGTTTGGAACAAGGGACCACCTTACGCTATTTCACAAAGATGATGGCGATGAACATGCAACAGTCAGCCTGTGCATTCGCTTTCGTTGGTGAGGTGGTCTGTCGGTTTTATGAGGGTCCCATTGTGAATAGATCTGAGATGCGGTAACCATAACTTTAGTCGCCAAGACCCGACAACGCAGTTCCAATCAGGCCTAATGGGCTGAACAGTGTAGCCAATAGTGTAGCTGTGACAAAAATTTGCCGCCGGCCATTATGATAACGGGCCACAAATCATCACGGAAAGCCTGTTGCTAATCTGTTGCTGCGGATGACTGATTAGTGATCGGTCACGAGATCACGTGCGCAGTTAGATTGACAGCTGTTGAAGCAGCGCTTGGGTCCATGGTCGAGCAGTCGGTAACTACTGTGAGCACATGTGCCATGTTCGTCTGTGTGCTTGCATTCGGGTAGAAAGCTCGAAACTGCGCAAATCTGCTTGTGTGAACACTGAACTCCCGCATTCGATTTGATCAGCATGCCTTCTGGTGGCTGATTCGCCCGATCTTCACACATGCTTCCGTGCTTTCCACAAGTGCTGGCTTTGTTGTTCTCTCTTTTTGCGTAGCGTTAATCGTTTCAATCGTTCCAGTTGGCCTGGTCAAACCTTTTACCAATAAAGATTGCATGCCGCGGGAACGCTGCGCACGTCAAGGCAATGTCCATGGCCGGGGTCATTCACCGGAGGTACCAATATTTAAAGAATCAAATATTTGAGAAATCAAATATCAGATATTTGATTCACAAATCAAACTATTCGTACGTTTGCTATTCAATTTGAAATTGAATATTCGAGTATTTGTACACACTTAGTAATTCATGATTACAAGCACTATAATCCCAATTCAATTCCTATGAGGTGCCATCGCCTAAGTTTCACTAAGTTTCACAGTCAGCATCAATCAGTTTGGTCCAGCAGCTCCGTCCCCAACAAAGGCAAATCAAATCAAGTTGTGGGGTTTAACTTCCCCAGACCAACAGACGGGATATGCGAGTTAATACGAGATTGCAATGCACTGCGCAGAGGTGCTTCTTACAGTCATAACCGACAGAAAGGCTTACTGAGCGAGGCAGTGGGGAGCAGAAGGATTCTCGAACACCGAGTTGATCGGGGCTCAAGCCGGCCGAGTGAAGCTGCCTAAGCTTCTCGACAAGCACAGCGTCCTCCTGCCGACAGAACTGCTTCACAGCACCGAAAACTTTCTGATGGACTGCTCCCATTATGTAGCTGCAAGCAGAAAAAAAAGGGGGGGAAATGCTATTACATCATGAAAATGCAGAATTTTTGATATGATGCTATTACAGAAAAGGGGTTCAATAGAATTATCAACAGCGGTTGATGGTAACCAGATGTTCACCTATTATCAGACTAAAGTGACACAGAGTATCGGAAAGGTGGCACAGTCAAGTTAATTTTGCCACAAATCACTGGCACTCACAATAAGGACTATTATTAAACGAGGTGAATTTGTCTTACTAACACATATGTGGGGAGCACCTGATGCCTATATTGTATGTGTTCTATTCAGTGGCTCTCAAAATATATTAACGGCGATAAAAATAATATACTACTGTACCTTTCTGCAGCTAGAGATATCCTCTGAAAGGCCCCACCATAACTTGGTATCGGTGGTGTCTGTGACTTCTGGAATGACTGGAAAGGAAAAAGAAGGCAGGTGTAAAAAAAATACAAAAGAAAAATAAAGAGAGAAATGAAAGCTACCTTTGTATGTATATTAGTACGTGCATACAGAACCACCTTCGCACAAACACACGTTATGACAAAGGTCTTTTCGTGCCTCACATGCTTTTTTTAAATGCTTTTTAAATTAGAAGTATGTTTAGAAATTGAAATTTAGCTGTGTGCTGAAACAATCCTAACTTGCTCAACACAGCAACAAGTTTTGCAATTCGGCACTCACTTTATTTTTCTGGAAATTATGGAGACAGGTCAGTTTACATGAAAGCAGCTGCAATTGTGGACCATTTAAAGCCTTGACATTTAAAGAACAGAACAAGTTTTTGATGACAAGTGTGCATGCTAGGGTCATGTTGCACTTGCAAAATTCCTGGACACGACACCGAGGAGGGAGGATGGGGGGTAGATGCACATTTTTTTAATGTGATCGGAATTAATTATATGGACACTTTAAGTGAATTTTTTCCGTCGTCATAGGGCATTGCCATGAGGTTCCGTATATGTTTAGGTATATGTATGCTATATGCCATGCCATGCTATATGGCATGCGGTATATGCAGGCTATATTGCCACACCATTCTATCACTAAAGTTGCTCCTAACAGGTCTTACATCCTTTACAAAATTATTCCTCAGAATTTTGAGAATGGCAGCCCATAAACAAATGTCATGAAACAAAACATTGACAGTGCATGCCGTTTCTCTTAACTCGTCTGAGATTTAAATATTATAAGTGGAAAACAATAACAAAGCTCTAACCTGAAAATGAAATATTAGCGTGACTGTGCACCACCGCCTGGATAAGCCAGGAAAGAGGTTTGAAACATACCCGATATGGAAACGTTGTAGTAATAATTGCTAAGAACAACGTTGGCTTGAATTAACAAACATAAATGAAATTGTCTGACAGCAGGATTCAAACAGAGGACCCCTAGCACAACAGCTCATTTTTACTTATAGCCAGCTTACATTTACTTCATACTGCCACTACAGCTACGAGTCTCACCCTTTGTGTAATATTCTAACATGTTTTTTTCTCTTACATATATACATTTTTTTCTCTTAAATTTTGCTCTGAGCACACATGTTTTGAGGAATACATACACACTTCATTAACAATCTTTTACCTTTAGATGCAGCAGACAAGCAGCAGTAAACTTAGAACAGCAGAGACTAACAATCAACACATTGCTTTTATATCACAGTGACTTTAGCAGCAAATTTGCTGCTGCTGATTTCAGGAACTTTCTCAAAGCAAGTACCCCTCTGACATTTTTTCATCATCAAGAATCTTCCAACGAAAATTTCGGAGACCAATGAGCAAATATTTCTCGCAGACAGAATTTTTTTCTGGAAAACTTGGCACAGCATTCCCGAAGTCAAAAACAAGGCCGAATTCGTAAACGTCATAAATAATTCTGGAGTATTGGCAGGTATGCCTTATACGAAAGCTCACCCCACTGCAATTAGTACTCTCTAACCGGCGAATACACAATGTTTCACTGCTAGGTAATGTTTAAAGGAGCACTGACACAAAAATGTTGGATCTTGTCCTCTCTGCTATAATAAGCAGCCAACGGCCCAGTTATCATAGTACGAAACCTCATTTGCTTTGGCGCACGATGGTTAATTATTTAGAGCCTTGTTTGTAGCGACTAGCCCAAGTTTCGATTTGAGAGAGCAACGAGAGGAGACAGTAGGTTTGTAACCGCGGCAGGTCACATGATCGCACAAAACGGTGACGCGAACGCCGCCACAAGAGATTTGTTGTAGCTAGTTGTTTCTCTCCATCTATACACGTACTAGCCGCGTGATGTCCTCGCCACCCTCGTCATTGTCCATATGTATTTCATTGTCCAGCGGCAACAATTTTCTGCAGACAGGAGTAACTGCCCTACTGGACATGGCCCTCACATTTAGGCATAGGCATCTTCAAATTAACCACTTTCCCCATGGGGCAATGCTGCTGGAACGACTGCTTTGCCTTTAGCAGATGCTAATAGGTGGCTGCACACGTTCATGCCAGCACCCTCTTGGAAACAGCTGCTGTAGACGAAGACAAATTTGCATTTCCTTCTTAAAAACCAGGCAAGTAAAACTGCCATGTGTTATAGCAAACCACCCAGAAAATAAAATGCTATCTTTTTGTAAGTGTTGAGTACAGCAAAGCAGAGGTAAGCAAAAAATAATTTTATTTTTCTATGCTCGAATTGAGGTGTGCAAACGTGGCTGCTCTTCAGCGGAGTCCAGTGGCGTCCACGAACTAGGTCCACTTCCGCCGCTGAGAGCCATCAAGGGGAAATTTATGCATGGCTGTACCCAGCCCTGAATGTGTTGGGCAGACGTCAACAACTGAGTATGTGCTCAACATTATGCTATACTTGCATTCTGTGTGCAGCCAGTGCAGCACAGTGAACACAGATAGCATGGGAAATTTAGCCACCACGAGAAAAACTGTTGCAGCGGCACTGAGAGCACTCCACTGTACTACTAATAACCAAGGAAGACTTGGAGTGCAGCAGTGAAGGGCTAGGTCGTGGGACGAGCAAGAGTATGTAAAATTGAGGATGACAGACAACACAAACTCGTGATGTAGTGCTGCTGTTGTTATGCGCTGGGATGCTTACAAACCAACTTTCTTAATGTCAATGTTGCGAGGTGCTATGTGTTGTGGTTTTATGTGCACACATTAAAACTGATTTCAAATAGTTTTAAGCTACATTCGCCATTTATATTTTGTAGATGATGTGTGTGTGTGTCCACAGAAATCGACCTTACAAGTTATCCCAACTTTGAAATTTTGTGTCAGCACCCCTTTATTGGTATATTTGTCCAAAAGAGTCCAAGGGTGAAAGTAAAACCTCAAATTGATACTTTTGCGGAAAACAGGAGTTTGATAAGATGCAAGACAATGCAAAACATACCACTCTATGGAAACACATTAAAGAGGTCTTGAACCACCTCTCGAGCTTGGTGAAAAAACACAGACCGCAGATAGCATACAGCACTGTGAACATCTAAGCCAAATTTTGCAGCCGTGTGTAGTGCGTGGAGTTCACAAGCAGAGCGCAAGGTCACCCTCTTTCTTAAATGCTCTCCTTTCAACAGTAGCCTGTTCCTCACTATTTTCCAGACACTTTATTTCGTAATATAGCAGATTACTTTAGGCAGCTGCAATTGGCCAATAGCTGACATCACTCAAGCAGGGTGTTTGGATCAGTACGCTTCTTCCTACTGTTACTGTGTATATTTATTGATGCAGTTTAATAAACAGGCTGATGTAAGTGAACATCTGCTTTTGAATTCTGATAATAATTACATACTTCCAGAAGGAGCAGACTACTGTTTCATCACACTCGGCCGCGGCCACCCACGTAGAAATTAAACTTTGGCTACCCTGCTTATCAGTGTCGTAGCCATCAGGTCTCGGTAATTTCATCTAGTTTTGAACACTCAACTAGCCTCGAACCACACAAAACTTAAGGTCAGATCCCACACACGCTTGCCAGTGCACGCTCACTCCTGGTCGCTCCTGGTTAGACGCTTTGGCAGACTTCGCTTTATATTGAGCTATTGACTGTGCTTCAAAATGCGCAAGTTGGATGTGGCTACTATCTGTCGGTCAAGCTGGTGCAGGACAAAGCCAGTCTGCACTACGTGGTACGGCCAGACAGGAGCATATGTATGCAAGTGGGCACTTCAGCCCTGTCAAGCAAACGCTGCGCATAGGCACTACAGTTGCATGTAGCTGCAGTCTGCTGCACATAGTAGATACCATGAGCACTGCGAGGTGCCATGACAAATCTGCTGGCTGAGCACGCTGCGCCAATGAGGACAACCGTGTTTGGCTATGTTTGGCGCATTGTGTGCGCCAAAACTGGAAGTAGCGGCGTCAGCAAATATTCCCGTCTCTCCCTTTTTCACAAAGTTTTTCACTTGAACCCCCTTTTAAAAGAGACCCTTCTTACCCCTCCGTCATATATTTCTGCCCGCACTGACCATAGCCTTAAAATCGGGGTGCCATTGTGCCGTACTAACCGGTACAGTGACTCATTCATCCCCAGGACAAGCACGGACTGGAATCGCCTTCCCGCCTCAATCGCACTCATCACCGACCCTACTAACTTCAAAACCGCCGTTCAGAATGCCTTTTGTTAATATCTTTTGTAAATTTTTTGTTAATACTTGTTTGTATTTTTTATTTTTTACTGCATTACTTCTTGTTTTGACTCCACTCCTTTCTGTAACGCCTTCGGGCCTTGAAAGTACGTGAAATAAATAAATAAATAAATAAATAAATAATTGAACATCCAAAGTCAAATTTGAGCTGTGTGCCATGGTGACGTTCAGTAGGCAGAGCGTTGTAAGTAACCCCGCTCCGCCGTAGCCTACGCAGTGCAAAGCATTGTAAAAGGAACGGAAGCACAGAGAACAGGGTCATATGCACCCTTTCATTTCCGATAACGCCACTTGTTCTGAAGATATTGAAATACTTTTTGCAGAAAGATATTTCTGAAATAGTCCATTTTAACTTCAAATGCACTCCTTACTTTGATAAGAAGTGTCTGAGGGCCCATTTAAATTTGAAGACCAGCTCGTAGTAATGTCACAGATTGAGAAAATGCCTGGCCAGAACTATGTATAGTTGTTTTAAATTAATAGTTTACCATACAAGCTGGTGGGTTCTTTGACCTTTTCTCAAGGAAAGGATCCAGATGTGTTTCGCGACATAAATAAGGTAGGTATGCTCAGGTTCTCCCACGTACCCGAACTTTTGTCTTCACTGCACAGCTCTTACTTCACCTGTTTGGCTTCCCTGCAAGACATGCACGTGATGGTGGGAGTCGGTGTCGTAGTTATGCAGCTACAATTAGAGATGGTGTGAGTGCTCTGATGCGAGCGACACCTGAGGACATGGATAACTTGGTCACAAGAGCCGTGCAGAGAAGACTAACGTCAGGTGACATGAAAGCATCGCGCATCCCAGGTACTAACGCATTCAATTGGTAAGTGCTTTCTCCTGTCATCCAGTTATTTCATTTCATTTCATTTATTGTACCTTCAAGGCCCGAAGGCGTTACAGAAGGGAGTGGAACTAAATATACAGCATGTGCAGATAACAGGGTATAATAATAACAAGAAAAAAATTAGAAAGTGCAGATTAACAAAAGTATTCTTCAATAGTAGTTCTAAAAGCAGATGTATCAGTTATGTTAACAATGGAGGCCGGCAGATGATTCCATTCATTGGTAGTTTTAGGAATAAATGAATAAAAAGATAGGTTCGTGCGACAGTGTGGAACACTCAATTTATGCCGATGGTCAGTACGAGATGATATATATGCAGATATGCAGATGATATATATGGAATGCTCTTCCCAATTTCATCGACGCTAAAACAAATCTAGACAAATTCCGCCAGCTCATGAGCTCACATTTCACTGATAACATCAAATGACATGCAAATTTTTGTTTTACTTTTATGTATTAGTAGGCTGTTTTTTTTGCACAAAAAAGGTTCCTGGTCTTGATTTCGTATTTTTGTATTTCTTATTCTTGTGTTTCTTATCATTGTTTGACTGACATTGGAAAGTCCACTTTTGTTCATTGTCGTTTTGTTTGCATTATGGCCCACATTTCTTAAAACTTTTTTTCTACTACACCTACAAGTGTTTTCTGCATTTAATGCTCTAATGTATTTATATTTTATGTTGCATATGTGAATATTGCTCTGTTCCTATGTATTTACTTTTTACTTTTATGATCCCCTTACCCAATACATCATACAATGCCTGTAAGGAATCTTTAAACAGAACAAGATGTGCAGCACCACAACAAGAACACTGAATACACCACAGTTTGCACTCAGGGAAAACACATTACAGTGGTGCTACTTTCTTTTATATTGCTACGGGGTCGTATTCCCACTGACGAAGAGCCGCGCAGAAAGAAGACGAAGACGACGATTGGAAGCTAGCGCGGGCTGTTGCCTCTTGGTCAACTGCGGCGTATTGCCTTGTAAATATACTTGTAAATAGCTTTTCGTCGGTGTCTTCCTACGTAACATATTTGGTGGAGGTGGACGTTACCTGTACCTCGTCACGGAGCTTCGCAGTGGACGGTCCGTCGAGCCTACCTTCATGGCTCCCGGCGACGCCAACCCGACTCCACCGGCTCCAACACCTGCTGCCACTTCGACGACCTACATCACCCTCTCCGCTCCCCGTGATCCTGGCGTATTCTCGGCAAAAGATGGGGAAGACGTCGAGGACTGGATCAGCCTTTACGAACATGTCAGCCGCAATAACCGGTGGGACCCAACTATCATGCTCGCCAACGTTGTCTTTTACCTCGGTGGCACACCTCGAGTTTGGTATCGGACGCACGAAGATGAGCTGACCAGTTGGGATTCGCTTAAGCAAAAGCTTCGAGACTTGTTCGGCAACCCCTACGGTCACCAACTTGCCGCGCAGAAGGCGCTTTCCGGTCGTGTGCAGACGTCAACGGAGCCCTACGTCACGTACATTCAGGACGTCTTGGCTCTATGCCGCAAAGTTGACGCACACATGACTGAGTCCGACAAGGTCTCCTACATCCTCAAAGGCATTGCCGATGACGCCTTCAACTTGCTCGTGTTTAACAACGTCGCGACGGTGGATGCAGTTATAAAAGAGTGCCGCCGCCTGGAATTCGCTAAAAGCCGCCGTATCGACCAACAGTTTGCCCTTCTGCCCAACACCCCAGCGACATCTTCCTGTGTCGACGCTCCTCGTCCCAACAACACTGGCGATGTTACCAGGATTGTCCGGCGTGAGATCGAGGCCGCCTATCCGGCTGCGTTCGACTCCAGCCCCTCCAATGCACCTGCAGTCACTGTTTCCCTGATCCAGGCAGTTGTCCGCCAGGAGTTCGCCAACATGGGTATTCACACCATCTGCTCGGCCCATCGCCCTGATCCCCAACCGGCATCTTCGATTCCACCCCGTCCCGCACCTTCTTACCCTCCACGTTTCCGCAACCCTTCTGAATGGCGCACTGCAGACGACAAGCCAATTTGTTTTCACTGCCATCGAATTGGGCACATTTCTCGGCACTGCCGCAGTCGCTGGAGTTCCCTGAACCAGTCTACATATACTGCCTACTCTCGCCCCTCAGGTTGCCTTTCTCGTCCCTATGCTGCCCGCTCAGATAATGCCGCCACCGATTCTCCTGCGCCGAACCGACCCTATTCTCGTTCGCCTTCGCCCCAACGACGACAATCTCGCTCTCCCCAGCCCCGTCGTTCCTATTCGCCGACTCCCTTCGGACGCCGCTCCCAGCCGGAAAACTAGACGATGCAGCGCCTCGAGGTGACGCTGCATTGCTCCCTACGCCGCCAAATCCTCTCCTGACGTTGCCCACCCATCTGAACCTTCTTGACGTGCAAGTCGACGGTGTTCCTGTATCAGCTCTCATAGACACTGGGGCGCATTTGTCGGTAATGAGCGCGGATCTTCGTAACCGGCTGAGGAAAATAATCACGCCCGCCACGACGCCTGTTGTCCGTGTCGCCGATGGCGGAACAGCCCCCGTAATTGGTATGTGTGCCGCCCGCGTCTCCTTCGCCGATCGCTCCACTACCGTGCTATTCACAGTCATCGCTCACTGTCCCCACGACATCATCCTCGGCCTCGACTTCCTCTCCGCACATTCTGCTCTCATCGATTGCTCCGCCAGTACTCTCCACCTCGACCTGCCTGTTCTGGATCCCGCTGAAGAACACCTTCCTCGCCTCAGTTCCGTCGACTTCGTTCGCTTGCCACCTTCGGCACTGACTTACGTTGACTTCGTGTCATCCCCGCCAGTGCCCGACGGTCACTACATCGCGGCTCCTATGCAAGACGTCCTCCTTACACACGGGATCACACTACGTCATACTATTTTATCTATTACGGCAAATTGCGTCTGCCTGCCAGTGGTCAATTTTGCCTTGACGACACTAGTGCTGCCACGCGGGATGTCTCTGGCCCAACTTTGCTCATTCGAGGATCACTCTGTAGCATCGATTTCAATAGACGACAATTCAAACGATCCTCCTCTACCATCGCAGTCGGCGACTTGTACCATCGCCAACTTACAGAAAATGATTGCACCCGACATGCCGTCCGAGCACGCTCGTGCGTTCTACCACGTTCTCATTTCCTACCAAGATATTTTTGACTTCAACGATCGTCCTTTGGCCCAAACAACAGCTGTTAAACATCGCATTAATACCGGAGATGCCCCTCCTATTCATCGCCGCCCGTATCGAGTATCACCGGCTGAGCGTCAAGTGATTCACACCGAAGTTCGCAAAATGCTTGCCAAGAACATTATTGAACCGTCATGTAGTCCATGGGCGTCACCGGTTGTGCTGGTAAAAAAGAAGGATGGCTCATGGCGCTTTTGCGTGGATTATCGGCACCTTAACAGGGTTACCAAAAAGGATGTGTATCCCCTACCTCGGATTGATGACGCCCTTGACTGCCTCCACGGTGCTCGCTATTTCTCCTCTATTGACCTTCGCTCCGGCTATTGGCAGATTGCCGTGGACGATCTCGACCGCGAGAAGACTGCCTTTGTAACACCCGACGGTCTTTATCAATTCAAGGTGATGCCGTTCGGCCTATGTAACGCTCCTGCCACTTTTGAACGCATGATGGACTCCCTTCTTCACGGTTTCAAATGGTCCACGTGCCTGTGCTACTTAGACGACGTTATAGTATTCTCCCCAACATTCGCTACGCACCTCGAGCGCCTCTCAGCAGTCCTGGACGTTTTTCGGCGAGCCGGTCTGCAACTCAACGCATCGAAGTGCCAATTCGGCCATCGCCAGATTACCGTCCTTGGACATCTCGTTGACGCGAACGGAGTGCAACCGGACCCAGGCAAGATCCATGCTGTTACGCACTTCCCTGTTCCGAAGTGTGTCAAGGATGTGCGCAGCTTCATCGGCCTTTGCTCGTACTTCCGCCGTTTCGTCCAAAATTTCGCGGCCATAGCACGACCACTAACCGAGCTTTTGAAAAAAGACGCCCCTTTCCAGTGGGGCGATAACGAGGCCTCTGCATTCTCGCTTCTCATCGATCTTCTCACAACGCCCCCCGTTCTGGCCCACTTCGATCCTTCTGCGCCTACCGAAGTCCGTACTGATGCCAGCGGTCACGGAATTGGCGCAGTACTGGCACAACGCCAGCGTGGCCACGACCGTGTTATCGCTTACGCCAGCAGGCTCCTCTCGCCCGCGGAGCGCAACTATTCCATTACAGAGCGTGAGTGTCTGGCCCTAGTTTGGGCGGTTGCGAAGTTCCGCCCATACTTATATGGCCGACCCTTTTCCGTTATCACAGACCATCACGCGCTGTGTTGGTTATGCTCATTGAAAGACCCTTCAGGAAGACTTGGTCGCTGGGCCTTACGCCTCCAAGAATATTCGTTCTCTGTCACCTACAAATCTGGCCGACTACACAAGGACGCCTGCCTGTCTCGCTACCTGTCTGTCTGCTACCTGCCTGTCTGACTGCCTGTCTGCCTGTCTCGCTGCCTGTCTCGCTGACTGCCTGTCTCGCTACCCGCTAGACGAGCCTGACGACGCCGACAGTAGTACCGCCGACGGCATTTTCTCTGTGTCTGCCTTCGCTAACATCGCCGATGAGCAGTACCGAGACCTATCGCTGCAAGTACTCATCGAGCGTCTGCGCTCTGCACCTACCGACCGCCGATATGTCCTCCAGGGCGGCATTCTGTACCGAAGGAGCTTCCTCCCTGACGGCCCTGATCTTCTTCTTGTCGTGCCACAACATCTACGACAGACTGTGCTTTTTCAGATGCATGACGCACCCACTGCAGGACATCTTGGCGTAACCCGCACGTACGACCGCGTCCACCGCCGCTTCTATTGGCCTGGTCTTGCTCGCTCCGTCCGACGCTATGTTGCTGCCTGTGATCCCTGCCAGCGTCGGAAAACGCCTCAGGTGCTACCTTCCGGTCATCTCCAGCCGATCGCCGTCCCTGTGGAACCGTTTTTTCGTGTTGGATTAGACCTCCTCGGTCCCTTTCCCACGTCATCCTCTGAGAACAAATGGGTAGCCGTCGCAACTGATTACGCCACCCGATACGCTATCACGCGGGCTCTACCTACCAGTTGCGCCACTGACGTCGCGGACTTTCTCTTGCGTGACATTACCTTAGTGCATGGCGCCCCGCGACAGCTGCTTACTGACCGCGGTCGTAACTTCCTCTCGAAAGTTGTCGCCGACATTGTGCGTTCCTGCTCTATTCAACACAAGCTGACTACCTCATACCATCCTCAAACCAATGGCCTGACAGAGCGCTTAAACCGTACCCTTACCGACATGCTGTCCAAGTACGTTTCGAAGGACCACCACGACTGGGACGTTGCCCTTTCTTACGTCACCTTTGCTTACAATTCTTCCCGGCACGACACCGCCGGATTTTCTCCGTTTTATCTACTCTACGGTCGCGAACCGACCTTGCCCCTTGACACGGTACTTCCTCCTGCTGTGACGTCAACAACCGAGTATGCGCGCGACGCCATCGCCCTCGCCGATCATGCACGCCAGCTTGCCCGTGCTTGACTGACGGACTCGCAAACCACGCAGCAGCGTCAGTATAACGCCCGCCACCGTGACGTACAGTTTTCGCCTGGTGCACTCGTGCTCCTGTGGTCGCCCTGTCGTCACGTTGGACTTTCCGAAAAGCTCCTTTCGCGATACACAGGGCCCTACCGCGTGCTTCGCCAGGTGACGCCTGTGACTTATGAAATTGCTCCTGTGAGCTCAACCTCGTCATCTACTCTGGCGTCCAGTGATGTCGTGCACGTCAGTAGGCTCACGAGCTACTACACTGCTTCCGAGTCCAGCCTTTAGTCGCTCCGGGACGGCGCTTTTGCCGCCGGGGGTAGTGCTACGGGGTCGTATTCCCACTGACGAAGAGCCGCGCAGAAAGAAGACGAAGACGACGATTGGAAGCTAGCGCGGGCTGTTGCCTCTTGGTCAACTGCGGCGTATTGCCTTGTAAATATACTTGTAAATAGCTTTTCGTCGGTGTCTTCCTACGTAACAATATTGAGGGAACTTCTTGCTAACAAGTACCAAGCAGCAACCACAGCTGGTCAGAGCATCCTCATACTGCCATCCACTGGCTATTGTGTTCCCTCTAGCAGCGAACCGCAGCACACCGGCCTAGACTGATTCAGAGTCTAGGCTTGGGGTGTGCCTTCAAAACTTGCACTCACATCCACAGCCCAGAGGACTATGTCTTTCAGCTTCTGCGCAGTGTCGTGCAAGTAGGCAGGCAGAATCATGTAGGTGCCACAGAAGCTCTCCAGCTTCTTATCCAGCTCCTTGAGAAGTGGTACAAGCTCAGGCAAACTCCGAAGGTATGTCAGAGATCTGCAGAAAAAAGACAGAGAGAGGCACGTCACACAACTCAGTGCCAGACATTTACGTTGCCTTTGCGAGTCGACATATCAAGTCGACTCGAGTCGAGTCGACTTAACATAACACTTGCTCTTCGCCAAGTAAAACTATTAGCCTATGCAGCTCTCATCAGGCCAGGATTAGGCTATGCTAGTGCTACATGGAAGCCTCATCATCCAAAATAACTGAAATCAAATGCTTGAACATGTCCAGAATCAAGCTGTTACAATTTATTATTTTCTGCCTACTTGCACAATGTCAGCGTAACACACTTAAAAATTCAGAGTGGTAGGAAACCAAAGCCTGCCTGTCGAGTCTACACATATGATACAAGGTATCCAGGCTTTGCCTTTTTCATAAATTCTACCATTCATACTTCTTAAGAGCTCCATTATCAAACGAGCCCACCACACCTACAGCCATATCAGCGACCAGAGGCCAGTGTATCCATTCAATTCTTCAAACTACGACCCACCTACAGTCCTTTCTTTGCCCATACAGCTATGGATTGGAAAGATCTTCCTGTGGACACTGTTGTTCATACTAAGCACATTTCAAGACTGCAGTAATGTCTCCCTTTTGTTAACACCACCATCATACCCACAATCATGTAGAACCTCCTACCTTGCATGGTGTTTGAGGTATCAGTAATTAATTAATTAATTAACAGGTCTGGCCTCTCAGCTCCCTCTAATATATAGTATACAATGTAACTGGAAACACTGTTTGAAAAGTACACATTGATAACCTGACTATTGCTACAGTTTAACTAAAACAAAGATCTTAGTTTCACAAGACCTACAGGAAAAGGCCAGACACATTAAGCACGCAGTATCAATGACAGCCACCGGCATAGCCGGAAACTATTTTACCAGCAGATCTCGGTGGCCCTCGAAAGGCAACGACCAAGCGAAACCAGAGGGAGGCTGCCACTCCAAAAGAGGGGCAGGCACGGTCGACCAAAGGGAGTAGTGCGGCCACGGCTGGAGTAAACGCACCACACGCCGGGAAGATGCCATGGCCGCGTCACAGTGATGCCTCCCTTACAGGGGAAGGCTAATCATTCTACAGGCATTCCTAATAAGGTTGCTTTGCTAACTCGCTCGTACCAGCAATAGCCTGTGTGCAAGAGCCGGATCAATGCCCAAATTGCCATTGCTCTCCTCCAATTTTAACTGTGTAAGCCTATCACTGGAAGCATGACGGACTGAACAGAACTAAGAGCTAGGAAAGTGGTAAGAAAACAAGGAATTACAGGCATAGCATCAAGAGGCAGAAAAACAATGTAGCATACATCACAGGTTGAACGTGGATAGATAGATGAGAATATAGGAATAAGTGGAGAGCAACAGGTGATATAATGAGTTGAACAGGTAATTAATGGTCTATTTAATAAGTTGACAGAATACACGTCAAAGAAAATACTGTTGATGGAAGTGTGGGATTAGATTAGGTAATAAGATTAGGAGACTTGCAGGCACAGGGGCAGTTTGGCTCACACTGGTCTAGGTGTAAAAGGAGATCTGTGAGATCTTTATGAGAGATCTACGAGGCCTTGGCTGATGGTGATGATAACACTGATGGCGATGCTGATGTTACAAGTCCCAAGTTGCAGCCTCTTGCCCTTTTATAGGCATTTCATATTGCAAAATGAAAAGAGTTGCGTACTTTCCAGCCATCGCTCATTCTGAATGAGCGCGAATTGTCATTTTTTGAAAGATCAGCAAAAAAAAAAATGTAATTGGATTGCTTTAAAACAACCATGTTTTGTTCCCTTTCTTTTTTTTTTGTTAAATAGTGGCATTCTTTGTCGCCCAAGTGGTGCAATAGTGTGAGTGTATATGTATATATATATTAACTCTCCTTTTTCCAAAATAAAGAATAGTTGTGAGTGCAGCGATTGTCTTGTCCATTTAGTCTGCTCCTTTGTGTCGTGTTTCCGTGCACTGCTTCACACATTAAGATGAATGGTCATCAATTGGCCTAACTCCACTTTGCCGCCCTCTTGCCCTTCATTATCTTACAAAAATAATTATGACTTTTACGTGCTAATACCACGATACGATTATGAGGCCTATAGTAGTGGGGGGACTCCGGAATAATTTGGAGCAGCTGGGATTCTTTAAGGTGCACCTAAATCAAAGTATACGGGTGTCTTCACGTTTTGCTTTTTGATCTTGTTACACTACTTATACTAATGAATATGTAAGCGGCACGACAGAAAAAGAAGAATGGGCACACGAAGTATAAGTACAACACCCACGGACAACCATGCATATTTATTCATACCTTGCATCCCTATTTTCAAATATATTTTTAAACGCCATTTACTCGTTCATTAACACAATGAACCAACTTTCCCAGACCAAGGTTTTGACTGACTGCTAATGATGGCTTGCTTGGTAAAAAGTACTTTTTCTGTTCTATTTATGAGCTTCTCATACCAGTAAGACTATTGCACCAATGAAGTCAAGGTTCTACCTACAGCGAGTCAATAAAGCGGTTAAATAAGTCATACACAAAACCAGGCTAAAAATAGGAGTAAACTCACTCTTTATAGGACAGACATTTCTCCAAATCTGCAAGAGTAAGGGAACCGTTTGTTTCCTGCAAATACAGATGAGAATGCAAGATGTACAGCACTAAAAAAAAAAGAATTAACATAGTGCTTTTAGGTGACTATACAAAACACTTACCAAAACACCTACCATGTCCGAATCTGATGATGCACCCTCAAAAGGCTTGCTTATGGTCAGAACTCTGTACTGCTTGAACTTCTGAAATCAAATTGTAAGGTGGCTATGCTGCAGCACATTTTAAAGCCTGCGTGGCAAAAGAGGCACACAAAGATTCCTATCTCAAAGTCACGAGCCATTATGCATCATATTCAAGCAGCGCCTCAAGCCATTTATCAGCATTTCCAAATGTCAGTTGCGATTTGACACATTTCACTCAGTGCAACAATTTCATACATTGAAGGGCACTAACACAGCAAGTTCTACTGCACCAAGCAAGTCAACGTTTAAGCATACTTTAACAAATCAGCCATGGTAACAGCAATGAATCTTTCTTCTCTTCTTTTTTCCAGAAGTGCAGACTATTTGAGTATGAATATTGTGCAAAGAATGCTTCAGTTTCAGAACATTAAACTGACTGTCACTGCTTGTAAAGTATTCTCCAAGCAAACTTTTCAAAGCACTACCAATATCCATCTAAAAAGCCCAGAGCTTGGCAATGCATCATCAGCAGGCAACACATTGTATGCAAAGGAATCTCAGAAGACGGAGCCACAACTTCGTGACTAAGTTCTGGTACATCTGAGGAATTCAGTTTTTGCCTGCTACGTTATTCACATGCATTTCCCTTGATACAAGCAAGACATTCATTTTCCAGCCACGAGAATAGTGGGGAGGCTGACTCATTGGAGAAATATGCCTTTTTGGAAGCATTGTCTTGTCAGCCAGCTCCCACTCTGACAATGCAATAAGACCATCAATAATGTGAAATGCTTTTGTCGTATGAGGGGAATGTTGTTTCTAGTACTGCATTGGCAGCGAACGCACCATGCCCAAATACCACAACCAACTACAACTTACAACCTGATATATATTCACCAGTACATGAGCACGTTGCCACTCTTTAGTGCAAAATATTGCAGTTAAAGATGTAAGACTGACCGTGAAATTAAATTATTTTGGTTTTTGAACTATACAGAAATGTAATGTGCAGACTACCATCGTAAAAGAATTGTGTCGGATAACAACTTTAATGTTTTTACACACACTCTAATAGTGATAAACCTTCAGTTTGGTTGCGAGCCCGGATGACCAGACAAATTTATTTCAACAAGTTGATAGTCTTCTGAAAGAAAGCTTTTTTCTAAGTGCCATAAAAATGATGAAGCAATGGAGTGTGCACTGCTCAGCTCTGACCCAGGCATCCAAACCCGGCTCATCTAGATGACAAAGGACGCCGCCAGAACCCTCAGAATCTTAGCCACTGGCTGAGGAGAAAAAAGGAGCGAAACTTCCTCGCCCACCTTCTCTCTAACCCCATCCAGACACAATAAACACTCTCTCTCTCTCTCTCTCTCTCTAAGTGCCATAATTTGTCACACTATATAGCATCAAGCAAGCAAAATACTTCATCAAAAGAATCTTTTTAAATGTCTAACTAGTTTGGATTGAAAATGCACTTGATCAACTCTGTTTTCATAAGCGCTTTCAGAGATAGAGTAAAATGTTGCGAATACTGAAAGGAGTAAACGTAACTCGCAGTCATTACAACACTGCCTTATAACCTATGCCATCTGGGCACAAACATGACATTAACTGCTCATTGCATTAATGTTTATTGCCAATCATATGGTCCTACATTTAAACTGTTTAAATGCATTAAAATTGAACGTCACTTGCAAAATAGTCTGTTCTTATAACTCGTTCAGCCATCGAATGCATGTGACGCTTACTCTTGTACACCAGGCACCAGTATCTTGTCTGGTTTTTCTCCACCCATTATCAGTTAGCCTCCAGATAAGGCTACCTACAAGAAACACATTTCTGAAGTAAACTACTACTATTCAATATAAAAAAATATACCTGTTGATATTTTTAGTGGCACGTCGTGCACTTTTAGCTCGTAAATAATACTTTTGAAAATATTATGACTGCAAACAATCTTGCTGCATCGGTATTTAATGTAATTAAAAATGTGCATGAAGCACCAACATTAAATGCAATGGCATGAAGAAGTTTAATGTTCCAGACATTAACCTCTCCCACTCGACACCTGCATACTTCAAGCACTGACGATGATAGCTGTAGCTTTTGGTGACTCTTATTACCTTCAACAATTATTCATCTAAGAGAACATTAAGCCCCATGGCTATTTAACCATGTGAATGAATATATTACATCAAAACATTATTTTTCTTTAAAAGCTTGAACACCAATAAGCTACTGAAAAATCTTGCAAACCAACCAGCAAAAGCTGCAGGCATAAATCTGCTTCTGGTAAGTGGAACTGACCACCCTAGTCACAACGCATGTAAGCAAGCCAAGCATGAAAGCCCTTCAAATGTTACGCGCCAAAAAAAAAGAAAAAAAAAGCCTTAAAGCTTATTTTGCATACATGAACAGCAGCACAAGCAACACAAATGCACACAGAAGAACACACCACAAAACACAGCACTGAACTAGCAACTACACTTCATTGGAAGTAACAAAAAAATAAATCATGCATGCATAAGACTAAGGCAGAAGAAAACCATACCGACCACTACCATACCAACCGAAACTAAGTGTGGTCCTTCTCTGTGTACATGTGTGGCTTACACTGCCATTCAAATATGCATTTCAACTAACCCGCCCAAGTATCAGTCTTAGTAAAATATTGTAAGCGCCTTAATGTACTGAACATGCTCTAACAAAAGATATTGTACCCTGTTGTAGCAAAGTTCTTCACCAAGAATCTTCACCGTGAACTCTTGAGGAAAACCTACAGGGTAAGAAAACGCAATGTTCAGTTAAAGCTGAATAAAAGAAAGAATATATATATGCACATGAAGTATATTTTGCATGAACGTATCTATATAGCCCACAGTACACATGTCTGTCATGCATATTGTGCTGTTACTGCTGCTGAAGGAAAACACAGTCTTGATGCTAAACTACCTTACAGCTGCATAACGAGCAGCAGCAAGTTAGTTTATTCAGTATGGTGAAGTATTTTTTTCAAGGTTCAATTTGCACTTATGCGGCAGAAAAAAGGATGGTTACCGGTAGACAAAATGAAGGACAATGTTTGCCTTCTTGAATTTTGGGCCAAAACTTCCGCATTAGTGCGTTAATATGACGCCGCAACTTCCGAAGCAATTTCGCCAGCTTGGGTCATTTTTGTGCAGAAGTAGTTCTTAAAACTGGCTAGGCTGAGTCTCTGGTTCCTTCAGAATGCAATGTGCTTTTTTGTTTATAGATAGATTATCAACTAGTACAGAGCAGATGCTGTCCAATTCTCATTAAGCCATGAAAAGTTAGCAAGGGTACTTCAAGCCAGCGTGTCATTTGCCTACATCTCACGTTTATGGCAGTACATGCTGTGCAAGAAAAAAAAAAGACAATGCAAAACAACAGAACAATTTTGTGACAATTTCCTACGACATGCAAGAGTTAGGCAACTTTGCACAACTTCAAATTCCTATAAATGTGACAACTGTTTAATAAAGGCAGAGTTTTCAGACTGAATGTACTTTACCAGTTATTTTCAAGTATGCCATAACGCAAGAAAACTGACATGAAGTGGAAAAACTTGCTGTCCACCCAACAGTAGCATGAAGCTCAATTTCTCAGAAGCAAGCTTTTGGAGGTGAAGAAAAATTAATCATCATCAGCAGCATCAGCAGCAGCAGCAGCAGCAGCAGCAGCCTGGTTACGCCCACTGCAAGGCAAAGGCCTCTCCCATACTTCTCCAACTACCCCGGTCACGCACTGATTGTGGCCATGGTGTCCCTGCAAACTTCTGAGTCGCATCCGCCCACCTAACTTTCTGCCGCCCTCTGCTACACTTCCCTTCCCTTGGAATCCATTCCGTAACTCTTAATGACCATTGGTTATCTTCTTTCCTCATTACGTGTCCTGCCCATGCCCATTTCTTTTTCTTGATTTCAACTAAGATATCATTAACCCGCGTATGTTCCCTCACCCAATCTGCTCTTTTCTTATCCCTTAACGTTACACCTATCATTCTTCTTTCCATAGCTCATTGCGTCATCCTCAATTTAAGTAGAACCCTTTTTGTAAGCCTCCAGGTTTCTGCCCCGTACGTGAGTATTGGTAAAACAGTTGGCAGACAGACAGAGTATTGGTAAGACAGGTGAGTATGGTAAGACAGTAAGACAGTAAGACAGACAGTTCAAAATTCATCCTGGCCTAAACAAATATCTTCAGTAAGTATGGACAGCTGGGCTAGTTGGCTGTGATTGGCATTATTAAACATCGTTCCAGTGCACAATTGAACACGGATGAGAAGAGAGGGACAATACACCGGCGTTTGTGTTGTCTTTCTCATCCGTGTTCAATTGTGGACTGGAACGATGTTTCATAATGCCAAATATCTTCAGCTGTTTAACTTTCTTTTTGAGATACCCATATGGGTTTCATATGTAGCTACATGCTACTGTAGGGTAGACCATTTTTCGCTTTCATGAAACTTCCAAGATTTTCACTAACTTGCTATTGCTATGAATGTTTTGCCTGAAGTGCTCGCGTTCGTGTTTACAGCGCAGACTTACTAAACTCACAGAAAGACACAAGTAGACTGGATGAGCACTGTCCAGTCTACTTAGTAAATCCGTGCAGCAAATATGAATGAGACCTACAGCAACCAACTTGCCCACCTCACCGCATTGATCGCCTGAAGTGATTCGCAAGACCAAAGGTGCTGTCAAAGACACATACCTGAAACTGCTTTGATTTCTGCTCCATCGACTTCAACACTCTTTTTCAAATTGTTTCCAGAGAATGTGTACTGCCTGCAATTAAGACGAGCAACTGCTGATAATGCTTGCCAGCCAAGAAATATATTTGTATGCACATGTTACTATATGCAGGAAGAAATAAATGTAAAAAGAATGTGCATTTTTTCTCACCCTTTGAAAAGTGGTGATGGCCTCAAGATGTGGGCATCTAGTGAGAATATGTATACCAGAAAGAATCATAAACTGCTCTGTTGATTTCCACTAGATTTCCTTGAGCAAGGTTTCTAGTTTGAAAGTGTTATTTTGCCCACTTCCAACAAGCGTCGCATTGTCATAAGAGTGGTAACGGGAAAGGGCTGTTAACAAATGCCAATTACGAATAACAGTATTAGCTACCAGCATGGCAGCAACAGAACAAAAATAAGCGTAAATATTTTGGTTCTGCCTCCAGTTACAAACCAGTTACATTAAAAGAACTTAGGTGGCAAAATTCAAGCCGGTTACTGTAACACGTAAATAAGGTAGGTTTTAGAGGTTATTAATACAACTCACCGACAAACTTCGAGTTTATTTTCACTCCTTTTAGCGACGAAGCGTGTGGTACGCATACCAGCCAGCAATTTGCTTGAGCATCTTCGTACTTCGATCGATACGTCGTCTTTGGAGGAAAACAGATAAGAAGAGGCACGTAAGTGAGAGGTTGCGTGAGTAAGCGGAATCCTCAACGTTTACTGATCATTTGCTACTGAGAACGACCTGATCCACACTAATGCACAAGGTCATGCAGTGGCCGAAACACAGAACAAACGTCTCAAAGCAGGATCGCGGCGGCCGCCGCCGACGCGATATGACAGAGCGACGTTCTCAACTTGACAAAGTTACAAATACGACGTTATTACTTGAGAACAAAACTTTCAGACACCGCAAACGAATTGAAACACTCTTACCTGCAACAGCTTGTAAAAGGGGTTGGACTCCAAGTCGTCCGCGGACATCCTTCTTTGTGGCGTAGATACAACTTGTTGGAAAGGTAAAAACTGCTAAGAATGCGAAAGATCCCACCGTAACGACGGCTTACTGCTCTACGTCAGCTACTCGTAAAACGAAAGCTCGTACTCTGACGTAGGACGCTTGAGCGGCGTGACTCAAGGTATTGGGGGACGTGCGTTGATAACGTTTCATTCGTCCGGCGCGACGAACGCAGATGACAGGGCTTCTCGCTGTATTGGCTCAGAGCCCAGCCGCGCTCCTTCCGTTTCTGCGGAAAGCCAGAAAAGCAGTGCACATACAACAAAGCCAGTAAGCGGACGAAACAGGTGAAACTACCGACATTCCTTGAGCGCGAACATCTGTTACGGATTGCATCGCTTGCGGAGCATGTGGACCAGTTGACGTCAGTCGCGCCCCTACGTGCCTTCAGGTGGCGCTAGTAATTATCCCGAATCAAAGCATATGGAAGTGTTGTGGAAATAAATTTAAAATATGAAAACGATGTGCTGTAGTCGGCTGTAGTAGTGAATTATGTATTTGTGCGTATAGTGTCAAAAATTAGAAGTAGCAGCTTCACTTCTGCAGCAAACTTTGAAACGTGCAGTGCGTTCTTGACGAGCAATGAATCCACGCAGTCCACATCCACCATCGCTTATAATGTCAGCAGTAGTCTCTATACAACTTGGTAAGCAATTTGCATGTTGAAATGAGGTCGAGGTTCGAGGTCAGTTTTGCGCAGCTGCTTATAGCTGCTTTGGGTGCATATTTGCTCCTCCTGAAGGCATCATTTGCGTGGCGTTTCGTAGACTTTATCCTTATGTAAATTTTTGCATCAATTACCTAAAAGATGGCTATGGTGTTGGGCTGCTAAGCACGAGGTCGCGGGATCGAATCCCGGCCTCGGTGGGGGCGAAAGGCGAAAACACCCATGCACTTCGATTTAGGTGCACGTTAAAGAACCCCAGGTGGTCCAAATTTCCGGAGTCCCACTCTACGGCGTGCCTCATAATCAGAAAGGGGTTTTGGCACGTAAAGCCCCATTAGTCTTAATTACCTAAAAGGCCACCTGGCTTAACGTATCTGTGCAGAAACTTACTACTGAACAAACTTTTATTGGGATAGCATTAAGACTTTCGAGGCAAGTTCGCGCCATCGGAGCCGCCGTGATGTCCCAGTATCGACTGCATATGCGCGGCTCACGTGTGTAGTATTATAGAAGGCCTCCGGAGACGCGGAGTACGTTTCGCTGCAAGAGCGACGGAGCCACTGGACGCACCCTTACCGGAATCAATTAAGGTGGTGGTGGTGGTACAAACTTTATTCAGTGAAGGCCAAAAAAAAAGCAAATTAAGATGCAGCTGTTCCGTGGGTGGCCTTCAGGCTGCCGGTCGTGGCCACCAGGTCATGCCCGGCGGCGACTTCCGCTGCCCAGATCGTTAGCCGTAGCTCAATTAAGGTTGCTGGCACGTCTGGATAGTAAACGTCAAATCTATGGGATTATTTCACTGGGCGCTGACATACGCCGACGGTTTTCCGTTGGTCTCATATATGGCTACGTTTACATGAACCCGACGCTAGTGGGTCACGTCAGAGTAGGCTGACGTAAAGCCGCTCCATCCATACGCCACCGCCGCTCTTTCGGCGGAAACGTGTATGGCGGAAACGTTGTCCAGACCCGTCACGCGTGACCGCGTGACGGGTCTGGACAACGGCGGCACGCTGCAGAGTCCTCTTCCCCAATGCTCCCAGTTCCATCACCAAGCGTGCATTTTCGGCATTGATGGAATTCTGTGAAGCAACACACCTCAGAGCGCGGCTGTAGGCCCCCGTAACGCTTAGCTATACATTGTCGTCTTTTCTTTTTTGCTAGTCCGGTCTCTCTCTCCTTTTTACTTCCGGTCACTATCTCCATCTTTTTCTCCCCACACCCCTTTCCCCGTGCAGTGCTGTTGAGGTGTCCTCCTGTGAGAGACAGTTACGGCACGGCACTTATCTCTTCCATTTCTCTTTAAAAATCACTTCACACACACAGAGTCGAGCCGAGACATCAACGCTGGATCCGCCAGTGGATCGAGCTCAACGTTCGCTCGCCGTTTGTATGTAATCAATAAATGTCCAAGAGTCGGTCAGAGCCACTGAGGTCAGCAGTACGATTTGTTCATGAGCAACTTGCCTTAATTCGCGATGCTCAAGAAGCTGCAAACTTGTGCGATATGTCGGACGGACCATAACTTGAAAGCTCCGGGACATAGATGAAGTTCTTTTAAAGCGATAAGCATTCTTTAGCTATTTCGTCCGTTTCAGCGTTGGCGGTCGGTCTTGCACCGCAGATACAAACGCGCCAGTGTAAAAGGCGCATGCTCACGCGAAACCACGGTGTATAACACCGTGCACGAAACTGAGTTGCGGTTTGCACTCGTCGCCGAACGCCAACTTTTACAGCGCTTTGAAATGCACATGCTCTCGCGTGGACTCTGAAAAATGCTGTGGTGGAGCGCTCGGTAACGACAGCACTCCTCTTCTCTCGCCGCTCTGTCCTCTTGTGGCGCCCTGTCCACATTTCATGACACACTTGTAACGAATCAGCTCATACGTATAGCCACCTGTACTACCGTTACAAAGGTACTGGTTAATGACTATGTTCTCTGCGGAATTAAGCAGTGAAACAACAAACGCCGGCTAAGCACTCTCGCTGCCGAACACTTTTGGCTATTCATCAGATTGACAATTCTTGTCGATGGTTTCCGCACAGTTTTTTTTTTTTTTCTAACAGTGACTCGAGGGCGGCAGTGAGAGCCTTTGCCAAGGGCACCGTTTCCAGACAGCGTCTGGCGATCCTCCGCGCAAGGACGTTGACCCACACACGATAATTTGGGTTCCCGCACATATGGGAGACATTGACGGAGCCCCGACTAATCTCAACGAGTCGGCTCACGACGCTGCGCAAGGGCTTACAGACCGCATGGCGCTAGGGCAGCCAGTCTTGGAGGTTACATACCGCAGGGACCCTCTTCTCTCATACAACTAACTCATGAAACACTCTTGCTTGGCGCGCAGATCATATCCGCCTCCGCACATAAAGCTCAACAGACCCCAAGCTCTCACCCTGAGGCTCTTGCAGGACGGGGACCTATCCCAATTCCCCATTAATAAGCAAAATATTTCCCGAAGCCTTGGCTTCATACACTTGCCCGCGATGCAGTAGCGCAGCAGACTTGGAACATGTGCTCTGGCGGTGCTCCGCGTCAAGCAGCGACAAGGACAGCTCACGTGGCTCTCCGCAGCCCCGAACTATACAGAAGAACAGACATGGGCATCCATCGGGCCTGCGATGCGGCCGAGAGGCTATAGGCCTTTCGGTTCCTACGTGGGAGCGGCCCGTTTCGGCCTCGGAATCTAGCGCGACCTCAAGGACCTGAATAGAGTTTTTCATACCATACCATAACCTCCACAATGCGCTTGGCACATGTCTTGGCACCATACCACTCTGCACTCCCGCTTTCTCTCACTTTCCTTCGTCAGTGGCTCTTCTGTATTTCTCTTTCACCCCGCATTGCTACCTATTATTTCATTTAAAAAAATACATATATGAGTGGTGGCAGCTACCGACAGGCATGGATTTGCTGGTCTTCCGGTCCTTCCTGGAACTAATTCACGAGTGTGTACGTCAGAAGGAAAGAACGAATAAGAAGACAAAGTAGAATGAGCGAATTAAACATATTAAATTTATGACATAAGTGATTGCTAAAGGGCTTCGTAGCTCGATTTATGTCCTCAGTTCATAAACCGCACTCAATGGACGATGACATGAACGCCTATTCGAAAATTGCGGTTCACGCATTCTTGTTTATAGTAGGGGTGGGTCGTGTCGAGAAACCGGCTTGCGGGTTTTGCACATCGTCCGTTTCTGTGCCACAACACTCTTTTCCGTTCTTCTGCTGCTCAAAATTCGTCAAAACGTAGTTGTTTTTCCTCGTCGTGGAATACGTCGGATCCTTTCACATCACCTTTAATGCCACTTACCTTCCGTCTCAATCTTCACCATCCCCAGATCTCGTTGTCGGTTTTTCTGCTAATTAAATCACCGTGGGAAAACCAGCTCGATCACTCCCACGTGGCGGAAGTTGCTGCATAAACTGCTAGGAGAAAATATTAAGAGATCGGCTGCCTCTGCGCACGTTCAAGTTTCGCAGAAAGACATATATGAAGAAAGAAAATAAGAGAGAGAGAGAGAGAGAAATTCTAAAGCGTTAAGAACGTGAGTTGCAGAAGAAAAATCGACGGGTTACTCATACGCTCTGCTCCCCCATATATTTTATCGCAACTGCTTCATCTTTGCTGTATTCTTATATTGCGAAGAAACACTTGAACAAACACCGAAAAGAAGTTAGTGATGAGATTCTTTGCTGCGCCCCAACTAACGTCGGTTTTCTGACCGTCGAATGTCTGTTAGGAACGGACGAAGGGACAATCATCACCGATAGATTTCATTTTTTTTTTCATTTCATTTATTTTTTCCTTCAAAGGCCCGAAGGCATTACATAAGGGGGGGAGCAAAATCAAGATCAAAGAGAAAGAATAAATTGACAAAAGAGAACAATAACAAAAAAAAGAGCATGTAACAGTGAAATGTTCTTGTCACGCGCATACAATGCAAAGTAAAATTCACGGGATCGAAACACGAGAAAAAAAAAAAAAACGAAGTCCCGTATATGCGGGCTGTATACTGTAAAAGCAAGTTTTGCTCAAACTTTCACGAGGAGTAGTGCACAGCTAGGAGAATTATATACCAGGTTTCTTTTTTCTCCCTTTAGCTGGACGAAATTCTTTAGAATTGTACTAGCTAGCTGCCACAGGTAACTTCTAAAAATTTGGTGCAGCTAAAGAAAAGAAAACAACCTTTAGACAGATGACAACTTCTGCATACTCCTATTTACGGCCTCAAAGAATTGTTACTCATCAAAAGCGCTCGTAAAACGAGATCCAAGGGCGCGTTGCGCATTGTGTCTACCCCCGTTAATTAGAGGGACCCTGCGGCACCATTTCTTCATACCTGCGGAAACACTACAGAGAGTGCGGTGCATTTCAATGAATATACTCCCGAACAAAGTTTTGAAACGGACCTAGTAATATCGGAGGTGCAAAGTGCGAAACGTTTGCTTTCCCATTATTCTTCAACTTACGTTTTCCTTTCATCCGGACGGCGTCAATAGCAATACTCTGTCTATTCCTCCTTTCTCGCTTATTCTCTACGCGACGCAGTTATGGTAATACTTAAGAATCGTATTCGGACAATGGTGCTAGAGGGCGACATAATTATAAGGAGCAGTGACAAGACGGGTGGGACGCGTTAACAAACGTCGTTTCCCAGTTCGCTATATAGAGGATTTCGAAAATGTACATGAGTGGGCGTGCAAGTGAGTAATTCGTGGCCATGGACAAATGCGCAATTGGGCCTCAATGCGCTGTCGTGTGGTCTGTGATGTCATATATATATATATATATATATATATAAAGATGGGGCATGACAAAGGGTGCATGGAAGCCGCTGAAAAAGCAATATTTTTTTGTGCGAGATTGTGGACGAATTCATGCTGACGCAGAGGAAAAATATTTGGCTTGCATATGTTCATGACATCATTGTATACCTACAGATTGCGCGCGCTTCAAAACGCGTTGCAGTGCCCTTTTGATGTCAGCGTCCTCGTTTCCAACAAATGTATTTTGCTTCTCTCACAAATAGTTTTCCTCGCTGCGTCTGAATAAGGAAGAAGATAACGATGACAGCATCGGCAACGTTGCCGAGGCGTATTCTTGTACTTTGTTTCGTGTGCTTGTCTTTCATGATTATACTTGTCACCGTGAACTGGAGCACCATGGGTAAGTTTTACGTGCCGCGTTTCATGCTTTATTCGATGCACTGGCTATCTCATTCCTGCCAGATCGTTCCGTGGAAAATGTCCTATTGTTATTTTTCAGTCGCTCATTGTCGGATATACGGTGTGAAACATTTTCAATCCTTCGGGGCATGAAAGTTATGTCAGAGAGGACCAGGAGCGCTTCAGCTAGCGCATCCCTCACCCCGCTTCATTGACCAGCGGGCTATGAACTACGTTGTTACTTTCTTGTTTGTTGCAACGTTGAATGCAAATTGGATATAAATTGTGCATTTTTGTTAAAGCAAACAATAATTTTTAAAAAATGATGCGGTTTTACGTGCAGAAACCACCAGTTGGGGTTATTAGACATGCACCCAATGCACGGTACAGGGGCGTTTTTGCTTTTCGCCCCCATGGAGATTCGGCCGCCGCGGCCGGGATTCGATCCCACAACCTCGTGCTTAGCAACGCAACGCCGAAGCCACTAAGCAACCACGGAGGGTATGTTAAAGCGAAGCTCTCTCTGCTTCTTCTTCACACATTGCGTGTGCTGTCTTGACAAACAGACAATTTGGGCCACTGGATATGGTGCAACTGGGCACGTGACACACAGTATGTGCCTGTTCTTGGCCAACACCACAGAAAGGACATGTCCCACGCACTTGCTACATGAGCACAAATAGACAAGTATAACAAGCAGAGTAGTAGCTGCATCGAAACATTCGCGTCCTTTTCTACAAACATTTCCGTCATCATAGTGTTACATTTCCGTAGCGTTTGCTTTAAGATGTGCGCAAACATCAAAGAACGCTTCGCTTGACACGGATTCCCACTGTTTGCCACATATTGTTAACGGAACAACAAACTAATACCCAGAAGCCTACGTGCTAATGTTTCCCATTACAACCACTAACGCTTTACAAAGTGATATTCAGAACTACGATACACCCGAATTTGGTGCCACAGGGGTGAGGGCCGCTATAATTTGACTTCGGGCGGCTAAATACCCTAAACCGCTGCTTTTAATGACTCCAGCAGCCTGGTCACATTTTACGATTCCAATGTCGACGTTTTTCTGATGAGCGGTTATAAGTCTTAGGGTAGACGCATATACGTATGCAGACCACTTGGGTTACAATAAAATATTTACGCCTGCTTGTGGAAGAGGCGTCGCGTGTCACAGAGCACATTCGGGCGAGACACGTACGTACGTCGCCGTCGAAACGTTCTTCACACCCCGAGCCGGACATCGCTGTTTTCAACGGTGGCCAATCTCTTCGCTCTCCTGATAACTACAACAATACACTCCGTACAATGAAGTGACTGCTATATTGTACGCCTCGTACAATTTATGAGAACGTCGCTCCCCAAGCACAACGAATTATCGCCCTATGTGAACGTGTTTTTCTAGCCAAAACAATATCCATGAAACCTTGGATGTTACCGCCATCTGAGAAATACGAAGTTATTCGTGTGTCCTTCATACTGTCTTGCACTGCAAACAGCTGGCGCTCTGGCTTTGTCACTCGCGCTGCGAGGAGTTTCTGTCGTGCTCGAAGTTCTTTGTCAAAGCCCGAACTAGTGGGCGATGTGTAGCAGCGGATCGTGAGAAGTGCATCCGAAATAAAAAAAAAAGCTAAAATTCTTGGGTTTTACGTGCCAGAACTTCGATCTGATTATGAGGCTCGCCGTTAGTGAGAGAGTACCGATTATTCTTACCACCTGGGGTTCATTTAACGTGCATCCGAAACACGGACGTTTTTTGCATTCCGCCCTCATCGCAATGCAGCCGTCGGAATCGAACCCCCAACCTAGTTCTCAGCAGCGCAACGCCATAAACACTGCGCTACCTCGGCGAAGTCTGCACGGATCCGAGACCAAAATCTCTATCGCGCCTTCTTTTCTTGAACTCATGCAAACTCAGTAACTGCGAATTAAAACGCAGGCTCCAGCAACATGTAAACATTGACTGCGATGAGAAAAAATTGTACCTCCTGATTTCGGTTTTTCAAACCGCCATAGCGCAACCTACAGCTGGCGTAAGATGGTATATACAGAACCAAGCATGGGAAGCACGGGGTCAGCCACAATGGCAACGCACGATGCGAAAATGCGTTGAATCGCTACGAGCTACGCGTTTTCTGCTTCAACCAGTTTGAGCTGATGTAAAACGACACCAATAAGACTGGCGCCGTCCTACGTGAGCTCAAACTGGCTGAAGCATAAAGCGTAGCACGTAGCGATTCAGCGCCTCTTTGCGCCGTGTGCTCTTGTTTGTCCATTACGGAGAGCGCCACAATAGACCTGTGAGTAAACCGGGGAGACGTCTCCATCTAAATCGAGGGACATTGAAAATAAAAATAAATTAAGCTACATTGGTAAACTATTCTTCTGCAAAACGAAAAAAAAAAGCCAGTCTTAGCGTGAGAGGCTTGAGAAGCATGAAATGAAACGAGACACGCGCGGGTGGCGACGCCGTCATGGAGTTCCCGCGCCTGCTCGTCGTGACGTCACAGATTTTGACGACATCTGCTGAGGCCTAGTTAATTTTTCAAAGAATATGGGCTACACTGAATTCTAAGTGAGCCAAAGACTGAACTTCGCAAGTTTCAGTAACTTTTACTGAGCCAGAACGAACCAAGTACGAGAAAAAGACTTATTAACTCATGACGTCACAATTACACGACGGCACCAAAGTTTCGGCGGGAAATTCAAAAACGTGGTAGTTCCGCCTTAGTTTTCTTTTCTGGTAATTAACATCTTGCTGCGAAATTAACGAATACAGATTTCAAATGAACACTTTGCCAGTCTTAAGGGATTTAATGTTTATCTTTAGCGTCCCCTTGAGGATCACGTGGTCCCACCACAATTATAGCATCACTTTTGTAAACGAGCAGAAAGGAAACAGAGGGACTTAATTTTTGTTAATCACGGCCATACAAAGCGAGCACACAATGAACCAGGGAAAGCATAGGAGTAGCTGCGTTTGAAATTGAAACGTAGAAGAGGATGAAGAAAAGGGGAAATGGAAGTGGACGAAAAGATAACTTGCTGACGGAGCAAGGGTATAGTTCGAACCCACAACCTTGGCATCACAGGTTGTGCATCGTGGTTGGATGAATTGTGGCAGAGTGATGGTCACCATCATCATTTTCAACATTTTCGGTTTCAAACGCCACGTCTAACTACCCTCGCGCTTTCCGTGGCTTCATTGCCTGTTGGCTTTATATGGTCTCCTTGGCGCGCAGTTTTGGAGGACGCGACTTTTCTGAACGAGGGAGGCGACCGCGCACCAAGACGGATATTCTTTCTGGAGACGTCCAGGATCCGAACTGTCGGGGCGCGGACAGCGTGCGCCGTAGAGTCCGCATCTCGGCTCCATCCTCTCTGGTCGGTCCACTACTTGCACGCTTCTGTGAGAGTGCTGTCGCCTTTCTGTCCGTTCGCGACGCTTCTCCGTACCTTCCGTAACGTGCGATTGGCTCACCTGGACTACAAGAGCCATTTTAAGGTAAGCCATGAAATGCCATTTTTACGGGCGGACAGCAATTCACGATACAGTGATGGTTCGGACAAACGAACTCACAAGTGCTAAAAGTAAAAAAAAAATGACAAAGTTAAGATCAGGGGTACAGTTATGAACTCGCACTGCGAGACACTGTGCGCGCGTTTGCTTTTGTTGTGCTTTTGGTAGCTATACAGTTTCTTGTACGCCAATGTCGCGTCTTTTTTAATTATTATTGGGGTTTTTTTCACTCATTTGAGAAAAAAATATCTCCTTCGATAAAGATTACGCAAAAGCCATTTTCGCTACGCTGTGAGAAAAGTAGTCATTGCTGGGTACAATGCGCACGTAAAAGCGAGTAATTTATTAAAGATGGCACATGTGTAACGAAAAAGAAGAAAAGAGTAGCTTGCTTGACAAAATTGAACTGACGAGGAAACTTGTAATAATTAACGGATATGGCGAGCGTGTTTGACATTCACCTGACCCCACCGTGAAGCTGGGTCTGTTGACCTTAACGGACCTCATTAAGGCATCGAGCATAAGGGGCGGGTGATATACAAGTAAATATGAACAATTATTAGAAGCAGGTGTTAATTACAATACAACCTGGGCGACAGTAGCTTCTGCAGAAACGATGGCCCAGCTGGCGTGAGGAAGGTCGTTCGTGTTTCTTGCTGCTCAAAAAATAATTAAGCTTGAAATTAAGCTTGAAATGCGGCGATCCGGACGCAGTGTCACATCTCAGAACTTCTATACGCTAGTGGATATGTATATATACCGTTTGTTTTCTTCATGCGATAAGTAGAATTTAGTTGGCTAATGAAGTTTTCAATGCACACATTAAAAACGAAACAAGGGACTATGGAATTGACAGTGGGACACAATAAATTTGGATGACGCTTAAGCTTCGCCTCTAAGAGTGGAATGCGATAGCATTCAAAGATCCCTGACTGCTCCTCATGCTTCTCGGCAACTGGAGCGTATGTAACCGTAATGTTTACCGGGACACATTGGCCGCGAACGCTACGCACGAAGGCGGGCTTTCTGGTAGAAGCGCGATCTCTTGCGTGGGCCGCGATGCGGCCGAGGCGAGCGCCATTTGGAGGTACTGCAAGGAATCAGGCGCGCCGCTCCGTGACCTCCGAGATACTAGCGCGCCGGCGCGCGCATATGGCGGACGCCGTGGCCGGTCTATGTGTGGTAGAAACGCTGGAAAAGGGTTTTTTTGAGTTTTCGTGTAACAGGAATAAGTTTTCTCGTACAGTCAAATTAGAATACGATGCTATCATGTCTGTAGCTTGTAAGTAGTACTTAACGATTTTTCTACGTATTTTAGCTTGAGAAATTCATTTCGATCAGTAACTTCCTTGCGCCACACGGAGGGCCTAGGTATGGGTTATTCGAAAACCTTTTTGCCGAAACGATGTCCGACGCCGGATTTTCTGCGACACGGAGCCCTTTACGCTATCGCGTTAAAAGTGGCATTATATGTTCTCCTCCTGATCGCAGCATCATTCTTGTGAGGTCTCGTTTACTTGTCTTGTGCTACTCGCATAAGTTAAAAGGACGCGACAAGGCGAAACGGCAAAGACGTGCACCGCTGAAGAAACAGAGCATGTTTTGCAGTGTGCCACCACTAAACAAGTGTCCAGGGCGATAAAGAAAAAAGTGATTTTGTCGTTTTTGTCCTTATTCAAGCTGCGCTGCTTCAATCTTCGCTACCGCAGGACACCGTCCTCGACCTGTGGCTTCGCGAGGCTCCCTACAAGCGCGGCCCGTACGAGGCGGTCCACTTGTCCGATGGTCTCAGGCTGGGTTTGCTGTTCAAACATGGCGGCGTGTACGCCGACTTCGACGTCATCTTCCTGAAGAGCTTGGAAGGCATAGACGACGCCGTGGTGGCCTGTTCCGCTGACGACACGGTCACCAACAATTTCTTGGCCTTTTCTGCGCGCCACTCGTTCATCCGGGATTGCCTCGATGACTTCGTTTGGGGTTACTATCCAAAGGATTGGGGTTACAACGGGCCCAGGCAAGCACTAACATTCTTTATTTTATTTTTTTCTTTTCACTGAAGTGGGCCCGGTCTAAGGAAATGAATAGATGTGAAGTAAAAAAAATGGCAGACAACAAAACGCAGGTAATCATGCTGTTGCGAAGTTTCTCCAACGATCATTTATCGAAGAATGGGCATCCAGACGCAAAACAATAGGTTTCCACAGCGCTCACGATAACCTACGTGAAACGAAAGCTTTGCCTTGGGGCCCTATTTAATCTTCCCGCACCATATCTGTTTCATTGTTTAGCGGCTTACGAGTTGGGTAAAAACAAACTCAAAACAGGCTACAGGTTCACAGGGAGCATTCCCTCGAGCAATCTGATACGGAACCCGCACATTACGTTGAAGAGGCCGTAGTGGCTAAAGACACACGCGTAACAAGACAAAATGTCCAGGGAGCAAGCTAACCCGTTACATATTATGTCAGGTTGGAATCCACGCATCGCTATATAGTATTCGTTGTTTAAAAGTGCACTGGGTTTCTCCCGTCACGTATTGCTCATGACTGTACATCATTAGGCAACTGCTCTCTTGTGACTTCGCCGCCGCTTTTGTTATATATGATTTTGAAGAAACATCTCAGAGTCGATCGCTCCGCCGAGCTAATCGACGGCTGGTCGTGCTGTTGCTCAAACCTTTTTTTTTTTGTAACTTCTCAAACGTGTATAAGTACTATAACGAATTATTATAGAAGTATTAATTGGTTGTTAATTAAATAAAAATCTGAAAGAAAAGAACGGGGTTTACTGCTGTTCGCGCTGGCTAATTTTAGTGGATGGCACTTGAATGGTCGCCAGCAGAGAGTGAGGGAGTATATTGGAGTTAAGGGCAGGGAGAGCTGATATAGGAAAGAAGATAGTTGCGACAGAAAATGAACGCTTAATTATTGTATACATATATGCAGTTCACGACTTTGTAAATATGCACTCTTGGATTGCATGTTGCGACACTTCACGTGGTGATTGTGACACGGCTCCGCACGTCGCCGGAGTTAAGAACATACCAATTGAAGGAGAGCGTTACAGTGAGCTATACGTAAGCGTGAGAAAGATGCAGATGGAGGCTTATATCTTCACGACGTACTACAACTGCGCAAAAGGTTGTCGGGTGGGACGACTGGCACTGTCCAGGCCATTTCATCAGCAGCACTGGCGCCGTTGTTTACGATCGCGAGCTGTTGTCAGTCGCAGCTGATAACGCGCGCGAGGCTGGCTGGATTGCCGGCGACACATCGCTGCGCCGCGCGCTTTGGTCCAGGGGACGCTGCGCGCGGCTGGAATGAGGAGGCGTCACGTATCGAGACTCGGGTACGCACTCGTTGAGGCCATCTCTCGTTCGGAGCACAACTCGGCTCGTGCCTGCGCGTCTTCGGCCCACGTAATCTCCATAGTAAAGGGCAGCCCCCATGTCCATATATAGAACCTTCGTTTCAGCATAACTGCGCAGCTGCGCTTCTTGGCTATATATATATACGTCGGGATTGTGTGTAACAGGCTTGACGGTTGTCGCGCAGTACCTCGTGCGCGTGCCCCGATATTTACGCAAATTTCTAATTTATTCATACTCCTATCGTTTTAACTCGCTCGCCAGTAGAGGGTTGACAGACTCCACTACTTTAAATACTTATTCTCCTTGTCGACGAAATGCTTAACGATGCATAACTTCATAAAGGTGGCACAGCATTTGCCGTGAACTTAATGTGGATTCACATCGGTCTATAGAGTGTCCTAGCAATACTGGGTACACTACAAACTCCACAAATGAGTATCCGATTTTATTTATCTTCAATCTCTCTCTCTCTCTCTCTCTCTCTCTCTCTCTCTCTCAGGGTTGTGCGCAGAGTCCTCCTCCGATGGTGCAATGCAACCAGAGTGGAGCAAGCGCTGGACAACAGACGGCGCTGCCGTGGAGTGACTGTGTTGCCGCGCAACCGGCTTCTGCCACTGAATTACACGACGGCGCACCAGCTCTTCCACGCTGCCGCCGGCCCGAGCGTCAGCGAGTCATTCGGCCGGAGCTATTTGGTGCACACGTTCCACAGTCGCACCCGCGGCATCCAGGCCGAGCGCGGGTCGTTCGTTGAACGGGCGGCCGCCGAAAACTGCCCGCGCACCTTTGAACTCGCGAACAGACTGTACGGACGCTTTTGACTCGATTTACGATTCGGCGGGAAATGAAATGGCCTGACGTGCGAACAAGACGCGCTCACTGCATATGTAAATGTGGCGAAGGACTGCCGTGATGCAAGAGAAATTATTTCTTTCGAAGGCTCATAAAGGCGCAAGGTTTGCTGTAACTTCAAGGCATGCGCTTCTGAGGGTGAGTTGGCCGGTGGAGGAGTCGGAAGAAATCTTTTCTGCTGAAGCGCTCGGCTCGTTTCTTGTTTTCCAAAAGACGTATGTGGATCTGTATTCGCTTGCCCGGCAGAACCACTATTTTGTATGTATGTATGTATGTATGTATGTATGTATGTATGTATGTATGTATGTATGTATGTATGTATGTATGTATGTATGTATGTATGTATGTATGTATGTATGTATGTATGTATGTATGTATGTATGTATGTATGTATGTATGTATGTATGTATGTATGTATGTATGTATGTATGTATGTATGTATGTATGTATGTATGTATGTATGTATGTATTAAATAAATACATCAGAAGCATACATTAGAGCGAACGCGCCAAATTGCACCAATATTGCGTGACATGGATAAGAGACTAACGGAGCAAATATTTATTGAGTGCCTTTGTGTTCACTCGTTTTCAGTCTGAAACATCCATATCGATGAGTGCAGTATTTCTTACTCTTAAGTAATGTAATTTTATAGTGCGCAGCGTCACACTTATTGAACGCTTAGTGCCGAACAGAATTCAACTAATACGTCCTCAATTCGTTGTGCTACTTAGTAGGGAAAGGCGAATATTCGAATTTTCGAATACGAACAGCAATATTCTATTCGTATTAGAAAATGAACTATTTGTTATTTTCGAATATCGAAACCAACCAAAAATGTCGCAAAACTCAGTCGGGTCACTGTTCTCCGCCTGCTGAAGCAAATATCGTAAATTATCGGAAGCAAAACAATCACAACAAAAGTGTTGCAAGTAACGCAGAAACAAAAAGTGTAATACAAGGTTTGCTTTCGGTTTCGCGGCCGAAGCGTGGCGCTGGCTAACACTCCTTGGGTTAAATCTCGTACACAAACATAAATACCCAAGAATGCGGACGCGAGAGCAGACGTCACGGTATACCACAATCGGTAGTGCAACGCGCGTGCGTAATGCGGAGGTCGTGAGTTCGGTTCCCACCGGTAGCAAGTAGTTGTTTTTTTCTCCACTTTCATTTCCCTTACCTTAAGATTTCTACACTTTAATCAAAAACTAAAAATAATTTCCCTGTGCCTTCCTTTTCTTCGTTATCGGTTGACTTCAAATCGTCTTGCGATTAACAAAATTCGGGCCCTTCGGTCCTCCTTCTTCTTGTCCATTACATGACAACCGGTCATTTTTTTGTGTTGATTGCAGTCTAATCATGTAGAATTTTTATATTTTACGCAACAACCAGCGATGTTTTCGTTGTAACGGCCCCTTTATTGTGTCTACGGCACACAAATACGTATGCAGCTTTTTCTTTGGTTTTTCCACCAACTTCTCGTATGTTTCTTTTTTTCAGCTACCACTTATTTAGCGTTTTTTTGTAAAGCTATAGTCATAAAGCTAGTCATATAGCAGCCTGTCATTCTTGGAAAACTTCTTTGCAACTGGGCCCTCAAGATGTCGAGCGGCAATTCATGCATTTCTTTTAAGGAGAATTATAGGGAGCTTGTGTTTAAAACTGATCCTAATTGTCCATAATAATTGGCAGTCTATTCCTCACTGCCAGCAAGCGTGTTACCTAATTATACTTAAGTAAATACTACTGCTGCACATATGTGGGTCTGGGGTTGAATATTCGATATTCGACTCGATAAACGATACTCGGTGTTCGATTCGTATTCGATAGATATTTGCCCACTTCTACTAGTTATGCCGACCGGGTCGGCGAATTTTATGTCATTATTACATTTTAACAACTTTTATTAGCGTTTGTATTCACGATCGCGCTTTCTAGGCGAACTATATATAAGATAACCTGTGTTATAAATTACGACGAAGAATTCCGACAAAGTTCGTGCCAGAGTACCTGCACGCCTGCTTCAGTACAAACCCTACCTGTCCTCGCCTGTCATCTCTGTCATGCGTTTGCGCGTGTACAAGGCTGTGTGATATAGATTTTTGGCCCTAAGACGTCGTTTTTTTCCCTTCACAATACTTTTATTATTGTTGTTATTGGGGTTACTACTGCGACGAAAAAGGAGTAGCCGTCACCATCACAGGGCGACTACATCTGTTTCTTTCTTTTTATTTTTGTAACATTCGTTTCAATAAAGAAAGAAAGGTCAGGTGAAGTGCAAAAGAAAAGCAAGAAGATATGACGAATAAAAATACTGCTTAGAAGTGGCTGGAAGTCGTCATGCTAGGCTGCGAACCTCAAAGTAAGTGAGGAGGCAACGAGCGTTATTTACTCTGGTCCCCGTCAGCCGGAGCGCAGCTACCGCCTACAGAAGAGTTGCACGCATCTAATCAAGAGCGTGTCGAGGGACTCAAAGTGCCGAGGTTTGGGACTTATATACACAATGCTAAATTTAAAGAAACAATAGACAGAGAGAAGCGTGGCAATTTCTGCAAAATATATTTTCGTTTCTCTCTTACAGTTTGTTTCTTCTGTAATTTAAGCAAAATGACATTGTTATTGTTTTTCCGTGATGTTACAGAAAGAAATCTTTAGATAGTTTATTCCAGTTAGGGAGTAATTGTGACTCCCCTTACGGCTCAAGCTTTCATGTAGTATACGAAAGAGACAAATGGTGGGGTGCGGCTGTATAACAGATCATAAGCACGCCACGAAGAACAAATGACACGTGATCACCCGACGAGGCATCTGGCGCAAGGCACCGGACACTGCGCGACACGCCCACCTATCCTCTCTGCCAGTTTATGTAGTCATGATCTGAGCGGCATGATTCGATCGCCCTGATTGCAGTGATATCTCATTCAGAAACAAAGACCAATTGGCTCGCGCATACGAAATCTATCTGCCCATACGTACGTGACCTGGTGAAGCTGTACACATATGTTAATTGAGGATAGTAAAGAGAAGAAGAAATCTGATTTCGATCACGTGCAGTATTGATGACTCGTGCAGTATTGATGTCAACTTTTGTTGAAATTCGAGTCCAAGTGGTGTACACACTGAGTTCATAATACTGCCTTGTTCGCATATTCATTTGTCATCTATGTCCAGTGTATTGCCATGTTTTTTCTTGTTTTTTTCCCTCACTTTTGTATGTATTATATCTTTGCAATTATGCCAGGTAATTAGTTTAAATTAACTTCTCTTGTTTGTATTCTTAGTATCCACTCCTGCATGGGCCCGAGAAGGGCCTGCAGTATCTGTAAATAAATAAATAAATAAATAAATAAATAAATAAATAAATAAATAAATAAATAAATAAATAAATAAATAAATGTTTCACTTTACCGTATAGGGACCGATTCTGTTAAAACTTAGAAAAATTCTGCCTTTAACCATAAACAGAAAAAACGTTATCTTACAAATAAAATAATCGCCGTTTCTTCCATTGGAATAAATTTTCTGGCGCAAACATATAAATTTAGCGTTTCTCCTTGTTCCATGTTCTAATTTTTTTTACAGCGTACTACAACCGAACTCGACACGTAAGGACGGCAGAACAACTCAAAAATGGGAAAGTAGACAGGATGAGCTGCGCACGGCATTTCTAATGGCATGTCTGAGACGCACTTCCTAACGCCACGCGAAAACTAGCATGCAGGCCACACGGTTCGCGATCACGAATTTGTGGTCCTTGTTTGAGCCTGCGCATGTTCCTGCGTTTGGACATAATTTCAACGCTATGCGCGAGGTGACAGCACGATAGTTGAACCGAAAGCATGCAGAGGATGCGTACTTACGGCGGTGCTAACGAAAGCCTAATCCTCCCTCCCTCCCTGCACCCTTCTGGAAAAAAAAAAGAGGTGTACGTATTTTGGTCTAATGGGGCTCATTCATATTGAGAGAGAGAGAGAGATAAAGAGGAGGAAAGACAGGGAGGTTAGCCAGTGTAAGCACCGGCTGGCTACCCTGTGCTGGGGAAAGGGGTAAAGGGAATAAAAGGAGAAAGAAGAAGAAGAGGAGAAAAAAAATTCATATTGACATCACTTCTTTGTTTGGGCGACCATGCGCACGAACGAGTTGTTCACGTGACAGCATGACGCTGCTATTATCTTCGCTCGCTTACCTATTCGCTCGATAAATTGAAAAAAAATTATATAATTGGGTTTTACGTGTCATAAGCACGATCTGATTATGAGGCACGTCGTAGTGGGGGTCTCCGGAAATTTTTAGCATGTGGGGTTTTTTAACGTGTACTTATATCGAAGCAAACGGGTATTTTTTTTTCATTTCACCCCTATCGAATTGCGGCCGCCGTGGCCGAGATTCGATCCCGCGACCTCGTGCTTAGCAGCTCAATACCTCCCGAAAGATAAACCGAAGCAAAGTGAATTGAGTGCTGAATACTAAGTTGCCTGGGCCAGGATAATTAGCGTAATAATTCTATTCCAATTATCTTTTTCTTCTTTTCAGGCTTCGTCAGTAGCGCTTACGTCATTACTGCAGCATCGGCCGATTGTGAGCGCTGAATAATCGGAAAATAATGGTATCTAGAGGACAGAATACTTACATTATACCGGACCCGAACTGGTATAACCGGTTGGTGTAATGTAATGGTTCCTTGAGCTCGATTCTATTCAGGTTTTTCTGCTGATCCCGACGCCAGCTCCTCTTCTGATGCAGCGGAACTAAATAGCGCTGGCGAAACTGAATCGCAACCCCGTGTGCTGCTTACTTTCAGTTGCGCCTCTACATCATTTTTTTTTCCCGATAAACCTGATCAGTCAAACCAGGGCGTACCATCACAGCTGCGCTCTCTCTGGGCTCGAGCGTCGGCGACGTGCAGCGTTGCCTTAATATATTCACTATTGTTTCTTTTTGTGTTTTGTTTTGTTTTTCGTTGGAATGCGCCCGTCGCGAGAAGGGGTTCCTCTGTTTGCTCGTTCCCGATGTAATAAAATATTACGGGATATTTCGGAAGTAAGAGGTACATGAGCGAATCGAATGAAATATGCAATACATTCTTACTTGTCTTCGATTAAGAAATGACCTTTATGTCGTTGATATAAACATATGCTACGATCCTGTAGTGTCCGAACGTATGCGATATGTTGCCGTTATACCACATCGCATAAAGCATTGTTTATTAAACGGGGGAAAAATATGATTCCAGTAAGTAGGTTCTCTTTCGCGTACTGAGGACTCCATACGTGGCAGGCACGTAGCCTGGATCTTCTTTTTTTTTTCAGGGAGGGGGATGGGGGTGAGAAGGTTCCCTTATTCTCTGATAAGTTTCACATGCTTGGCGCATAATAAGACTATTACCTTGAGCAGGCCCTTGGTCTGCCCGATGTTTCCCGATGTTGTGTACCATCTTGTACTTGTATGGGGCGGGTGTTTGAAGGAGATACACTTTTGCTCATAGGCGACACGCCAGGCATAAAAGGGAGCAGGTAGCCCACCGTAAACATATCGGGGGGGGGGGGGGGGGGTGGAGTTGATGCTGAAGCCCGATTGAAACGACAATCAACAACCAACTGCTACTGCCACTATGTAACCAAACTATGTACGCTTTCGCGCCAGTACATGCGTTATAGGAGAAACGGATCGATGTCTGAAACAGACCGCGGCGCCAAACGCTTGCATGCTTGTCTGTAACAATGCAGTAACTAATGCGCGTTGTGCTTCTGGATTGCCAATAATATGACAGCGCGCACGCATGGCAGCACGCGCAGTGAGCAGGAAGGCACAGCAGCCGAGCGTAACTGAGCGCTAACGAACTGCAAGTGGCGGCTCTTGGATGCTAGCCAGGGCAACGCGACAGTCGGGCTGAGGATACAGTGCTTCATACACGTACGCGCCAACTAACCAGGCGGGCTTGGTGAACGCGGTCGACTCGCAGCCTGTGTATACACACTGGTTGCGCAAGAGTGTGTGCGAGTCTCTGACAGCAAGACTGTCAACATTTCTACCGCAAAATGACAGTCTTGTTGTCTTTAGCGCTATCGGAAGTTTACTGCATTTACATTTCTTTTCTTTTTTTTTTCAGTGTAACGTGAGCGTGTCATTAGGTCGCTGCAAGACATTTTTTCTTTTGTTTTTCTCCATCTCGTGAAAGTTTGGGATGGCCTTCAGCTAGCTATAACAGGTCGATATAGCCGAAGACTTCTGTGTGAAGACTGCGGGCAGTGTGGTCACCATCAGTGGCGAAATTCTGGGTGAGGTTCCTGCGACACGCTTCCCGGAATTGAATGTGTCCTTCTCACTTGAGGAATTGGACGCTGCTCTGGCCTCATGCAGGCGCTCATCGTCGCCAGGACCAGACGGCATCACCTACGCTGCTTTATGCCACCTAGGTGAAGATGGCCGAAGCAGACTTCTGGAATGTTATAACCAGTCATGGACTGATGGCGTCGTTCCTGAGCGGTGGAAGTCCAGCCGCTTGATACCACTCCTGAAGCCTGGAAAGTCGCCACTTGACCTAGCGTCCTACCGACCCATTGCGCTGTCCAGCTGTGTTGGGAAGGTCATGGAGAGAATGATTCTCACCCGCCTAGAATGGTATCTTGAGCGCCACAACGTATACCCCGATGCCATGGCTGGTTTTAGAAGAGGCCGTTCGTCTATTGACAACGTCATCGATCTAGTCACGTCTGTACAACAAGAAAAACACCACAAGCGTATACCGGTTGCACTATTCCTCGACGTGAAAAGCGCCTACGACAATGTAACGCATGAAGCCATCCTTGATGCCCTGGAAAATAATGGAATTGGTGGACGCATGTTTCGGTGGATTCGGAGCTATCTATTCAAAAGATCCTTCTTTGTGCACAGTGCAGATGGCCGAACTACTGACCATTACACTTATCGTGGCGTCCCTCAGGGTGGGGTTCTTAGCCCCACTTTGTTCAACCTTGCAATCCTTGGCCTTGCCGACGTTCTACCGCATACAGTAAACCTCTCAATATATGCTGACGACGTATGCATATGGGCCTCGGCAGTTACACGTCTCCAGGTGCGTGCACGGCTCCAAAAAGCAGTGACTCTAACATCATCGTACCTGCGTGCGCAAGGCCTAAGCATTTCGACCGAGAAGTGCGCCTTAGTCGCCTTTACCCACAAGCCCATGACCTGGTACCCCATTTCTATTGACCACCAACCAATTTCGTACGCAAAAACTCACCGATTCCTAGGCGTTATTATAGACAGAGACCTTTCATGGAGCCCCCACATCTCATACTTGAAGAAGAGGCTTACTTCTATCTCCCATATACTAAGGTTTCTTGCCGGTAAAACGTGGGGCACATCCGTGGCATCTATGCTTCAACTATACAGGACGCTCTTCCTAGGATACTTGCGATACAGCACACCAGTGCTGTCCAATGCTAACAAAACTAGCATCCATGTCCTACAGAGCATTCAAGGCCAAGCCCTTCGAACATGTCTGGGGCTACCTCGAAATGCTTCAACTGTGGCAACAATTGCCCTGGCGAGAGACAACCTAATAAGGACCTATATAGATATAGACACACTCCGGGCGCATGTTCGCCATATATCCAGAGTCCCTGACCACCATCTCGCTCACTTGCCTGAGAAAAGACCCAAGGCAGCGTTCTCCAGATCGATTGCGGCTAACCGGCACTCTTTGTCTTTGAGGCACTCACCCGCAACAAGAACGCCATCCCCTATGTGGTGCTTGAAGAAGCCTCCTGTGTACCTTGCTGTTCCAGGAATAGTGAAGAAAGCTAGCCTGCCCACCGCGGCTCTCAAGCAGACCACATTGGAACTTCTACATTTTTCATATGCTAACCGAATTCATGTTTACACGGATGGTTCCGTGTCCGAAAATTCTACGGGCGCCGTTGTTCTACCATCTCAATCGGTCGTCATCAAGTTCAAAACTTCTCACGTAACGACATCTACAGGTTCTGAACTGGCCGCTCTTCGCGCTGCTGTCGAATACATTGAAAAAGAACCGCCCAACAAATGGGCAATATTTTGTGACTCGAAAGCAGCCCTCCAGAGCTTGCGAAGCTTACGACGTGGCAATTATGAACAGCTGGTGTCACAAATCAACGAAACCTGCCATTGCGCATCTGAACGAGGACATGACATCATATTTCAGTGGCTGCCGGGACACTGTGGCATCGTTGGTAATCACCTCGCCGATGACGCTGCCCGACGTGCCCAGGCTGGCTCACCGACAGTCCTTATACCTTTATCCAGAGTCGACGCTGCAAGAGAGCTTCGCAGTCTTGCTCGTGCAATCACATTAGGTTGCTGGCATACACCACAGAACTCTAAGTGTCGTTTACACAGTCTCGACCCATCACTAAAACTTACATTACCAGCGAACCTTCCACGACGTGACGCAACACTGCTGTGTCGGCTGTGTGTAGGAGTAGCATTCACCAACTCCTACAGCTACCGCATTGGAATGGCGGATTCACCAATGTGCGCTAAGTGCAAGTGTGAAGAGACCATCAGTCACCTTCTGTGCCACTGTTCTCGCTTCGATAATCAACGTGAGACTCTCCAGTGTGCATTAAATAGACTGGATGACAGGCCATTCACGGAAGCGAAGATCTTGGGAGCCTGGCCTCACAGCTCATTGGCCCAAAAAGCAGTTAGAGCGCTTTTTCGCTACCTGAAGGCAACGGACTTGAGTGCCCGACTATAGACAACCTACACTTAAGTTCTCTCTCTTTCTCTTTCACTCCCCATTCCCCTCCCCACGCGTAGGGTAGCAAACTGGACTCAGTCTAGTTAACCTCCCTGCCTTTCCGTCTTCCCTTCTCTCTCTCTCTCTCTCTATAGCTATTTAGCGGCTTTATAAGCTGGCCTGCGGCTGATAAGCTCGAGTGCTTCTGAAACCGTGTACATTTTTCTTTATCTTTCTGTCTCACCTTACCCCTTCCCCAGTGCAGGGTAGCAAAGTGGATATCTCTCTTCCGGTTAACGTCCCCGCCTTTCGCATCTCATATATATATATATATATATATATATATATATATATATATATATATATATATATATATATATATATATATATATATCTTGCCTAATACGTACATGCGAGAAACAAATTTACCAAGAAAAACTGGATGGTTGAAAACAGTTTAACACCTACCAATATTCGTCATCAAACTTGACGTCTACCTATAGCTCGCTACTTTCTTGTGAAGAACACTATGGCACACTGATGCGTGCATGCCATTCTTGACCTGAAGGTAAACCCAGAATATTTTACTATTGCACGCAGGTTTAGAGCGAGGGCACCTACTCTCGATCCCCGTCAAGGTTAAGTACGCCGACCCTTGTCACGACGACGATCGTTGCCATGATGGCGGCGGCAGCCGTGCACCTTCTCCCGCGTCATTCTCGTCATGGCTACCACCGCGCTGTATGCCGCCATCTTTTTTTTTTTACTTCACCACGTTGAAGTGTCGCCCTGCCGCTAGGGCCACGACTGAGTAGCCCCTCGGCGCAAGCGTCAACGTAATGTCAGCGTTACGCTAGCGGGCACCTGTGTTAGGCGCGCCATTGTGGGAGATATAAAATGATAACCCCCCCCCCCCCCCATGTCCATATTAACGAGGTACGACTGCGCAGCCAATCCGATGCCCTCTCCTACAGGACCACTCATAGTACACAGCGAAGATTTGGGACCTAATACTCGGTAAACTATAAAGGCGTCAGACGAACTTGTTCGTGGGTAAGTTGGCGTTAAGGTTTATTATACATGTCGTTCTTCATTACAAGTAGTATAAGAAGCCAACAAACAAGGACACCAAGCACAACACAGGGGAGATTACTTGTACTTACTAATTGAATTAAAGAAATGGTAAATTAATGGAAATGAAAGTGGATGGAAATTTTCACTTACCTTTGTTGGAGCAATGCCTGAAGAAGTAGAATCTTATCGTGGACCCGGAGTTTCTCTCTGTTAAAGCCACCACATGTCGAACTTTGAACGCTATAGATTCAAGGTTGTCCGGAAGAGACCTTTCGTGAGTGCTTGAACACAAGCTTAGCTTTCTTCTCTAGTTGTTTCAAAATTTATAAAATGACAACAAAGGCACGAACAGTTGGTATTTGGTACTTCTCTGCGTCTTTCCTGTTCCCTTGCTTCATGCTCCGAACTACATCTATATGTACACAAACCAAGGAGAGACAACGACGTAGCACTCTCACATCTGAAGAAACAATTATACGTCGTTCTTCTACGTATTTACGGTAAATATTTTGTTTCGATTTGCCCGACTTGCAGTCATTCACGAGCGAAGCCCTACGTAGGATCAGTAGCTATGTTAATGTACCGATTGCTGAGCGTGAGGCCGCGCTCAGCAATCGGTACATTAACATAGCAAATCAATCAATCAATCAATCAATCAATCAATCAATCAATCAATCAATCAATCAATCAATCAATCAATCAATCCAGTCGCTCATTAAGTTATTGGCGAAAGCGTGGGCACGATGAAAGGCAGTACAATACGACGAACAAAATAAATAAATAGTGCCATGGATGCACTGCCATTATTTATTGCGACCCCATGTTTGAATAGTCTTTGCGTACAGAGGAAACTGAAGCAAAAACGAGTGTCTTCGAGTATGGCTTTGCTGCAATACGCGCATGTGTTGCGGCAAAGCAGACAAAACGCATAGGTGTACTTAAAGGGAATGACAACCAATTTTCGTGGTACCCATTTCTTTTTCAGTGCAATGGAACGCTTACCGGTCAGAGTGTCTAATCATGAAGTGCTAACGCGGAAAAAAGCCGTGGAGGATTTTTTAGGAGAACTTTTCTATCTGCAGTGAAGATGTAGTCGTTCACTGAAAGCATGCTGAAAATGGTGATAGGTGAGCGCGATAGCGATTATACGCCGGCACTAGTGGGAGGCAGACGACCCTCGCTGTAACAAAGTATTTAACAAGGATTTCTATTTTAGGTTATAATGGCGAAATGAATTTGCGACAGTATATATTTGCGCCTTTCATTCATCGACTGCATTGTGAACTGCAGTGTTCCGACGTCCTTATTCCGTTAGCAAAAGCTAAAGCATTGCAGACCCTGGAATTAGCACACAAACAGTCTATGGCGATGTTGTTGCGTGCTTCCCAATTAACAGCGTGTAGAAGTCTCTCAAGGAAGCTTGAGAGGCACCTGCACTTAGCTTTATGTAACTTTATATGATATACCAGTGGCCAGGATTCTTATAAAATCAACACAGAATATCTTTTGACCGGGGGCGCAATATCTCGTCATATGAGAATTCAGGGTAATCGCCATGGCAAGGGGCGTTTCAAGGGCTGCACGAATACGAGACTGGCCGAAATCTCACTTGCGAGGAGACACGGTTTATCTGCAGGCAAAGCTATCGCTTCGGACACTCGGAGGGAAGCGTTCGGGAAAGATTAACCAAAGAAGTGGCAGGCCGGAAGAGTTTCCGCTCGACTTTAGCACATGCTACACTGATGCACTCTCGGCAAAGGTCGAGTTCCTTTTGGCGGCCCAATTCTCAGGCGTTCAGCTTCGTACTCTTATGCGCGCTCCTCCACACATTAAGTACGCAAATTCTACCGATGAATTACCAGTCACCAGCCACAGAAGCTTAGCGGCTATGGTGTTGCTCTGCTAAGTACGAGGTCGCGGTATCGAATCCCGGCCGCGGTGGCCGCATTTCGAAGGGGGCGCAACGCAAAAACGCCCGTATCCCTTGCATGGGGGCACGTCAAAGATCCCCTGATGGTCAAAATTAATCCAGAGTCTCCCACTACGCCGTGCCTCCTAATCAAGTCGTGGTTTTGGCTCTTAAAACCTGAGAATTCAATTCAATTCGAATTACAGCGGTCAGTTGAAACCGCGTCAATGACATGGCTAGCCGTGCGCACGGAGCATCGTTAGTCTCAGTGGTCGAACACTGAGAGAAAGATGAAATTGCGCAGAAATATTAAAAAAAGCGAGGAAAAAAAAACTGGAAGTCGATAGGATACATGGAGGATGAGGACACTCTCAAGGGATTTGAGCGAGAAGTTGCGATGATCAACGCTTCCACTGTGTGGACCCTTATAGAGGCTGAAAAAAGGCGTACGATTGAGGGCAAGGGTCTGATACGGGTGTCACACGGTGCACTTTCGATCGCGATCGAGCCAGGTTAGCTATAAGCAAATTTTTCGAAAGCGAAACGACGCTTTTACACATAGTGCTGACATGTCGTGCCGGCACCCATATACGTCAGTCGATGCCATTTCGTGTGTAACATGGCGACCACAGAACTTGGAGTATCCCCTCACAAACTCGCTTGCGTATAACCGAATTATCAACCGCGAGCTCAATTCGCCCCTTGAGAAGCCGCTTTGCATAAAAAATCAGGCACTCTTGCTCTAGGTTCGACGTCGCACATGGTTGGCTGGTGCGCCAAGCGCGTTGAGTGTGAGCTCGTCGCGCAGGTGCGGGCTGCTTTAGTCGCTATTGTATTAGCTGGAGCAAATGGTTGAGCTGGTTTGGTTGAGCCTATAACTGACTGTGCCGCATTTTTGTTTCTCCCAATTGAACCTTTCTACTTTTAGTAAGCTTCACTGCAAAACAATGTGTACTGCGGCGAAGCCAACTTTATGCAGTAGTGCTTCTGGCGCAGAGCCTGCTCGTGCTACTGAGTCTGGCGAACATCCCGTTAGGACATCTTTATTCGCGCGGTGAATCATGTTAATAAATTGATAAAGTTTCTTCGGTGTTTAAAACCAAATTATGCAACTTAAAAGCCCGAATTATGCGGCAAAGCTAACTTTGCGCAATGGTGCTTCTGGCGCAGAGCCTGCTCGTGCTACTGAGTCTGGTGAACATCCCGTTAGGACACCCTTATTCGCGCGGTGAATCATGTTAATAAAGCGATAAGGTTTTTCCGGTGTTTAAAGCCAAATTATGCAACTTAAAAGCGTGAATTATGCAACGCTCTTTAGAACCGTGCTGGTTTGTGCTTGCGTAATGGCTGCAATGATTAAATGAGGATTAAATATGTCAAACAAAATTGTATTTAGGTTATGACAGACGCAGGCTCTTCTCGTGTCTTTCCAAAGTGCAGACAAGCACTGATGGGGACTGGGATGCAGCTATCATCATCACCAGCCTATCTTTATGTGCACTGCAGGACGAAGGCCTCTCCCTGCTATCTCCACTTACCCCTGTCCCGCACCAACTGATTCCAAGTTCCGCCTGCATGTTTCCTAATCACATCACCCAGCCTCAGTGGCGTAGCCAGAAATTTCGTTCGGGGGGGGCTACGCCACTGGCCCAAGATATTATATATATATATATAGCTGCACGTTGCAGCTCAGCCTCCTCCTTAAGAGGAAGCTTTAGCTCGGGTGCTCCTATTTAGGTACATGTAGAAGGGGCATTCGTTTTCCCCTGCAACCACTACACCAAATTTGAGGAGGTTTGTGGCAATTAAAAGAAAAAGTTTAATTCTAGTGACTACTGGCTTCGAATTTTTCATTTAGGAGGTCAATTATTTATTAAAAATTGGCCACAATTGAAAATTTTCAGGAAACGAAACTGTCAAGTTTAAAACTCCGTGACTCAACAATGAAAAATGATATCACAATTCTGCGAATTGCATCTAATAGCACATCTACAGCGGACAAAATAGATATGTTGCACATGAATCTTTAAAAATATTAGTATTGTGGAAATACGGCTTTTGCAGAACCCTTGTACACAACGTAACCAATTCACGTAAGATACAAATTGATACAGCAAACTTGTCCGCTTTGACTGTTATAATAAATGCCGTTTACAGAACCACAATATCTGTTCTTCATGCATAGCTATTAGTTTGCAAACGCCGTGCTTCTATTCTTTCAAACTTTCGAATTTTCCAAAATATTTTAAACAAAATTCAGGCCCTAAATCGAAATTCTGTTTCCAACAGACACTAGGATTTAACTTTCTCTCTCAAATGCAACCAATTTCAATAAAAGCGATTAGCAGGATTATCTCAGAAAAGCGTTTCTGCGTTTTACAAGTATTTGAATAGGCCGCGTCGGATTGGGCCCGAGCTAAAGCTTCCTCTTAAACAATTTATCGAGGGATCAAATACATGAATAATAACTGCATTGTCATTGCCAAAGATGCTGCAAACGAATCCTTGAAAGCTACGCTCTGTAAATACAAGTAAAATGTGTATTTTTTCATAAAATATCATACTCGCATGTGCCAAAAACTGTGCCCAACATAACTCACGTCAATGCTTCCATGTTTTTTGTCTATTTATTAGGTAAAGAAAATATCACATGAACTTTAGAACTATATCAGTTCGAAACCAGGAATGCAGTGCATGCCGCTGATATGAAAAATTAAAAGGCAATGAACTGAACAAGTTGAGGACAAATATCTTAATGAAACTTTGTCATTCAAGAACCGTGCTTACATTCTTGTATATAGGCAATGGCCAGTGAAAAATCTCAATGACGCTGCCATTTGTTCCAATGTATTACGCAGGAGTAGCTGTCCCTTGTCGTGTATCGTGAGTAATTGCACCGAAGTTATAGTCGCGACAGAGAGCACGTATAAAAAGCAGGAGTTCTGCAAGATATATGAGGGCAAGTCAAATGAATGAGCCAACAACGGGGTACTTTATTTAAAAGTAGTCTTCATGAGAATTTAGACATCTGTCCTATTGACTAACGAGTTGCGTGATTCCCGTCTTATAAAACTCCTTGGGTTGCTGCTTCAAAAAGTCTGTATCTGGTTCCCTTGAGCTGTTTTTTCGGTTGCCCCAAAATGTAGAAGTCGCAAGGTGACAGGTCTGAGCTGTATGGCGGATGTTGCCGCGTTTCCCACTTGAACTTTGCCAGTTTCGGAAATATATATATCGGAAACAATTCATAGCCTCTCAAGATTTAGCAAATTCAATCAGTAATGGACCCTGTCGATCGAAAAAAAAAAAGTCAACAACACCTTCCCAGCGGAAATGATGGCCTTTACGTTCTTTGGGCGTGGTGAATTCGAATGTTTCCGCTGTAAGCTTTGCCGTCGTGTTTCAGGCTCGTAGTAGTGGCACCAAGGTTCGTCCCCGATCACAGTTGCAAACAAGAAGTCGTCATGCTCATTGTGATACCCGATCAGATGAGTCAAGGCAGCGCGAAACTTCTCCGTCTTCTCGCGATGGATAAAAATCTTAAGGATCCATTGCGCACCAACGAGCCGATAACCGAGAAGCTCATGAATTATGGCGTGAACCGAACCGTGACTGATGTTCAGACGATCTGCCAGTTCATGGATGCTTATCCTCCGTTCTTGTTTCAGCAGCTCATGAACCTTTGAAATTGTGTGTGGGGTGATTGCACGATGGTTTTGGCCAGGTCTTGGAATGTCTTTGCAACGTCCTTTGAACCGTTTGCTCCAACGCTTCACAGTGGTCAGTGAAATGCAGTGTTCAACGTACACGGCAGTCATATGGTGATTAATTTCTGTTATGGAAACACCTCCAGCTGTCAAAAACTTCGTGACACCGAGTTGTTCAACTTTTGAAGTGTCCATTATGTGACGCAACCATATTCAACCCAGTGTATGAGAGCAATAAAGAACATTTATCTTCACACCTGCGTGTCACTTTTGTAAGTGAGACATGCCGTTCTCCTACGCGCATGCCTCGCAGATAATGAACCGAACCATTATTGCGCGGTTAGGGTAGGCTCACTTTCGTTTGACTCGCCCTCGTACATTAGAAATGCAAAGATACAATGGGATATGCAAATACGAAAATACGGCTTGATAAAGGACAAAAAAGTGTCACTGGAAACAAAGTTCACTGCATGTATACACAAAACTTCGTAACAAGATATTTAAGTACACGTATAAGTCTCCAATGAGTCTATGTATGTAACTGTATAAGTTAACTGTATATAATGCGTCTAATAACTGTATAATGCGCATATAATACTGTAATAAAGAAGTAACTGTAGATAATGCGTCAAACAAGGCAAATAAACATGTTGCACAATCATAGATTCACAGAATCCTAGATTCCGCCCCCATTCCATCCACTCCCCCTGATGTATTGCGCGCGACGGAAGGCAGCGCGCTTGCTCCCCGCTTTTCTCCTTTTCGCACACAAGACTGAGCCACCATCGTCGGCTCACCCATTCCACCTCCCCTCCTACGCTTTCACTCGCACATACAGCATGCAGCGCGTGGTCACGATGTTATCACCCTTGGACTTTATACGAAACATGAGGGCGATGGCAGGAATGCGCCTGGAGTGTCCATATAATTGCTTTCGCAATAATATAATAAACGTATCCGGCAACTGAAGCGTTCCGTCGCCCATTACTTTCCGCAAAAGAAGTATCAAAATTGAACTTCCACCATGCGACAATTCGCTGCGCCGCAACAATGTATTTTTTTTTTTCTGTGAGGCGCGGAGGCACCGAAATGAAAAGAAAAAACGCGTAGGAAAGTATCTTGGCCAGAATCTAATGCCTACTTCGGGCACCTAATGGGGCTACGGAAGGAATACCGAAGAAAACATGAGACGCTCGGTCCACTGAGAACCATACGCATACTGCTCAGTATCCTACAGCGGCGAAAGAAGACTTTCCGGAAAGGTTCCGCTCAAGGAAGGCGGTGCAATCCTTCGAGTCCCCACAGTGATGGCGGCGAGCGACCATTGTTTTTTTTTTCTCGTCTGCTAGCCAGAAAGCGTCCAAAACTCTGTCCGGCGAAAATCCACCCGGCCAGAGCAAACCGAACGCGCACCGAAGTGTACCGCACGGTGGTCGGGGCCATACGAGAAAAACGTATGCGCTCTGGTTGGCTCTGGCAGCCCGTGGGTAGGGTAGCGAGAACAAAAAAAAATTGAAGAGGCTCAATGTGTCCTCGCGAATAAAAGTCAAAGTAGAAAAAATAAATAAGAACGTATTTACTTTGGCTGGCTTTAGTGTCTTGACATGGATGTTCTGGCGTAGGTTAAAAAAAATGTTGATAATTTTTTTTATGTGACATGATGGCACAAATGAACCACCCCAACGCTTCGTCTCATTGGACCTCGCTGCCTGCTTCGTCAACTCGTCTGCTAGTGTGTTGTACGCTAGTGTGTTGATTTGGCTTGTCTCGTTGTATGTTCCGATGTAAGACTTTAGAAAAGTCAATAGACCTTTGGCGTCAAATGTTTATAACAACATTAAACCCACAAAGTTCCGCAACTGAAAATCTAAAGCACAATTTTGAAATGTCAATGCACTTTCACATCAAGAGCTTATGAGATTTATACCCATAAAGTTTCGCAATTCATATCCATGCGCTCCATAGATTCCGTGGCCTCAGTGAGATGCCGCGGCGAGCCCGCTCACCATCAAAGCGCCCTTGAAACTTTGTGCTCGGACGGGACTGCTTGGCGTTATGTGACTGCCGGTGTATGGGCGTTGCCACGAAATCCAGCCCGAGTTTGCAATCTTCGCGGTTAAATGTCTTTTCGAGCGTCAAAAAGACATTCTAGACAAAATCCAGAGTGATTTCCGGCGCCGGGGGTCGCTTTGGTCGGCGGTGCATGGACAGCACGAAAAAATTTCGGGGGGGGGGCTGAAGCCCCATAAGCCCCCCCCCCCTGGCTACGCCCCTGCCCAGCCTTGCTTTATGCTGTCCTAGGCTGCGCTTCCCTTCTCTTGGCACCCAGTCTGTGACTCTAATGGTCCACCAGTGATCCAAACTACGCCTGCCCAGCTCCTTTTTTTTTTTCTGTCTTAACCCATCGTCAATTATATCAGCTATGCCCGTTTGCTTTTTGATCCGCACCACTCGCTTCCTGTCTCATAACGCTGCGCCTAACATTTTTCGTTCCATCGCTTCTTGCGCGGTCATGCAAAGTGCCTCGAACGTCCAGTCGCGCGGCAATTTCGCATGTATTGGCGGGCTTATTTCACGCTCGGATAAACACTTTCACGTAGCACGCATTGAGCAAGAGAAAGCTGTATCGGGAGTTTTTCATGTTGCTTTACAATTTTCTCATTGACACTTTTGATCTAATTATACTTCTTGAGAAGTGGAACAAATAATTAAGACTAATTATGCAACTAGCGGAATCCAAGAAGGTAATCTAAGTATCTCCAAGCGACGGCAAGCAACATTACCTTGGTTCTGCTCATCTACGTTGCATTTGCATATTTTTAAGAATTCATGCATGACAGTTGGGACACTTATATGTATTAAATAATCAACAGAATTTCACTAGTCACCTTGTTATATTAAATACTTTACGCTGCATATGTCAATTTAGGATTTGTAGCCGGTGAGCTCGGAAGGCGTATCCACTTAGAACGACTTCTAAGGACTGCGCCAGTTTCGAGGTGTTAATCTTCAAAATGCCTGACAAAATGCGCTAGCATTTCAGTCACTTTTGTACTTCGATAAATAAAACAGCGTTTTCTTTAAAAAGTAAGTGTAACAGCAACACATTTTTACCGGAAGCCTGACGGCGCATATCAAAACCGGTGTCAACCTCAGAATTCGCTTTAAGTCGATATACATTACAAGCTCACTAGCTGCAATTAATATATTGAAACATGTGCTGTAAAGTAATTAAATAAAATCGTAATTGGTCTAATTATGTTAATTATTCAAATAAGCATTTGGATTTCTCGTAGTAGTAATGGCCGCATTAACGAGTAATTTAGCTCGAGGGTTGCAATTGTGCCATCTGCCACCGGCAAGTTTTTAAAAAATTGGTGCAGCTTAAGAAAACCAAGAAAAAAAACCCTATATCTAAACATATGAGTTTTATAGGATATCTTTATATGTTCATACATTGGATATATGAGTTATTGAGGATAGAGTACTCTTTTGATAGGATGTCTCAATATATATGAGAACATACAACTTTTTATCTGGGATCTCTATATAGTATTGAATTATTGGATAGGGGGCATATGGGTTTTTTAATAGGGTTTCTTTACAATTGAGCAGACGTTGCACTCAAAACGGCACTCAGGCTGTTTCTTTGGTTGGCCTTGGTCCAGGCATGATCAATTTCAATATTATGGTCGTTAGTCCTACCATGTTGGTGCATATTTCCTTCCTTTTTCTTTTTGCTTTCTTTTAGCGGCGCTCTGTTTCAGCGTGTCGTAACGAGACCGGATATCCTCGTCTTGGGTAAACAGCGCCACACAGTCACGGACAAGAGGAGCTAAGGAAGTGACGGAACAGGCGCTGATGTCCTGTTTGCTGTCAGACTCCAATTACGAGACCTCTCGGTACAGATTACGCGGTCATAACAGCAGTCCGTGCCAAATTGCATTTGCCTATGGTATGATAAGGGCCAAGGCGCCCTGTACCTCCTTTGAATATTCTCAGACTTGCGGCGTAAGCTCTGCGGCTGCATTTTCCAACCAGTACAGAACTTCCGAGAAAAATTCACACGATTTGCTTGGACACGTCTTCATTCTGTGGGGAAGTGTAAACAGTCGTGAAACACGTTCGCTGTAGATGTTTTCTGACCTATACAAATACTTTCTGAAGCCTTGATGTTCATCAATCAGAACAATTAATTGCAGCGAGACTCTTACTCTTTGAGTGTGTGTCGGGGGCTCTGCAAGCTGAGCGCATAACAGTATATTAAGTACACAACACGAGCAAAAACTGCTAAACGTTCACTTTAAAGTTTTCTAAAGCACACGGAACGATGGCGCGGCCTCAATGAAGAAGTTTCATTAAAAATGCAAAATCGAAAGCATCGAAGAAACCCTACGGTCGTCGCAGTTCTGATAAATAATGCCGTAACACGCAACCATTTATGATTTTCTTTTTAATTGACAACGTTACATCGCGTTGGTGCCAACAATATGTAAGCGTGCTACATTCACAATGATCGCAGTGCGTTCCGCCTTCCTTTCGTTTAACAATTCGTTTAAAGCAGCTGTACTGCTCAACATTGCGGTCACTGTCTGTATATACTTATCTCGCATACTGTCACAATGCACGTGACGTTTTAAAGCTGTAGGCTTCAAAGAACGTTAGAGCCATGACGACGAGCTTGTCGTCATGGCTGTACTGTCAAACGTCATGGCTTCACCACGGTCGGTAAGAGCACATGGCTAAATGTACTACAACAGAGCTATGTCGGAACGAAAAGTCGAAACCTTTTATGATTTAAGAAACCATAGTTAGATGCCGGAAACAGGTCATGGCCGCCACGTTTTAGATATAATCTATATTTAACGAGCGTACATTGTACTGCTAGCGGACTCAGAGAACGCTGACCAGGAAATTACTGCTTTTCGAGACTGCTGCTGCGGAGTGGAGTTTTCCCCAGCGCAAGTAATACACTCGGGTTCATTACACCTTACTATAGGATAATTAGTTCGGTGCACTGTTATGTCAAGGCGAATAAGCACTGCGAAATTATCGGGCACGTTTACTATAGCTGGAAGCGCTATACTCATGGACGCGCATAATCAAAGATGAGCTTATAATCAATTAGGAAGGGCTTCTTTTGTTTATATACTACATTGACTGCTCCGTACAAATAAGATAAATCTATAGGTGGGGCAGAATTGTGCACTGCATTTGTCATATACTTCATATCTCATGCGCTTTTCGCGCTCGTATCATGGTTAGGTACACGCAGTCCTTTTTCTGGTCGATTTCACCCCTACATTCAGTTTCAATTACATGCATTACTTCTCAGACACTTAGCTTGCTTCCAGCTTATTAAGGCGCATTTTGTTGGCAGAACCAGAACGGAGGCAAAGAGCAGTGAGGAGCAGAGCAGTAGCGCAGTGAGAGTGTAACAGATCGCTTCCCAATTGAAAAGTTTCATGCGCTCCGTGAGCAGCTAGGTGTGAGGGTGTACCACGTGACCACACCGTTTACCTTTCTGCGGTAATTATCACGCGAACTTCACTTCTCAGCCGCCATTACTGGCTGCACGCTGAACCAAAACAGCGAAAACACAACCAAGATGAAATGATATCACGCGTTTACGTCACGCAACTTTTTTCTCACTGCGCTCTTCGAGCGGGGAGCAGTATAATTGCTCCGGACAGTTCTCGGCGTAGCCAAAGTGCTCCTGTGCTGCCCCTGGTTCACTGCGCTCCTTCACCTGTTCGCCCATAGGAACGCAGCTGCTCTTGAGAGATTACTTCGGGGAGGCGTTTGAGTGCTCCATGTTCTCCCAATAGAATGCGCCATTAGCTTCAGAAAATATATTGAAAATTAAATTAAATTAAAACGTTGAATAAGCATAACATGGCTATGAGGAACGCCGTAGCGGGGACTCCAGGTTAAACTTGGCCACCTGGGACTCTAACACGCACCCAATGCCGGGTGGACGAGCGTCCCTGCCTTTCGCTCCCATCGAAATGCGGGCGCCGCGGCGTCGATTTGATCCCGCTGTGCCTATAGCAGAGCCAACACGACGGGTGGGAAATACTTTCCCTGACGCCTTTAGTGATTGTTCATTCGCATGTTTTCGTCGCTTCTCTTTTTCTGTATGCATTTTTTTAGCTGATGCTTATAAGCCACTAATGCACATCTTTAGTCCATCGAAGGCTATTGTGCGGCATATTCGCATATGCGCAAAATATTGCAATGCTATTGTCAGGTATGGAAAGGAGAAAATTAAAGGCCCCGACGCTAGGGCGCGTAACCGAAGAAGTCAATAGGTTAGAAACATGAGCGGTAGTAATGTTCGTTATGATTAAACCTCTTAATCATCGAAATCGCTCATAACATATGCCGTGTTTATACGTACACTTCTGGCACAGCATAACGCGAGCAAAAGCAAAACTAAACTGTCGCTTCATCTGAAGTGATTTTCTTCTTTGTCTTTACAATGGCGCATAATAAATGACTTTCTTGCTTACTGAAGCCGCAGGCCTTGGCAAACACCCGCGCCGTACCGATTTGGCGGAGAGTCAAAAGGGAAGCCGTAGCTATCAAAGATAATTATCCCTCGGCGCGCATATTATCGAGATCGCGTGCTGGCAAGAAACGCTCCGATCTGTGAGAATGTTGACCCGTGGGGCCGAAGCGCAGGCACGTGGAACCGAGTTGTGTTTTGCACCACGTTCGAGTCCATCCCTGACCTGGAACTGCGCCGCGTCGGCAAGTTTACGAACCAACATAGACGTTGGCCCATGTATTACACGACACGTGCTAAGTTCAGGAACGATATAAATCAGATAAATAGAAGCAACTGGGGTAGTAAGGGCAAGTTTACGAAAGGGCTGACAAACATTGCTGACCCCTGCACGACGGCGCGAGTTATCGACAAAAAAGTAACAAAATACAAGCGACAGAGATGCTGAAGAGTGTGAGAAAAGACTGGGAGATTAGTCGGGTGAAAGTCTACGGTTCGCTACCGTGTGTGGGAGAAAGGAGTCAGAGAGGGGAGTAAGAGAAGTATAATGTCATAATAAACTGGGAAAGCGTTCGCATAATAGGTGCGTAATTATAATAGGCGGATAATAGGTGGATAATAAAAGCGTTCGCGTAATAGGTGGCCGATGGATCGGAAGAGGCGCAGCAGTGCTTGCAAGGCCTTCTGGTATGTGAGTGACGGTTGGTGAGTGACGGTTGGTGAGTGAGTCACAGGCCACTTTTAAAAAAAATTTTGAAAGTGTTCGCTAAAACACCCTGTATGCCAGCAATGACCATAGTCCAAGAATCTTCGATTTTGGAAGTGGTCTTGAACTCAGCCAGTGTAACGAATTCTGGAGAGGATGGCACTGGACGTCACAATAGTAAAAAGCGACAGGAGTCTCGCTGGCGAAGCACATAGGTGTGCCAAACATCCTAATATGAAGCGAATAAGCTTTTGTATATGCTACCCCGATCCAAAAGCAGCAGGATAATGTCGCATCGGAGTGAAACATTTGTGACGGCAGTTGCAGCTAGGGATCCAGCGAGTCAATGTAGCCGACACTTGTATATGTTTCAGAACTATCTCTTTCCAACAGAGGCCGGGCGTCAAACTGGCCGAGCCCAGCGAAGTATGAGAGACTCCACAGATGGGCACTGAAACAAAATGTGACAGATTGTTTCCTCTTCCACACTGTAGTCACAAGGAGGCTGAAACATGTCCATGGAAAACCTTTCCGTAAGCACTGCAGTGTTTCAATCGACACTCAGAACTCCGGACATTGCTAAAGACAGCTTGATGTAATTGCTTCAACAGTGACAGTTCATCAGGTTTTGTGTTACTGACGCGTATGTGCTTTCACGTGTGTATGAAAGCTGTCAGAGAAGGCAGAACTTGTCTAATGCTTATGTTACATGTTACTCAGTGTTACTCAATACTTAATGCTTTGGCGAAGAGCGGGATTAGATACTCTGTAAGAAAAAAAGGAAAAGGGGAAAGAAAGAAAGCTTCATCAGTCGTGGTTTGATGATTCTAACAAGGACCCTGTTTTTACGTTAGAACGCTGACGGGAACATATATCGTGTGGAAAGCGCACGCCTGCCCGAGCGTATACGCTAATATTTTTTTCTTTCGCAAGAACCAATCCTCAGTGCGCCCTTTCTGCAACGCGTGTATAGCGAAGAGCTTTCGCGACCTCGTAGCCATTGAAGGACGGTGGACGCAAACACGTCTGCCTGGCACCAGTATATATAGTAGATGTCAATAATTTCCTCGTCTGGATGGCAGACGCAGAATAAAGAAGCAAGCAAGGCATGCCCGGCAGCATCTTTTACCGCACAATAACACCATCTTTGCCGACCGGTTTGGCAGCAGCGCGCTGCACACGCGAGCGCTACTGCGCGCCCCGCACACTCGGACTTCTGCATTGCAACTTCTGCAGCCCGCAAACCCACCGGCCGTTCACTTGGCGAAGAACGGCAGCTCAGAGCAATGCCCGAGGCAAAGGACAATATTCACGTTTACAAGGTAAGAAAAGAGACAGAGACAAAAAAAGATTTCAGCTTTATATGTTCTCGCTATTCAGGTTGGCTTCGATTGATTTGCGCTCTTTGAGTTGTGAATTGGGCAGATAATTGGGTTCTATATAAAGCAAAACAAAGTGAATAATTGGGTAGAGCATCGGCATACTGTGCTGGGGGACCTGAAGTCAAAGTGCGCCGTCGCACACCTCATTTATTACTTGAAGAGGTCCGAGACGAGTTGAGACGAGGCGAGACAAGAAGCAACATAACCTCACTCAACCGGAAAGTGCCTGGTTATATATAACGCAATTAATACGTCTCATTAAAATGAAAATCAAAAAGAAAGGAAGGAGGTGGAGGCAAAGCCCTATATGGCGCTGTTACCAACGATGAGTTTCACTTGACACTGTGCAATTTTCGACTTCCTTGTGAACAAACGGTGTTGCCCCCTCGTTGCGGATACGGTATCAGTAATCGTATGACTTGGAAGGGCGGCGGCGGACTGGCGACGGTGACGCTTATGTCTTACAGTAGCACATCCTTGCCAGATGAGTCCACGTACCTCTCGGCCTGACAACTGCGCGATGTACCGCAACCGGGAGCCGTGACGCTTACAGCAATTTATATTATTATTATTATTTGTTTTGCACACACATACACATATACACAGGTAACAGGAAAGGGATAGCGAGGAGCAGGTTGGCAACTGCCACCGGAAGGAGCACAACGCCTGCCTACTCTTCTGAGGGGAGGCGACAGCAACACAGAAATGGAAGATAGGAAGGAGGGGATGAAAAAGGAAAAAGGAAAGGAGAGCGACAGGACAAATCTAAAGACCAAAGTAGAACACTGCAACAGGACAAATCTAAAGACTAAAGTAGAACTCTGCAGCCGGAATTAAAGTGACGCCGCGTCGAACAGCCTCCACAATTATCAACCACGTCCATGGCTAGTTCGCTATGCGGCTGATTGTGTTCTCCACGATGAGACGCCAAGTGAAGCTGCACGTAATCAGCATTTCACGTAATCACCTGCACGTAATCACCGGTTCACAATATACACTACAAGGTGTTTGAACCCGCCACCTCCCATCTTCGAAGGAAGAAGCGTTAGGGTACAGTACTGATCACACACAGTAGGACCGGTCACTAAAGGTCACGCTACAACTGAATGTCGAATGTTCATGCTACAAACGTGAACCTAAGTTAGTTAGGTCTATAAAGGTTAGTAGGGCGCGATGGGCCTGATCACGTTTAGATGCACAGCCACTGGGGTATAAACATTCCTCGAGTGTCGCACACCGCAGGCCAAGGAGATGATAGTTTCTCACTAGTGACATGCGCTGCGCACTGAAAGCGGGACACTCAAGTATAAGGTGCTGAAGTGTCTCGTAACAGCCACAAGACGTACACAATGGACTTTCCGCACGCCCTTGTCTGTAGAAACGTTCGTGCACGTTCACGCAACCAACCCTCAGCTTGAGCAGTTGTGCTCTAGCGCGACGAGGCAAGCCTCGACCACGAACACGGGGCGGGAACGTTCCATTTGCGACGCGCTGATCTGGATGCTGCTTGAGTAGGTGGCGACGAATCAACAGACGAGCGTCATCAAGCTTGCACGTAATTTCTGGGCAGTCACAGTTGTTATGAACGCAACTTGAAGCGAGCCGATTAGCCTCTTCATTGCCGGCGATTCCTACGTGTGAAGGTATCCATTGAGCAACGAGACATACCCCACGTGATGTAATTTTGCTCGCAGAGTCATTAATGCTGCGCACAAGTGGACAATCAAGCTCACTGCGTTGTAACCTGCTAAGGGCAGCACCGGAGTCCGTAAAGATGACAACCATCGATGAATTATATTGCTGTGCACACACACAAAAGCCGTACTGCAGAATCGATGATTGCGCATGATAGAATTTCGACTACCTGGGGTCAGTTATCTTGCACTCAATGTAAGGTACACGGGTGTTTCTTCATTTCACCCCTATATATATATATATATATATATATATATATATATATATATATATATATATATATATATATATATATATATATATATATATATATATATATATATATATATTGTCGTCGTTACATTTGGCTTTGTGGCTGGCCAACGAGACCGCCACTTCGTGTGGCTATACGGCATGTGGCTATATTGTCTTAATGCGAACCGCATGAACGTCAACATTCATTGTGAGATGGGCTCTGTCAGAAAAAGTAGATACTTGAGCAGATTATAAGACTGTTGTGCCGGAGAGTCTTTTTGAAGTCCACCATTATATGCGGAATATAACAGTAATATTATATTAATATTATATTATAATATTATTAATATAATATAATAATAGCATAGTAATAACGAAGATATCCCTACCCCCCTAACCGGGAATTGCATGGTGATGTATGAAACAAAAAAAGGAAAGAAATATAAGTCGCAATTGAAAGACGAATGAAAAAAAAAGCTATCTGCGCAACAGTGGCAAGTCTTTCTTGCCCCACAATGCATTTCTGTATTTGTCTTCCTTGTCTACAAACGGTGTTGCTCCCTCCTTGCGGTTATGCTGTCAACAATCGTGACTTCGAAACGCGGCTGTGTGACGACGGTGCCGCTTATCTCTAGCAGCAGCCTATCCCTGGTGATTTCAGTCGTCCGCTTTATCTGACGATTACGCAATGCATAGCAACTGTAGGAGCCAGGTCGCTTACAGCAATATATATTAGCGTTTACTGATACTATTAGCCTCAGCGTGCAATTACGTACGCATTAGGGAAGTCTCAATTCACTTATCGACTTCTTACCTCTTCATTTCATTCGGCACCATGGTCACATTACCTGGATAAGCGCACATTTTTTTCAGTCAAATGTCACGTCAAACGTCGACAGTCCCGTCACGCTACCAAACAAGAAGTGCTTTGACTGTCCTACGGGATCTTTTTTTTCGCCTACATCTTTTTATTGTCATCTGATTCGCGATTATACGAGCAGTTTTTGTAGCCTCGGCAAGCTTCCAAGCTGTTTTCTGCAAGTTCTCACGAACTTGCTGACGTGAGTGTATGTGTATACCACAGTGACTGCGTTTAGTACTAAGTTTAGTGAACTTCATGCGTACTCATGTAACAACCAGCTATGAAATAAGAGTTGGAGTTGGACTTATAAAAGTTGGATGTCAGCACAAGCACTCAGTCGACCGAGCTATAGCGAGTGACCTAAATAAAGAAGTAAAGTCATTCTCGAAAACTGCACGCACATTTGCCTTGTGAAAAAGCACTTTTATCGATGCAAAGTTAAACCTGACATTTATACATAATGTAGAAACATTTTATAGCAACGGAAACGTTTTGCTGCTTATGGTAGGATCGGTATCGCGAGACACTAAGCGAGGCCACCCCCCTCTGTATTAGCCAGGTCGTCATTCGTGTGTGATTGGGTGCCGCCAGTATGAAGTTTTGCCGGCAACTGATGCAAGTCTGATAAACTCTGACTCGTGCGTTTTCCTCCTGCGTTTGCAAGATTGTGTGCACCACCTGATTTGTTAAGGTCTCAATGTTTTATTTTTTTTTTTTTACACCGCTTGTGATAACGTTGTTCAGGCTTTCCAGGCGCACTTTGGAAAAGGCGGACGTTATTTGCCCGACAAATCGCGATGTGCGGGTAGGTAATTGAGAATATTCAGTAATCAACTTTTTAATCATTCACTCTATAGGGTATATGTTGCAAGTGCGAAATTTAAGCCACGCGTTACCAACGTCACGTTTGCTTAGCAGAAATCGTAAGACCTGCATCACTTTAGAAATATCCGAACTCAAAGTGAGCTGCCAGATAAGTGGGTGTTCCAGCTAACAGCGTCCCAGAAGACCCCTAGACATTGCCATTTGTCGGGCAGATAACGTTCAACTCTTCAAGTAATCCATCTGAACTGGCCAGATTGTACTATATGCTCTATGCGGTGTCTTTTTATATTTTATTTCTCTATATTTCTCAGCAGCTAGCTACGTGCGTGCGTGAAACCTTTAGGAGGGTGCAATAAATAAGTTTACAGTTTTATTTCCTTTATTTGTTATTGGTGTTATTATTCAAGGTATCTGTCGTCGTGGTCATCCAAATGCGCCTTTGTTTAATTTTTCTTGCCCTCTATTTTCTCACGTTATCAACGGCGAAGCTCAGGGAAACAAAGAAGTCGATCTAAATAACACCAGATAAAACCAGAGTCCTTTAATGCGTTTTTATTAAAGGGCTCTGATAATACGCAGACATTTCTACGGCTGAGAGCTTGAGACTTGAATGTTTTACACGTGGCTGCTGCATTCTAACAGGTCATTCCAAGAAGGAGCGGAAGCATCGGTGAATCCTCTTTTTATGGAAGTAGCTGCTTGTTCCCTGCCTGACTCCATTTAGCAGAGTTTCTGGATTCTTTGATGGAGTCAGTGCGCTCAAAACTCAGAAATTTAGTTAACATGGGACGACTTATTCTTCAAAGAAGTTGCCAGCACTCTTGAATATATACCATAGGGTTTTACGGGGGCATAGTAAATAGTGGATGAATAGTGAACGAGAGAGAGAGAGAGAGAGAGAGAGAGAGAGAGAGAGGAGTGAATAGATGCATATTGAAGGCATAGTCAGTGCGTGTAGTAGGTGTATGTGGCGTCTTCGTGTGGGAGTTTTATCAATGTACATAAAATATTTGTCCATCAACAACTGTAGTAGCATGCCAGGTGATCACAGTAGGGCGGAATACAAAAAAAAATTATATATATATATATATATATATATATATATATATATATATATAGAGAGAGAGAGAGAGAGAGAGAGAGAGAGAGAAATGAAACAAAATATGTGCAGAAGCTATCGACGATGATTGCCGAGAGCTTCTAGAAAGTCATTTCCATTATTTAAGGAACGACGCGCTTGGAGCCGTGCATTTGTTGAAGTGAAAATGATTAGTTAGCATTTGTTGTTTCATTGTGTAATTTCGTAGAGAACAGAGCTCAGCAACTGTTCAACCTCAGCGTTCAACCTCAGGTTGTTCAAGAACAACCTCAGCAACTAAACCTTCAGACGCCCCGAAGCTCTCGCGCGAGAGCACGTGCGTTTCAACGAGCTTGGTGGTCATTGATGAACACGTCCCGGAACTCGCTAAATTCCAGCCCCCACCAACCTTCGGTTACTGATCACCGCGATGAAGGCTGAAAGAGCCAAAGAAAGTTATTCGCTTTAAAAAAAGCGTGCGGATAGAGTTCGATGTGCGTTTAACAACGCTATGTGGTCTAAATTATTACGCATACCTCCACCAGGACGACTGGCTGGCTTGTGGCTTCAACCTTATTGACAAAAAGAACGGAATTCAGACGAGGTCATTGGCACGTGCCGACGTCGCCTTCTTCCGACTGTGAGGTGTGTTGGCACGGACGCGCTAAAGAACTCTCCCGTCGATACCGCGAATTTCACTACTCGGCGACGGAGTGACTTCGGTCGCACCCATCCCGCGAAATGTTTCCGTTAGCTCCGCCAAGTTGATCGCCCATCGCGGCATCGGCACGATCGTGGGCCGGACGACATCGAGGCACCCCACTCTGGGCGCCTTCAAGATAGCGATTTCCTGCTCGTCTTCTATAGTTTACCAGGTGGTGTGCCTTTCACTCATTTCAGCTGCGAACTAATTAAGCGATCCTAAATGACCAACGCTCTTAGTAAACTCATAACATGACACTTATTCTATTTTGATGTAAAACAACAACGTGCAAACTTTTCCCGCGTTTCGGGGTTGTTTCGATTGCAATGATTTGGTCGAGGATACTTTGACATCAGAGAAGCTACTTTGGCCGTCGCCGACGCGTATGGCAGTTTTCAACGAATGTGGCTCTGGGGAGCGAGCGACAGCAGCAATATTTTTCGCGCCGTCGCTGCATAGTAAACAGCCTTCTTTACAAGTAATGCGATATCGCGGGAGATGTAGCAACACAGACAGACAGACAGACAGACAGACAGACAGACAGACAGACAGACAGACAGACAGACAGACAGACAGACAGACAGACAGACAGACAGACAGACAGACAGACAGACAGACAGACAGACAGACAGACAGACAGACAGACAGACAGACAGACAGACAGACAGACAGACAGACAGACAGACAGACAGACAGACAGACAGACAGACAGACAGACAGACAGACAGACAGACAGACAGACAGACAGACAGACAGACAGACAGACAGACAGACAGACAGACAGACAGACAGACAGACAGACAGACAGACAGACAGACAGACAGACAGACAGACAGACAGACAGACAGACAGACAGACAGACAGACAGACAGACAGACAGACAGACAGACAGACAGACAGACAGACAGACAGACAGACAGACAGACAGACAGACAGACAGACAGACAGACAGACAGACAGACAGACAGACAGACAGACAGACAGACAGACAGACAGACAGACAGACAGACAGACAGACAGACAGACAGACAGACAGACAGACAGACAGACAGACAGACAGACAGACAGACAGACAGACAGACAGACAGACAGACAGACAGACAGACAGACAGACAGACAGACAGACAGACAGACAGACAGACAGACAGACAGACAGACAGACAGACAGACAGACAGACAGACAGACAGACAGACAGACAGACAGACAGACAGACAGACAGACAGACAGACAGACAGACAGACAGACAGACAGACAGACAGACAGACAGACAGACAGACAGACAGACAGACAGACAGACAGACAGACAGACAGACAGACAGACAGACAGACAGACAGACAGACAGACAGACAGACAGACAGACAGACAGACAGACAGACAGACAGACAGACAGACAGACAGACAGACAGACAGACAGACAGACAGACAGACAGACAGACAGACAGACAGACAGACAGACAGACGGACGGACGGACGGACGGACGGACGGACGGACGGACGGACGGACGGACGGACGGACGGACGGACGGACAGACAGACAGACAGACAGACAGACAGACAGACAGACAGACGGACGGACGGACGGACGGACGGACGGACGGACGGACGGACGGACGGACGGACGGACAGACAGACAGACAGACAGACAGACAGACAGACAGACAGACAGACAGACAGACAGACAGACGGACGGACGGACGGACGGACGGACGGACGGACGGACGGACGGACGGATGGATAGATAGATAGATAGATAGATAGATAGATAGATAGATAGATAGATAGATAGATAGATAGATAGATAGATAGATAGATAGATAGATAGATAGATAGATAGATAGATAGATAAACACTACTCCTATAGGTCACTATCAACAAGCAACGTATTTCGTAGCATATCTCGAGGGCTTATATCTCGGAAACTGCCCACTCTAAGGACAGTGACACGTCTGCACACCGCAAAGGTCGAGGACAGGAGAAAGGACACAACACAGACGCTCATGTGTCCTTTCTGTGACGTGTCTTTTCTTCGCTGTGTTGCGTCCTTTCTTCTGTCCTCGTCTTTTGCGCTGTGTAGACATGTCGATATTGAATCACCGACTCGAACAAGCTACCACTTTATCGCTCTAAGGGTGTCCTTTAAAGGGCCCCTCACCAGGTCTGGCCATTTTGAGCTGACAAGCGCCGTGCATACAATGCGCGCTAACGATCGTGTCTACTAAGTATTACAGCGCCGCGCGCCGCAGAAAGCTGAAATTTCAAACTATAGACGCCGTTTGCCTTGTTCCTCGCGGTCGCCGCGCTCCAAGACGGGGGAATGACCAAAGTGCGCCTACGTACATGCATATATATGCTGTGACGTCGCCCATAGTAACACGCGACGCTCCGAGAACTATTCCAGGCAGAATCTGTTATTTGTGTAATCTGTTGCTTCAATAGAGAAAGTAATGTTTACAGAAACTTCGCACCGCAGAAAGAGAGGTGTACTTACGTTTCGTATGCTTGTTCCCACGTCGCGCAATCGTGCGCATTGAGAGCGAAATTAGCGATGCCATTTTCTACCCCGTTCCAGCACGCAAACATGGTCTGTGATCCACTTGCGTCTGCCTCAGTGTTCGTTTAGCGCTGACTCGTGTCGCTAGTCAGGTGTTCTCGTGCACAGCGCGCAAGAACGTGCGCTGCGAGAAACACGCGCGCGCGACAGCCAGCGGAGCGCCCCGCGCAGAAAAAAAGCGAGAGAGAAAAAAGAAAGATCATCTCCCAAATACACCGTACAGATGGTTACCCATCGAAGCTGAAACGTGCAGCCCCAATGTTTATCACTGGGTTCATAGCGACGGTTCATTAAACGATGGCTCGGTAGGCTGCAGGATCCTCGATACGCAGTTGCTTCTGGCGCTCGGCTGCACGAGCCTGTTTTCGCGTGTCCTGGCTGCAGCATCGGCACGGAGTAGACGAGCTCGCTCCCGGTTTTGCTCACGGCGTTGCTGATTGAAAGCTGCCTGCTTCTCAGGAGTACGCATGACGCGTGCCCTGCCATTTCGGAGCCGGAGAGAAACTACTGCTCCAACGCTCTCAGTTGCGGCGGAGAACGATAGCGATAGCGCACCTCTCTTTCCTTTCTTTCTTTGCGCATGCGCATGGGGTTGCGCAGGAGGATTTTTCGGCGTACAGGCGACAGATGGATGGGCAGATGGAAGAATCGGCTAGCCAGCATGGCTATAAGAAACAAAAAAGAAGGAGGGGCCCATGACGCTTCCGTCACGCAATCTTCCAGCTCCGGTATGGGAGAACGCGAGGAAGGAATTTCGTTTGCGGAGGCTAGACGGCGCAAGTGGAGAGAGTGCCCTTGTTGGAAGTGACGCTAGCCTCCTGAAATCATGGGTTCGCGGTACTGAAGTATTTCTTTCTTGTCTGTTAACGAACCAATTAAAAAATTCTTGCGGTAGAGCTCTCCAAACCTATGGTGTTGGGCTGCTGAGCACGAGGTCACGGAATCGAATCCCGACGACGGCGGCCGCATTTCGATGGAGGCGAAATGCGAAAACACCCGTGTACTTAGATTTAGGTGCACCTTAAGGAACCCCAGGTGGTCGAAATTTCCGGAGTGCTCCACTACGGCGTGCCTCATAATCAGAAGGTGGTTTTGGCCCGTAAAACCCCATAATTTAATTTTTTTTAGCTCTCCAAAGAGGGCGCGTAACAACTTCCAGCGTATAACCAAGATTTGTTATGTGGCCTGGTGAGGGGCCCTTTAAATCTACCCAGTTTGCGTGGCTTCTAGGTGATTTCCTTTGATTAGCCTTGCATTCAGTTAGCAGCGCAATTTCTTCTTTGCACACGAAACCGACTACGAGGAGTGGTCGCAGTATCCCTTCCCCTGGCACGCAAACAACAACCCCGAGTTGGTTCAGTAACACTGGCGCCCCCTTAGCTAGACAGATAATTTAGCCCCTAAGCACGCACGCAACTTCTACAAGGTCACGTCGGCGTCTTGTATGCAATGTGGCACAATAAATTACCGCTGCTTCGCCACTTCACGGCAAGACCGTCTTTCTAAGTGTCTGTCAGCTTCTTCCGGTGATCAATCCTTCCAGCTCGCAAATAAGGCGCTATCGCAAGAGAGTAACGTTCGGCTAACTTCGTAAAAAACAAGCGCGTCGTACAAACAGCAGCCTGCGACGTCGACTTGGAGCCACACCGCTCTATTTTCATTCGAGTGTAACGGGATCGCCTAGCTTGCACGCGATAGCGTATCGCTAGAAAGCACACGTGTTACGAACTCGAGCTGTGTGCGACTGAAGGCTTCTTAGGCTCAGGTTTCGCAAGTGAGGTGGCAGGTTTTCGCGGGCGCCGCTTGATGACTCCTTGGATGCTTGAGAAATCTTTTCGACTGGCGTGAATTAAAACAAGCCAGAATTAGGTTATCAGTTAGCGCTGCGCGAGTACAGGCGCGCCCGGACGAATCAAACTGTGAGCGGTCAAGGACGGAGTCAGCACTCCGCTTGCATGCGGCACGCCCATAGCAGCCAACGGGCCGCTTTCGTTTCGTCAAGTGGGGCTGCGACAACGAACAGTGCGAAAAAACAAAAGCGCGTATCAGCTAAATACGAAACCTCGGGCGAAGGCCGTACGGCGCGCCGAGAGTCGCGAAGATGTCAAGTGGCTGAATTAAGCGCGCTCACAGTAAACCGAAGATAGCGCGCAGCCTCCCTTAGCCAAAACAAAATTTCTCTCTCTCTCTCTCTCTCTCTCTCTGCGTCTCTCCCTTTACTCTGTCTTCCAAAATAAAGCCACAGTATGCTCCATCTCGCAAGTCTTGTCGGTCAGTGTGCCCCTGTCGCTAACGCCGGCCAGCGCTCCTCCGTCAAAGCGTACACGCTTGACAGACAATTAGTCAAAACTATCTGAGCCTTCGGCGCAGCGGAACAAACGGAAAGATAAGAATAAAACAAATATTTTAGGGGAGGGGAGAAAGAAACAAGGCGGTCTCGGTCTGTGTGTGTGTGTTGGGGGGAGTGCTTTGAGTCGGCCACGTGCGCTTCAAAGCGTAGAGCGCGGGGGAAGTGCGAGACAGCGGGGGGTTATTTTAATCACCCCGCGTTGCCCGGAGGAGCGGCATTGTTGGAAGTGAAGCGGCTGGCTGCGGAACAGGCGCTCGGCATCGTCAACAGTTCTTGCCGACGGCGTTGTTGTTGTGCCCGAGAGCACTACCTCGCGTTTAACGCGTGTGGCGAAGCACTGTTTTCAGTGAAAAGCAGGAGCGATGGCGGAAAAGACCAAGGAAAAAATCTACAAGGTGAGATAACTGAAAGCATGTCCGTCTTGAGCTCCTCTCGCCTTGTTTCTCTTTTGTTTTTTTTATTTGTTTTTTTCGCGGTCGTGAATTAGCCGAAACTGAAGGCTATCTGTCCACGCGCGTGAACGCCTGTTGGTGGCCGGTAAGCTCAGTCTCTTCTTAATGTAAATGGCAGCCACGATAAGCGTTTCAAACTTAGTTATCGTAGCCTATGCGTTAGCCCATGCAGCAGTTAGAGCCGAGGCCCTCTGTCCTAAATCTTTACTTGTGTACCTTCCATATGGGCAAATAAAGCATCTATTCCAGGCTAGTTTAAATTATCGTTTTTATTGCTAAGTATTGACTGAAACGTACAAGATTTGGGCACGAAGCGTCCTACTTCGTGCAGGGAATGTTAAGCAGATGACTTTTAAAGGGGCGTAACAGCGGCAATAGGGGCGAATGGCTTGCCATGGCTGTTGTAGTGCCTTCCCTATAATGATCGTCAAGATGAAAGGCATGTCAGAGATAAAATAAAGAATTGAAGGAAGAATGACACCTCAGCCTGTTTCAAACAAATTGGTCTCATTTCGTGTAAGGTCACACTTCTGGCTTCTTCTGTCAATATAGAAGCCACTAGCTCGAGGTGCGTTCAGGCTCCAGGGGTAGCCTTTGTCAATGTTGGCTTGGGTGTTCCAGAACGGCGTGATTAATACAGAATGTAGGAGTATGTGGTACCTAATTTCTTTCAAATTCTGTCTTTGACCCGCCGTTGCTGCTTAGTGGCTTATGGTGTTGGGCTGCTAAGCACGAGGTCGCGGGATCGAATCCCGGCCACGCGACCGCGTTTCGATGGGGACGAAATGCGAAAACACCCGTGTACTTAGATTTTGGTGCACGTTAAAGAGCACCAGGTGGTCCTAAATACCGGACTCCCCTTCTACGGCGAGCCTCATAATCAGATCGGTGTTTTGGCGCGTAAAACCTCGTAATTTCAATTTTTTTCAAATTCTGTCTTTTCCTTTCTTTCGTGTCTCTCAAATAAAAAAAAACGAGGTAAATGTAGCCTAATGCGTGGTGTCTGAAAGGCAAGCAATTCCACACAAGTTAAACCAATCAAGAAATAAAACGCAGGTAAAGCTGCAATAAACAAGTTGAGAAGGACGTGCGACTATGCGTCAGCAATTTACGCTAGAAGGCAGTCCTTGAGAACATAAATTCCCACGATATCACGTACTAGGCTGCAAACCCTGTGACTTGAAGCACAAGATTTCTAGAAATTTTAGCGAGTAGAGGTGTACGTACCTGGGCACTTCGCTTTTCATAGATTGAGCTTCTGGTTTTTCAATTGACAGCTATTAGATATTATCCGCTATCCTTCTTTCTTTTATACTGAAATATACATAGTGAAACACATTTGACCCAACAATGAGCAATGAAGTCGCACTGGCGGACATTCAAGAGCCGCAGCTGTGAGTTCGCAATTAATCAAGGTGCTTATCAAGGGAGCCTGCAACCTATCGGTATTCGTCCGATAAAGCCGACTCATTGTCCACCTCCCACACTTCAGTCAAGTATCTCTAGATCTCTTAACAATGCGTTATCCAGCATTGTCTTCTACCGTTTGTGCCTCTCCAGGAATACCATCAGGAGAGAGAAAAAAAAGATGGCCGAAACACCCCGACACGAATTATCGTAAATGCGCGAAGCTCGTGCTCGTCGGCAAGACCTACTGCCGTTTCTTGCGCGTCGCTTCACCGAGAGACTTGGGCGCAATGCTCACCCCCTTCTGCTGCGCCACTTTTCTCTCTGCGCAAACTACCTCTACACACCGCACGGAGCCGCGCTTATCACGTGACACCCGTTGCACGTACGCGGCGGCGCCCAGGCCCTCCTCGGGAATCCTGCGACGACGAATTGCATCTAAATGCGCTTCTGCGAACAAAGAACACTTCTAAAGCATGCGTTTGCACCTTTATCTGGCTCCTAGGCCGCACACTCCTCACCTAAGTCCGTTTTCTGCTGTAATGAGAGTTTTAGTTCGTTCTAGAAAATTAACGAGAACAGTCTGGAACATGGACCTTGCCTACGGCATTCCTCATCACGTACATTCGATATATTAGGCACTTTTTAGAGACTCTGGGCACGCTAAAGTGATCCTTTTGATGCTCACCGAAAAACACCACTTCTTGACTCTGCTGAATGTAGCCGTACAATGCTCCTCATTAAAATAAAGACGACGTACAGCCGCGTACAATATGAGCTGAAACATGGTGCCCGTGGTCTAGGAGGCTTCGAGGCTACAGAGAGGCGCCGACATACGAAAATCCGGTTTACTAAGTACCAGTTTATGGAACGGTGTTTAAATCTTCCTATTCTTTTTTTTTTGTATATTGGCGATGCCATGCAAACTCGAAGCCCCTTCGACCACGGGCGCCATGTTACAGCTCATATTAAACGCGACTTACATACACCCATGCTTTACTCGTTTCCTTACTATCTATTTTTTTTTTTCCTAAATGGTGCCTATCTTAACGGGACAATTGACGTCGGCGCAGCGCACGCTGGAGCTCTATAAGAGAAGCAGGGAATACACCTGTTGAATGTACCTTGCATGCCTTGACTGCTGCATCCAATGTGAAGATTGATGAAGAACTGCCCTGTCCTGCTCATATCCTTCTATGTCATGAGTCCATCCGGCATGCCATACTGAATGCGCTGAACCTCGTAAGATGACGAAGCATGTGGCTCGGTCAGTCCTTCGGAAAGAGATCGCCTGAGAACGGCTAAACTAAGAGATATTCAATTTTTACGACCTTTGAGGCCTAGAAAGAATAACTGCTGGGCTAGTTGGTCTTGCATTGCTGATGAGTGGAATTAACGCAACGAACGACAACACACAATGGAAGGTACGACAAAGAGAAGCGCTATGCTTACAGCTGCTCAACAGCGGGAAGGGTTATACATATACGTCATCATGGTAATCACGCGCACGATAAGTATACACTATCGCAGGAACAACGAGCGTATACCAAAGACGGTTGCACAAGAAGTCACATTCTGACGTAACAAGCGCGAGTGACGGCTCACTTATACAAGTATCCCTGTGCTTTTGATGAAATCGGCTTCCAGAACAAGACCCGAAGGCGCGTTACAGACCCTGTCTGCAATGTTTGTCCCCGAAAAAACGATCCTCCCAACCACACGCTTAACTTGGGCTACCGTGTGTGCGCCCTTGTTCTCTTTCTTGTTTACGTTTTGTGCATGTTCCCGTAATTGAGCGTCCACGCAAATTTAGATTTGACCGGTATGTGTACATTCTACCGCAAGACATTGGGAGGGCATAAACCTCTGAAGCACTTCACGAAGGACTTCTCATGGCATGTGCACAAGGCGTCACGTAGCCTTCAAATGATTGCTGAGCGTCATGATGTACCTCTAGAATTTTTCTGCTCCCAAATAAGCATTCTAAGGTGTGCCCTCGAATTTGCTGTTAAAGAGGACAAGGTTGCCGCACAAGGAACGAGAGGCCCTTTGAAACGTATGTTGCAGTCCAAGGACAGGCATCATCAGTTTTGCGTACCTTTCCTTTGTTTAGCACTTTGCGATCGCCACTTTCCTGTCAAGAGCTCTGTGTCACACTGATACGTGCATGCCGTTCGATCATGATCCGAAAGTAGCTGGCGCTCTTTGTTAAAAGAAAGAAAGAAAGAAAGAAAGAAAGAAAGAAAGAAAGAAAGAAAGAGAGAAAGAAAGAAAAGCGAACTGCAAGCAAGACAGAATGCGCTTATGCGGGGCGAGGGGGGAGGGAGGGGTCGCTGCCCTGATAACGAACTGCTTCATACTGAACGTATTCACTTCACCTCACGTTATCACAGTGTTAATGAAAAAGATATATACGTTGCGAAGTAGAGACATACTTGTTGCCAACATTGCCAACACAATCAATCAATCAATCAATCAATCAATCAATCAATCAATCAATCAATCAATCAATCAATCAATCAATCAATCAATCGTCAACCTGCTCAGGAGCCAAATTCACAATATTCTGTGTACGTAAGTGCTGTTTGCCATTGCCTGGTTTCCTTCGGTAGTGTGGCCAGGCCAACATCACGATTGCCTCGTTGAAGAGGACTCATAGCCTAAGATCTGCTCTTACGATCAGCTCCAGCGTAACAACTTTTTTTTTATGAATACAGGGCCGAGCGAGCTCTTTGAGAGAGACGGTGGCGGCCCTCGATATACGCCACACTCCACAACATCTTATAAAAAGCGTTTCTTCCGTACCTCTATCCAGCGTCAGATCTAATGACGAAGGCGAGAATCCACGCGTGTTTAATTTCTACTCCGCAACTCGTTCCTATTTATTGCGTCGTATAGCGCGGAAACAGGACAGTCCTTGTCTTTCGCGAACCCTTGGCGAGCATTCATCCTTGCCTTCCGGGTTGCTTACCTTCAATAGGTGCTGCAGTGGAACCATTCCTTGGACTAGCGCCAATTTGCATTCTGTTTGTTGTCCCGGCAGCTTCTTTTGGATGACTACCAGAGCACGAGCGAATGCACGGGCATTACCCCGTAGTCTTTCCGACGCCTTCAACTCGTGCTCGGCATGCGGGGAAGAGCAGACCCGGTGTCGAGTTTCGATTTTGTCCCCGTGCCAGCTTCGCAGGACTCGTACGACCGTGCTGAAAAACATTCGCGAGTTTCAACTGTATCGTGTTTTCTGAAGTCGAAAAGAACATCCGGGCATTGTTTCGTGCAAGAACGAGAGGCCAGGAAATATTCATACCCTTATTTGTCTGTTCGATGTACTTAGCTTACATACAAAAAGACGTAGTTACGTAATTAGCCCCACGCACGTCCCAGCTGCCGCGTCATAACGTCGTCTCACGTGCCCTCTAAAACTACTTATGTAGAAGGTTTTAATGATACTGCGAATGTATAAAAGCATCGCGAATCTATAAAGCCAACCTTGCGGGATTCTGCAGAACCTATTTGTCATATTCAGGGTTCCTGTGTTCCGGATTTTCGATTAATTCGCCCTGGCGCTACGACCTGCTGGCCTTCTGGTTAGCTCAGATGGTAGAGCGACCATCCCGGAAAGGCGTTAGTCCTGGGTTGGAATGCTGGACCAGGCCAAATTTTTCTTCAGTGGCGAGGCTTCCTTTCTGAAAAAACCGTATGAGTTTCCGTGGGTTTCCTTTGTAGCTTCGTGATAGATTCGGGTGGATGACAATTTTACCTTTCATGAACCTTCCTCCACCTCGCGGGATTTCACAGAACTGGTTTGCCGGAAATAAACAGATTATTCTGGCGCCAACGTGAATTGTGGTACATCAATCGAGGGAGTCGGGTGACGTCACGTGTGTCTTCCTGAGTGAGTTTTACAAGCACAGCATTCACATTCGCTATACGTCTTACTTATTAAATGTTACTTCGTGCATCGTCGTCTACGTTTCTCTGCTTTGAGTGTCTTTCCACCTGTTAAATATATTCACCTTAAAATACATTGCCAGTCCCGTTCGCGAGGCCAGTGTTAAAAGCTTTTCGCTTACCTGTAGTATCTGGGTCCCTACGTACACACAGACACACATAGAGAAAGTCTTATTAAGCTAGAACACGTCTGTAAGAGGAGGCCCCAGCCACTCCTAACGTTGGACATATTAGCGAAGGCGATCAGCCAACGCAGAACAGCTCTTACGAACGAAAGGATATGGCAGAGCGGCCCCTAATGAATTCATGGCTGCATTCGCGAAGCTCATCGTTCACAGGAACCATTTGCCGGTTGCCGGTGCCGCACCCTTGATTCTTGTCAACTTACGGGTCTCTCGAATTAACAACTTCTGCGTATGTACATGCCTGGCGCGCTGAGTACGAACTTATCAGTTCGAACGCAACCTCGTGCGCCTGCGCAGTTCGGCGAACGTTTCTCCGGCACCAAGACGAAGACCGGCGAACCTCAGGACTACGAGGTCCTGCTGAAGCGATGCCTGAAACGCCAGGAGCTCTTCGAAGACCACGAGTTTCCCTGCGTGAAGGAGACCGCCTGGGGCACCAAGGAACCCGAGTTCGAAGTCGTCTGGAAAAGGCCTTGGGTAAATACTTTGCAGTCATTCTTGTATCGGTTTTTAGTGTGAAAGCATTATACGTCCCATGAGGAAGAAAAGCCGGCGTCGTCCGCAACGAGTGGTGCCAAGAATCAGTGTGACGTCGTCAGCGAATTGGGTGACGTCAGTAGCAATACGAAAGATAGTAAATGGTATAGCAACGTTAATTAGCAGTAATTATGGGTAATTATAATGAATTAACTTGAATTAAGGTGAATAGAGTGAAGTAAATTGAATTAAAGTTATAACAAGTTAGGCTAAGGGGACTTAAGGTGGCGTAACGTGAATTAAGGTCAATTGAAATGAGTCAAGGTGAATTAAAACGGTGGATTAAGGCTGGTACAAATCAGAGCAATTTAGATTAAAGTGGGTTAAGGTACAGTTGTGAAGGACACGCGACAATGCATGGAGTCAGTATCATGGGCGTAACCAATTATTGGAGAAGTAATTATGCTTTTGCATTCTTATCGAGTAAGGATACTTAAGTGACTATCAATTTTTTTTTGTCTGCAGTTAAGGGATTTATTTATTGACTTATTCGTCAGATATAAAGTGTCGAAGCAACAGAGAAAAGCAGTGGCAATTGAGGAGTATCGGTTCGAAGCCCACCAGTGACATCTCAGTAAACCCTATACACACCTACGCAACGTAGTAAAGGACCCCGGATTAACGGATTAAATCCGTACCACCAGGACACAGCCCATCATTTCTGCTTCGCTTAGTTTGATACCTCGAAATTCGTATTAGGCCACGGGAAAACTTGACGCACAGCCAGGATTACTAGATTGTGCTAAAAATAGCCAAATTGGGCTACTACCAGTCTGAGTTGGCGTCAGAAATTCGCTTTCAGCCATGTGACTATTTTTGGGCTATATTTAGTTGTTTATGAAAACTAATCTCCCCCCGCATTTTATACTCGTCTCCCCGAAAGCCACTAAATAAGCTACGCGGAGGAGGGGGCGAGCGCCAGATCATAATTCTACCGAATGATCAATTTAGGTTGTCCCTTGCACGCATGCCAAATTCGGTGGCAGCTAGAATGTAGTAAATCGTAATCTGGGCTGCCAGTCACCATGTAGCCTGCTTTTTGGAAGAACTAAGCAGAACGCCTGTAGGTTCACAACAGGATTGGAAGGTTTAATTTGACTTTCTTTTACTATATATGCCTTGTGGCAAGTGCTCCCGAATAAATATTGATCAGCTTTGCGGTTCAATCTGTGAAAGCATTGTAGTTGCCAGTTTGGTGACATTCCAGTTTCTGAAGTGCAGCCACCATCTACTGCAATGCGTTTTGTCTCGTAATCTATCTTATTGTTTTATGCATTGTGTTGTGTTTTGTCAAACTGTCGTCAGCTATAACTATGCGGAATGGATGTTTGTGTGTTCTTGTGAAACGACTTTTCTTCTGGCGCTCTAGATTTTTTTTTTTTTGCTTTGAGCAAAATAAAAGACTGCATTGTCACAAAGTCCGCATTCGCCTTATCATAAATTTGCCTGCGGGCCTGTATTGCCGCCCTCCTGGAGCTGATGCAGCAAGTACGAGTGCAAGGAAACAGTGAAACACGGCATCATGTGACCACATATCTGTGCGTGTATTTAAAATGTTTCTTCCTAGGTTCCCGGACAAAGCCACAGTAAAAATTCGTGGCGAGTAATGCTTACTTAACAGACGTTCCTCCGTATGAACGGGAAATTTTATTTACCACCTTTTTTGGCGGCTTATATTTAGTGGCTCTGTAGCGCAAGCCTCCTGTGAAATATCGGCTTTCTGCTTTCCGCGAAGAAAACTAACACGTGGATTTTCTTGCGGAAAATGAACTTAATGTATGGCTGGAATAACGTCACAAAAACACTAATTTTTTGCCTACCACTGGGCTATATAGTTTTCGCGTTTGGCTATTGTTGGGCTAACACGGAGGCCAATTTGGCGATATGTAGTTCGAGTGATCCGGTAGCCCTGCGCACAGCCTGTAGTCGCGATTTTGATACGCCGGATCAAATCTTTACAGCTGTGAGCATTCCAGCAAATCTATTACTCAATAATTAATTAATTACTACTATATTTACGTTTTTATTCAAATAACATTTTTTGTGATTTTTTATTCGTGCAAACGTACTCTTCGGGACCGGAAATAAAGTTAAACGAGTTGTATTTTTTTTAAATGTGGAACTGTATTTGATCATCACGAGGTTAACGGGAGTACCTTACCCTAACTGCACATACATTTTGGAATTCCGTGCACACCGGATTCTAATTCCGCAGCCGGAAATCGAATCTGTGACCCCGTACTCAGCAGCTGAACGTCATGGCCACTGTGCCAGCTCGGCGGGTGGCAGTTAAGAGAGGCTACCAAAGCACTCTTGAAGGGGCACCTAAGAGAAATTTTAAGCTGTATTGCTAAATTACACCACTGAAATATAAAAAGCGTTTGTTGTACCACGAGCGAAGCCTCGGTAATTCAGAAAAAAAAAAACAAGAATAACGCGGAAGGACTTGCTTGAAGTTGACACGTTAGGTCCTCGTGACGTCATGAGATATTTAACTTTGCACAACGGTGAGACACTAAAGTAAATTAACACTTTTTCAACTGGCAATATGACGGGGAGGAGGGGGGGGGGCGGGGGTGAGCGGCGACGTGTCAGCTTAAATTTTAATATTTTAGATTTCCTGTCTCTTCAACCGCGGGTTCTTTGGCCCATGTCACTAATGTTTGGTCCGTCTCTCGTTTTCTCAGGAAATATGCGAAAACCCGGACTTCCTGAATGAAACTTTCAGTCGCTTCGATGTCGAGCAAGGTGGACTCGGTGAGTAAGGAAGGTTGCTGATAACCGGGAGCGTGAACTCCGGGTAAAAAGTTATCCGCAGTCGCACATGGTAGAATGCTAAAGTAGCGTATGCTGTACATCGGTGAATAAGTTTAATGACATGAGTCCCGAATATAGTATGACCATGATGCGCTAAAAAAACACGATACGCTGCATTCGCATTGATATAAGCGCGGCTATAGACCACGCTGTGGAGCTCAGGCAGCATGCCATCTGTGCGACGCAAGCTTTTTGATGGGGGGAAAATACAACAATGCCCAGGTTCCGTGCGTTGAGTGCAGGCTAAAGAACCCCACGTGGTATAAATTATTGCAGATTTCCCCACCATGGCGTGCCTCATAATCGTATCGCAGTTTTGGCATGTGAAAGCCCAGAATGTAATTTAATTTTTCAACTCTTTCCTCCCCATAGGAAAATTGGCTACTTCTTGAAGGTTTTAGTAATGATTTTTTGTTATTATTATCGCGGTCAAAATGTCATACTATTTATATATTTAAAGCTCTATAATTGTACTTTTTAAAGAAAACTTTAATTTGAAACACCAAGGTTATGGTGTAATATGTAATATTATTTGTGAAAAATTTAATTTATTTAAAAATGAATAGCACATTTCTGTTTTTGCTGTGATAACGCAGAAAGATAAAAAAAAAGCAGAGGAAAAATTTGAAGTGCACAATATACTTTCCCGTTAATTGTCTATGACACGTGCAAATGTCAACGTTAGAAGTCATTAGGAACATGAATTACAAGAAAGCGTTTTCTGCCTAGTGGAAACTGCCTTGTGGTACTTAGGGTCTTCTCCGTCGTCCGAACTATAAGCTTATGAACCCCATCCATCCTCAAAGCTACGCTTTTTAATTATGTTTCATTGAGTGTTGTTGCTCCACCACATTTTTATTTTTGTTACCTATTCATTTTCTCTAGTCTGTCATGTAATTTTTGCCACCCCCTATGTAATGCCCTCGTGGTGAGGGCCTTTAGAGGTTTATTGAAATAAAATAAATAAATAAATAAATAAATAAATAAATTCCACACTTGATTAATGAAAAATTCGTTTGAGTGCCGTAATTGTAGTTCCAACATTTGACAGAAGTAGGCTGTTTTGTCTTACATTGTTGTTAATAATCTCATACCTACGAATGAACTGAAGACAGTTCTGGTCATTAATGATGCCATAGGCAAATATTTCAAGATGTTATTTACCCAAGCCATCAATCCGAAGTATATTGAGATAACGAAAGAGCGGTGCTATGGGAATCGCGCTAAATCTACGTAATCGCTCGGATAGCTTAATTTTGAATTAGCTGAACGGAAGCAGATGAGTTTTGTAAGTTAACCCCCCAAAATCAATGCAATGGTCTAAATGAGTGCGTATGAAGGCTCATGCGAACAAAACGCTTTTTAAGGCCGTAAATAGTGCCCAACAATGCCGCTGTCCTCACGGAATTTTTTTTCTATGATTTCAAAGCACACTTTTGCTCGGCTCTCGTTGGTCATGAGATCAACAGTTTATTCTTCAGCTTAATGATCTGTAATCTAAGATGTCATTAGTGACGATTGTAGTCATCGCCTCGGCGTGTAATGTCACTCTCTTTATGTGCCAGGTGACTGCTGGCTGCTAGCATCCATAGCCACTCTGACTCTGCACCAAGATCTGTTCAAGAACGTGGTGCCCGAGGGGCAGAGCTTCGAGAAGGACAAGTACGCCGGCATCTTCCACTTCCGCCTGTGGAAGGCCAACCGCTGGATCGACATTGTGGTCGACGACAGGCTTCCCTACAGGGAGGACGAAGAGACGCTGGCCTTCGTAACTTCCTGAGCTAAGAACGAGTTCTGGAGCGCCCTCCTGGAGAAGGCCTACGCCAAGTGAGCCTGCTTCGGCAAACTACGCCACTTCTGCTTGCTGCCTCCATGTGGAAAGACTAGACGGTCGTAAATTTCCAAGCTTAAGTCGCACAAAAAAGTCGACTTCAAGAGAAGCCTCCTTCAGACTATTTTTATTGAAAGGCGATTGAAGGAGGTGGAAGGAACTCTATGTTAACCTGGAATTGTAACTTGTAAGATTGTACTTGTCGAACCCCCAACCTATTAATTACAGCGAATCGATATTATAGCGGACCGAGAACTAAGAAGCAGTGGGCGACAAACTTTTACTACTATAAGGAAGGCAGATGGCGACGCCGTGCTGAAATTTTTTGTATTAACTCACCGTGGCTTCTAAGATAGCGGAAACGACTGACCAAGAAGCTTGTTGATGGTCCACTAAAAAAAAAGTAAATGCGCTTTCATCAGCTTCAACTGACCTGATGAAAAACGATATCTTTGAGAACCACTGAAGCCCAGTGTTCATATGAATTTAGACCGCGCTATGACTTGGTTCCGTTGAGTGTTTGGGTCATTTTTACTGTGAGGAGTGCAACTTCCTATTAAAAGCACTTCCCACTTAATTTATCCTCAGTGCATAGTCCACCCAGCATCCTCCAAGGTTCTATTTTATAGCGAAGCTTCACACGAGGGTTGCACAACAGTTGCCGTGCGGAGGCGGCGTGATCGTTATCGAGGAGGTAAAGTCACACAGAACAAAGCAGTGCCAGCGCAGCATACAGGAACATATGTCGGATATAGTAGGCAGTATAGATGCACTGAGCTCGGATATAGTGAATATAAACATTAAAGGCGAAGGCAAATCGCACCACAATGAGTTTGTAAACAAAGTTACAAACAGTCACACAAGGGCCGCGCTGTAGACAGCGATGAGAATGTAAACAGATGAGGAATTACACAGCTCAGCTAGAAGGAAGGAATTGCACTGGATATAGTGAGTCATTTGCAAAGCATTGGCTGGGCTTCGGGAAGGGGCGCACCACGACCCCCAAGATATCGTAGGAGCGTGTCAATCCGCTTTGGACGGTTTCGCTGTCCTTGGTGTATGAGTTTGCACGCCTGCATGCATCTTTGCAGCGAAGCAGTTAAGGAGGTTATTACAACCATTTCTCGTATGGCGACAGCAAGCGGCGGCGTGATTGGTATCAAATGTCAACGAATGCATAGCCGGTAACGCAACCTGCGTCGGAGTCTCAAACTTTTTCGTTGAAACGAAATTATCGCTGGTTATAAAAGAAAAGTTGCCTTGCGTATACCTCACTTGAACAGACAAAAACTTCAGTGCGAAATATTTTTTCATTGAAATGAAAAAAAAACGAAAGGCATGTAGTCACCCTATAAATGGTGATGGCTGCTCTTTTTCTCATAGCAGAAATAACAATATATATGAAAAAATATTTAGTAGGAAAATGAAAAGAAACGACGTCACAGGGCCGGAAATATACAGCATGCAGTCCTATACATCTACGAACATATAAATATTAAAGGCAAAGGCAAATCGCACCACAATGAGTTTGTAAACAAAGTCACACAAGATGCCGCGCTGTAGAAAGCGATGAGCATGTAAACCGATGAGGAATTACACAGAGTTAAAATAAACACGCGCAAAAGATGACAGTCAAGGCTACAGCCTTGACTGTCATATTCTGTGCTGAAGCTCATGAGCTTCAGCCCAGAACGCAAAATAATGTAAAACGTAATATACGAGCGCTAATAATTACAAATAATGAAAGCAAGTCGTAGTTACATTGTGTGTCTATTAAGTGCGTTGTCTAGCACATGTTAAGGATGCCTGTACTTTCGTAAAGATGTTCGAGTGCGTTCAATGCTTTTCGCTCTGTTATTTTCGATGGGCATGGGCCCAGTAATTTTACGGGTGAGAAATGCCGGTGAGGATCAGTGGAGTGAAGCTCTTGCTCTAGCTCCTGTATTTGCGTCGCGTGTCTGGGGCATTCGAGGAGGAGACGGCCAACTTTTCATAGTCGTTGCCACAAGAGCGAGAAAGGGCAGCGCCCGTTTTATTCGATATAGAAAATGTTTGGTGCATACTGTCCCGAGGCGTGGTCGATGAATTCGTGTCTCGGTACGTTTCAAAAGTTCTACATCCAGCCGGTATTTGAGTTGAGGGTCCACTTCGTAAACAATTGATTCCTTAGTATATTCATTGGCTAGTTATAAGTAACTTTTTTTTTTCTTCACTACCGCGTTTCATCGGCCCAGACGTTGGAGGTCAGCTAGATTATTTGTATGGTTGCGGCAATAAAAGCTGACGGCGTGGTACAGGAACGCAACTTGCGCGGAAGCCCCGAAGCGTCAGTACACGACCACGGCGTCGATGATGAATCGCCACTGATAACAGCTATAGCGAACAGACCCCTAGGACTTCCAGTGAAGTCTGCAAAGTCTAGCTTATACGTATAGCTTCACTGTCTTTGATGCATCATTTGCTCAGATTGACATAGATCTGGTAAGGTGTTTTCATTTCAGTAGTAGGATTGCTTAATAAGCGATATATGCTAACACCGCTTTTTCACACACGCACACGGCAGGCTGCACGGTGGCTACGCTGCCCTCGTCGGAGGCAGCGGCAACGAAGCCCTGGGCACTTTCACGGGAGGCCTCACGGAGCAGCTGATCCTGGAGCGTCCGCCCAAGAACTTGTTTCAGATCATTCAGAAGGCCCTGGAGAGGAAATCTCTCATCACGTGTTCCATCATCGTAAGCCACTTTACCTGCATTTGAAACCTGGGAAAGTTTCAGGTCGACCTCTCTGTATTTGCTATCAATAAATTATATTCTATTTTCTATATTGATATCAGGTGAAGCGCATGCAAGGACGATCTCTCGAGCGCGCATCGCTGTTCGTCGGTAACTGTTACAGTTCGAGAATGGAATGGCGAACAGTCTTACCCCCTAACAGAAATTTTGAGATTAATATCGAGAAATTTAAGTTCCATGTAGTTGTGCTTAGCATTATACGCACAAAGCACTGGCTAATACCCTCACCCTTAAAAGGGCAATGAAGAGAAAGAGAAAATATTTTAGCTATATTAGTAAATTAAATCAATAATATTTCTGTTGGGGCTACTTGGTACATGGTATATTTAAGGTGAAAAATTGAGCACAACACCCACAAGAAGAATAAATCGGCTGTTAGTCAGCGCCAGTGCTTGCCTTGTCTTTTCTTTGTGGGTTTCCTGGGTATCGCGCTGAATATTTCACCTTCAAAATTAGTAAATTACCCTTCTACAATACCAAATGAGCCGCTTTTACCTCAAAAAGAGGCTTCGTAAGCCAGTGAAGACGCAAAAATGAAAGGACACTAAAGGCAAAATTGTCATCCACCCAAATGCAGCACGAGGCCACATTTTTCGTCAACTGCGAAGCTTTCTTTCTGAAAGAAAACCGTATGTTTCCCCTGGGGCTGCCTGTTAGATCGGGTGGATGACAATGATTCCTTTCATGACGTTTCTTCCACCTTGCGGCATTCCGCAGAACTGATTTGCCAAAAAACGAAAGAACGGTGGTGACATTCCCTTGAAGTTACTGCACTAGTTTACCGTGACGTCATGAATTTTGACGGCGGAGGTGGGGAGGGAGGGGGGGATTGGTGGAAAGGCTACCGTGTCGATGTGTGTAGCGTTTTAAGGAATACTCCGCAGTCTGTGTGTTGTGCTGGCGTGCCCCTGGTGAGGTTACCAGTCGGATAGAGTAGAACCCTGCCGTGGTACGTAGTGTATGATAGGCCGGGCAGTTTACTTTTTAGGCGTATTTGAGTTGCAAAATTGCAGACCATTTAGTATCGCTTTGTGCAGTTTTCATAATAGGCTGCGTCATGAACTTTTGAAATATATTTTTATCACATCACGCGGGAAAGAGATCCCACATTGTTTTCTTTTTCCTTTCTTGTATCGGACTAGTTAAGAAACACTGCATTTCCTTTGCAGGAATCAGAGAAGGGCCAGAAAGGACTACATGCTTTTCATGAGTACAGCGTCACTGGTGCCACACAGGTAAGAAGAAACATTCGCAGTTTCGCCCGAAAGGCGAAGCACCGATTGCGATAGCAAATTAGTAGATAGTTGTATGAAGTAAGAATAGTAGCTTTGTCGGCCATATAAACATGTAAACATTCGCTTGCTAACTAAATTAACAATGATAGAATATGTAAGCGTGACTGAACGAGGACGTAAAAAGAAACAGACACAGAGACAGCGCTGTCTTTTGTGTCTGCTTCTTTCTACGTCCTTGTTCAGTCGCGCTTACACATTCTATCGCGGATTCAGACTAACTAGCCCGCCAACGCGTTTTAAAGAAAGTAACAAGCATGGTATCACGCCCTTCGACGTTTATTATAACAGCGCGAAAAAACGAAGACACAAAAAAGAAACACACCACACCACAAGCGCAGAGGTACGCGCGCACAGATAAACATGAACAAATCTCGCTCAATGAGCGTGGAAACTCGCTGTCAAAATGCTGGAGGGTGGAATCGCGACAGCAGCGAACGAATTGACCTTCACGTATCTCTCACTTCAATGCGAACGAAACGTCGAAAGCACAGCGCATGCGAAGCTACCGGCACTACGTACACTCTGCAGCAGAACTTGTGGTTCTTCAAGGTGCACTAAAGTACGTGCTCCAGCAGGCACCAAATTGTTGGGCCATTTTCTGTAATTCCAAAGCAGCCCTACAAACTATAAATTTTACCCTATGTCATGGGTCACACGAGCAGCTACTGTAGGAAATAAGGCACGCTCATAATCACGCGCTCGGGAAAGGCCACGACATTGTAGTTCAATGATTGCCAAGCCACTGCAGAATTGTCGGCAATGACAGTGCAGATGAAGCTAAGCGTTCGGCTCAGCAAAAGTATCAGCGGGTTCCTATACCACTTTCAAGAACTGATGCTGTGCGACAACTTCAATCACTTGCTCGCTACATCACACATACGATGGAATTCCCCGGGGTTCACCAACTCACGCTTGCATCCTCTCGACCCTAACTTGCAACTTCGCCTGCCATCTGGACTCTCCCGTCGCGAAACAACTTTACTGCGTCGCATGTGGTAGGGCGTCGCATTTACAATGTCCTATTCATTCCTGATAGGAATGGCCAACAGGGCGGCGTGCAATTTGTGCGGGTGTGATGAGACTCTAGAGCACCTTCTGTGTCACTGCCCATCCTTTGACGTTCACCTTTACAAGCGAAACTCAACCTGCTAGACAATAGAACGCTCTGAGAAGAAAAGATACTTGGACCATACCCTATGCGTTCTTGCATGCAAACCACAGAAGCCCTTCTGCGTTTCTTGAAGGACACTGCATTGTATGAACGCCTGTGACAGTGGATATTCCTCTGCGACTGACTGTGAATGACCGCATATTATTTTTCTTTTCCCTCCTTATTTGTTTTTATGCGAAGCATATTACGAGAGCTCAACCCAGCTCCTCAGGCGCGGCGGTGCAAAGCCACCTAGAAAAAAATGTAAGGCCTCCGCATGACCTCCTCTCCCCTGTCAATACGTCACGAGAGTCGGATGGTAGCGGTGGATGGGGGAGCGCTGCGTTTCTAGAACGCGGCGCGCGTTCTGAAAACAAATTTTTTCCGTGGCTGCAACGCTAGAGCGGCAACGCGTGGAGCATTTGCTTGTCGGCTTTGGTGGGGCATGCTGCACCGTAAACGCGATTGCTTTTCTTCGATTGTGCGTGGTTCGTCGTACACAGAAGCGCAACGATGCCTGGCTGTTGTTGCGCACCAAACTGCAAGTCCAATTATGACGGAGGACAAAGTGTCCGAGTGCACAAGTTCCCATCTGACCGAGCCACTCGGGAAGCATGGAGGAGAGGAGTTCCTCGGAAGGACTTCTCGTCAACGAAGTACACAGTGGTAAGTATTTCTTCTCTCTATTGTTATTCTGGGTTTCCAGACGAATAGGTTTCGTCAGCATAGTGCGCAATGCATTCGTGCACGCGTGCACAATAGATGGGTCTCTGCACCTGTCGACGCGCTTGTAAATTCAACATTTTCGTCGAGCTTCATACCTGTAACGGCTTGTTTTTTTTTTTATTTCAGCTCTGTGAAAAGCATTTCTTGCCATCGGATTACTTGAAGACGACATCTTACACGGACGTCAAGACAGGAAAAGTGGTCGAAGTTGCCATGAAAAACATTCGTCTGAAGAAAACTGCAGTTCCGAGCTTGTTTCCCAATTGCCCTGCCTATTTATCGCGTCCGCAAGTGTGCGTTCGAGAAGCGCCGGCTGCCAAAAGAGCGCGCTTGGAAGCCACATATTTGCAAAAAGCAATAATGCTTTCTCAGCAAACCCAAGCAGAAGAGGACGCCAAAAATCTGGTTGGTAGCTTTGCGGACTTGCTGAAGGCCTTGTCAAGCTTTCAGTGTTCGGACTTCTGGACAGTTTTGAACAAGGGCTCCAAGGTTTTCTTTTTGGACTTGTCACTTCAATCTGCTCCTGCAGTCCGTACTTCGGTGATCGTGTCCACAGACCTGCGCGTCGAAGTATTTTTTGGTGAAACGGGTGTGAGGAAGTGTGGTGATGTTTTAGTTCCTGAAAAGCTGTGCGACTTGAGAGATTTGAAAAGTGTGTTACACATGATCGAACAGACACGTACGGATATCAGCACTGAGCGTTCTGAAAAGGCCCGTAATCTACTGACATTGGTTTCGACATTGCTAGAGGAAGTAAGTGGAAAACATTTCGCATGCGAGTTGCAAGAATGGCATTTTGAAGTGCTTAAATTCTTGAAGAGTCAAGTTGATCTTGTTTTGAATGATGCTGGCCGATATCCCCCCGATTTATTGGTTTTTGATAGCCTTTTGTTCACAATTTCACCTCATGCATATAGATTCCTGAGAAGTTCGATGAAGCTTAAGATGCCGCATCCTGATACGATCAGAAGACTGTGTTCATCGTACGATGTACGCCCTGAAACGGAGCAGCAAGAATGTAGCTTTCTTTTTTATGCAAAGCGTATTGTAAGCACATATAAAGAGCATGAAAAGACTGTAACGTTAATGATTGATGAGATTCACCTTCAATCATTTTTTGATTACAAGGCTGGGTTGGTTACTGGTGCTGCGGTAAATTCATCGACTGCAGCAAAAACTGCCCACGTATTTATGATACAGAGCTTGCTTTCTTCAAACAAGGATGTTGTACACATCCTTTCTGTGGCACAAATCGATGCTAAGGCGCTGCACGACTTCCTTCGGAAGATTGTTCTTGATCTAGAGGCATCTGGTTTTAGAATAATCGCAGTGATCTCGGACAATATCTCCATAAACAGAAAAGCCATGTCCTACTTCGCTAAGCCGGCAAGTGTCAGCATTGTTTACCAGCATCCTGCTGACCCATCACGACCCCTGTTTTTTGTGGTGGACCCAGTTCACATACTAAAGTGTATAAGAAATAACTGGCTGAATCAAAGAAACATTGGCAAATGCATGTACTTTCCTTAACCGAAGAGTGATGAGGCTGAACCAAAGATACTTACAGCATCTTTCGAGGTATTATGCCAGCTGCACGAAGCTGAAAAGCATGAGCTCTTGAAGCTAGCACCAACGCTCACTTTGAAGGCACTGAACCCCTCAAACATGGAACGGCAGAATGTTAAACTGGCCCTAAAGATTTTTAACTCATCTACTGTTGCTGCTCTCAGTGTTGCAACGTTCCAGCATGCAAAGGAAACCTCTCAATATGTCGACACCATTTTGACTTGGTGGAACATTGTTAACGTCAAGACGCCAAGAAAAGGACAGCGGTTGCGAGCTCAATTGCAAGGTCCAATAGTTTCATCGTCATGTCCTCAACTACAATTCTTAGAGAGAATAGTTCAATGGCTTGATTACTGGAGAAGCCTCGAACATGACAATGGCCGCTTGACACGTGAAACGCACATAGCTTTCAGCCACACTACCCATGCCTTGCACGAACTTGCCATATACTGTCTCAAAGAGCTTCATTTCGAGTATGTTCTTTTGGGCAAATTTCAAACTGATAGCTTAGAGGATCGCTTTGGAAAGTACCGGCAATTGTGTGGTGCCAATTACCACGTGTCTATAAGGCAGATATATGAATCTGAAAACAAATTGCGTTTGCAGAAGGTTCTGGACCTGACAGATTTGGACATTCTACTGCCACCGAGCGCGAACACGTTGGAGACAAGTGTACATTCAGGAAACGGTCAGTTTCAAGTCACTGTGACCGACTCCGACATTGAGAGAAAAACGTCAAGGCTACCGGCACTAACCTATGTTGCCGGCTATTGTGCCCATGCAGCTCTAAAAAAGCTGACATGCGCATCTTGCAGTGAAAGCCTTGTGATGCAAGACGTCGATCTAGAAGACCCTGAGAATGCATTAATCACGAAGATGACGAGGGGTGGCCTGAAGTTCCCACGAGCACTTGTAGTTAATGCTGTACTCTTTACTGAAATTATATTGGACAAGCTCAGGACACCAGAATATGCCGTACGATTTTTCAGCCTTCCTAGGCAGAAAGATACTCTTGTCGGCCTTGTGTTCGCTAACCTTCATGACTTTGAGGATGTCGATGTGTGTGATTTCGTTCATCCTGCACAGGAGGTAATGGGGCATGTTGTAAGTGCTGCAGCGAATACACTGCTGAACAACTTGTGCCGCACAGAAAACGACAAATTACGCAACGCCAAGAACGACCGAAAATTGCAGACCTTGAAGGCCTGAGATGTTTCTCATTATTTATTTTTTATTCATGAAGCTCTGTTTTGTTGAACATCTACGTATGTTTGTGTTGACCGAACCCTTGTAAAAAGAAACCTGTGGCGTAGCTAGGACTTATTTGCCTACATTATCAACATTTAAACCCTGCATTTTGGCCAATTCAAATGTTATTTGAGTGCATTGTGCTGCCTGTTTACTCCATGCTACCGCAATCCATTAATTGCATATTTTCCTTTAGGACTGAGAGTAGGCCTCTCGTTTTTTACTTACTTTTCACCATTATCTCAGTATTTTATGAAGACCAATAAGGCCTGCAAACAAGGCGGGTGGAAATAAAATAACCACAAGAAATGGTACAACAAAGACGGAAGCTTATTCTATTTGAGAATTAGTTGTGCATGACCCTATAATGATAAAATTTTCACAATAAAATTAACCTCGATATTTGTGTGCCTAGCGAGGACTGTTTTACGCAATGCAAGAGTGAGAATGATAATTGTATATGGAAGATTTAAAATGTTTGTTTCTGAATGCAGTTCTTATAATTTGTGAATAAAGTATATTCTGTGTCTTCAATATGCACTTTTCCTCTTTCTTTCCGTCTAAAGTTGAGTGACTAAGCAGCATGCAGTTTGCTTGTCTTAGTCCCGACCAAACATCACAAGCACAATAAGGCAGGTCGTGTTGCGATACACGCAAAAAACAAAAATGTTGCCAACCAAGTAATCTAAGGAAGGTATGAAAGAATGCTGCTTTCTATGGTGGTGTTGGCTGCGGTGAACCAGCGGCTCCCCCTTATTTTTTGCGCAAGCTATACGTGTCTTGCTTTGGAAACGAAGCATCTGAATTTATAGGTTGCTGTCACTTTTAGGACCACTAATTTTCTCATGCCACAGTATCCGCGACGCGCAAAGAGACACACTGCAAGCGCAACGAACCTAGGCGCGGAGACGCCGAGGGCGTCGACTGTCCGGCCCATCCGACTAGCGTGACGTCACACCGGCGTGCGGAGGCCTTACATTTTTTTCTAGGTGGCTTTGGGCGGTGTCGCCTTGAATACCACGTGACACCGTGACGTCACGACAGAGGAGAAGTGGCTTTGGCTCAACTCTTGCAAGATGGGCTGGGTGGGAATCGAACCAGGGTCTCCGGAGTGTGAGACGGAGACGCTACCACTGAGCCACGAGTACGATGCTTCAAAGCGGTACAAAAGCGCCTCTAGTGAATGCGGTGTTGCCTTAGAAACGAGCTCTTTCTAAGGCTCAGGCGTGCGTCGCTTGCTCAGGCGCACATTTCGTTGCCGCGCCGAACGCTGCGTTGCTCGACGCTCACCGCGTCCAAGGCGAAGCAGAGTAACGCATGAGTTGTTTCTTCGTCTAGCCGAACCAAATATAGCCAAGCAACAGCAGTTCACCAAGCTAAACAGTGGTTCAACAACTAAAATAAAGGCTAGTATGCTTCGCATCCTGGGCCTAACCTTACCTAAGCCACAGCCATTTTTTTTTCTCCCCAAGTGTAGGGTAGCACACCGGGCACGACCTTGGTTAACCACCCTACCTTTCCCTCTTCGTTTCTCTCTCTCTCTGCAAACATCGCTGATCACTTTGCAGGTGAGGCCCACGCGGGCGCGCACTTTGGCCACGTCGCACATCGCTTTCAGGACACACGAGCGCCGGCAACGCGTCCTTACGGCGTCCGGCAAAGGCGTCTACTACGGCGTCCGCCATTCGCGTGCCTAACGCCATAGTAGACGCCACAGATGTCTCCATTATGTACTGAGCGGTGGGTGAGGAGGACATCGAGGCACCTCAGCACCCGCCGCAGAAGAACGCCCTACTCTTTCGCCTGACCCCCTGCCTCGCGCGCGACAGGACAAGGCACGCATCCGGCCCGCGTTCCTCGCTCGCGAACGCGAGATTCAACCGCGTTCGCCGACTCACCCTCGCAAGCTTTCACTCGCACGTAGCCTCTATACGTAACCTCGTGGCAATGGCGACGCCGACGGCAGGAATGCGCCTGGAGTGACCAAACAGTTGTTGTAGCAATAATAGAGCTTATAAGCAACCATCACATCACACAGGAACTCGGTGCCACCATTACCACCCGAAGGACTTGCTTGCTCTTTCTACATCTTCGAGCTTCGAATTATGTTACCATAATGACGGGCCATAAAAACAGATGCTCGCAAAGCTGAGCGCGGGATCAACCGCATCTGCATTAACAGTGGGAACAAGGTGCAGCTTCAATGTCACTTTGCACTATTTTAGGACATTTTCATCAAAATTTTCGTGATCTCTCTAGTTGTTCCTTCAAACGCCTTTTCCCAAGAGTGTTTACATGCGGTGTATGGTAATTATTCTAAATATGTAGTCAACTTGTCTCCTCTGTATCCTTGCTTTCTTTTTTAGCTTGATAAAGTCTGCGTAGCATGATGGGGGCACTGGCCATGGTTCCCAGTGTAATAAGAAACAAGCCTGTTTGGAGGCAAGATAACAGCAGTAACGTCAAGATAGAACGCGCCTATTCTTTTCAGAGCATTCGCAGTAACAACCCTCTCAGTGATAAACTTATCCAGCATGTCGCTTTACCTTAGCATTAGCATGTCTTGCTCTTCAGAGAGCCGTGAGCAACAATGCATTCACGGCTTCAAAGATTACAGGGATGCTAAAGAAACATACAAGCAAACTGCATTGAACCTCAGAAATTGTGAATAGGCCGATCTCATCGTTAGTGCTGGCTTGATAGGTCGCAGAAGGAAGCAAAAAAATAAACATGAGTGGCGACGATACCTGGAATTCATGCACCAGTTCCCCGTGACGTCATTGCTTTTGTTAGCATCTGCTCGGTCCAATCTGTTTACCAGTAAAAGAAAAAAAAAGATAATTAAAAAATAAACGTTTACATTGCGTTCAAGGGTGATCGAAATTCCTAATGTGAAAATATTCAGTAACTTTTAGTAGAAGGAAAGTTGCCCAAATACGTCTCGATACACTTACGGGCAGGAAGAACAAGCTTTTGGATGTATTTTGATGTGCGTTTGGCCAAGCCACGTTGGAGGAGACCGCCTCTACACTTAACAGGTGTCTGCACGTATCAAGAAACTCATTTGATTAGCATTCATTGGCGTGTGCGCAGTTCTTTTTTGCATGTTTTTCTTTGTCATTTGGCAGAAAGAACAAGCGCTGACTAACAGTCAGCGCTTGTGCAGTTTATATATTCTTTGTATCCGTGTCGTAGTTGCGTTTTCTCCCGCACCAGGAATTAATTAATCAATCAGTCAACCCTCACTAAATCCGTTCGTCAACGTTTTTCGTAGGTACCGGTGGAGGGACGAAAAGAGCGACTCATTCGAATCAGAAACCCGTGGGGCAGCGGAGAATGGAGAGGCGCTTGGTCAGACAAGTATGCATTCACTTTGCTAAACGCAACGTTTTTGTCATTTTTAATCTGAAAGGTATAACTAAACGTGAAGTGCGTTCAGGTATTACAATATTACTTTTAAATGTTAAGCAGCAATATATACTGAATCCCTCAAAAAATACAGTACAGTGTACAGTATCTTCGAAATTTTATTGCATAGTGTTCTGCTGCGTGTTGTATCTTTTCATGCTTTGTAAATAGGCAGTAGTTTTGTCGAGACGGACGGACGGACGGACGGACGGACTGACATCATTGTTTAGCACTTATGCATGCTTTTGTTGCAGAAAATTACCTTGTTATACTTTTATGTTCATACGTGCACGTTATCTTCCCTTTTGTATTATCACAAAAAATGTGCTTGCCTTGTACACGCTTCCGCACCACGCAAAGGGATAGTCTTCGTCCAGCTACAATGAGAGCCTTAGCATAGTTGTATCCCTCTGGAGCGTTACTCGAAAAGTAGCGGTTGATTGCGGATATTAAAGCTGCGAGAGTTGCTTCTGGTTGAAACTATATATTGAAAGTCTTTAGCGTGTATATCATCGAGTGCCATGTGTATGTCACTGAAATTCGAACATGCACGTCTTGCTTCCGTGCGCCAAGACAGTGAATGGTACTGACGACTTCTGAGCTGAAATACTACACCATTCAATTTGCCTCTGGATAACTGCGCAGTACACTCTCTGTTGGTTTTTACCAATGGCGTGAGAATAGCAGTTTTCGAAGGCGAATCGAATATCGAATACCTCTTCTATAGTTTTCGAATAAGGAGCAGCCTTATAGTACACCATTAAAATAAGAGTGTCACCACATCCCAGTATTCTCGTATCCACCACGTCAATAAGTTTTTGTCGTTAGACTGCAAGGTGTGAAGTGCTGTTAAATAAAAGCACGAATGTAGCCGCAAATGAGGTTTTCTTTTCACGTACTGAGGAGGACCCATTGGTGGGCGCGCATGACGGTAGATTTGCCGGACATGACCGGCTCTTTAAGTGACGCAACATGCTCCACCACGTAACTTCTCGTGTTTTACGCCTGCTGTGACCGCCTGGACTAAATTTGTCGCACATGTTCTGCAATCTTGCGCTTGATCACGCACCCTTGGTGATTTTAAATATTAGAAAAACTAACAGAAAATTATTGGTTGTTACGAATAGTGACTATTCAATTCGAAGACCTAATCTAATAAGGAAATACTCGATTCGTTATTAGAATGTTTCGAGTAGTCGCACACCATAGTTCTTACTCGGCAAGGCTAGTGGTTTTATGTTCGTGTTTCTGCACATTAAGGAAGAAAATCAAGTTGAGGGAATTAAGGGAACAATCTTTCGAATCTCTTCTCAGGCGACTCAGGTGCAGCTCACGAGTATTTTGGTGGAACGACACGTTACATGATGATGATGAATGAATAATTAATGAATGAATTACATGATGAATAATGATGATACAAGCGCTGTCTTCGCTGCCACAGTGTTCTCCTTATAGAATTGCACACAAAGCTGTCGCCATTACACCGTGAGCAGCTTATTGCTGTTCTCGTCGCACTGGAAGGCTGACCTGCTCATGTGCCTCCATCGTAAAAAATGTACGCTTCCCGTTATCGCACATCCCGTGAATGAATGGTTCGATTGTCGCATACTGACGCTCTCGTTGTGAACGAGATAGACGCGTACACACAACTTAGTTTTCAGTTTACACGTCTGCTATCCGTTCACGATCTTACTATTTCACAAGTCAAGCTTTATGAGCTGCCCCTTGGGGCTGACGTCTCTTGAAGTGACATAGAGCTATAAGCTGAATATACTATCATCTCTTTCTCTTTTTATCCTCCATAATGCTTGCCCCCGTGCAGGGTAGCCAACCGGAACTACCTCTGGTTAATCTCCATGCCTTTCTATGCATCATTTCTCTCTCGCTCCTCAGAAAAGAATCTGCATTTGGGGCAATTGGCCAGTGTTTGACATTTGAACTTTCTAACAGCGGAAACATGAATGATAAAGAGCACAGCTCTTCCACGTGCTAGTTTTGAAAACGTAGTGACCTATACACGGGGTAATTCGAGACACGGGGCCGGTCAGTATTTGTTGACGCACTCTTATTATCAACGCGTGAGAGGTCAGGCTGAACCACTGCTGGGCAACCATGCCAGGCTAACCCGACTGCTCAAACACCACTGCCACTACTACATCCACAGCTTTTGTGTATGTTGTGTGTGTTCTTAGCTTACGGATTTTGCGTTTCTTCAAGCAATATTTCAGAATATGTGACGCAGGGGCATTTTTCTTTCTCTACTTCTATATTTGTCCATAAACGTGACCGCATGCTTATTACCATGACATAATGTCTCGGCTTACAGATCAAAAAAGTGGGCCAAGGTCAGCGACGAAAAGCGACAGGAGCTGGGACTCGTGGTCAAAGACGACGGAGAGTTCTGGTGAGTTCTCAGGTTCGGTAAGATTAGGGCCCGATAAGTGTCCAGGTTTCTTTCTTTCTCTTTTCTGGAAGGAACGTGCGGAGTAGTGAGCGTAAAGAAGGCAAGAGAGCGCTGGGTGATGCGTTAAGGGTATTCATGCTCGCTGTTTGCCCCGATATCCACGAATCTCACGGTACACTGAGTACCATGAAAAACCAGAAAAAAAAGATGACAAAACCTGCCTCACCCGTTCTCCGCCCAGCTTACCTTTTTTTTTCTTCAGCTGACTGGAAAGTATGTCTCTACCTTTGCGGCAAGTTGGCGTGGCATCACTTTAGGGTAATAGCTATAGCCTTTTCGTCTCAGGAAGAACGGCTGGTACGGGTGCTGAGCCTCACAGCTGCTGCAAAAACACAAAATTTAAGTTCAGTCAACGTGAGTCTAATTTTCTCTAGTCTCATCTCATACATTAGTCAATATGCGGTAATAAACCACGATGTTTCGCGAACCAACACTGTTTCGCAACCAACCAGCACGTTATAAAAGACGCTGTAACTGAATGCTCCGGATTATTGCTGACCCAGTGAGAGAAAGTGGCTTCTTTAACGTGCGTCTTAAGTAAAACTCAGGGGGCGGTCCTGCATTTACTCTCTACCGGAATGCGGCGGTCGCGCTCTGAAAATCAACTCGCGACTCTCATGCTCTGCACAAGAAAATCACAGCCATTGAGCCACCGTTGAGTGAAATACTTAACACAGGTCTCACGAATCATAAAGAAAGAAAACAAAAGAAACCAAGCTGTTCACCATTACGTATTCATCGTGACACATGCGCAGGATTTCGGAAGAGGACTTCGTCAAGTACTTCCAGATGCTTGACTTCTGCCACCTGGATCCCGGTTCCACGACGGGTGAACTGAAGGAATCCGCGTCGGAGAAGCAGTGGGAGGTTGCGAAGTTCGAAGGCTCCTGGGTGCCCGGGACGAGTGCCGGCGGTGCAGACGACAACTCGGGTGCGCTGGGAAAACCTTAAGCGACTCTTTAACTGGCCACGAAATATCGGGGAAGTTTTTTTTAACGAACTTCAATGTGCGTGCGTTCACTTACAAAGGCGGTCGGTAACTCATCAGGCCAGTAACCTGGTGGCGCTGTTAACCAAACAACCGTCGCGGACACTCGTTCTTTAGATGCAGCAGAGCAAGCAGACTTTAAACATTCTTAGAAGGGTACTGCTCTGGGCTAGTTGCTTATAATTCATGATCAATGTTATTCGCCCACCGCTTGGAACGAGGACTGGGGAACGACAAACACGAGCGCTTGTGTCTGTCGATGTTCAGTCCTCGTTCCAAGTGGTGCGCAAATAACATTGATCATTTAAATACTCGACATATTTCTCGGCAATCGCTGAAGGGATCCGATATGCACCTTTGCCAGTGGCTCTTGCATTGCATTTTTGATCGGCATATTTTCCCGTGTACATATACATAAGCTGACTGGCCGTTATCTGCAGTTCGATTCTTGTACGTTTCTGCAAATGTGGCTTCGCATAGTAGGCATGTACAGTCGCGGACAGAATAAAATAGACCACGGGATCTCCGAAAACGTTCGATTCCCGAGCAGCCTGTAGCAGTAACCAGTAAAACTGCCCACGACAACGTTGTTAGCATATTCTAGTCAAGGTCCAAAATGTAAATACCAGATTGCGTTGTGAGGTTGCGGAGATATTCAGCTTTTTCTTAGATTTCATGGTCCGTAATATTCTGTCCGCGACTGTACGTTAAAGACATTCAGTGGTCATTTGGGCCATTACGACCTTATGCGCAAGCTTAGACGGAGCCATTTCAAGTAGTGGGCAGCTGCGGACGGGCCACGTTCATGCATGCGCATTTTTTATGACTGCACGCACATTTAGGAGTAATAGCCAACGTCAATTAGCTATAGCGTGTGCAAGATATACTGTCGTCACTTCTCCGCACTGCAGTGCAAAAAAAGCTCTCCATCCTGGCCATGCAATAGTGGGTCTCCAGCGAAGCTGTTGAAAGCCACCACTACAACTACTGAGGTTGTGGTACACAATGCTTCATGACTTTAACGGTAGGAGTGCTATGCTAGAGTAATGGTAGGTATGGGAGTAATCGCGGTGTTGCCAGCACGCCTCCACCCATAGCAGTGCTGCAACAACATTGGAATCAGTTGCTGGGCTAGTTATTTTATACACGAAAGGCTAATTAATTAACGTTGGATTACGTATTGATAAACAGACTAACAGCGTTGAACTCACCCGTGCTGTCCTACCGTACCTTTACGTATACTACGATCGTACTCAACAAATATCACTGCGAGCGTTAACTGGTTTGCTGTGGCATCGGGACCACCTTACTTATGTTTACTTACTTTCAATTAACTCCAACGTTAACGAAGGTGGGCAAGTACGTGTATATCTATACTCAGTGACATCCTAAGAAGGTACTACAAGTTTCGCCCCCAGAAGTGCACTTGCGTTCTGTTCCTCCACGGTACAAAACGTGGTTCCCAACGGACGCCGACATTGAAAGGAGTTCGTCTCCGCAGTGGCATCATACAAAATTAGCGAGCGTAATTAGCTGGCGCATCGCTGCAAACTGTCTCCGAGTTGGACAGTATTTTCCATTGCATTTAGGTTGTTACCGACTATAGTGCTACTATAGTTAATATTCAGACCTGCTGGTCATTAAATAATGTTCTCGAAAACTTAAACCATATACACCCAGCATTTCTTTTTATTGGCACGGTAGAAGGTATATGTTCACGCACAAATACGGAGCTGGGTACTCGTCTCTTTTGAGCAGCTGGTACAGTTACATATGTAATTTTTTTTGTTAATGCGCACACAGCGACATTATCACATAGCAGTGAAAACAAAACAGAGACATTACAAAGAAACTATCAAAGTAACCATGCGCACTGTTAATGGTTTGTTCGATAAGCGACTTTTTTTTTAAGTATTGCTTGCCGACTGGTCCTAAAAACGCAGTAAACGACGCGTAAGGTAATGGCTCCAGTACGAACGGTTTAGCTATGCCAAAGCTTAGCTTCGCGCAGAACTGAAAACTACAGTCATAAGCACTTTCACACTTTAAAAACGCCACCACTTATTCCCGTCGAATGTTTGACAGACAAGTGTTCGAAATGGAGCACGTCAAGGACGCCACTATAGCGTAAACATTTAGTCTAAGCCAGTCAGCTTATCAAAAACCGCATTAATGCTGGAGTGATTTCATATCACCTCATGTTATCATCCCTTAAAGGCCAACTGCAACAAAACTTTGGACCACGTAATAAAGCATAGTTTCAAAAAGTGAATAAGTAGAATAGCCTTCGTGCGAAATCATGGCGCATGACCGAGAACGTATGGTTCCTCAACATAATCTCCAATATCAGGCCACGCCCGCGGCTGAACAAGCCGCGCTGAAATATTTCGGAGGGACGAGCCTCACACTTACGTCATATCCGCTACCCAACTTGCGCACGAGTCGTCTTCTTAAGTGTTGCTTTAAGGCCGCTAAGAAGAAGATGTCCTGCCCGGGCAGCTTTGTCAAGGTACCCTTAATATTTAGCATAGACTACTCCGATTCGGCCAAAGTGAAATTTCGTTGCAATTGGCCTTTTAATCATTTGACAATTTTTTATTTATGCTTGCGGGGAAGCCGCGGCTACAAGGCAGTTGCCGACATTTCCGTTCACATCCAAGTACCAAATTCAGTCAATCTTCTTGCGACCCGCAGAGAAGTTCGCCACCAACCCGCAGTACATGGTCACCCTTCACGAGCCGGACGACGAGGACGAAGACGGGGAGTGCACCGTCATCGTGGCGCTGATGCAGAAGAACCGTCGCGTCTTCCAGGTCCACGACGAAATGTGGCTCAACATCGCCTTCGCTGTCTACGAGGTAGTTTTCCCCACGCGCTTCTGCACACGCGCCGGTCGGCGCTCCTGTTGACACAAATCGCTTGTCGAAATCCCGCACGACCTCGATACGAGAGCTTCGTTACACTGCAGCGCGTGCGGTTAGCCACATCAGCGGTGCTGTTGCTAAGCGACTCGCGCAAATAGGGTCACGGAAGTGGGTTGCGAGTTAGTTCGCCAACGCACAGCCTACTCTGCATTTACGACTTTACGACTAGAGCATCCTTTATGATATATATATATATATATATATATATATATATATATATATATATATATATATATATATATATATATATATATATATATATATATTCTTGTGCTCACCATGGCTGTACGTTCACGATACGCGAGGATAAAGGTCCACTAAGGCGTATTTCTGCTTCAGCGGCTTGCCTTTGTGCCGCATTTGAGCCATACCAGGGCTTTTCAGTGGTTCTAGGTCACGAGCTGACTACCACGAAAACTATAACCGATGGCTAATGGACAACGCCATTCATTCGTCATTTTGGCAGCGCCTGCGGGAAACGGGCCTGTGGACTTTTTTTTCCCCTTCTTATTGTCGTTCCCTCATAATGATAGTTGGTAATTCAAGCGAACGAAAGAAAGAGGTTGTAGCAATGAAATACTGGAACTTTCATTTGCCTCAGCGAAATGCATAACGAAATAGGTTTGAATAACCACGCAGTCGGTGCTCGTTTTCTTAGTGTCGCTGAAAAGAAGTTTATAGATGTTTCACTTCCTCGGCCTCGTCGTGTCGCACCTCAGGTCGAAGACCCTGACAACTGCCCGGCACCCTTGACTCACGAGTATCTGTCAGATTACCGTCAAGTTGGACAGAGCCAGCGGATGAGCGCCTCCCGCGAGAGCACTTGCCGGTTCCGGCTGCTGCCGGGCACCTTCTGCGTCATTCCGTGCACCGAGGAAGCCGACCAGGCGGGAGACTTCCTCCTCAGGATCTACACCGAAAAGAAGTGCCGGTGCAGGTGAGCAGCTGCACAGTTTTTTTTTACCGTTTATCTATTTACAATATGTACTATATTCTGTCAAACGTGAGACAGTGTTGAAGTAGGCCCGCAGAACAGAAACACCTATACAGACGAGAGATAGAAGAGAGAAGGGTGGATCTTTAATGAATCTTGGAAAAGTTAACCTGGCGGCGTCTCTATATCACGCTACTCCTGATGGCTGGGTATGATGACAAATATAATATGTGCAGTGCGCATCATGGGTAGACAGCCTACACATGTCACACCCACAGCATTCAACAAACTAAGCTATTTCATTGATGCCACTGTCTCTGAAGATGTTTAAAAGTGCTTTCATTGCGCGAGATTATGCACAGGCAGTGTTAGTCCATGTGCCAAGTACGGGTCGCAGCTAAAGGAGTGGCTTGTCTTTGATTAATGTTCAGTGCTGACATTAGAGCTGTTCCTTCTAATATATGTAGCCTGCAAGCTCAGATTATAAGCAGGGTATGTCCTCCCCTACGTTGTACGTAGGAGACAATGGCGATAATATCGGTTTAATTTCAGTATTTATATTTTATAACCGAAAATGTCAGCATCTAACACGGCGAAGGCACCTCTTTCACGGCATGTGCTGGAGGTACCTAATGCAGCCAAATGCCAATGCTATTTGGTATCCGTATTAATGTTTCGTCTTTTCATGAGGAAAGAAGAAAGCGAGAAAGGATATAAGTGAGTGGGTGAGAGATAAGAAAGAAGGCAGGGATGTTAACCAGCCAGGAGTCCGGTGGCTACCTTACGCCGGGGAAAGGGAAAATGGGAATAGAAAGAAGGGAGAGCGAAATCATATAGAAACGTCCGAGGACACCTAAGCACTTATGAGCCGGGAGTGCGAAAGCACTGATGTGTTGAACGCCGCTGAGCGGTCCTTCGAGTTTTGCACTGCGACTAAATGTATCATACCGGTATGTGCTGCCCGAGGGAGCTAGCAGCAGAAGCCTGGGGTGCCAACGCCGCATGCCACCGACGTCCAGCGCGACGAGAGACCGAGGAAGCAGCAGCGGCCACGAAGGCCGGCCGGCAGGCGCGCGCGGCAGCTAAACCTAGTGAGGGTGAGAGAGAGAGAAAGAGAGAGAGAGAGCGAGCCGGCTTCCGAGAGTGATACGGCGGCGTGTGACCCGGCTGTGTCACGTGTCACGCGACTGCTTCGCCGACGACAAACCGTCTCGCATCGCGGCGTCGCGACACCTATCTGCTCCGTCGTGGCACGCTGGTGACGTGGCGTCGTGGCGATGCCCTCTCCCCTCACGCAACACCTGGCGCGCTAGAGCTGCAGCACGCGTGCCGTTTCGCCTGCTCTGCTCCGTCGAGGCGCACTCGGGACGTGACGTCACAGCCAATGGGAATTTAGATGCCCTTTCGCTGCTACAGACGCCGGCTTTCTCCATAAATCGGCCATTTGATGATTTCGCATCAGATTTCCCCGCAAAAGATGCTACAGAGTGTCAGTTTCACAGTTACGGGCACAGAAACGATTTGAATTGAAACTGGCGCATGGGCGCGAGCAGAAACATTTACGCAATCTTGCACAACACGGTCACCCGAAATACATTCATCTGTGCATCTCCAACGGCAAGATGCAGCTATGCAGCACGGTGCATTAGGTGTACTTCTACTTCTACCCTTCTACTTACCTTCTACCCTTCTACTTCTACCTACCCTTCTACTTACACGCCGGCTTTTCCGTACTATGAATCCCTCAAGACACTATGGCCTAAAAAAAGAAACACAGGAAAAGAAACATAATTAAGAGAAACGGTCATCGAAGCGATGCCGTAAAGGCTCAGGAACAACAACAACAACAAAGAATAACGAAGCCGAATAATAACACGGAGAGCAGCCTTTTTAAATTATATAGATGGGCAAATCAGTTCTGGGGAAGCTGAAAACCAGGAAGAACCCTTTTTCAACTGCGAAACTTTCTTTCTGAGAAACCCGTATGTGTTTCTTTTGCAGCTTCGGGCTACAAGTCGGGTGGTTGACAACATTTCCTTATGATTTTTTGTCGTTTTTTTTATCGTTATTCTTGGTGATACATTTACGGCTTTCTTATTCTGCTCGCTCATTATGGCGGCAAGGAAGCTGGGATAAGCGTGCAATAGTTTTTCAAAGATGCAAGAAAGTGTTCTTTTATTCAAAAGCCACAATGTAAAGTGTACACCATTTGTCAAAAGTACGCTGCCTACTCGGTGTGTTCACCACATATGTAGTTCGAATGTGTGGTGCGCTTAACGTGGCGCTCCTGACGCTCCAGGAGCTCCGTATGGTGACTACGAGTGTCTTTTCAGTCTCAAGGATGTTCGAGCTTGTAGCATGGAGCCGAAACTTCCTTAAACAGCCTGTAGTCACAGACTCACGTACGGTCGCACTTCAATGTAGCCCGCATACTTTTGATAGAGAGTGCACATCATGTTTTACTAACTCTTCCTTGTTACGATAAACAGTGCACAGTGTTAAACCGTGTGAACGATACGTTCTCTTTCAGAGAACACGATGAAGCGCCTGCCATCATCACAAAGCCTGGCGAGGTCAGTATGTATGTCGCATTGAACGTCCGCATTAACGCGACCGCAGGAAACTGGTGCAGTCATAGGAAGATGCAACGTTGACTGGAGTGCGTACAAAGTTTGGCAAACGTGAAAGATTGTCCCCTCAGACTCGAGGATAACAGTGAGTTCGGAGTGATTTTCATAATGAGGCAAGATGGCGAGCTGGGCGAGTTGGTTAGCCTTCATTTTGAACGTAGAACACAGCGAAAACGAAGGGGGACAAAAGACGAGAGAAAAACAGAATGCCGCACCACGTCGTCGTTGTTTCAGCCTTTTGCTCCTGCTCGTTTGCGCCGTGTTACGCACTCAAACTGTCTTTCATATCTGATATTCTTGACTTTGCATTGTATACGCGTGCCAAGAACATTTCACTGTTTTTTTTGTTATTGTTCTCTTTTGTCAATTTATTCTTTCTCTTCGACCTTGATTTTGCTCCCCCCTTATGTAATGCCTTCGGGCCTTTAAAGGAAAAAATAAATGAAATTAAATAATGCAACTAGGTTTCCGTTACGATAACAGCACAGAAGGCCCAAAGAAAAAAAATCTGGAAAAGAAAGCAGTGCCAGAGGAAAATGAAATGAAAGAAGAAAAAGAAAGAATGTTGAAAAAGTTCTCAGGTATTTAAGTCCTCTAGCCAATGCAAAACTAAATGGCCCCTTAGGTTCTGGAACGAATGCAAAGGGAAATGACAGTCTTTATTATGTTAATTGGTTCAGTAGGACTTATGTGACGATTCGGGGCTATAGACTCTTTCTTTCCCATGATCCCACTGCTTTCTTTTCTTTCTTCATTTAAAGCCATTGTCTAAGAACCTTCGAGAACGGGGTCAGGAGGAACTTGTAGGTGCCCTATTTTAGAATCGCTTCAAGCAGGTGCAGCGATGAGTTAATAGGATCACGAGATTTCTGCTGAGCCTATAGCGTAGGCGGAGCGATCTGGTGTCTCTTTTTACTTGGTATACGTGCGCGTAATCACAATCACCTAACATGCGAATAAGGCTTTATGCGTAGTCAGAGATGCAAGAGGAAGCTGAAGCATCATTATATAGGCGTGCTTCCTGCGATCCTAGCTAGCGTCTAACACATACCACGTTAAAACGCCCAGACCTGGTCGCAAATAAAATAGAATGCATAGAAAGTTAACATCACGTTTTCGGAGGCATCCTGGAGCTTTCTTTTTTTTTTTGCAATGATATTGGTTGTACGTTTTGGGCCCTAAAAAAAGCAAAAAAATGGGGTGGCTATTATACATGTGACAGAAAGAAATTGAGCCACGCTAGAATAGAAAGATTAAACAGAATTGTTGTCCTACTGCAAGCTGGGAAAGTCGGAGGATTCATTCGCAATATAAACAAGAAGAAGACAGAAATGAATACACTAAAACAACGCTGCATCGTCCTTCCTTGCTTAGCGAATTCGTGCTTTTATTCCGTTTTTCTTTTCTCCCTTTTTTTTGTTAAACGCCCGGTTGTGGTCCTTGTACTAAGGTTTTGGAAGGGGTAGAAAGGTGATCAGAAGGAAAAGTAAATTGTGAGGTGGTGAAGGCGCTCGATAATATCCACAGCGCTTCAAGCAGCCCCAATGTGTAAAAAACAATTAAAGAGACTACAAGAAATCCGCACTGTTTTATAAAGCACTGGAGATGAAATTTGGGCTAGTTGGTTATTCACGATCGTCAAACAGCCCGTAAAGAACAAGGGCCGAACGTACAAAGTACGCGTTGTTGTTTGACGTTCATAAAGCAACTTGAGCCGACGCCGGCGAAAGAAAAGTACACCCTACCTTAAGACTGTACACGGGCAACCGTAGTAAGCCGAGAGTTTTGGGTCAACAGGAATCATCTCTCTGTAGACGTTATCAGCTAGAATGTCTTACTTGTTCACCGCAGGACAAAAAGAGTGACGGCAGCAAAGTCACACCGGACAAAGCTACCGGAGACGATGGAAACGAGGTCAACGGTGACGAAAAGGACGGCGACGGGAAAGACGGCGAAGACGGTGGCGACGATAGCGACGAGGAGATCGACCAAAGCCTGAAGGACGCCTTCAACGAAGTGGCCTCCGAGGACGGAACCGTCTGCTGCAGCGCACTCAAAACTTTGCTCAAGAACGTGTCCGAGCAGGGTACGTTGAGAATCGCCACCCCTTCACTCGCGTAGCTTAGGAATGTGCTGAATGAAGACATTAATTGAAGACCGTTACAGTTCTGTGTCCATTTAAGAAGAGCAGTGGCAGGAACTTGATATTTTCCTTTTAAAGACTGAAAACAATCTTGTCTGTCATTTTCTACTACAATCGCTTTCGGTGTTTGCAGACCCGGCCGGCCGAATTTATCGGGCAACCCGCCGTGGTTGCTCAGTGGCTATGGTGTTGAGCTGCTGAGCACGAGGTTGCGGGATCGAATCCCGGCCACGGCGGCCGCATTACGATAGGGGCGAAATGCGAAAACACCCGTGTACTTAGATTTAGGGGCACGTTAAAGAACCCCAGGTGGTCGAAATTTCCGGAGTCCTCCACTACGGCGTGCCTCATAACCAGAAAGTGGTTTTGGCACGTAAAACCCCATAATTTTTTTTAAAGTTATCGGGCAAGAATAATAAAGGCGAGCAGCAATAGTTCTCCAAAAACAGAAGCCCGCCTATTTTCAACACTTTCTCCATCCAACTTATCATAACTTCACAAATTAATTTACACGGAAGTTCAACAAGATATACATGGCGCGTTTCTTTTAATGCAAAGAGAAAGTTCTTGTACATTAAACCAATTTGAAGTAATGCTTTCTTTTATTTCGCGGCGAAACAAAGTGATAGGACACGCGAGTGAAAGTTTCTTAGGACGGCAGGCTCACTGTTGCCACGGCGCGTACGATGGCGTCATCTAGCTGTACTTCCTCGACTTTGTTGCCTTACTATATGCGATCAATATGCTTGCCGCCAACAATTACAATTTCAATTGACCGATCAAGCAGTCGTAGAATCAATGAATGAATCTATATTTTGTTGCATCACTGAAGGAAAGCCTCAGAGCCTCCTTTGTAAACCAGAACGTGAAGGTATTTGTGGCATTCACGAAAGCGGCTTAAGGCCCTCATAAGACAAAACGAATGTGTGGGGAAAAAATAAGTGTTTTGCAACATGACCAATCTTTATTCAACCAACAGAAATTGAGTCATCCATTGTGCGAGAGAAGACACGCACAAAAACAAGAAACTCTCCGTTTTCGGTAGATTTCCGATAGTTTTTGCTGGATAGCGTAAGGTCAGTAAGAAACGACATTCCAGAAAGAATTTTGTTCGCTTCACCTCATTTAAGCTGAATAAGCACGACGTAGCGAAGGAGCAAATACGCAGAAACGTGCTCGAAGCTGTTGCCTGATAACGTAACCTAAAGCTGACCGAATAAAATATAGGCCAGCAACCAATTCGTTGTATGCCAGGTACTGTCTTACTTTCTTTTTCGACCAACTCCTTACACTTAGGCCTGCTTTGAGTAATTTTTTTTTTTTCTTTCGTGTATGGTGTGTTGTGTCTACAGTGCGGATCCACGTATTGAACAACGTGTATATAGTAGCACACCCTACCATAACATACTCACATGCCACCTACCTTTCCCTAGATTCCCACTTCCCCTTTCCCCAGTGAGGAGTAGCAGGCTAGAGACACGCTCTCCAGGCCGACCTCTCCTCCTTTAATATCATTAAAATCTATTCCTCCTCCTCCTCCTTTCATATTTCAGATGGTGGTCCTCTGGATTTCTCATTGGACATATGCCGAAGCATGGTGGCCCTCATTGATGTATCCTTTGAATAAAAAAAAGGTGAAAAGAAAAGAACCTGCGGTTTGCAAAGCTGCTGTAGCATTGCAGATATATATATATATATATATATATATATATATATATATATATATATATATATATATATCAGCCACTGTAGGCATTTATGCATTTACTGATTTTACCAAGTGTAACCGCAGGTCATAGGAATTCTTGTTTACGCATGTCGTATGTAACTTTTATGAAACGGATAATTAATGACCATTAGGTTTCATGAACAGTCACTGCTGGTATAATTTAGGGATCACTTAAACGGAAATTATTACCGTATAGCATGTTTCTAAACATAGCTTCGGCGCATTTGTATGGAACCCGCTACTCCTCGACACAGAGAAAACGCATAGAAAACAAATTACTGCCAATGTCGAAGGGACAATCTTTGCTGGAAACGTTGCTATCTCCCTGATGTATATCTAACATTTTCATCACTTGATACCATTGGTGTCACCCTTGACATTTTCGTGCCAGGACGACTACACCGGGACGTTGACTTTGGAGGAGTTTGCTGTGCTTCACAAACACATCAAACAATGGAAGGCAAGTATTTTTGAACTTGCATCTGAAAAATAACAGCAATACGTATATTTGAAGGCACTCAGTAAATTAGTTAGTCAGCATAAATCTTGCAAAAAACCCATATCACGATGTCTGTTGATGGTAACGCGTTCGGTATTGACTTAGTATAGTGACACAAGGTATTGCCACCGCCGAAACGAGTTATGCACGAGGCGTGTACTGCAGGAAGACTCCTCTTACTCGTTTCCCTAAGAACACTCGGCGCCATCTAGCGCCGCCACCACAAAGCATGCCTATGGCCTCCGAAATGCATGACGTGCCAGTGCGTGGCCTCGGAGACGAGAAGCATGGCACGAAAATTATAAACATGCATCTTGAAGCTTGAAATCTTGTAAGATTAAGAAGCTCGCAAAAGAAAAGCAGTGTACAACCAGCGATGGAAAAAAATCCCCGACGATTACGATACTCCATAATGCGAAATTTGAGCGCAGCTATATAGCACGTGTTTTCATCTCGCAATGTATTGGCTAACAACCTGTCTTCCGTGGCACGGTGCATACGGATCAAAGTGTGGTGCGACTGCCTGGCTAATCGTGATGCGTGAGCGCGATCCACAGCAGCCGCTGCAGACAGACCCACTGCTCATGCAGTGCTTTGTTTCCATAAAGACGACGCACGCTATTCAGGCGTCATCTCGTGAATGTCGTCGTCGCCGCAGAGCCCGTCCTGCTCGGCTCCACGCTGTTCTCACTCTTTCGTCATAACCTCCTCTCCCCCTTTCCTCCTCTCGCTCTCTTCGCTATCGTCGGCTTTCATCCGCGCTTCGCGTTCACTCTTTCATCCTTTTGCCGTGCTCGTTCACTCGGTTACGAGTTTGCGAGGGACGACGCGGACGCTCGCCGCAGGAACGGGCGCCTAAGCTGTGCTCTAAAAAAAGAAAAAACTACTGCGTAGACAAGAACACGGCGGTATCAGTTATCTGGCCTGTCTATCTGATATTCGATTAGCTGAGATTAAGAGGAGGAAATGGGGCTGGATAGGCCAGGTAATGCGCAGAGCAGATGACCGATGGTTTTTTACAATAACATAATTGGTTGTAGAGAACGGGTAAAACAGTCGACGACGCCAGAGGATTGATTGGTGTGATAAAACTTGAAAATTTGCAAGCATAGAATGGAATCCACTGGTGTAAGACACTGGTAACTTCAGCTCTCTTGAAGCGGTCCTGCACTGGACATAAATTATGCTTATAATGATGTCGAACTATAACTTTCCTTTTTTTTCCAGGAGGCCTTTAAATCTTATGACAAGGGTTCGACTGGATATCTCAGCACGTATGCATTAAGGAACGCTCTTCGATCTGCAGGTGAGCTCAGGGGCTCGATTTAAAACATTCTCGCATTTTCCGCGACCATTTCTGAGCTTGCTGAAGAAGTCTGTGCAAGCATATACCGCCTGTAAGGAGAAACTAGCGGCAGTCTTGATATCAATAAAACTCCATTGATGTTTTGATAGGTAAGATATTGTCAACCAGATCGCAGAGCAGATGGTGATAATGTATGCGGCAATATAGACTATAGACCGAGATTAAGTTCTAGCACTCATGAAAATGGTTGGATAACCGAATTCATAACGTTTGTTTGCCCTTCCCTCCCCTCACCTCCGCTTTGTTGTTGTTGTTGTTGTTGTTTGAGAAGTCGACGCTAACGTCACGTTTGGATATATAAACCTGTTCAGCGGGCGAGGAGGAAAGGGCGCGCGGCGACCCTCTCCTCCTCTCTGGCTTGTGCGAGCCGGCGAGGCGCTGCTTGACTTGATGCATTCGCGTTGTGGAACGATTCGGAGATGCTTTAGCTATATCTCCGTGAAATCTACGTGATGTCAATTAATACGAGGTCGTAACAAACACTTGTGGTAGCCTTTTGGTGCAGCAGTAGCTGCAGTATGTGGAGATTTCTATTGGATGTGCAAATATGCGACGCGCATCATCGGCCGCAGTGTTGCGAACTACTATTTAGGCTCTATTGGTTTACCCTCAACGAAGAGAACCGGCATGTTTCAATTGCCACTGTGAACTGGGAAATCTCAGCTAGTGTTTCATCGTTTGTCATGGGAACTAAACCATAAGAGTGCCCGTATACGGCCAACCCAATGCAACCACGAAGCATCTAAGCGCTATATCATTACAAAACCAGTTGAGTCAGCCGCCGGAATCGTTCTCACGCGTTTTAAGAATGCTAAGTAGACTTGAAAGTACTATACCATGTCTGCCTAAACCTGCTGTATGAGGCCCATGGGCTTGCTCAACACAGCGATCCAGTATAGTTGGTAAGCCAGTATGGTACGTAAAAGCTTTGTGCTTCGACATTGCGTTTTTTGTGCTGTAAGGCATAATATCCAAAGGGGATCGCATAAAAAAAAAAATCCGATGGCTACTCCGTGAGGACACTGTTTCCGTAAAACGGGTGAGTGCGACATTGAGGACGGGACGAACAAGGCTGAAAGAAACAAAAAAAGAAGTTTTTCATTCTCTGCTATAGTAAAAAAGAGGAAACAGGAAAACACTGGCTAATACCGCAACTAGGCCTCGCATAGTCATACCGCGTACTTGGACCATGTGCAGCATCTACCACTGCCTCGGATGCTCGCACAGTCTGCAGCTGGTCGCTCGACAACTCGATAAGTGTGATTAACGTATCGGTATGCACGTTATTACTAATCAGCATAATTTCATTCGTGCATGGAAATTTCGCTTTGCCAGCAGGGTGGTCGCGCAATATATCTAAACATAACAGTTTGAATACTTGTCAGAGTAAACAGCACAACTTATTCCGCAGCAGTATGGTACCCACGCGGCTGGATCGTCATGTTTCGTAACTAATCGTTGCTGCTGAACCGCAGCTTTCAATTACACTCAGAAGGCTGCAATATAAGGTCACATTCGTGCAATAAATTTTCAGAAATACACTACTGATCTCCGAGGCTGATAGTAGGCTCAAATACGCATGCAAACATCGCGCTGAGTGCGATATCCGCCTCAACGCCATCAGAAACTCCAGCCATGCCAACTTAAACCACTTCACCACGTCTCACACAACCGCTTACCTCGTAGCTAGAAGACACCGCTATAGCTAGAAAAAAAGAAAGCCACCTGAAACTGCCGCCGAGTGTGTATACCATGGCATACAAGACGGAGCGCACGCCCAAGCCTGCATACCGACTACCCATAAATGCTACCACTGCATACGGAACATGGTGGCGCCGATGAAAAAGACTGTTTGTAGGACTTGAATTTGACCAGCTTACAATCAGCAGTGATAAGGCATAGTCGTTAGCTCTTGTGCAGTGTACAGTATAGGGGTATTACTCAGGCTCGCGCGTGCGCACCTGACCCTTCTCTGGATCGCACAGCGCCGGCGGAGCGGCAGTCGCTCCCTAGCACATTCGCAGCAGCCCTAGCAGTCAGAGCTGTGACCCCTAACCCGCGGTTCGCAGTGAGTTGCGACCACGGCGGGTTCAGGCCAGTGGGGACAGGGTGAGTCTCGACCTAAGGTGTTTATTCACCTTGGTGTACAATGGTTCCAACAGACAGCAACAGCCACAACACACACAAACAACACAACACAACACAACACAAAACCTCAGCGGCGGAGCATTCCGCACGTCTGGGGCGAAACAAACCGCACAATGTGGGAACCACAAAAGAGGCTGATAAGAGTTCAGCTCACCCAAAAGTGGATCCGCGCTCGGGCCCTGGGGCGGTGAGTCGCACACCAAGGTCCGGGCGCCACAGGGGGACGGCGTGCGGCGGTCTCAGCGGCTGATTTGAGATGCGGCCGTTCGCTAGCTCTTCCGCCGTGAGACAAAGATCCGTCGGGGGAATAGCGCTTCTCCCGAGCGGCGGAGAAGGGTCTCCCCGGTTCCAAGAAAGGGAAAGGAGGGCACGGGGTGCCTTGGCTGCAGCGTCGCGGCCAGGCGCGAAGAGCAGCGGGAGCGGCGAAGGTGCCCTCTCCCAGCTACCCTCCGCGAGCGAGCACGTGATTATCGCGTGATAACCGCGTGGCCGCTCTGGAGATATCGGGATGCGCGTGCGATCCCCACATCCCCCCCTCCTTAAAATAACCCTTTAGCCGCTAAGAGGCCGCCGTCACCTGAGGCTTTCCTGCGAGAGGGACATGCTACTCCGACAGCAACACGGTTTGAGTCCATCCATGTTGGTGAGGGAGCAGCTCTAGCTGCAGACCGTCGTTGTCGCCGTGTAGGTGGTCGCGAGCCAGGCCGGAACGTTGAAGGATGTCACGGGGCAGCTTGACAGTCACAGGATGCAGTAGGAGGCAAGAAGGGCGCTGGGTCCGGGTCACCTTGCGTCTCGGCGGCGTCACCTGCCCAGTCGTGGTGGCGAAAGGGTCCCTGTATTTTTCTTGGCTGCCTCGATTACGCTGACGCGATCCCCGAACCAGCCTCGATATGGCGCAGGACAGCTCTTTTGATGTTCTCGGAGGTCGTTGCCCTCTGGTATTGGCGCACCCTCGCGGGTGTCGGCACGCAAGATCGGCAAAGGCGCGCCGACCCGCCCCGACGATGGCTTGCACCTCGCTGCGCAGCAGGGGTCCACTCTGTCCTTGCGGGAGAAGTGTACGCTCGGCCTTGAGGCTGGATGCTTGGTTGCGGGGCTTGCAACTCGGTCGCGGAGCTGTGCGGTGCGGTTCGGCGAATTCTGCGCCGCTGCGACCATTCCGGACCGGAAGTCGTCCGCTGCACCTCTCACCTCGCTGTTAGCCGCCGGAGGATGTTTTCTCGCCGCCTGTTGCCTGCACCGCGCTGCTGACTGCTTGCGGCTCGTCCCCACCGGCAGTGGAGATGGTCTTTCCTTTTTGCTTGATGGTGGTTGCACGGCTCCCGACGGGCGGTCTGCTGCTGCAACAATTCTGTTAGCCCCTCTCACTGCTTCCAAAGAGAAAGCGCGTGCTCGCTCTGGAAGCCTGCATGCTAGACATCGGAGGAGCATTCCGTCCGATATCGCGCACAATAAAATAGCCTCCGCGAACCGGACAGAGTTAGTTCTGCCGAGATCGCAAGTTATAATACCGCACCGGGCTCGAACGTCGAGCCGTGCCACCCGATGCCGCTGCCTGCGGGCGCGGGAGAGCATTCTCCTCGGGCCACTCGTTTCCTCTGTCATAGTAGGGTTTGAGATCGCAGACATGCACCGGTCGGCTGATCGGTCTTAGCTTCAAGTCCGCCAGCCTGTACACGAGTGAAGAGACAGTCTCTCGCACCCGGTACGGTCCTGTCCATTTCGGCGCCAGAGAAGCTGAGAATTTCTTACTGGCGTCGCTCAGGACGTGATTCCGTCTCAACACCAGGTCGCCCACTTTGTACTGAACTTCCCGATGAGAGCGGTCGTACTGCGCTTTCTGCTCGGCACGTGCAGTGCTCAGGTTCCGTCGCGCTTTTCGTAAAGCCTCCGTTACCTTCGCGCGCAGCCCAGTCGCATAATCGGCGCGTGCCGACGAAACAACCAGTTCCGTGCTGCATCGTTCCTGTAGAGTAAGTTCTACCGGATTCAACAGCTCCCTCCCAAGGTTGAGGGTGGCGGGTGTATACCCAGTCGATCTATTCACTGTCGACCTGATAGCAAATCCAATTTCAGGAAGACAAGCGTCCCACTCATTGTGCGTCCCCGCAAATGCAACTAGCATGTGCTTGATGTTGCGGTTCACACGCTCAGTGGGATTCGCCTGGGCATGGTACGTGGTTGTTCTCCTGTGCTTAATGCCGAGAGCTGCACAAGAGTCCACGAAGAGTTTGGCAGTGAAGTAGGACGCATTGTCCGTTATCAGCTGCTCAGGATAGCCGAATCGTGTGAACACCTCGATCAGCTTTCCCATGATTACGCGTGCCGTCAGCTTCCGTAGGGGGAACAGTTCCACCCACTTGCTGAAATGGTCTGTGACTACGAGAAGGAATCGGTTCCCGCTCGGTGTCCTGGGGTAAGGCCCCATGACGTCACATGCCGCAATTTGCCACGGTGTTCGGCTATTGATCGGCTGCATGAGCCCGGGTGGGCGTCCACCACGCGGCTTCACGCGTTGGCACACGTTGCACGAGCGGGCGTAGCGCATCACCTCCCGCTTCATTCCAGGCCAGGTAGCAAAGCGGCACAACTTCAGATAAGTCTTAGGGCCACTTGCATGCCCGGCCAGGCACGTATCGTGAAAGTAGCGTAAAAGTGCTCCTCTCAGCGTGCGTGGAATCACCGCTTTGAAGGACTCGTGTGTATCCTTCTCAGCGGGAATGTATCTCAGCAGGACGCCGTCAGAGTCTAGCAGGTAGGAATCCAACGCGCTCACAGCATTACCAGCCGTTTCAGAGCGCCGCGCACCCACAGCAATACCAGCTGCGTCCATGTGCGCCGCGGCCGCGCCGCCGGGCTCCCGGAGCCCCTCAAACACTTTCTTACAAAACGGATCCTCCCGCTGTGCCTCTAACAGCTCCTTTCTGCCGAACACGCTCCCCACAGAACTGACGCAGTCCAAGTGGTTCACGCTTTCGTCCTGAGAAGGGGGTTCATCCGCCCTTCCTTCGGGACCAGCGCCGTCGAGCATTGTAGCAGTTACTCTGCTCTTCGGCTGAGTCACTGAGGGGTCACGATGGGTATTAATATTACCCCTCCTGACAACCTCAATCGTCGCAGCGGTTAGTCCGCTCTCAAGCTCAGTTTCGGGCGAGGTGAGTTGAGTAGTAATATCACTCTTCTCACAGTCAACGGGCGCGCGCGAAAGTGCGTCCGCCACAACGTTGTTTTTTCCTCTCCTGTAGCGCACGGTAAAATCGTATCGCTGCAGGAGAAGTGCCCATCGCGCGAGCCGGCCGCTCGGCTCTCCTAAGCGCCTAAGCCAAGTTAATGCCATATGATCGGTCTCAATTATGAATGGGACTCCATCAATATAGTAATCAAACTTTTTGAGAGCGAAAATGATCGCCAGACATTCTTTTTCTGTCACGGAGTAATTTTTCTCTGCGGGAGTCAAAGAGCGGCTCGCAAAAGCTACCGGGCGCAAGCTACCTTCGTGCTGTTGGAGCAAAACCGCTCCTAGGCCAAGGTCGCTGGCGTCCGTATGAATGACAAATTCTTTGTTCAAATCAGGTAGCCTTAACTCGGTGGTTTCCACGAGCGCGTTTACGAGGTTGCGCAGTGCTTCCTCTTGCTCGGGACCCCACCTCCACTGCTCACCTTTCCTCAACAGCATTGTCAAGGGGGCTTGCAGTGCAGCGCAGTTTGGGATGAACTGTCGATAGAAATTCGCCAGCCCCAAAAAGCGTCTCAGTCCGCCTATGTCTTCCGGTGACGGGTAGTTCAATAATGCCTGAACCTTGTCATCACACGGTAGAAGGCGTCCGTTATCCAGTTTAAACCCCAGTAGCGTTACTCGGGTTGCCGCAATCTGGGTCTTGGTCGGGTTTAGCGTTATCCCCGCAGACCTCAGACGCTCCAACACGTCCCTGAGATGGCGTAAGTGCCCATCAAAGGTACGCGAGTATACCACAACATCGTCCAGGTAAGCAAGAGCGTGGTGCCACCTTGCGTCACCCAAGACACGGTCCATCAGGCGCTGACAAGTCGCAGGCGCACCGACAAGTCCGAATGGCATACGGGTAAACTGGAAAAGTCCCCTGTGACAAGTGAAGGCAGTCTTCTCTCGGTCACTGGGATCTACCTCCACCTGAAAGTATCCTCTGCTTGCATCGAGCGTAGTGAAGTACTTCGCTCCGCCAACGTTGGATACGATCGAAGGAATGCTAGGAAGCGGATATGCGTCCTTGCGTGTCACCTCGTTCAGGCGGCGATAGTCAACACAAAGGCGGGGCGTCCCATCCTTTTTAGGAACCAACACCACAGGAAAACCCCATGGGCTGTCCGATCTTTCAACAACGCCTGTATCGAGCAGTTCGTCCAGAGCGCTGTCTAGTGCTTTCCTCTTAGCCAAACTCACCGGCCGAGGATTGCACTTCCACGGAAAGGCGTCACCTGTCTCAATTTTGTGCCTGTATAGCGTAGTGCAACCAGGCCGCTCTGTGAATACGGCATCATATTCAGTCAGAAGCGCTGAGAGGCGAGCCTTTTCTTCCCCCGACAAACTGCTTGAGTCGTCCAGCAGCGGGTGGTATCGTTCGCCCCTCACTGCGGCACAGTCTGCCACCGCAGCGGGGGTTACGGGCTGTGCGGGAGGGGAGCAGTTCCCCTCCGCGCCTCTTTTCTCAGCGCGGTTGGCCGGACGGCATTTCGACCCGGCCGCAACCGTTCTGAGGGACCTTTTCGGGCAATCGTTTGGTCGGTCTGCGCGCGAAGCATCATCGAACGAAGTTGTCTCTGACGCTTTTTGAAATGAAACGAAAGGTTTCAGGGTGCCACATGCTCGCTCCCTATATCCTCCGTTGCAGACGTCAATAACAATGCCCGTCTTGACGAGGAAATCTCTACCAAGAATTATAGGAACCGACAGGCCGGGAAGGTGAGCTAGGCGCTGTCGCCTCACTCGTTTCTCCCACCGCACCACAAGCCTAGCAGCACAGCTCGCGTGTGCCGTGCCGCTGGCCAGTCGGAAGGTCACATTACTCTCTCTCAGTCGGATAGTGCTCCGACGGAGATGTTCACACACCTCGTCGCCAAATAGTGAAGCGCTTGCTCCTGTGTCTAACAGCGCAAAAAACCTGCGCCGGGCGACTGTAACCTCTATGAGCGGGACTGGCGTGTCGCTGGGCAATCCAAAACGACAAGCCAGCGGGGCAAGGAGTTCGTGTGTCTCACTTCGCACCGCCGTAACCGCCGCCGGCCATGCAGCATTGCTCACCGGCGGCCCCGCTCGTTTCCCGAAAGCGCGTGCTCTCGGTTCGCAGGCTGTCTGCAATCCCGGGCGAAGTGCCCCGGCTGGTTGCAGCGATAACAGAGGAGAGCCGGCCTTTGACGGGCTTGGCGTCCAGTACCTCGCGCCGTTTGACCGTTGTTCCTCTGTATCGACTGCTCCCTTGCAGGTACGCTCTGCTCTCGCATCATCGAGCCGGCATATCGACCACGATTCTGCATACCTCGGCCATCGGCAGCGCATGCTGCACGCATGGCATAAGTGTACGGATCGAGAGCCCGGTCAGATAAGCCCCAACCGTTTCTCAGTTGTCCGTCACTGAAAGCAACCACACCATCTCCACCGGAACGAGTGCGAAAAGTGTCCCCGTTCCACGCGCATCGCGGCTCAAGTGCCCTCGACGCGGGGGGTGGAGGTCGGTATGAGCGCAAGGCGAGTATGTCCGCCTGTATGCGCTTTGTCTCCGAGGCCAGCTCATCCAAATCCCTGAACTTGCTGCCTCTTAGGTACGCTGCGAAGGTGGGATGAGCTTGTCGCGTGACTCTCTCCACCTTATCGCAGTTCGGAGCGGTAGGGTCAGCGGTACGATAAAGTTCGTCCATCGCCCTGACGTACTCGAGCAAGGATTCGTCCGGATGCTGAGTACGTAGCTCCAGCTCGCGCCGCAGACGACGCTCGTAATCTGCGGGCAGGAATTCCTCGCGTAATCCCGCTCGGAACTCAGCCAGCGTGCTAGACCGGTAGCCAGTAAGCCGGAACCAGCGGGCAGCGTGATCAGTTAACGACACTGGTATGACGCGTTCCAGCATCTCGTCATCGGACAGCCCCGTTGCGCGCTGGTAAGTCAGCACGCGATCGAGGTATTCGTTGACGCTAACTGAATCATGATACCCGCTGTAGGTGGGTAAGTCCACCCTCACTCTCGGTCTAGCAGCGGCGGCAGATGTCAGCAGAGTGTCCTGCACGGCACCTGTCAACCTCTCAATCAAGCGCATCGCATCCTGCAACAGCACCTGTTGAGGCTCGCTCTGGCCAGTAATGCCTGGCACAGGAGCAGAACGCGTCGAGCAAGTATGCCGCAGTGGCTCCATGCTCTCCGCAAACACTGGCGAAGGGTTCGGCGTAATGTGCCTCACGCCTTCAAGGGTACGAGGCTCGCTCTGGCCAGTAATGCCTGGCACAGGAGCAGAACGCGTCGAGCAAGTATGCCGCAGTGGCTCCATGCTCTCCGCAAACACTGGCGAAGGGTTCGGCGTAATGTGCCTCACGCCTTCAAGGGTACGAGGCTCGCTCTGGCCAGTAATGCCTGGCACAGGAGCAGAACGCGTCGAGCAAGTATGCCGCAGTGGCTCCATGCTCTCCGCAAACACTGGCGAAGGGTTCGGCGTAATGTGCCTCACGCCTTCAAGGGTACGAGGCTCGCTCTGGCCAGTAATGCCTGGCACAGGAGCAGAACGCGTCGAGCAAGTATGCCGCAGTGGCTCCATGCTCTCCGCAAACACTGGCGAAGGGTTCGGCGTAATGTGCCTCACGCCTTCAAGGGTACATCCTGCCGGAGAGAGCGCCTCGTGTGTAGCGCTACCCTCTTCGAAGCTTATCAAATTCCCAGGGCTAATGTTCGCCGCAGGGCATGACTGAGCGGTAGCAGTTACCGCCGCTTCGAATTGTTGCCTGTTGGTAGCAACCTGCGACAGCGTATACAACGGCTGTAAATCAGCCCCGTATGCTGCCATGGTTCGTTCGTGCAGTGGCAGACACTCACACAAACAGACTCAACCTGTCACACCTCTGGCCCCACGTTGGGCGCCAAATATAGGGGTATTACTCAGGCTCGCGCGTGCGCACCTGACCCTTCTCTGGATCGCACAGCGCCGGCGGAGCGGCAGTCGCTCCCTAGCACATTCGCAGCAGCCCTAGCAGTCAGAGCTGTGACCCCTAACCCGCGGTTCGCAGTGAGTTGCGACCACGGCGGGTTCAGGCCAGTGGGGACAGGGTGAGTTTCGACCTAAGGTGTTTATTCACCTTGGTGTACAATGGTTCCAACAGACAGCAACAGCCACAACACACACAAACAACACAACACAACACAACACAAAACCTCAGCGGCGGAGCATTCCGCACGTCTGGGGCGAAACAAACCGCACAATGTGGGAACCACAAAAGAGGCTGATAAGAGTTCAGCTCACCCAAAAGTGGATCCGCGCTCGGGCCCTGGGGCGGTGAGTCGCACACCAAGGTCCGGGCGCCACAGGGGGACGGCGTGCGGCGGTCTCAGCGGCTGATTTGAGATGCGGCCGTTCGCTAGCTCTTCCGCCGTGAGACAAAGATCCGTCGGGGGAATAGCGCTTCTCCCGAGCGGCGGAGAAGGGTCTCCCCGGTTCCAAGAAAGGGAAAGGAGGGCACGGGGTGCCTTGGCTGCAGCGTCGCGGCCAGGCGCGAAGAGCAGCGGGAGCGGCGAAGGTGCCCTCTCCCAGCTACCCTCCGCGAGCGAGCACGTGATTATCGCGTGATAACCGCGTGGCCGCTCTGGAGATATCGGGATGCGCGTGCGATCCCCACAACAGCGAAAGGCATGTTTCGTGGTGTCAGAGTGAGTCTAACTCATCGAAGGCGACGTTACGAGGCCACGCTATTCCAGAACTCGGAGCAGCCTGACCCCTTCCAGAAGAATGGAAATCTATTTTAAACAATAGGCGATTTGTGCATTATCAGGCTGAGTTGTGCATGCGTCGTTATTTATCAAAAATAGCTAATCACAATGGTTAGAGAATAATATTTCTTACAAGGTTAGTTGAAGCGCTATAATAATTCGGAATATCTTTTTGTTTTTCTCTGTAGGCTACGTCGTCAATCAACACGTGCTGAAGGCCCTCGTCCTGCGTTACGGCCACGACCGCAAGATAAGCTTGGCAGATTTCATCGGCTGCGCCGTCAAGCTCATGTGCATGATCGGTGCGTGCGACCTATAACAGGGCAGCGCTTTTACGCTTCCGGTTTGGCGTCATAGTCTTAGCAGACCTTGAAATTGACGCCGATTCTGAAAGGGTTCAACTACGCATAAGCCTTCCCATTTTCTCCATAGATGGCGCGCTGCCTCCCTAACATGCTGCTATGTGCACAGACACATAGCAGCATTTCCGGCTACAATGTATATGTGCCATGCAGCAAGGAGCCATAAGCCGTGTTCACATGAATGCGACACAAAATGCGACAGTAGCGCATCACATTTTTCCTACCGCGTGACGAGCTATGCGATGCGACAGCGTTCACGTGTAGCGCATCACCCCTGGTGCGATGGTGGCGCCATGCGGTGTCGCACATCGAAGGAAAAGCAGCGCTTTCAGACGCGTACGGCGCCACGCCACGTGTTAGATATGGAGCTGTTTCCTGCGATTACTTCGAGTTCCCCAGACCACATCGGATTGCAGCACAGCTAATTGAGGAATGCAGAAGCAGGAAAGCGCATTCCAGAGAAGCGACCGAGCAAACAAGTTTAAGGCAACAAGTTTACGTGCCAACAAGTTCGTGCGCCGCCGGGATTAGCAGGTGGGCATCCGACAATGAAGCAGGTGCAGCCCTCCCCTTCTCCTTGTTCGAAGTGCATTGCCAGTCTGCGAGGCAAGACCGCAGCAAGCCGCCAGGTGTGACACCACGACACGGGCGCCTACCATTGGCTGAAAGTGGCGTCATCGGAGTGGACTCTCCCATTGGTCAAACATGACGTGACTTGCAGTGCTCGAAGGGTTTATAAGAAGCCTTCCAGAGAGACCTGAGGATGCTGGGACATTTCCTGATTCCCTGATTCACCTCTCTCGAACTTCTTGCCGCGGGCCGCAGCGTCCGAGTTGCTGCCGGCCCGTAATGACAGTACGTCTGGTACTTGACGCTCACCTCCCTGTACATAATGTAGAATAAATCCCTCCCAAGTTTTTTGATTTTCATCCCGAAGTCCCGTCCTCCAACCCCTACACACGCCGCAGCTCGGCGAGTGCAGCAGATCGGTAGCAAATTCCTCTTCCCAGAATTCCTAATGCTTTGCGATCGCGTTTATATACACCGCGAAAGGCTACTTACCTGCCTGAATCCCCCACTATCTGGCACATTAATCTGACGGGCTTTGCTAGCGCATTAGCCCCGCTTGCATGGATGCGGTGCGCTAGAAAGTTGATGTGTGTGATACGATGCGCCAGTTGTCGTATTCATGTAAACGCGGCTACAGAATGTAAAACGAAAGGTGTAACGTTGAAAGATAGAAAGAGAACGGAACTAGTTATCTGTAACAATTTTGCCCTTCGTATTCTCTTTTCACCATTGGCTCTGTCGGCATCTTTTTAACCGGCTAACGAGCTAACAGCTAAATTACGCCTTAAAGGATAAGTGCTTAGTATACAACGGCAGTGTTTGCTGAGCCGTCTTCGAGAGGGACGCGTTGAAGAGATAAGAGCGATAATTAAAGAAAAAGGCTGGAAGGCGATCTAATCTCCTGTTCAAGTCAGTCAAAGACAATGTCTTCTATAAGTGAGTTGGGGGCGAGAATGAGGCAGTCTCACTCCCCCCGGCACTCCGTGCAGTCACATTTCAAGTGAGAGACGTAAAATGAGAGTCGGAATCAAAATTTTTTGGCTGAATAAACCTACGAAATAGGCCTATATTTTTTAACTGAATTCCTTTCCGGATTTACTTGAATTTTTAGACTGCACTTTCCTCGGGATCGGCCCAAGAACAAGGTTGGAAACACGCATAACCGATACAAAACGCACAACAACAACCAAAAAAGCAGCCTCTGGGTGGGTAGGGGGAGGGGGTTACTAGATAAGGATATTGTTTTTACAAAGTCAGAGACTTCAATTAACGGCCAGTCGTAGTATGTTTCGTAAGACATATATCCAAGTCACGGTCAGTCACTTTTTTGTGTGTGTGTTTGTGTGTGTGTGGGTACAGCAGGTGACGCATACCAATCTCCTGCCTTCTTTCAGACATTTACGACGCCTGGGACCCAGAAAAGGAGAACGCTGTGACCGTTAGTCGAAACGAGGTGAGTTGCGCCCTTATCACGCCTAATGCGAAGTCAACAACCGCAGCGTCCAAGGAATGACGTGCTCATTTGATTACTGCTCGCCGTTCTTTTTCTTTCAGTGGCTTAAATACACGATGTACTGCTGAGTATCTCCTCCGGTGTGTTCAACTCAGAAGCGAGCGTCGGAAATGCGACTGTCGCTTTCACGCTCGAAGGCGCTGCATTAATTTCGTCGTCAAATAAAAGGTTTTTACTTTCGACGTGTGTCTGTTTGTCATTGCGCGGAATGGTGCGGATACAAGGATGGAACGGCGATTTCGCAGGCATTGTCTCTGAGAACAATTAAACCATGACCTCGCCGGTTGGTAGATCTTGCAATGACGCCTCTCAGCCCTCCGTTCTGAATAAATCAATCAATCAATCAATCAATCAATCGGTCGGTCGGTCTGTTTGTCGCTATTTGCTTTGCCTTAAGACTGAGGTCCACTTTACACAAACAGGAGTCCACGTCACTCACTCACTGTGGTTGTGATGAGGAAATAAAGTTACTCCTACGAATAAGAGTGAATGGAACAGGCTATCGCCACAGAATGTAACATAGGAAAGGTCACTGTAAACGCAGGGAAAGAAAGAACAGCTTATTGTGTTTACATATACAAACCATCGGCGCAGTGGCAACGGTAGTGTAATTTATGAGCCGATTTCTTCTGAGTAACTTAATCTAACTAAATGTAATATAGAGCTTAGGATTCATGACAGGAAGCCAAGAGGCCAACACACTACATTGGGGCAACAAGGGTTTATTCTGCAGCAGGCCTAAACGACGAAGTAACTGATTACCAGCCAATTTCTGTCGCAATACACAATTTGCCTAAACACAAGCGACCTAGGGTTACAAGACTAAGTAGAATAGATTACAATGCATTGTGCAATCGTATTTTGCAAACTAAAACCAGTACAATCAACAACGAGGGTGTCGACACAGAATTCAGTAACTTAATTGAATTTCGTATGTCCGTAAGCGAACCCAGTCGAACATTTATTAAACATTCCTATGTGAAATTCAGATGTCCATGAATGACTAATGAAATCCTTTTATTGCTAAAATAAAAAGATCACTGGCACCAGAAATAAAAAAGCATAAAGATAATGAGTATATTTACGTCAGTTTAAAAATGCTACGAACTCAATATGTGTAAATTATAATAAGGAAAAAGAATATTACTCTGGTCTCATCGGGTAAGCTAACGGAAATACAAAGAAAATTTGGGAAATTGTAAAAGAAGTAGCAGGTAAATCCAGATCTCTCCAAGTTCTACCCGATGTCATTAATAAATAGGTAGCAAATAACTTCAATACATATAGGTGCGCGTTCAGAATATCGGAAACGTACATTTCCGATTCCAGTCAAAGCTCTTTTGTAGCTTATGATGTTGAACAAGGAGATATAATAATAATTGTTGCCAACATGTCGCTGAATAAGGTAGCTGTGCCAGGTAGCATCACGACGCGCATGATAAAACAGTATATTGACAACCTCGGCCCTATATTATGCTGCACTTTTCAATTACTCACCGGAGTAATCAATATATCCTTCTTGCCTAAAGACAGCCAAAGTAGTGTCAATTTTTAAAGGTGGATATTACTCGAGCGCCTCCAGCGACAGACCAATTTCGATCTCTAGCGCTATTAATACAATTTTTCGAAAAAAATTAGTGCAGCTCGGATAATGAATTTTTTTAATAAATATAAAATATTACGCCATCAGCATCATGGGTTCCGTACACATCACTCAGTGGCATCTGCAGTGGTATCATTAACACAGAAAATAATTCAGGATTACACCAAAACCTTTCGGTAGCAGGGGTATTATTATTCGATCTGGAGAAAGCATTTAGTGACACAGTAGACCACCTTAATCTATACCACTACAGCATTGCGGTTTCCGTGGGAAAGTTTGCGACCTTTTTCTCTTCTTACATTAATGGTCGTCAACAGAACGTAATGATAAACGACATATCGTCTTCTATGCAACCTTGATGCACAGGTGTACCTGAAGGTTCAGATCTTGGTCCCATTATTTTTTTCTCTTTATGCGGATGACCTTGGCAATACTTTGCAGTCATCTGAGGCCAACCACGCAAAATAGACTTTATGACTTTTGTATTCGAATTAATTCCTGTTCATTTGAGTATGCACTCATCTTCGGATATCTGGGAGTGTCGTTAGACTGCTGTTAAGTTGGCGGATCAGATTAATTATGTATGTGCGAAACTGGCATTTGGATGTTTCATTCTTTTGCAAGCTCGAAATTACTTTGATGTCGATATATTGCGCAATGTGTATTTTGCATTCATACACAATGTTTTGTCCTACTGCGTCGAATCCTGGGGTCGGATGTGGGATACACATCTTGATCTCGTAATAAAATTGCAAAACCGAGCACTCAGAATAATTACAAAATGTAGGCATGACCATCTCAGTAATCTACTTACTTAGCTTACCCCTAGCAGAGAATGTATACGCAGAATGGCTAATGCAATTTCTCGGATCCCAACTTTCGAGTGAACTTTCGCTTCATAAAGAAGTGGCGTCTCATGTTCTGTCTTTCATTAGGAGATATTTTGCGCATAACGTTTCAACAGACTGACTTTTCTAATATTTAACAAAGAAAGTGTATCCGTGTTAGTCGGCAACATTAGCGTGTTAAAAGACCCCTTTGTATAACTTTTGTGTAGTCAGTATTGCTTACAGCTATTTTTTTTCATCTCTTTCGTATGCCATTGAATCACATGTTAAGTCTATGACACTATTTATTATTCGCAATTGCGTTTTTTATTGTGCCAATCTACCTTAGAAAACATTTTATTTATTTGCCCTATAACACAACTTTCATGTACTTCACCCTGTTTCGACTCTGGGTTCGAAGACGTGGGATCCACTTTTCTCGTGGAGAGGTAAGTGAGCGTGAGGGTGGGTCCGGTATTCATCCGTTTTGAGAACCATTTTGACGAGGCCGTGGGCCCGTTCCCCGTAATCGTGCTAGCCGTGACCGAAGAGTGCCCGGGGCGAACGGCAGATCACAACAACCCCGTGCTAACCTTTGGCTATGGAACTAGATAAATTTTGTGTATTCTTCTGTGATGTAAAAATAAATAATTATTGAATTGAACTTAGAGTTGAATTGCGTGTACCAACTAAGTTTACAATGATTATGCCTTAGCTCCACCGCGAAATTGTCTGAAACTTAATACAAACGAGCAGTAAAACAGCGCTAAACAACAGGACGAGGAGAGGGACACAGGCACGCTGGTGTCTGTGTCTCTCTCCTCGTGCACGTTTTCTGGCAACAATATGTTTCCTCGCCAGACGAGTTTTCGTAGAACATTTTACTAGGGTACGATTTACGTGACAGGCTTCGCAAGTATATTTCCCTCCTTATCTTGTGTCCTGCCTTGTCGCTCAATTTCTACCACTCACTGAGTAGGGGCGTTTTGATTTCTGTGAAGCGTGCTCTGCCACGTGCTTATGACTACGGCGGCAAAGTACGTCATAGACGCGGGCGGATATTCAGCAGATATTTTTACAGGCAACACCATCAAAGTTTTATGCGTCCCTTGCTGGAGTGTGGGTGCGTATAATTATCATCTTACTTCTTATTTCACCGATTTCACTAATCCCTGCCTGAACAAACATCATCTGTTGTCAATTCTTTAACAGGTAACAAAGTAGAGCAAAGCGAGCATAATTATGTGCCACTGGTTGAGCCAGCAATTGAGCACAAGATAGCTAGATCCAAATCCCAAAATTAAGTTTCGACTTCAGATAAAGGCAAGCTGAATTCCCCAAGTTCAGTTGGAACCGCGCATGTGACACTTCCATTTATGAGGCTTTCAAACACGTGGTAAAAAAAGCGGAAGATTTGCACGAAAGGCGAAGGACTGATAATGATAGCAACGTATTATAGAACTACACGAAGTAAGGTTACTAGTTTTGACAGCGTTATAAGTTGCAGTAAACATTCCCTGACTAATTAGATTAAATGCATGGTATCACGCGCGCACAGGCAAACATCAAGAGATCTCACTTCATGACCACGAGCACTTGTCGCAACTCTGGCGCGAAGAAGCCAGCAGCGCAGTAGTAAACGCCTCTCGTTTCACCGCACCTGGGAAACTTGAGACTACGCGACCTGCAGATTACGAGCGGGAACTTAGTGCGAATGAAGCCGCCGGCCATACCGGCTCGGCCTTAGTCTTTGCACCCGCCGCAGGTTACCCCCAAGATACGGCACGTGGGTCAGTTGTGTCCGATCTTGTCTTTCTTGTGTCTGTTTTATTAGCGCTGTGATGGCTTCACTAAGTATCAACAAACAAACCCCCCCAAAATTATCGTGAGATTAATCTGCTTACTCTTGCGAGTCTCTATGCCATCGAAATTAGCTTTCGCCCGACATTTCAATACTCCCGACAATGTCAGCGTAGCTTTCGTAGAAGGGCAAAAGGGATCTGCTCAAATCAGTTGCTACATACAACGACAAGCCAGGCACTTCAAACCACAAGCACAAGGCAGCAGACAGGTAACATGCAGTTAGCAACAAATAAGTGCATTTACCACAAACAAGGAAGGAAAAGAAGTCTAGCTTTATTCGCTGACTCAAACTTACAAAAAAATTTTGGCACGTAAAGGGTTCCGTGTACCATTGCTTTTTCTCCTATGGATACACTTGTAAAAGTAGTACATACATGGATTAGCACAATGGATTGAACTGGCTATTATTACTTCAGCGCACACGCAATATCGCTAAGTGGTGCTGAATTGCGCAACAAACAAGGGAACAATGGACCGCTACTTGATTGATCTATTCATTCATGGAGTACAATGCCCCAAATTAGCAGTAGGGTTATGAGAGACGTTGTAGCCCAACGCTCGCGATTCATTTTGCTCGCCTGGGGTTCTTTAATGCGCACCTAAATCAAAGTGCACAAGTGTACTTAACCCCACTGATGTGCGGACGCTATGATCAAGCCGTGACCTCTTGCTATACAATATGTCGTAGCCATTGGGGCATCGCGGCTAGTAAAAAACTTTTGCTGGCAGCAGGATTCAATGCCACTGAGCAACATTGCACTCAGCCGGCAGAATGAATGGCAAGTTTCATCCGTTGTGTGAATCTGCCTGATTCGGAGCTTCTTCCAGATATCATATCCCCCCCCCTCACTTTCAATACACTGCCAAAATACAGACAACACGCCGCAACCTGATATCAATCATGGTCTCAAGTTCATTATAGCAAACCTGGTCCCTGTGTTTTAACACATGCCAAGCTACGATAGTGAACCAATTTTCCCAATTCAATGCAAAAAAATGATGGCAGTATGGTTTCTATAATTGTATTCCAACAAAGTATCAGCCACAATAGTGTAAACCTCCAACATTTGCAAAGGAAAGAAAGAATGGGCAAGCTTTGCACTATTTCTAAATCATCCGCAGTCATGACAGAGACCCCTGTAAGTGCTATAGGCCTCAACCAAGCGCAACTGGCAACACTGCAAATATAATCTTTCTTTCTTATTTTTTTTCTGTAGGACAAATGTTGACTGAAAGGTTTTCAACAATTTGGTTCATGCCCAATCATGACCTACTTATGTAGAAACAAGAGGCAACTGCTGCTGCAATTACCTAAATTAATGTGCCACTGAAAAACCAAAGTGGTCACAAATGGAAACTACTCTTAAAAAAATTGGTATGAATGGTATTTTGTGAATTTTATATACAGACTACCAAAATCAGAGAAATAATTTTTAACTATATAAAATGGCCTTCACGGCTATGAGGTTCACTCCAAAGTTGTTACACTATACCGAGGCAACATTACAAAGGATTAGCTTGACGTCCCCTTCAATGACCGATCTTCAGATCATTTGATTCACCGCACCATGCTGAATAATGGATGGTCATTAATGGTACAAGGCTGCAATGCTTCTGCTGCCCATAAGAACTACCACAACATTCTTACAGGACGAGCATCCACCATAATGAGCTTTGAGCACTGTATGAAAATTTTCCATGACAATGTAAGCTAACCAAAACTTATTAAAAAAAATTGTGCTAGAACTTTTCTTGAAGTTGCAGCTAAAACAAAAAAAACATTGCATTATGCGAAATGAGTGGGTCAAGATGCTAAGGGACTTGTGCGCGTTTGATAGATGAACCTCTGCGCACCAAGTGAAACAGCATCAACATGAGAACCCCTCTTTCATTCCTTGATGGCCAGGAAAAACTAACCTTGACTGAAAAAATGTGGACCAAACCGGCTCACGCCCTGTCAACACAGAGTTGCACAGTGAGTCACCTTTCCAAGCCTATTGCTCACCGCAACTCGGAGACAGGACGATGAGCTCTGTGGCTCCCGATTTCACCAGTCAAGAGTAGCCTCGATACTGGTTTGCCCAGTCAATACCTAGTTTGGTGAAGTATTTCTTATTTGCTCATTTTCACTGTTGCTGACAGTAACTTAGACAATGTGGTTGGGAAGCTAATAAATGATAAGAATAATGATGTTTGTACCAGGTCATGTACTTTGACTAGGGGGGAGGGGAGCAAAACGTAAAAGGAAAGAGGGTTGTTTAGGCTAGCATAATTGACATTACAGCATTACAAGATGTCGAATGAAATCGCCACGTTTTTTTTTTCTTTATAGCTGCTTGTTGCCGTAATAAGCTTTCACTGAACAATGAGAAGGCACACCCTTTCTGAGCAGTTTCACTAATACTGTTATCAGTGGTACATGACCGGATAAGTTAGACTGCAGAATGATGCCAAATATGTTAGCATGGTATATAGTATAACAGCAAGGATGGTACATGCTTGGCTACAAATTTCATCAGCCCATTGCTATGGTAGATGTAGGAACTTCACCAAACAAGTGACTGACTCGGGGCAATGACAGCAACTGGTAAAGTGGATGAGAGAGGGATGAAGATTTAGAATTACCATATTCTTGTTCTTCACAAGGGGTTTCATCTGAAACAGCAGAGCACACCAATTCATGCGCGTCCCCATAAAAGCAGGAACACAAAAGCAGAGGGACACACACACTGTTCTGTGCTGACAAAAGTGAAACCTTTTAACACCTCCCATGCTTTGTTTTCATTGGCCAAAAGGTATTTCGAAGACTTTGTAACCAAGCTGTATTAAGGGCACCCTAAAGCAGCTATAGTACGAAGTTGATTTACTGAAGTAGTCTTACAGCTTCAGCTAGCGTGGTTCACGCTAAGAAGGATGATTAACAGGGGTGCTCACTTGCCCATCTCGCAATGCGCTTGCCAACTAATGTCCTGATGACGCGATGTGCGCTCTCTTGCACCCCTTGCTCTCTGTCTTTGCACGTTTCAAACCGTAGTCGTGTGTACTTACAGCAAAAGTTGAACACATTTTGAAAATCGGCTCGACACTGCCATCCGAGAGTCAAACGACTTACATGGATTAGTTATTTTACTCTATTTACAAGAGTCCTGCACCACGCACAAAGGGTAACTTGACACACACTGCTGGAGTCATCAGACTCATCAAGAATAGTTACCCGACTCCTTCAGCAGTGATCATGTGAACCTTTATCTTGATTCGTCCGACTCATGTAGAATAGTTAACGGACTCCCTCAGCACTAGTCGTGTAACCCTTTTGAGAGGGTTAGGAGACTACTACAACAGAGTGTGCATGAATATTGTGTGTGGAGTCACGTAACCACCTTGTATCGAGCACCGATAGCCTCGGGACTCTCTGCCGAAAGAGAGTTCGGGTCTCTCCCACAAAGTGTGTCCTATACGTGGCGAGTCCAGAGTCTCTGAAAAAAGTATATATGCTCTTTTTTTTATTAGTATGCATGCATCTTTAGCTCACCGAAGGCCGCAGTTTCGCATATCCACAAAATATGGCAATTCTATTGTCAGGTATAGAAAGGAGAAAATGAAAGGCCCCGACCTAAGGCATAACCGAAAAATTTCAAGTTTATATGTTATAAATATCATCATCATCATCAGCCTGGTTACGCCCACTGCAGGGCAAAGGCCTCTCCCATACTTCTCCAACAACCCCGGTCATGTACTAATTGTGGCCATGCCGTGCCTGCAAACTTCTTAATCTCATCCGCCCACCTAACTTTCTGTCGCCCCCTGCTACGCTTCCCTTCCCTTGGGATCCAGTCCGTAACCCTTAATGACCATCGGTTATCTTCCCTCCTCATTACATGTCCTGCCCATGCCCATTTCTTTTTCTTGATTTCAACTAAGATGTCATTAACTCGCGTTTGTTTTCTCACCCAATCTGCTCTTTTCTTATCCCTTAACGTTACACCTATCATTCTTCTTTCCATAGCTCGTTGCGTCGTCCTCAATTTGAGTAGAACCCTTTTCGTAAGCCTCCAGGTTTCTGCCCCTGTTATAAATATGAGTGGTAATAATGGTCGTTATGACTAAACCTGTTAATCATTGGAATCGTTTATACTATGTCGTGTTTCTACGTACACGTCTGGCACAGCATAACGCGAGCAAAAGAAAAACTATACTATCACTTCACCTGAAGCGATTTTCTTCTTTCACTTCACAAAAACGCATAATTAATGACTGTTTTTTTTTGGTTACCGAAGCCGCAGGCCTTGGCAAACATCCATACCGTACCGATTTAGCGAAAAGTCAATAGGGAAGCCGCAGCTATCAAAGATAATTATCACTCGGTGCGCATATTATCGAGATCGCGTGCTGGCAAGAAACGCTCCGATCTGTGAGAATGTTGCCCCGTGGGGCCGAAGCGCAGGCACGTGGAACCGAGTTGTGTTTTGTAACACGTTCGGGTCCGTCCCTGACCTGGAACTGCGCCACGTCGGCAAGTTTACGAATCAGTAGAGACGGGTCGCACGTTGCCCGTATATTACACGACACGTGCTAAGTTCAGGTACGACATAAATCAGACAAATAGAAGCAACTGGGGTGGTAAGGGCAAGATTATGAAATGCCTGACGAACATTGCTGGATCCTGCACGACTTATCGAAAAAGAAAAGCAACAAAATAAAAGCGACAGAGATGCTGAAGAGTGTGAGAAAAGACTGGGAGATTAGTCGGGTGAAAGTCTATGATTCGCTACACTGGGTGGGAGGAAGGGGTCAGAGAGGGGAGTAAGAGATGTATAATGTCATAATAAACTGGGAACGCGTTCCCATAACAGGAGAACAATGATAATAGGAGGACAATAGGTGGATAATAAAAGCGTTCCCGTAATAGGTGGCCGATGGATTGCAAGAACCGCAGCAGTGTCAAGAGAGAGAAGCAAGGAAAAGCGGGGAAGTTAACCGGACGCAAGTTCAGCTTGCTACACTGCACTGGATAAAAATGGGATAAAGACGAAAAGAGAGAAAGGAGGAGAGAGAGAAATAGACAACACTAGTTGCGTGTGCACTTGAAGGTGCGCATCAAGTCCGTAACCGGTCGCAGAGACCCGTCGTCTTGGCTTACTCCAGCAACGCCCTCGTTGTTTTTACGCAAGCGATGGCCGTGGTCCAAGAATCTTCGATTTTGGAAACCGTCTTGAGCCCAGCCGGTTTAACGGATTCTGCAGAGGATGGCACTGGACGTCGTAATGAGGAAAAGCGACAGGAGTTGTTGAGTAGTCTCTTAAGTCTCGTCGGCGTAGCACAAATATATAGGTGTGCCTATGTCTAACAGTCTATAATAGGAAAATGCCAGCAAACTTGAAAGTAGAAAAAAATCGAGAAGCAGACATAGCTTTTGCAAATGCCATCCCGATCTAGAGGCGGCAGGATAATGTCGCATCGGAGTGGAAAATTTGTGACGGCAGTTGCAGCTAAGGATCCAGCGAGTTAATGTAGACGACACTTGTATATGTTTCAGAACTATCTGTTTCCAACAGAGGCCGGGCGTCCAACTGGTTTAGCGCAGCGAAGAATGAGAGTCTCCACAGAGAAAACACTCGTGTACGTTACACTGGGTGCAAGTTAACGGACTCCAGGCAGTCGAAATTATCTCATGTGTATACTCGGTTCTGCAACAAGGTTTACGTGTGTGTGCACGCCAATATAAATTGCTGTAAGCGTCATGGCTCCCGGTTGCTGTACATCGCGCAGTTTTCAGGTCACGAGGTTGACTCAACGGACAAGGAAGTGCTGCTGTAGGATATACGTGTCACCTTCACCACTCCGCCGCCACCCTTCCCAATTCGGACGATTACTGATACCGTATCTGCAACAAGCGGTCAACGTCCATTGTTCACAAGGAAGTCGAAAATTGCACAGTGTCAAGTCAAACTCATCGTTGGTAATAGGGCCATATAGGGTTTTGCCTCCACCTCTTTCTTTTCTTTTTGATTTTCATTTTAATGACTAAATTTTAAATTTCATTTTATTCTTTACGTTATATATAACGAGGCACTTTCCGATTGAGTGGGGTTATGTTGCTTCGTGTCTTGTCTCGTCTCGCCTCGTCTCGGGCCTCTTTAAATAATGAATGAGGTGTCCGACGGCGCACTTTGAAGCAAGGTCCCTCAGCACAGCATCCCGATGTTCTGCCCAATTAAGCACTTTGTTTTACTTTATATAGAATCGAATTATCTGCCCATTTCACAACTGAAAGAGCGCAAATCGATCGAAGCCAACGTGAATAGCGAGAACATATAAAACAGCAATCTTTTTTCTTTGTCTCTCTCTCTTTCCTTAACTTGTAAACCCGAATATTCTCCTTTGCCTCGGGCATTGCTCTGAGCTGCCGTTCCTCGCCAAGTGAACGGCCGCTGGGGTTGCGGATTAACGTCAACGTTCATCGTGACATGGGCTGTGCCAGAAAAAGTAGATACTTGAGCAGATCATCGGTCTATTGTGCTGGAGGGTCTTTTTGAAGTCCACCATTGGATGCGTAATATAACATTAATATAATATCATAATAATATAATAATTACGAGAATATGCCTAGCCCCCTTAACCAGAAAATGCATGGTGATATATATATTAAAAAAAAGAAATATAACTCGCAAACGAAACAGGAGTGAAAAAAAAAGCTATCTGTGCAACAGCGACAAGTTTCTCTTGCCCCGCTGTGCAATTCTGTATTTGTCTTCCTTGTCAATAAAGGGTGTTGCTCCCTCGTTGCGCTTATGCTGTCAGCAATCGTATGGCTTCGAAGGGCGCCGCTGTATGTCGACGACGCCGCTTATCTCTTGCAGCCGCCTTTCCCTGGTGATTTATGTCGGCCGCTTTACCTGACGATTGCGCAATGCATAGCAACTGTAGGAGCCAGGCCGCTTACAGCAATATATAGCAGCGTGTACCGACACTATTAGCCTCACCGCGTGTACGTGTAATTGCGCTTTAAAGCGTAGAGCGCCGGGGTAGTGCGAGACTGCGGCGGGTTATCTTGATCACCCCGCGTTGAACGGAGGAGCGGCATTGTAGGAAGTGAAGCGGCTGGTTGCGGAACAGGCGCTCGGCATTGTCAACAGTTCTTGCCGACGGCGTTGTTGTTGTGTCCGAGAGCACTACCTGGCGTTTAACGCGTGCGGCGAAGCACTGTCGCGAAAAGCAGGAGCGATGGCGGAAAAGACCAAGGAAAAAATCTACAAGGTGAGATATACCGAAAGCATGTCCGTCTTGAGCTCCTCTCTCCTTGTTTCTTTCTTATAGATTTTTTTCGCGGTCATGAGTTAGCCGAAACTAACGGCGATCTGTCCACGCGCGCAAACGCCTGTTGGTGCCCGTGTACTTATATTTCATCATCATCAGCCTGGTCACGTCCACTGCAGGGCAAAGGCCTCTCCCATATTTCTCCAACAACCCCGGTCATGTACTAATTGTGGCCATGCCGTCCCTGCAAACTTCTTAATCTCATCCGCCCAGCTAACTTTCTGCCGCCCCCTGCTACGCTTCCCATCCCTTGGAATCCAGTCCGTAACCCTTAATGACCATCGGTTATCTTCCCTCCTCATTACATGTCCTGCCCATGCCCATTTCTTTTTCTTGATTTCAACTAAGATGTCATTAACTCGCGTTTGTTCCCTCACCCAATCTGCTCTTTTCTTATCCCTTAACGTTACACCTATCATTCTTCTTTCCATAGCTCGTTGCGTCGTCCTCAATTTGAGTAGAACCCTTTTCGTAAGCCTCCAGGTTTCTGCCCCGTAGGTGAGTACTGGTAAGACCCAGCTATTATACACTTTTCTCTTGAGGGACAAAGGCAACCTGCTGTTCATGATCTGAGAATGCCTGCCAAACGCACCCCAGCGCATTCTTATTCTTCTGATTATTTCCGTCTCATGATCCTGATCCGCAGTCACTACCTGCCCTAAGTAGATGTATTCCCTTACCACTTCCAGTGCCTCGCTGCCTATTTTAAATTGCTGTTCTATTCCGAGACTGTTAAACATTACTTTAGTTTTCTGCAGATTAATTTTTAGACCCACTACTCTGCTTTGCCTCTCGAGGTCAGTGAGCATGCATTGCAGTTGGTCCCCTGAGTTACTAAGCAAGGCAATATCATCAGCGAATCGCAAGTTACTAAGGTATTCTCCATTAACTTTTATCCCCATTTCTTCCCAATCCAGGTCTCTGAATAGCTCCTGTAAACACGCTGTGAATAGCATTGGAGAGATCGTATCTCCCTGCCTGATGCCTTTCTTTATTGGGATTTTGTTGCTTTCTTTATGGAGGACTACGGTGGCTGTGGAGCCGCTATAGATATCTTTCAGTATTTTTACATACGGCTCGTCTACACCCTGATTCCGTAATGCCTGCATGACTGCTGAGGTTTCGACAGAATCAGATGCTTTCTCGTAATCAATGAAAGCTATATATAAGGGTTGGTTATATTCCGCACATTTCTCTATAACCTGATTGATAGTGTGAATATGGTCTATTGTTGAGTAGCCTTTACGGAATCCTGCCTGGTCCTTTGGTTGACAGAAGTCTAAGGTGTTCCTGATTCTATTTGAGATTACCTTAGTAAATAGTTGCGTAGCGCCTCCCAAGCCCTCCTAGGGAATCCTGTGACCCCTAATTGCCTCTAAATGCACTTCTGCGAACAAACAACACTTCTAAAGCATGCCTTTGCACCTTTATTTGGCACCTAGGCCGCACACTGCTCACCTAAGTTCGTGTCCTGCTGTAATGAGAGTTTTAGTTCGTTCTAGAAGATTAACGAGAACACTCTGGAACATGGACCTTGCCTACAGCATTCCTCATCACGTACATTCGATATATTAGGCACTTTTTAGAGACTCTGGGCACGCTAAAGTGATCCTATTGATGCTCACCGAAAAACACCACCTCTGGACTATGCTGTGAGTAGCTGTATAATGCTTCTCATGAAAATAAAGACGACGTACAGTCGCGTTCAATATGAGCTGAAACGTGGTGCCCATGGTCTAAGAGGCGTCAAGGCTACAGAGAGGCACCGACATACGAAAATCCAGTTTAATAAGTACCAGTTCGTGGGACGGTGTTTAATTCTTCTTGTTGTTTTCTTTCTATGTATATCGGCGACGCCGTGCAAACTTGAAGCCCCTTCGACCACGGACGCCATGTTACAGCTCATATTAAACGCGACTTACATACACCCATGCTTTACTCGTTTCCTTACTATCTATTTTTTTTCCTAAATGGTGCCTATCATAACGGGACAATTGACGTCGGCGCAGCGCACGCTGGAGCTCTATAAGAGAAGCAGGGAATACACCTGTTGAATGTACCTCGAATTCCTTGACTGCTGCATCCAATGTGAAGATTGATGAAGAACCGCCCTGTCCTGCTCATATCATTCTGTGTCATGAGTCCATCGGGCATGCTATTCTGAATGCGCTGAATCTCGTAACATGACGAAGCATGTGGCTCGGACAGTCCTTCGGAAAGAGATCGCCTGAGAACGGCTAAACTAAGAGATATTCAATTCTTACGACCTTTTGAGGCCTAGAAAGAATAACTGCTGGGCTAGTTGGTCTTGCATTGCTGATGAGTGGAATTAACGAAACGAACGACAACACACACTGGAAGGTACGACGAACTGCGTCATACTGTACGTATTCAGTTCACTTCAAGTTATCACTCTGTTCATGAAAAAAAAAATTGGAGGACGCTTAAGCTTCGCCTTCAAGAGTGGAACGCGATAGCGTTATCGCATCCGGTTCGCACCGCCTACTCAAACGCGCTACGCCAGCCAAACGTCGCGATCGGCAGAGATAGCCGGGCCCCGAAGTGCCATGACGGTGGACGCGGTCATGGGGCGAGTGGCGCGCCACGTGTCTGGGCAGCGCCGTACATTGCGAGGAGGGGGTCTCCTGTGTTTACCGCAAGATGGCTCTGCGTGTGCTCAAAGCGCAGAAGAAATTTAGCGGAAAGGTACTTCGCTACTCGTGAAAGTGCCACTTCTGTAAGTGAAATGGTCATAATTACCGATATACACCGCAGTATAACTTTCTACGGCACGTTTCTTATCTAGAGGCGATTTTGTCCCGTTTTGAACGAAGGAACTCGTGTTTGAGTGGTAGCGTTTTCGTCTCACACTCCGGAGACCCTGATTCGATTCCCACTAGCCCATCTTGCAAGATGTTTTTATTTATGAAGTGCCTTCTGGGATTTATCGCTCATGGCCAACGCCGCTGACGCCGACGCCGACGACACCGGTTTTTCTGCGACACGAGCTCCTTAACGTTGTCGCGTTAATATATACCTTGGGAAGTAGAGCATATTGTTGCCAACATTGCCATTAACACAATCAATCAATCAACCTGCTCAGGAGCCTAATTCACAAAGCTCTTTGTACGTAAGTGCTGTTTGCCATTGGCCGGATTCCTTCGGTAGTATGGCCAGGCCAACATCACGATTGCCTCGTTGAAGAGGACTCATAGCCTAAGATCTGTTATTACGATCAGCTTAAGCGTAACAACTTTTTTATGAATACAGGGCCGAGCGAGCACTTTGAGCGAGGCGGTGGCGGCCCTCGATATACGCCACACTCCACAACATCTTCTAAAAAGCGTTTCTTCCGTACCTCTATCCAGCGTCAGATCTAATGACGAAGGCAAGAATCCACGCGTGTTTCATTTCTACCCCGACACGCGTTCCTATTTATTGCGTCGTATAGCGCTCAAACAGGACAGTCCTTGTCTTTCGCGAACCCTTGGCGAGCATTCATCCTTGCCTTCTGGGTTGCTTACCTTCAATAGGCGCTGCAGCGAAACCATTCCTTGGACTAGCGCCAATTTGCATTCTGTTTGTGGTCCCAGCAGCTTCTTTTGGATGACTACCAGAGCACGAGCGAATGCACGGGCATTACCCCGTAGTCCTTCCGATGCCTTCAACTCGTGCCCGGCATGCGGCGAAGAGCAGACCCGGTGTCGAGTTTCGCTTTTGTCCCCGTGCCAGCTTCGCAGGACTCGTGCGACCGTGCTGAAAATCATTCGCGAGTTTCAACTGTATCGTGTTTTCTGAAGTCGAAAAGAACATACGGGCATTGTTTCGTGCAAGAACGAGAGGCCAGGAAACGTTCATAGCCTTATTTGTCTGTTAGATGTACTTAGTTTACATACACGAAGACCACGTACCACGTGGCACCACGCACCACGCACGTCCCAGCTGCCGCGTCATAACGTCGTCTCACGTGTCCTCGAAAACTACTGACGTAGAAGATTTTAATGGTACTGCGAATGTATAAAAGCATCGCGAATCTAGAAAAGCCAACCTTGGGGGATTCTGCAGGACGGGATTGCGGGATTCTGCAGTGTTCCTGTGTTTCGGCTTGTCGATTAATTCGCCCTCTCGCTACGAGCTGCTGGCCTTCTGGTTAGCTCAGATGGTAAAGCGACCACCCCTGGAAGGCGTTGGTCCCGGGTTCGAATGCTGGACAAGAGCAATTTTTTCCTCAGTAGGGAGGCTTCCTTTTTGAATAAGATGTATTATTTTCCGTGTGTTTCCTTTGTAGCTTCGTGATAGATTCAAGTGCTGGTGGTGGTGAAAACTTTATTGAAAATGCCCGGCGATTTGGGTGGGGTGGGGCCATAAGCACCCCAGCCTAGGTGACGGCCTCGAGTCCTTGGACTCGGGCGGCTTCCTCGGCGTGCCGGACGGCCCACAGTTGATCGGCGAGGTCGTGGCTGAGCAGGGCCGCCTCCCAACGCGCCCCTCGGTTCGAGACTGCCATTTCTATCCCGTTCGTCGGAGACTCCTGCTGCTGGCTACCGGCGCATGCCCACAGCATGTGCTGCAGCGTCGCTCTGGCTCCGCACGCTTTACAGGCGTCGGACGGATATATGTCGGGGTAGCAGAGGTGAAGGATCACCGGGTTAGGATATGTGTGTGTCTGCAATTGCCTCCAGGCAACCGCCTGTTTCTTGTTTAGGTTGGCGTGCGGTGGTGGGTATTTACATCTGTTCAATCTGTAGTGTTGCGTGATGTCTCTGAAAGTGGTCATGCGATCCCCCCACGTCCACTCCTGCATCGCTCTCGCGGTGGGCGAGACGTCGGGATTGCCGGCGGGCGCCGCGGCTCGGCATGTAAGTCATCGAGCCGTGGCGTGGGCCGTCTCGTTTCCCGAGAGCGGAGGGTCCGTGTGGGCGGGGGTCCATACGAGGAAACGGTCGTTTTTGCGGCAAATATTGCCCTGTTGAATTTGGAGAATGCGGGCCGCTTCCCGGGAGATCCGGCCGCTAGCATAGTTGCGTATCGCTGCCTGCGAGTCGCTGATTATCACCTCGGCATCCGTGGTGGCCACCGCGAGGGCTATCGCTGCTTCCTCAGCCGCCTCCGTCTCTTCCGTGCGTATCGTCGCGCTCGCGACGCAAGTTCCGCTATGGTCCGTGACTGCAACCGCGAAACCACGCTGCCGCTCGTAACGGGCCGCATCTACGTAGACAGTTTCTTTGTTGCTGCCGTATTTCTTTTGTAAATCTCGCGCGCGCCTGTTGCGCCGGCCAGCGTGATGCGTCGGGTGCATGTTCTTGGGCAACGGCGAAACGGCGATGCGCTCGCGAATCGGTATGGGTATCGCGACCTTTTCGCCCTGCTGTGTGTAGTAGCTGATGCCCAGCGTCTCGAGGATGTGTCGTCCGGTTCTGCTTTTTGACAAACGCTCGTACTGCGCGACGTTTGCCGGAAATAAACTGGTTTGCCGGAAATAAACAGATTATTCTGGCGCCAACGTGAATTATGGTACATTAATCGAGCGAGTCGGGTGACGTCACGTGGGACTTCCTGAGTGAGTTTTACAAGCACAACATTCCCATTCGCCATATGTCTTACTTATTAAAAATTACTGCGTGCATCGTCGGCTAATTTTCTTTGCTTTGGTTGTCTTTTCAGCTGTTAAATATGTTCACCATAAAATACAATTGCCAGTTCCGTTCACGAGGCGAGTGCTAAAAGCGTTTCGATTACCTACAGAATCTGGGTCCCTACGCACACATAGACATAAAAACAGACAGGAAGTAATAATAATAATAATATTTGGGGTTTTACGTGCCAAAACCACTTTCTGATTATGAGGCACGCCGTAGTGGAGGACTCCGGAAATTTTGACCACCTGGGGTTCTCTAACGTGCACCTAAATCTAAGCACACGGGTGTTTTTCGCATTTCGCCCCCATCGAAATGCGGCCGCCGTGACCGGGATTCGATCCCGCGACCTCGTGCAAGACAGGAAGTCTTATTTAGCTATAACACGTCAGTAAGAGGAGGTCCCAGCCACTCCTAACGTTGGACATATTAGCGAATGCGGTCAGCCAACGTCAAACAGATCTTAACGAACGAAAGAATATGTCACTGGGGCCCTTAATGAGTTCATGGCTGCATTCGCGAAGCTCTTGGTTCACAGGAACCGTTTGCCGGTTGCCGGTGCCCCACCCTTGATTCTTGTCAACTTACGGGTCTCTCGCATTAAAAACTGCTGCGTACATGCCTGGCGCGCTGAGTACGAACTTATCAGTTCGAACGCAACCTCGTGCGCCTGCGCAGTTCGGCGAACGTTTCTCCGGCACCAAAACGAAGACCGGCGAACCTCAGGACTACGAGGCCCTGCTGAAGCGATGCCTGGAACGCCAGGAGCTCTTCGAAGACCACGAGTTTCCCTGCGTGAGGGAGACCGTCTGGGGCATCAAGGAACCCGAGTTTGAAATAGTCTGGAAAAGGCCTTGGGTAAATACTGCGCAGCCTTTCTTGTATCTATTTTTAATGCGGAAGCATTCTACGGCCCATGAGGCAGAAAAGCCGACGTTGTCCGCAACGAATGGTGCCAAAAATCAGTGTGACGTCATCAGCGTCTTGTGTGACGTCAGTAGGAATACGGAAGATAGTAAACGGTATAACAACTTTAATTGTTAGTAATAATGGGTAAATAACATGAATAAAAGGTAATTAAGGCCAATTAGACAGAAGTAAATTGAATTAAAATTAGAACAAGTTAGACTAAGGGGACTTTAGGTGGAGTAAAGCACCTTTTTTGGTGGCCTACCCAGTAGCTCTGTAGCGCAAGCCTCGTGCGAAATCTCGGATTTCTGCTTTCCGAGAAAGAGACCAACACGTGAATTTTCTTGCGGAAAATGAACTAATTGTATGACTGGAATAACGTCACAAAAACACAAATTTTTTTGCCTACCATTGGGCTACTTACAGTTTTCGCGTTTGGCTTTTGTTGGGCTACCATGGAGGCTAATTTGGCGATATGCGGTTCGAGTGATCCGGTAGCCCTGCGCACAGCCTGTAGTCGTGATTTTGATACGCCGGATCAAATCTGGATGATGATATTAAGTTGGCCCTCACACGCAAATTCTGTGATAGTAAGAATGCAAGTGCGAGTGCAAGGAAACAGTGAAACGCGGTATCATGCTGTGGACATTTCACCAAATCGAGGACTAAATAATTATTACTATATTTACGTTTTTATTTAAGTAACATTTTTAGCGATTTTTTTTCGTACAGATGTGCTCTTCGTGACCGGAAATAAAGTTTAATCGAGTTGCATTTTCTTTTATGTGGAACTGTATTCGATCATCACGAGGTTAACGCCGGTACCTTAACCTAACTGCACATACATATTGGAATTCCGTGCCCACCGGATTCGATTTCCGCATCCGGGAATCGGATCCGTGACCTATACTCAGCAACAGAACGTCATGGCCCCTGTGCCACCTCTCGGCGGGTGGCAGTTAAGAGAGACTACCAAAGCACTCATAAAGGGGCACCTAAGAGAAATGTTAAGCTGGATTGCTAAATAAGACCTTTGAAATATTATGAACATTTGTCGTACCGTGAGCGAAGCCTCGTTAATTCACAAAAAAAAACAAGTATAAGGCGGAAATACTTGCTCGAAATTCACGCGTTAGAACCTCATGACGTCACGAGATTTTAAAATTTGCAACGGTGAGAAACTAAAGTAAAATAAGTTTTCAACTGGCATTATGGCGGGAAGGAAGGGGGGGGGGGGGGCGGGGCGGGGGTGATGCAGCAACGTGTCAGTTTAAAATTAAATTTTTTTTATTTCTTGAATCCTTAACCACGAGTTCTCCGGCCCATGCCAATAATGTTTTGTCCATCTCTCGTTTTCTCAGGAGATATGCGAAAGCCCGGAATTCCTGAATGAAACTTTCAGTCGCTTCGATGTCCGGCAAGGTGGAGTCGGTGAGTAAGGGACGTTGCTGACAACCGGGAGCGTAAACTGCCGGCAAAAATTCTTCCCAGTCGCACATATGGTAGAGTGCTAAAGTAGCGTATGCCGTACGCGGGTGAATAAGTTTAATGACGTGAGTCCCGAATGTAGTATTACCATGATGCGCTAAAAAATACGGTACGCTGCATTCGCATTCATGTAAGCACGGCTGTAGACCACGCTTTGTCGCTCAGGCAGCCCACCACGTGTGAGGCACAAGCGTTTAAATGGGGGCAAAATGCAAAAACGCCCAGGTATACCTTACATCGGGTGCATGCTAAAGAACCCCACGTGGCATGAATTATTCCAGAGTATGAATTCCCCACTACGGCGTGCCTCATAATCATATCGTGCTTTTGGCACATAAAAGTCCAGAATGCAATCTAATTTTTCAACTTTTTCCTTATCATAGTAAAATTGCCCACTTTCTCAAAGTGTGAGTAATGACTTTTTAGTAATATTATAAGGGTTAAGATGTTATGCTATGTGTCAATCTAAAGCTCAATAATTTTACTTTTTAAAAACTTTAATTTGAAACACAAAGGTTATGGTGTAGTATGTAATATTGTTTGTGAAAAACAAAATTTATTAAAAAATGGATAGCACATTTCCGTGGTTCCGTTGATAACGCAAAAAGAAAAAAAATAACAAAGAAAAAGGGTTCGAAATGTACAAAATGCTTTCACGTAATTGCCTATAACACGTGCAAATTTCAATGTTCGAGGTAATTAGGATCATGAATTACAAAAAAAAAAGTGTTTTCTGCTTAGTGGAAACTGCCTAGTGGTACTCCGGGTCTTCTCAATAGTCCGAACCATAAACTTCTGAATTCCATTCATCCTCAAAGTTGCATTTTTTCATTACCTTTCATTGAGTGTTGTTGTTCCACCACATTCTGATTCTTGTTGCCTATTCATTTTCTCTAGTTTGTCATGTAATTTTGCCACTCTCTTATGTAATACCCTCATGGTCAGAGCCTTTAGAGGTTTCTTGGAATAAATAAATAAATAAATAAATAAATAAATAAATAAATAAATAAATAAATAAATAAATAGTTTTCATACTTGATTAATAGAAAATTCATTTGAGTGCCGTAATTATAGTTCGAACCTTTTACAGAAGTACGTTCTTTTGTAACACAAATCTCCTTACGATGTGATGATTTATTATTTCTCTTAATCCCACCAAAAATAATGTAATGGTCTAAGTCAATGCAGATGAAGGCTCATCGAACAAAACGCTCTTTAAGTCCGTAAATAGTGCAACAATGCCGCTGTCTTTCGGATTTCGCTTTTTTTTTCTGTGCCTTCAACGCACACTTTTGCTCGGCTCTCGCTGGTCGTGGGCTCAGCCATTTATTTTTTAGGTAATGATCTGCAATCTAAGATGTCATTAGTGATAATTTTAGTCATCGCCTCCATGTATAACGAAGCTTCCTTTGTGTGCCAGGTAACTGCTGGATGCTAGCATCCATGGCCACTCTGACTCTGCACCAAGATCTACTCAAGAACGTGGTGCCCGAGGGCCAGAGCTTCGAGAAGGACAAGTACGCCGGCATCTTCCACTTCTACCTGTGGAAGGCCAACCGCTGGATCGACATTGTGGTCGACGACAGGCTTCCCTACAGGGAGGACAGAGAGACGTTGGCCTTCGTAACTTCCAGCGCTAGCAACGAGTTCTGGAGCGCCCTCCTGGAGAAGGCCTACGCAAAGTGAGCCTGCTTCGGCAAACTACGTCCCTTCTGGTTGCTGCCTGCGTGTGGAAAGATTAGAGAGTCATAAACCGCGAAGCTTAAGTCTCATAAGAAAGTCGACTTCCAAGTAAGTCTGCTTCAGTCTATATTTATTGACTGGCGATTGAAGGAGGTGGAAGGAACTCTATGTTAACGTGGACTTGTAAGATTGTACTTGTCGAACACCCAACCTATTAATTAGAGCGAATCTACATTATAGGGGACCGAGAGCTAAGAGTCAGTGGGCGACAAAATGATACTACTATAAGGAAGGCAGATGTCGACGCCGAACTGAAATTTTTGTATTAATTCGCCGTGGCGTCTAAGATTGCGGAAACGACTGACCAAGAAGCTTGTTGATGGTTCACTAAAAAGAATAAAGAAAAAAATAATGTGAGGTGTACAAATATTTAGGAGGAAAATTAAAGGAAACGACGTCACAGGGCCGGAAATATACAGCATACGGTCTTATACATCCACGAACATATAAATGTTAAAGGCAAAGGCAAGTCGCACCACAATGAGTTTGTAAACAAAGTCCCAAACAAAGTCACACAGGTGGCCGCGCTGTTGAAAGCGATGAGCACGTAAACAAATGAGGAATTACACAGAGGTAAAATAATACACGCACAGAATATGACAATCAAGGCTGAGCTTCAGCACAGAATACAAAATTATATGACACGTAATATAGAAGCGCTAGTAATTGCAAACATTGAAAGTAAGTTGTAATTACATTGCGTGTCTATTCAGTGCGTTATCTAGCACTTGTTAGGGATGTCGGTATTTTCGTAAAGATGTTCGATCGAGTGCATTCAATGCTTTTCGCTGTGTTATTTTCTATGGCCATGGGCCCAGCAATTTTGCGAGTAGGGAATGCCGGTGAGAATCAGCGGAGTGAAGGTCCTGTTCTAGCTGCCGCCTTCGCATCGCGTATCGAGGGCATTCGAGGACGAGAAAGCGAACATCCTCGTCGTCGTTGCCTCATGAGCGAGCTGTGGAAGAAGCCCGTTTTATGCGATATAGGAAACGTTCGGCGTATGCTGCCCCAAATCATTGTCGGTTAATTAGTGTCTCGATACATTTCGAAAGTTCTACATCGAGTCGATATTTGAGTTGAGGGCCCACTTCGTAAAGAATTTATTCCTTAGTATATTCATTGGCTCCGCAACATTTTTTTTTTTTCACTACTGCGTTTCATCGGCCCAGACGTTGGAGGTCAGCTAGGTTATTTGCATGGTTGGAGCGGTAAAAACTGATGGCGTGGCCCAACAACGCAACCTGCGCGAGAGCCTCGAAGCGTCAGTACACGACCACGGCGTCGATGATGAATCGCCCCAGAGAACAGCTATAGCAAACAGACCCCTAGAACTTCCAGTGAAGTGTGTAAAGTCTCGCTTATGGTACAGCTTCCCTGTTTTTGATGCATCAGTTGCTCAGATTGGCATAGAATGGCTAAGGTGTTTTCATTTCAGTAGTAGGATTGCTTAGTAAACGATCAATGATTGACCCCGCTTTTTCACACACACACACGGCAGGCTGCACGGTGGCTACGCTGCCCTCGACGGAGGCAGCGGCAACGAAGCCCTGGGCACTTTCACGGGAGGCCTCACGGAGCAACTGTTCCTCGAGCGTCCGCCCAAGAACTTGTTTCAGATCATTCACAAGGCCCTGGAAAGGAAATCTCTCATCACGTGTTCCATCATCGTAAGCCACTTTACCTGCATTTGAAACCTCGGGAAGTTTGATGTAAGGTGAAGCGCCTGCAGGACGGTCTCTCGAGTGCGCATCGCTCTTCGTCGGCAACTGTTACAGTTCGAGAATGGAATGGCGAACAGTCTCACCACATAACAGCAATTTTGAGATTAATTTTGAGAAACTTAAGATGCCTGCAGTTGTGTTTAGCATTATACGCACTAAGCACTTTAACACCATTATGGGTGTATGAAAGGCGATTGCTTTATCCCACGGCTAACATTTTGTTCCTTAAAAGGACATTAAGGAAAAAGAAGAAAAATATTTCATCTGTATTAGTAAATTACCCTTCTACAATACCAAATAAGGCACTTTCACCTCGAGAAGAGGCTTCGTAAGCAAGTCAAGACGCAAGAACCAAAGGGCATGAAAGGAAAAATTGTTATACACCCGAATGTAGCACGAAGGCACATTTTTTTTCTTCGACTGTGAAGCTTTCTTTCTGAAAAACCCGTATAAGTTTCCCTTGCGGCTTCGTGCTAGATTCGGGTGGATGACAACGTTTCCGTTCATGGGGTTTCCTCCACCTTGAGAGTCTCCGCAGAACTGATTTGCCAAAAAAAATGAAAGAACGGTGGTCACACGGCCTTGAAGTTACTGCACTAGCTTACCGTGATGTCATGAATTTTGACGGCGGAGCGGAGAGGGTGGAGGGAGGGTGAACAGGCTGCAGTATCGAAGTGTGAGGCGTTTTAGGGCATTCTACGCAGTCTGTGTGTTATGCTGCCGTGTCCCAGGTAAGGTCACCAATCGGAAACAGTAGACCGGGTGTAAGTGAACTGCTTGCGCTTGTCGATTTAACCAACCCTGCCGTGGTTCGCAGTGTATGCTAGGCAGGGCAGTTTACTTTTTAGGCCAATTTGAGTTGCAAAATTGCGGACTATTCAGTTTTGCTTTCTGCAGTTTTCATAATAGGCTGCGTCACGAACTGTTGAAATATATTTTTATCACATCGTGTTTTTTTTTTCTTCCTTGTATCGGACCAGTTCAGAAACACTGCATTTCCTTTGCAGAAATCAGAGAAGGGCGAGGAAGGACTATATGCTTTTCATGAGTACAGCGTCACTGGTGCCACACAGGTAAGAAAAAACATTCGCAGTTTCGCCCGAAAGGCGAAGCACCGATTGCGATAGCAAATTAGTAGATAGTTGTACGAAGTAAGAATAGTAGCTTTATCGGTCGTATAAACTTGTAAACATTCGCTTGCTAACTAAATTAACAATGAAGGAATATGTAAGCGTGACTGAATGAGGACGTAAAAAGAAACAGACACAGAGACAGCGCTGTCTTTTGGTGTCTGCTTCTTCCTACGTCCTTGCTCAGTCGCGCTTACACATTCTTCCAAGGATTCAAACTAACTAGCCCGCCGACGCGTTTTAACTAAATTAACGAGCATGGCGTCACGCGCACACAGATAAGCATGAATAAATCTCGCTCGATGAGCGCGGAAACTCGCTAGCAAAATGCTGGAATGTGGAATCACGACTGCAGCGAACGAATTGACCTTCACGCATCTCTCGCTTCAACGCGACCGAAACGTCAAAAGCACAGCGCATACGAAGCTACGAGCACTACGCACACTCTGCAGCAGAACTTGCGGCTGTTCAAGGTGCACTCAAGGACGTGGTGCAGCAGCCACCAAATTGTTGGGCCATTTGCTGCGATTCCAAAGCAGCCCTACAAACTTTGCAGTTTGCCCTGCGTCATGGGTCACACACACGAGCAGCTAGTGTACGAAATAAGGCTTGCTGAGCGTGCTCACACGAGCACGCTCATAATCACGCGCTCGGGAAAGGCCACGACATTGTATTGCAATGATTGCCAAGCCACTGCAGAATTGTCGGCAACGACAGCGCAGATGAAGCTACGCGTTCAGCTCACCAAACACATCAGCGGGTTCCTATACTACTTTCAAGAACTGATGCTGCGCGACAACTTCAATCACTTGCTCGCCACAACACACTTCTACAATGGAATTCCCCGGGGTTCACCAACTCACGCTCACACCCTCTCGACCCCAACTTGCGACTTCACCTGCCATCTGGACCCTGCCGTCGCGAAACAACTTTGACGTGTCGCATGTAGTTGGGCGTCGCATTTACGAATGAAGCTTAGAACGACAAAAAGCTGAACTAGTTGGTAAGGATTCATAATGCAAAAAAAGGGTAAGGCGCGTCCGTGTCTGCACGCCTTACTCTTTTTTGCATTTACAAAGTCCTATTCATTCCTGATAGGAATGGCCAACAGTGCGGCGTGCAATATGTGCGGGTGTGATGAGATTCTAGAGCACCTTCTGTGTCATTGCCCATCCTTTGGCACTCTACAAGCGAAGCTCAACCTGCTAGACAATAGAGCGCTCTCAGAAGAAAACATGCAAACCACAAAAACTCTTCTGCGTTTCTTGAAGGATACTGGATTATATGAACGCTTGTGACAGTGCAGAGCCCTCTGCGACAGACTGTGAATGACTATTTTTCTTTTCTTTACTTATCTGTTCTTCCCGTTTCCCCCTCCCCAAGTGTAAGGTAGCCAACCGGGAACGTGCTTGGTTAACCTCCCTGCCCTTCCCTCTTTGTTTCTCTCTCTCTCTCTTTCTCGCTCACTCATTCGCTCGCTCTCAGCAAACATCGGCGATCACATTGTAGGTGAGGCCCGCGCAGGCGCGCACTTTGGCCACGTCGCAGATCGCTTTCAGGACACACGAGTGCCGGCAACGCGTCCTTACGGCGTCCGCCATTCGCGTGCCCAACGCCGTAGTAGACGCCACGGAGAGAGAGAGAGAGAGAGAAGGAGATTCTTGATGGGAAGGAAAGGTTGGGGTAAAGTGCAGCGCAGTAACTGTCTCTCAGCAGAGGACACCTCAACCGCGCTGCACAGGGGTTAGGGAATGAAAGTAGGGGGAGAGAAAGAGCACCAGAAACAGCAGAGCTAAAGGCGGTCGGCGAGGCCGACAGCCTCGGCGAATGTCAGGAGCGCACGTAGAAGTGTCCTGTGTCGTGAAGGGCAGCCCGAGGGGTGCAGGACTTCAGTCACGGTGTCGCATCGATACACTTACGGGCAGGAAGAACAAGCTTTTGGATGCATTTTGATGTGCGTTTGGCCGAGCCGCTTTGAAGGAGACCGTATCTACGTTTAACAGGTGTCTGCACGTGTCAAGACACTCATTTGATTAGTACTCATTGGCGTATGCGCAATTCTTTTCTTGATGTTTTTCTTTGTCATGTGGCAGAAAGAACAAGGGCTGGCTAACAGTCAGTGCTTGTGCAGTTTATGTCTTCTTTGTATCCGTCTCGTAATCTTTGGCGTTTTCTTCCGCACCACGAATTAATTAATCAGTCAGTCTACCCTCAATGAATCCGTCCGTCAACATTTTTCTTAGGTGCCGGTGGAGGATGGGCAGGAGCGACTCATTCGAATCAGAAACCCGTGGGGAAACGGAGAATGGAGTGGCGCTTGGTCTGACGGGTACGCATTCACTTTGCTAAACGCAACGTTTTTGTCCCTTTTAATCTGAGAGGTATAACTAAACGTGAAGTGCGTTCAGGTATTACAACATTACTTTTAAATGATAAGCAGCAATATATACTGAATCCCTCACAAAACAGTGTACAGTATCTTCCAAATTTTATTGCATAGTGTTCTGCTGCGTGTTGATGTATCTTTTCGTGCTTTGTAAATAGGCAGTAGTGTTGTCGAGACGGACGGACGGACGGACACTTTGTTTAGCACTTATGTATGCTTTTGTTGCAGAAAATTACGTTGTTATACTTTTATGTTCATACGCGCACGTTGTCTTCCTTTTTTTACTATTACAAAAATTATGCTTGCCTTGCACACGCTTCCGTAAGGTGCAAACGGATAGTCTTCGTCAAGCTGCAGTGAGAGCCTTAGCATAGTTGTTTCCCTCTAGAGTGTTACTCGAAAAGTAGCGGGTAAGTGCGGATGTGAAAGCTGCGCGAGTTGCCTCTGGTTGAGACTATATATATTGAAAGTCTTAGGCGTATTTGTCATCGAATTCCATGTGTATGTCATTGAAAGTCGAGCGTGCACGTTCTGCTTCCGTGCGCCAAAACAGCGAATGCTACTGATGACTTCTGAGCTTAAATACCATACCATTTAATTTGCCTCTGGATAACACCACAGTTTACTCGCTATTGGTTTTTACTAGGGGCGTGCGAATAACAGTTTTCGAAGCCGAATCGAATGTCAAATACCTTTTGTATAATTTTCGAATAACAAGTAGCCTCAATGCACCATTAATATAAAACGGTCTGCACATCCCAGTATACTCGTATCCACAACGTTAGGAATTTTCTGTCGTTAGATTGCAAGGTGTGAAGTGCTGTTAATTAAAAGCAGAAATGTAGCCGCAAATAAGCAGTTTTTTTTTCGCATACTGAGAAGGACTTATTGGTGGGCGCGCATGACAGTGCATTAGCCGGAAATGTCTGGCTCTTTGAGTGACGTAACATGCTCCACCACCTAACTTCTCGTGTTTTATGTCTGCTATGACCGCCTGGACTAAATTTGTCGCACATGTTCTGCAATCTTGCGCTTGATCGCGCACAGTTGGTGATATTAAATATTCGAAAGGCTAACAGAAAATAATTGGTGGCGACGAACAGTGACTATTCGATTCGAAGACCTAATCGAATAAGGAAATACTCGATTCGTTTTTAGAATTTTTCGAGTAGCCACACACCATAGTTTTTACTCGGCAAGGCTAGTAGTTTGATGTTGGTATTTCTACACAGTAAGGAAGAAAATCAAATTAAGGCAATTAAGGGAGCAATCTTTGGTATCTCTCCTCAGGCAACTCAGGTGCAGCTCACGAGTATTTTGTTTGAACGACTAGCTACATAGTTGAAACAAAAAAATAATGATGATACAAGTGCCGTCTTCGCTGCCATAGTGCTCTCCTTATAGAATGACACACAAAGCTGTCGCCATTACAGCGTGAGCAGCTAATTGCTGCTCTCGTCGCAGTCGAAGGCTGTCCTGCTCAAGTGCCTCCATCGTAAAAAAAAAAAAAACGTCCACTTCACGTTATCGCACATCCAGTGACGGAATAGTTCGATTGTCCCATACTGACGCGCTAATTGTGAACGAGATAGACGCACACACACAGCTTTGCTGTTAGTTTGTTCGCCTGCCATCCGGGGTAATTCGAGACACGGAGCCGGTCAGTATTTGGTGACGCACTCTTGTTATAAACGCGTGAGAAGCTCAGGCGGAACAACTGCTGGCCAAGCATGCCAGGCTAACCCGGCTGCTCAAACACCACTGCCACTACCACTACCACCTCCACAGCTCTTGTGTGTGTTGTATTCGTTTTTGCTTACGGATTTTGCGTTTTTTCAAGCAATATTTCAGAATATGTCAAACAGGGGCATTTTTCTTTATCTACTTGTATACTTGCCCTAAAACGTGACCGCTTGCTACTTACCATGACATAATATCTCGGCTTACAGATCAAAAATGTGGGCCAAGGTTAGCGACGAAAAGCGACAGGAGCTGGGACTCGTGGTCGAAGACGACGGAGAGTTCTGGTGAGTTCTCAGGTTCGGTAAGATTAGGGACCGAAAAGTGTCCAGGTTTTTTTCTCTCTCTTTTCTGGAAGGAAAGCGCAGAGTAGTGAGTGTAAAGAAGGCAAGAGAGCACTGGGTGATGCGCTAAGGGTATCCATGCACGCTGTTTTGCCCCGATATCCACGACTCTCACGGTACATTGAGTACTGTGAAAAACAGAAAAAGAAAGATGACAAGAACTGCCTCACCCGTTCTCCGCCCTGTTTTCCTTTTTTCTTCGGCTGACTGGAAAGTATGCCTTTACCTTTGTGGCAAGTTGCGTGGCATCAATCTCTAGAGTAATAGCTGTAGCCTTTTCGTCTCAGTAAGAACGGCTGGTACGGGTGGTTAGCCTCACAGGTGCTGTAAAAACACAAAATTTAAATTTGATCAACGTGAGTATCATTTGCTCTAGTCTCATCTCATACATGAGTCAACATCAGGGAAGAAACCACGATGTTTCGCGAACCAACACTGCAGTGTAGGTTATGAAAGACGCTGTAATTGAAGGCTCCGGATTATTGCTGACCCCGTGAAGGGAGTGGCTTCTTTAACGTGCGTCTGAAATGAAACTCAGGGAGCGTTCCTGAATTTGGTGTCTACCGAAATGCGACGGTCGCGTTCGGAAATCCAACTCACGACTCTCACGCTCAGCGCTCGAAAATCACAGCCATTGAGCCACCGCTGAGTGAAATGCGTAACGCAGATCTCACGAATCATAAAAAAGAAAAGAAAAGAAAATAAAGCAACCTGTTCACAATTATGTATTCATCGTGACATACGCGCAGGATTTCGGAAGAGGACTTCGTCAAGTACTTCGACATGCTTGACTTTTGCCACCTGGATCCCGGTTCCATGACGGGTGAACTGAAGGAATCCGCTTCGGAGAAGCAGTGGGAGGTTGCGAAGTTCGAAGGCTCCTGGGTGCCCGGGACGAGTGCCGGCGGCGCAGACGAGAACTCGGGTGCACTGGGAAAACTTTAAGCGACTCTTTAACTGGCCAAGAAATATCGAGAAAGTTTTTTTTTTTTTAACAAACTGCAATGTGCGTGCGTTCACTTGAAAGGCAGTCGGTAACTCATCAGGCCAGTAACTTGGCGGCACTGTTAATCGAACAACCGCCACGGACACTCGTCATTTAGATGCAGCAGAGCAAGCAGACTTTAAATATTCTTAGCAGGGTACTCATTTGGGCTAGTTGGTTACAATTCATGATCTGTGTTATTCGCCCACCGCTTGAAACGAGGACTGGGGAACGACAGACACGAGCGCTTGTGTCTGCCGTTCCCCAGTCCTAGTCCCAAATGGTGAGCGAGTAACATCGATTATTTAAATATGCGACGGATTTCTTGGCAATCGCTAAAGAGATCCGAAGTACGCCTTTGCTAGTGGTTCTTGCATTACATTTTTTGTTCGGCATATTTTCCCGTGTGTATAGGCCGACTGGCCGTTATCTGCAGTTCAATTCTTGTACGTTTCTACAAATGAACTTGGTTAAAACACGTTGGTTAGAATCCATGGTAGCGCGTATAAGCGCGACTTAACGAGGACGTAGAAAGAAACAGATACACAGACATAGCAATGTGTCGGTGTATCTGTTTCTTTCTACGTTCTCGTTCAGTCACGCTTATACACTCTACCACGTTTCTACAAATGTGGCTTCGCATAGTAGGCATGTACGTTAAAGACATTCAACGGTCATTTGGACCATGGCAAACTTATGCGCCATCTTGGACGGAGCCGTTTCAAGCAGTGGGCAGCTCCGGACGGGCCTCGTTCATGCATGCGCATTTTTTATGACTGCACGGACATTTCGGAGTAATAGTCAAAGTCAAAAAAAGATACCGTGTGCAAGACTTACTGTCGTATGTTCTCTGCACAGGAGTGCAAAAAGAACTCCCCATCCCGGCCCTGCGAAAGCGTGTGTCCAGCGAAGCTGTTGAAAGATACCATTACAACTGCTGAGGTTGTGGTACACAATGCTTTATGACTTTAGAGCAAAGTTAGCAGTGCTTTGCTAGAGTAATGGTAGGAATGGGAGTAATCGCAGTGTTGAGAGCAAGCCTCCACCCAGAACAGTGCTGCAACTACATTGGAATCAATTGTTCGGCTAGTTATTTTACATACGAAAGGCTAATTAATTAGCGTTGAACTAATGTTCGATTAACATATCAATTAACAGCGTTGAACTCGACCATGCTGTCCTGCCGTACCTTTACGTACTGCGCTTGTACTCAGCAAACATCACTCCCAATGGTAACTGGTTTGCTGTGGAATCGGGGCCACCTCACTTATGTACACTTACTCTCAATTAACTCCAACGTTAACGAAGTTGGGTAGGTGTGTGTACCTCTATACTCAGTGACAGCCTAAGAAGCTACCACAAGCTCCGCCCACAGAACCACAGTGCACTTGCCCTCGGTTCCTCCACGATACAAAACGTGGTTCCCGACGGACGCCGACATTGAAAGGAGTTCGTCTCCGCAGCGGCGTCATCAAAATTAGCGAGCGTAATTAGCTGGGGCATCATTGCAAATTGTCTCCGAGTTGGACAGCATTAACACTTGCATTTAGGTTGTTACCGACTATAGTGCTACTATATATAGTTAGTGTTCAGACCTGCTGATCTTTAAATAATGTTCTCGAAAACTTAAACCATATAAACTCAGCATTTATTTTTAATGGCATGGTAGAAGGTATATGTTCACGCACAAATACAGCGCTGGCTATTCGTCTCTTTTGACAGCTAGTACAGTTACATATGTAGTTTTTTTTTTGTTAATGCACACACATCGATATCATCACATAGCAGTCAAAACAACACAGCGACATTACAAAAAAAGTATCAAAGTAACAGTGCGCTCTGTTAATGGTTTGCTCAATAAGCGACGCTATCTTTTTTTGTATTGCTTGCTGACTGGTTCTAAAAACGCGTTAACTACGACGCATAAGGTAATGGTGCCAGGACCAACGGTTTCTCTATGCCAGAGCTTGGATTCGGGCAGAACTGAAAACTACTGCCATAAACACTTCCACACTTTAAAAACTCCGCCAATTCTTCCCGTCCAATGTTTGAGAGAAAGGTGTTCGAAATGGAACACGTCAAGGATGCCACTATAGCGTAAACATTTACCCCCGTGTGCAGAAATGCAACTTAAGTCGAAGCACATGCTTGACTTGATTTAGATGACGCCTGGCGTTAACGTGCCCAAAGACGCTCACTGCGTTTCCTTCGGCGCGTTCCCGATAGGCGTCACTCGGATCAAGTCAAGCATGGGCTTCAACTTAAGTTGCATTTCTGCATACGGGGGTTAGTCTAAGCCAATCAGCTTATCGAAAACCTCTTTAATGCCGGAGTGCTCTCATATCATCCCATGTTATCGTCCCTTAAAGGCCAACTGCAACGAAACTTTGGACCACGTAATAAAGCCTAGTTTCAAAAAGTGAAGACGTGGAACAGTCTCCATGCGAAGTTATGGCGCATGACCGAGAACGTGCGGTTCCTCAACATAATCTCCAATATTAGGCCGCGCCCGCGGCTGACCGCGCCGCGCTGAAAAATCTCGGAGGCGACGGACCTCAAACTTAAGTCATATCCGCTACCCAACTTGCGCACGAGTCGTCTACTTAAGTGCTGCTTTAAGGCTGCTAAGAAGAAAATTGTACAATGTCCTGCTCAGGGCAGCTTTGTCAAGGTACCTTTATATATAGCATAGACTACTCCGATTCGGCCAAAGTGAAATTTTGTTGCACTTAGCCTCTTAATCATTTGACACATTTTTTTTATCTCTGTGGGGAAACCGCAGCGACAAGGCAGTTGCCAACATTTCCGTTCACATCCAAATACTAAATTCAGTCAATCTTCTTGCGACCCGCAGAGAAGTTCGCCACCAACCCGCAGTACATGGTCACCCTTCACGAGCCGGACGACGAGGACGAAGACGGGGAGTGCACCGTCATCGTGGCGCTGGTGCAGAAGAACCGTCGCGTCTTCCAGGCCCACGATGAAATGTGGCTACACATCGCCTTCAGTGTCTTCGAGGTAGCTTTCCACACGCGCTTCTGCACACGCGCCGGTCGGCGCTCCTGTTGACACAAATCGTTTGTCGAAATCCCGCACGATCTCGATATGAGAGCGTTGTTACACTGCAGCGAGTGCGGTTAGCCACATCAGCGGTGCTGTTGCTAAGCGACACGCGCAAACAGGGTCACGGAAGTGCGTTGCAAGTTAGTTCGCCAACGCGCAGATATATATATATATATATATATATATATATATATATATATATATAGAGAGAGAGAGAGAGAGAGAGAGAGAGAGAGAGAGAGAGAAGAAAGTAACGCACTTAAATCAGATGAGCCGCCCAAAAATTTCTCCTCCTTATTTTAAACGAGAACAAAGGGGGTTAACCGAGAGGCCCGATATTTATTAGTCCTATCATAAGAAGCCAACAAACGCTGACACCAAAGACAACATAGGGGAAATTACTTGTGCTTAACAGATGAAATAAAGAAACAATAACTTAAGGGAAATGAAAGTAGATGAAAAACAACTTGTCGCCGATGGGGAACGAATAATGAGTAATACAGTCACTGTGAGTGCATAGAATTCCCGTTGAGTAATTATTGCGAATATTGCTTGTTGCACGTACCGTACGAGTGCTTGGAGTGCACTGCATACTTTACGTACCCCCGTGAGCAAAATTATACGGACCACAGAATGAAAAAAAAACTATATTTCTTTGTACTTAACATGCGTACACTGAAATAGACGAGTGAACAGGACATTTCTAAACACCAAGCTTGAACTGCAGGTCTCAATATTAGGTTACATTTGCGTACAGAGAAGAAAACCAGTTTTATCACCCTAGCCCTGGTCCCTGTATATATTCTTGTGTCCACCATGGCTGTACATTCCTTCTTTCTAAGGTCAACAGCCTTCTCGCATGCCAATATGGTGCGCACAACGTTCAAGACACGCGAGGATACGGTCCACTAATGCATATTTATGCTTTAGCGGCTTGCCCTTGTGCCGCATTTGAGCGATACAAGGACTTTTCACTGATGTTAGGTCACGAGCTGACTAACATGAAGACTGTAACCGATGGCTTTTCGACAACACCATCCATTCGTCATTTTGGCAGCGCCTACGTGAAACGGGCCTGTGGGCTTTTCTTTTTCTTCTTATTCTCGTTCCCTCATAATGACAGTTGGTAATTCAAGCGAAAGAAAGAAAGAGGTTGTAGCAATGAAATACTGGAACTTTCATTTGCCTCAGAGAAATGTATAACGAAACGGGTTTGAATACCCATGCAGTCGGTGGTCGTTTTCTTAGCGTCGCTGGAATGAAGTTTATAGATGTCTCACTTACTCGGCCTCATCGTGTCACGCCTCAGGTCGAAGACCCTGACAACTGCCCGGCACCCTTGACTTACGAGTATCTGTCAGATTACCGACAAGTTGGACAGAGCCAGCGGATTGACGCAACCCGCGAAAACACGTGCCGGTTCCGGCTGCTGCCGGGCACCTTCTGCGTCATCCCGTGCACCGAGGAAGCCGACCAGGCGGGAGACTTCCTCCTCAGGATCTTCACCGAAAAGAAGTGCCGTTGCAGGTCAGCAGTTGCACATTTTTTTTTACCGTTTATGTATTTGCAAAACATATATTCTGTCAAACACGAGACAGTGTTGGAGTAGGTCCGCAGAACAGAAACACCTGTACAGACGAGAGATAGAAGAGAGAAGGGTGGATCTTTAATGAATCCTGGAAAGGTTAACCTGGCGACGTCTCTATAGCATGCTACTCCTGATGGCCGAGTATGATGCAAAATATAATATGCGCAGTGCGCCTCACGGGTAGGCAGCCTACACATGCCACAGCCACAACATTCAACAAACTAAGGTTTCTCATTGAGGCCAGTGTCTCTGAAGAAGTTGAAGAGTGCTTTCTTTGCGCGAGATGATGCACATTCAGTGTTAGTCCATGGGCTAAGTACGTGTCGCAGCTAAAGGAGTGACTTGTCTTTGATTAATGTTCAGGTGCTGATATTAGAGCTGTTCCTTGTAATATATCTAGCCTGCAAGCTGAGATTAAGCAAGCTATGTCCTCCCCTACGTTGTAGGGAAGGAACGATGGCGATCTTACCTGTTTAATTTTAGTATTTAGTATTTTATAACGGTATTTTAGTATTTTATAATCTTGTGGGCATCATTAAGGAGTGTGCAATGGAAGCCGGTGGTAACTCCATTAGACAGGGTACGAGCAAACTATCGCAGGAGACGAAAGATCTGATCAAGAAACGCCAATGTATGAAAGCCTCTAACACTACAGCTAGAATAGAACTGGCAGAACTTTCGAAGTTAATCAACAAGCGTAAGACAGCTGACATAAGGAAGTATAATATGGATAGAATTGAACATGCTCTCAGGAACGGAGGAAGCCTAAAAACAGTGAAGAAGAAACTAGGAATCGGCAAGAATCAGATGTATGCGTTAAGAGACAAAGCTGGCAATATCATTACTAATATGGATGAGATAGTTCAAGTGGCTGAGGAGTTCTATAGAGATTTATACAGTACCAGTGGCAACCACGACGATATGGGAAGGGAAAATAGTATAGAGGAATTCGAAGTCCCAAAGGTAACGCCGGAGGAAGTAAAGAAAGCCTTGGAAGATATGCAAAGGGGGAAGGTGGCTGGGGAGGATCAGGTAACAGCAGATTTGTTGAAGGACGGTGGACAGATTGTTCTAGAGAAACTGGCCACCCTGTATACGCAATGCCTCATGACCTCGAGCGTACCGGAATCTTGGAAAAACGCTAACATAATCCTAATTCATAAGAAAGGAGACGCCAAAGATTTGAAAAATTACAGACCGATCAGCTTACTGTCCGTTGCCTACAAACTATTTACTAAGGTAATCGCAAATAGAATCAGGAACACCTTAGATTTCTGTCAAGTAAAGGACCAGGCAGGATTCCGTAAAGGCTACTCAACAATAGATCATATTCACACTATCAATCAGGTAATAGAGAAATGTGCGGAATATAACCAACCCTTATATATAGCTTTCATTGATTACGAGAAAGCGTTTGATTCTGTCGAAACTTCAGCAGTCATGGAGGCATTACGGAATCAGGGTGTAGACGAGTCGTATGTAAAAATACTGAAAGATATCTATAGCGGCTCCACAGCCACCATAGTCCTCCATAAAGCAAGCAACAAAATCCCAATAAAGAAAGGCGTCAGGCAGGGAGATACGATCTCTCCAATGCTATTCACAGCATGTTTACAGGAGGTATTCAGAGACCTGGATTGGGAAGAATTGGGGATAAAAGTTAATGGAGAGTACCTTAGTAACTTGCGATTCGCTGATGATATTGCCTTGCTTAGTAACTCAGGGGACCAATTGCAATGCATGCTCACTGACCTGGAGAGGCAAAGCAGAAGAGTGGGTCTAAAAATTAATCTCCAGAAAACTAAAGTCATGTTTAACAGTCTCAGAAAACAACAGCAATTTACAATAGGCAGCGAGGCACTGGAAGTCGTAAGGGAATACACCTACTTGGGGCAGGTAGTTACGGCGGATCCGGATCATGAGACGGAAATAATTAGGAGAATAAGAATGGGCTGGGGTGCATTTGACAGGCATTCTCAGATCATGAACAGCAGGTTGCCATTATCCCTCAAGAGAAAAGTATACAACAGCTGTGTCTTACCAGTACTCACCTACGGGGCAGAAACCTGGAGGCTTACGAAAAGAGTTCTACTCAAATTGAGGACGACGCAACGAGCTATGGAAAGAAGAATGATAGGTGTAACGTTAAGGGATAAGAAAAGAGCAGATTGGGTAAGGGAACAAACGCGAGTTAATGACATCTTAGTTGAAATCAAGAAAAAGAAATGGGCATGGGCAGGACATGTAATGAGGAGGGAAGATAACCGATGGTCATTAAGGGTTACGGACTGGATTCCAAGGGAAGGGAAGCGCAGCAGGGGGCGGCAGAAAGTTAGGTGGGCGGATGAGATTAAGAAGTTTGCAGGGACGGCGTGGCCACAATTAGTACATGACCGGGGTAGTTGGAGAAGTATGGGAGAGGCCTTTGCCCTGCAGTTGGCGTAACCAGGCTGATGATGATGATTTTATAACGGGAAATGTCAGCATCAAACACGGCAAGGCATCTCTTTCCCGGCACGTGCTAAAGGCACCTGATGCAGGCAAATGCCAATGCTATTTGGTATCTGTATCAATTTTTCATATTTTCATGGGGAAAAAAGAGAAGTGATATAAGTGAGTGAGTGAGATATAAAAAAGAAGGCAGGGATGGTAACCAGCCAGGAGTCCGGTTGGCTGCCTTACACTGGAGGAAGAGAAAATGGCAACAGAAAGAAGGGAGAGAGAAATGATATAAAAAGTCCGAGGATGCCTAAGCACTTGTGAGTCGTGAATGCGAAAGTATTGATGTCCAGTTGAACGCCGCTGAGGGGTCCTTCGAGTTTTTTACTGCGACTAATGTACCGTAGCGGTATGTGCTGCCCGAGGCAGCAAGCAGCAGTAGTGTGCGGGGCCAACGCCGTATGCCACCGACGTCCTGCGCGACGAGAGACCGAGGAAGCAGCAGCGGCTACGAAAGCCAGCCGGCAGGCACGCGCAGCTGCTAAGCGTAGTGGGAGTGAGAGAGAGAGAGAGAGATACGGATATCGAGCCGGCTTCCGAGAACGATATTGCGGCAGCCACAAGCGCTTGTCACGCGACTGCCTCGCCGACGACATCACTTGTCGCCCAAAGTCGTCGCGTCACCTATCTGCTCCGTCGTGGCGTGCTGGTGACGTGGCGTGGTGGCGATGCCCTTTCCCGTCACGCAACGCCTGGAGCGCTAAAGCAGCACGTGAGCCGTTTCGCCCGATCTGTTACATCGAGGCGCACTCGTGACGTAGCGTCGCAGCCAATGGGGAATTTGGGTGCCCTTTCGCTGCTACAGACGCCGGCTTTTTCCATCAATGGGCCATTTGATGATTTCGCATCAGAATGCCCCGCAAAAGATGCTACAGATAGTCAGTTTCACAGTTACAAGCACAGAAAAGATTTGAGTTGAAACAGGCGCATAGGCGCGAGCAGAAACATTTACGCAATTTTGCACAACACGGTGACCCGAAACACGTTCATCTGTGCATCTCCAGTGACAAGGTGCAGCTATGCAGCACGGTGCATTAGGTGCACATGTACTGCAATTGGAAAGAACGAACACAAATGCCCGCGTTTTTTTTTACCCTTCTAGTTCTTCCTTTGTCCTTGTTTTGCACACCAGCCTTTCCGTTCCATGAATGCCTCAATAAACTATAGCCTAAAAAAGAAAAAAATGAAAAGAAACTTAAGAGAAACGGTCATTGAAGCAATGCCGTAAAGGCTCATGAACAAAAAAACAAGAATAAAAAGGTGAAAACACCATTCTTAAATTTTGTAGACCGGCAAATCAGCTCTGGGGAAGCCGAAAGTCACGAGGAACCCTTCAACTGCGGAGCTTTCTTTCTGAGAAAGCAGTATGTGTTTCTTTTGTAGCTTCGTGTTACAAGTCGGATGGTTGCCAATTTTTCTTTATGCTTATTCTTTCCGTTTCTTTCTCGTTATTCGGGGTGATACACTTACGGCTTTCTTATACTGCGTGCTCATTAAGGCGGGAAGGAAGCTGGGATAAGCGTGCAACTGTTTTTCACAGATGCAAGAAATTGTGCTTTCATGCAAAAGCCACAATTTAAAGTACACCATTTGTCAAAAGTACGCTGCCTACTCGGGGTCTCCAGCACATATGTAGTTCGAATGTGCGGTGTGGTTAACGTGGCGCTTTTGACGCTCCAGAGCTCCGGATGGTGACTACGAGTGTCTTTTCAGTCTCAAAAACAAGAAAGGGACTGACAGACGGAATAGCACACTGTGGTATAAAGTTTGTAAACAGGGATAAGATGCCTCAGACAGGCTGGCCAACGTTTCGATAGGAGGACCTATCTTCGTCAAAGGCGGCCTCGTCATCCTCGGCGTGTTAGTTTTAAAGGGTTAGTGCAGTGACGTCACGTGCGGGTGTTGTCGCTGGCGGCTGGTTTTAAAGAGAGAGATTACCAGAGGAAACAAGCGCTGTCGTCCGACGTCTGTGAGCTTCATTCTCAAGACGAGGGGACAAGAGCGTGAGAGTGGACACGCGGGGAGAAAAGAAAAGAAATACAAGCAGAAAAAAGGGAAAAAAGGAAAAAAGGGGGTGGGGGAAGCCAGGGCGGCACCAAGACAGACAAAAAAAGAGGGGGAGAGTGAAAGAAAAAGAAAGAGAAAAATGAATTTTTTAAGAAATACGGGGGCTTGGAAGCGTGTTGGGGATGCGAAAGGTTAGGAGGTATTAAGGAGGAGTCGTTGGCGGCAAGTTTTTGAGGCATTAGAACGGTGAGTAACACAAAAGACAAAAGAAAGAAAAAAAACCCAGACACACAAAAAACATGAGTTGAAAGTGACTTGAGTAGCATAGTAGCAATACGTCGAGTAATTTTGAAATAGTTAAGATGGCGACGAGGAATCTGCGGTGCAATGTATGGGGTGACTGAAAGGCAGCGGCATGGTCTTTCAAGGGGCACTGACCCACGCGCTCAACGTAGGTGTCGTTACGGCAGCATCCAGAAATGGCGATACTCTGGGTTGAGGCGCCGAAAAAGGCATGTTGACTTCGGAATGTGTTGTCGAGGGGGTTTCAAGAAAAAAAAATAGATTAAAAAAAGGGGGGAAGGGAAGGGAGAGGGGGGCCGAAACCGGAATAACAAAGAGGAAGGTGACGCGCGCAGAAGCGGGCGGGGGCAACTGTACATGGAAGAAGGGGATCGTACAGTTGGTATAGACGTAAAAACCTGAAAGAGTACATTAAATTGAGTAGTAGGCAGGAAAAATTTTTTTTCGAAATGGAAGAGTAGGTGAGGTTAAGAATTAAAGTTGGCTGGTGGCCAACTTCAATTGGCCACCAGCCAACCAATTGGTTTTGTGCATGGGTTGATGATATGAGAGTTTCAGATTTAAGTTACAGCTTTTAAAAATTCTAAGTTGCCGCGTGCCAAATTAATTCCTGTCGGGTGTAGGCAATTAAACTTGTGTATGAGGTATGATTCCGTATACTTCCTTTCGCGAGGGGAACGGACATTTGTTTGTAGTATACACAGCCTTGCTTTGTCAAACATATGACCATGTTCATTAAAGTGGCTGCCTACTGCTTTGGGTAAATTGTGTTTTGTGTCCGCGCGGTGACCATTGAGTCTCGTATTAATTTGTTGTCCAGTCTCACATATGCATTGTTTCCTACAAGCGGCGCATTCTAGACAGTAGACTACGTTGCTTGATGTGCAGGTGAAAGTCGAAATTACCTTGTGTGTGTAATTCGACGCTGTACTTTTTACTGTAGTAGTAGATTGAATGTGTTTGCATGTAGAGCACCTGGGGCGGCCACAGGGATTGGTTCCCAACTTCCTCTTTTTCTGTAGTTTGGTGTGCACACGAACATCTTTAAAGTTAGTGTTGCGTCTGTAGGCTACTCTGGGAGGGTCGGGAAAAATCTTCTTAAGTTTCTGGTTGCTGGTGAGAATTGGGTAGTATTTACTTAGGATGTTATTCACGTTTGGGAGTGCGTTTGAGAATTTAGTAGTAAGAAGAGGCGTTGTTGTTCTTGTGATCCTCGGGCGGGGCTTGAGGACCTCGGCTCGATCAAGTTTGGTTGCAGCGATGTAGGCTGTTTGAAGGTCACTGTTTGGGTGGTTCCTGTTCGATAGCGTTCCTTTAAGGTGATCGAGTCTATCTATGTAGTCTTGGTTTTCAACGCAAATGCGACGTAGTCGTGTGGCTTGGCCTTTAAAGATGCCTTGTTTGCAATGTCTGGGATGGTGGCTGGCATATTCTAGGTACTGTTGTTTGTCGAAAGGTTTCTTATACAGCGTTGTCTTTAGTTCACCATTGTCAATGTATATTGTTGTGTTCAGAAAGTTTATGCGCTCAGTTGAGGATTCTGATGTGAATTTTATTGTTGGGTGAACAGAATTTAGAAAGGCTACATATTTATCTGGACTGTCTTGACCATGTCCCCAGATTATGAGTATGTCGTCTATGTATCGTAGGTATGTGTGGGGCTTGGTGGTGCAGCGCGATAGGAAATCTGTTTCTGTAATCCCCATAAATATGTTAGCGTAGGTTGGTGCAAAAGGCGTACCCATGCTTGTACCATGTATCTGTAGGTAGTAACTCTCATCAAATTCGAAGTAGTTATGTGTTAGAACTAATTCAAGGAGAGACAGGTAGACTTCAGTAGAGTGTTGTGCATTGTGTTTAGACAGCATTTGTTTTATCGAAGATAAACCATCAGGGATTGGAATGTTGGTGTACAGCGCCGTGGCGTCTAGTGTTGCGAGAATTGTGTTGTGGGCTAGTGTGCCTTTAGTATTAATGTCTTCTATAATTCTCAGCAGGTGGGGCGTATCTTGTACAAATGACGGAAGTGCTTTTGGCAAGTCACCAAGGTAGTGGTTAAGGATGTGGAGATGCTCTCTGTCGGGGTGTTGTTGTTTCATACTATCGGACGGCCTGGGATAATAGCAGTGTATAGTTCAGCGGATGGAATTTTATGAATTTTCGGAAGGAGGTAAAAACGGGTGTTCGAGCTTGTGGCATGCAGCAGAAACTTCCTTAAACAGCCTGTAGTCACAGCCTGACGGTCGCGCGCAATGTAGCCCGCATGCTTTTGACAGAGAGTGTACATCGTGTTTTACTAACACTTCCTTGTTGCGATAAACAGTGTACAGTGTTAAACCGTGTGAACGATATGTTCTCTTTCAGAGAGCACGATGAAACGCCTGCCATCATCACAAAGCCTGACGAGGTCAGTATGTATGTGGCATTGAACGTCCGCATTAACGCGACCGCAGGAAACTGGTGTAGTCATAGGAAGATGCAACGTTGGCTGGAGTGCGTACAAAGTTTGGCATATGTGAAATATTGTCCACTCAGACTCGATGATAACAGTGAGTTCGGAGTGCTTTTCATAATGAAGAAAGATGGCGAGGTGGGCGAGTTGGTTAGCGCTCATTTTGAACGTGGAACACAGCGAAAATGAAGGGAAACAAAAGACGAGAAAAACGCCGCACCGCGTCGTCGCTATTTCAGCCTTTTGCTCCTGCTTGTTTGCAGCGTGTTACGCACTCAAAATGTTTTTTTTTATGTCTGATATTTACAAACAAATTAAGAATGCACTTGCACCATAATGCAACTAGATTTCCGTTACGATAACAGCACAGAAGGCCCAAAGAAAAACAGCACTTGAAGAGGAAACAATGCCGAACAAAAAAGAAATTAACGAATAAAAAAAAATAACGTTGAAAGAATTCTCAGGTCTTTAAGTCGTCTGGTCAATGCAAAACTAAATGGCCCCTTAAGTCCTCGAACGAATGCAAAGGTAAATGACAGTTTTTTATATGGCAATTGGTTCAGTAGGATTCATGTGACCATTCGGTGCTACGACTTCTTATTTCCCATGATCGCACTACTTTCTTTTCTTTCTTCAGTTAAAGGCATTGTCTAAGAACCTACAAGAACGGGGTCAGGAGGAATTTGTGGGCAGTGGCGTAGCTAGGTCGTCTGGCACCCGGGGCCCTTAGCTCTTCTGTCAACCCCCCCCCCCTCCCCGGGTGTAGTCGAGGGAGGCGAGGATATCGACAATTTTCGGGTGTCTTCAGACGTATATGACACCCCCCCCCCCCCCTACTGGCCCCGTGCACCCGGGGCCCACGGCCCCCCGGCCCCCCCTGTTGCTACGCCACTGTTTGTGGGTGCCTTAATTTTACAGTCGCTTCAAGCAGGTGCAGCGATGAGTTGATAAGATGGCGAGCTTTTTGCTGAGCCTGGCGCAGACAGAGCGATCTGGTGCCTTTTTTTGCTTGGTGTAGGTGCGCATATTCGCATTCAGCTAACCTGCGAATAAGACTTTATGCGTAGTCACAGATACAAGAGGAAGCTGAAGCATCATTGTAAGGCGTGCTTCCTCCGATCCTAGCTTCGTCTAACAGATACCACGTTAAAACGCCAACACCTTGACGCAAGCAAAATAGAATGCATAAAAAGTTAGCGTTACGTTTTCCGAGGCAGCCTGGAGCTTTTTCTGCAATGATATTGGTTGTACGGGCCTGAAAAAAAAATAAAGCAAGAACTGGGGGAGCTATAACGCAAGTGACAGAAAGAAATTGAACGACGCTAGAATGGAAACATTAAACAAAATTGTTGTCCTACAGCGAGCTGGGAAGGTCGGAGGATTCATTCGCAAAATAAAATAGAAAAAGAAGAATTAAGAAACGAATACACTAAAACAGCGCTGCATCGCCCTTCCTTGCTTAGCGAATTCGTGTTTTTTTGTGTGTGTTTCTTATTTCGCTTTTTTGTTGTTGTTGTTGAACTTCTGATTGGGGTTGATTCTGATTGAAGAAGGTTTGAGAAAGGGTAGAAAAGTGAGCAGAAGGAAAAGTAGATTGTGAGGTAGTGAAGCGTTCGACAACGTTCACAGCGCGTCGAGCAGCCCCAGTGTGTAAACAAAGAAAGAAAAAAAAGAAAAAACCAACGAAAATAAAACAAAGAAACGAAGTGTTTTATAAAGCACTGGAGACGACATTTGGGCTAGTTGGTTATTCACGATCGTCCACTAACAGCGCGTAAAGAACAAGGGCCGAACGTGCAGCGTACGCGCTGTTATTTGACGTCCACAAAGCAATTCGAGCCGACGCCAGCGAAAGGCCAAAGTACACCCTACCTTAGGACTGTACCCGGGTAACCGTAGTGAGCTGAGAGCTTTGGGTCAACCGGAATCCTCTCTCCGTATACGCTATCAGCTAGAATGTCTTGCTTGTTCGCCGCAGGTCAACGGTGACGAAAAGGACGGCGACGCGAAAGACGGCGAATACGGTGGCGACGATAGCGAAGAGGAAATCGACCAAAGCCTGAAGGACGCCTTCAACGAAGTGGCCTCCGAGGACGGCACCGTCTGCTGCAGCACACTCAAAACTTTGCTCAAGAACGTGTCCGAGCGGGGTACGTTAAGAATTACCGCCCCGTCACTCGCGTAGCTTAGGCATGCGCTAACGGAAGACATTAATTGAAGGCCGTTACAGTTCTGTGCTGAAACTTGGCAGCCCATTTGTGAAGGGCAGTGACAGGAACTTGATATTTACCTTTTAAAGACTGAAAACAACCTTGTCCGTCATTTTCTACCATATAAAATCGCCTTCGCTCTTTGCATACCCGGCCCGTCGAAATTATCGTGCAAGAATGATAAGAGCGAGCAACAACAGCTCGCCAAAAACAGAAGGCCGCCTATTTTCAACACTTTCTCCATCCAACTTATCATAAATTCACAAATCAATTTTGACGCAAATTAAACAAAATATTCGTCGTCGCTCTCGCGGCGGCTCGTCCCTTGAGCATCGCTCGATGATATCGTAATAATATGTATGACGCGTTTCTCTTAATGCAAAGAGAGAGTTCGTGTACACTGAACCAATTTGAAATAATGCTTTCTTTTATTTCGCGGCAAAACGAAGTGATAGGACACGCGAGCGAAAGTTTCTTAATGTGACAGCCTCATTGTTGCCACGGCGCGCACGATGGCGTCATCTAGCTGTACTTCCTCGACTTTGTTGCCTTACTATATGCGATCAATATGCTTGCCGCCAACAATTCCAATGTCAACTGACCGATCAAGCAGTCGTAGAATCAATGAATGAATCTATACTTTGTTGCATCACTGAAGGGAAAGCTTCACAGCCTCCTTTGTAAACCATAACGTGAAGTTATTGTAGCATTCACGAAAATGGCTTAAGGCCCTCATAAGACAAAACGAATGTGTAGGAAAAAACATAAGTGACCATTCTTTATTCATCCAACAGAAATTGGGTCATCCACTGTAATATTTATTGTGCGAGAGAAGACACGCACACAGACAACAAACTCTTCTTTTGCGGTAGATTTCCGATGGCTTTTACTGGGTAGCATAGGGTCAGTAAGAAACGACATTTCAGTAAGAATTGTTTAGCTTCACCTCATTTAAGCGGAATGAGCACGACATAGCGAAGGAGCAAATACGCAGAAACGTGCTCGAAGCTGTTGCCTGACAACATAACCTAAGGTTGACAGATAAAAAAAAATACACCGGCAACCTTTCGTTCAATGCCAGGTACTGTCTTACTTTTTTTTTTCGACCAACTCCTTACACTTGGGCATGCTTTCAGTAACGTACTTTCTTTCTTTCGTATTTCAGATGGTGGTCCTCTGGATTTCTCATTGGACATATGCCGAAGCATGGTGGCCCTCATCGATGTATCCTTTCAATGTAAAAAAAAAAGATAAAAAGAAAAGAACCTGCGGTTTGCAAACTGCTTTAGCGTTCCAGATATATATATCAGCCATTGTGGGCACTTATTCATTTCTTGAATTCACGAAGTGTATCCGCAAGCCACAGGAATCCTTGGTTGCGCATGTCGTATGTAACTTTTATGAAACGGATAATTAATTACCATTAAGTTTCATGAACAATCACTGCTGGCACATTTTTGGAATAATTCAAACGGAAATTATTTTCGTATGGCATGTTTCTAAACGTAGCTTGGGCGCATTTTAATGGAGCCCACTACTCCTCGCTACAGAGAAAACGCACAGAAAACAAATTACTGCTATTCTCGGAGGGACAATCTTTGCTGGAAACGTTGCTAGCTCCCTGATGTAAATGGCACATTTTCATCACTGGATACCATTCGTGTCGCCCTTGACATTTTTGTGCCAGGACGACTACACCGGGACGTTAACACTGGAAGAGTTTGCTGTGCTTCACAAACACATCAAACAGTGGAAGGCAAGTAATTTTGAACTTGCTGCTGAAAAATAACAGCAATAGCTATATCTGATGGCACTCAGTAAAGTCGTTAGCCAGCATAAATCTTGCAATATGTGACTAAAGTATTGAAGTCCGAACACATTTTGACCAGTGCGGCAGAACATTGCGGGAGAACCCATATCACGGTGACTGTTGACGGTAACGCGTTTAGCATTGACCCGATATAGCGGCAAAAGTTATTGCCACCGTCGAAACGGGTTATACATGAGGCGTGTACTGCAGCAAGACTCCTCTTTCTTGTTTCCCTAAGAACACTCGGCGCCATCTAGCACCGCCACCACAAAGCATGCGTATGGCCTCCGAAATACATGACGTGCCGGTGCGTGGCCTCGGAGACGAGAAGCGTGGCACGAAAATTATAAACACGCATCTTGAAGCTTGAAATCTTGTAAGGTAAACAAGCTCGCAAAAGAAAAGCAGTGTACAACCAGCGATGGAAAAAAATCCCCGACGATACTCCATAATGCGAAATTTGAGCGCAGCTATATAGAACGTGTTTTCATCTCGCTATGTATTGGCTGACAACCTGTCTTCCGTGGCACGGTGCATACGGAGCAAAGTGTGGTGCGACTGCCTGGCTAATCGTGAGGTGTGAGCGCGATCCACAGCAGCCGCTGCAGACGGACCCACTGCTCATGCAGTGCTTTGTTTCCATAAAGACGACGCACGCTATTCTGGCGTCATCTCGTGAATGTCGTCGTCGCCGAAGAGCCCGTCCTGCTCGACACTACGCTGTTCTTCTCACTCTTTCGTCATAACCTTCTCCCCCGCTTTCCTCCTCTCGCTCTCTTCACTATCGTCGTCTTTCATCCGCGCTTCGCGTTCACTCTCTTCCTTTTGTTGTGCTCGTTCACTCGGTTACGAGTTTGCCGAGGGACGAAGCCGACGCTCGCCGCGGGAACGGGCGCCTAACCCGCGTATTCAGAAATACATCTTAATTTGAAGCCCACGCTTGACTTGATTTAAACAACGCCTGTCGTCAACGCACTAAACGAAACGCAATGAGCGTCTTGGGCGCGTTATCACCAGGCGTCATTTATATCAATTCAAGCATGAGCTTCAAGTTAAGTTGCATTTCTGAATAAGGAGGTAAGAGCTGTGCTGTACAAATAAAAAAGAAAGAAAAAAACGAAAAAAAAACGACATAGACGAGAACACGGTGGTATCAGTTATCTGGCCGGTCTATCGGATATTCGATTAGCTGAGATTAAGAGGAGGAAATGGGTCTGGATAGGCCAGGTGATGCGCAGAGCAGATGACCCACGGTCTGTTATAATAACCTAATTGGTTGTAGAGAAAGGGTAAAACAGTCGATGACGCCAGAGGATTAGTTGGTGTGATAAAACTAGAAAATCTGCAAGCATAGAATGGAATCCACTGGTGTAAGACACTGGTAGCTTGAGATATCTCTTAGAGTGGCCCTGCACTGGACATAAATTATGCTTATAATGATGTCGAACTATAACTTTATATTCTTTTTTCAGGAGGCCTTTGAATCTTACGACAAGGATTTCACTGGATATCTCAGCACGTACGAATTAAGGAACGCTCTTCGATCCGCAGGTGAGCTCAGGGGCTCGATTTCAAACAGTCTCGCATTTTCCGCGACCATTTCTGAGCTTGCTGAAAAAGTCTGTGCAAGCATATATCGTCTGTAAGCAGAAACTAGCGGCAGTCTTCGTATCAATAAAGCTCCATTGATGTTTTTATAGGTAAAATATTGTCAACCAGATCGCAGAGCAGATGGTGATAAGGCATGCGGCAACATACACTATAGTCCGAGATTAAGTTCTGGCACTCGTGAAAATGGTTGGATAACCGAATTCATAACATTTGTTTGCCCTTCCCCCTCCCCTCCCCTCCGCTTTGTTGTTCTTGTTGTTGTTTGAGAAGTCGACGCTAACGTCACGCTTGGATATATAAACCTGTTCAGCGGGCGAGGAAGAAAGGGCGCGCGGCGACCCTTTCCTCCTCTCTGGCTTGTGCGAGTCATGGCGGCGCTGCTTGAATGTGTTGCATTCGCGTTGCGGAACGATTCGGAGATGCCTTAGCTCGATCTCCGTGAAATTTACGTGATGTCAGTTCACACGAGGTCGTTAAACAAACACTTATGGCAGACTTTTGGTGCAGCAGTAGCGGCAGTCTGTGGAAATTTCTATTGGATGCGCAACTATGCGACGCGCCTCATCGGCCGCGGTGTGCGTATGCGTTGTGGCCAACTATTTTGGCTCGATTTGTTTCCGCTCAACAAAGAGAACCGGCGTGTGTGAATTGCCAGCGTGAACTGGGAAATATCAGCTAGTGTTTGATCCTTTGTCGTGGGAACTATACCATAAGAGTGCCCGTATACGGCCAACCCAATGCAACCCCGAAACATCTAACATTTGAGTTAGCCGCCGGTTTCGTTATGACGCGTTTTAAGAATGCTAAGTAGACTTGAAATTACTATACCATGTCTACATAAACCTCCTGTATAAGGCCGATGGGCTTGCCCAACACAACGATCAGTATAGCTGGTGAGCCAGTGTGATACGTATAAGCTTTCTGCTTCGACATTGCCTTTTTTGTCCTGTAAGGCGTAATATCCAAAGGGGATCGCATAAAAAAAAATCCGACGTCTACTCGTGAGGACATTGTTTCCATAAAACGGGTGAGTGCGTCGTTGAAGACGGGACGAACAAGACTGAAAAAGAAAAGAGGAAAAAAAAAGGGTTTTCATTCTCTGCTATAGCGAAAAAAAATAAAAAAGGAAAGCACTGGCTAATACGGCAATTAGGCCTCGCATGGTCATGCTGCGTGCTTGGACCATGTGCAACATCTACCACTGCCTCGGATGCTCGGGCAGTCTGCGACCAGCCGCTCGACCGCTCGACATGTGTGATTAACGTATCGGTATGCACGTTATTATTAATCAACACCATTTTATTCGTGGGTGTAAACATCGTCCTGCCAACAGGGTAGCCGCGCAATATATCTACAGCTAACAGTTTGAATACTTGTCAGAGTAAACAGCACAACTTATTCCGCAGCAGTACCCACGCTGCTGCATCGTCATATGTTTTGTAACTACTCGTTGCTGCTAAACCGCAGCTTTCGATTACACTGAGAATACTGCAGTATAAGGTCACATTCGCGAAATAACTTTTCAGAAATGCACTGTACCGATCTCCGAGGCTGATTGCAGGCTCAAATACACGGGCAAACATTGCGCTGAGTGATCCGTCCGCCTCAACAGCATCAGAAACTCCAACCAAGCCAACTTAAATCACTTCAGTACGTCTCACAGAACGGTTTACCTCGTAGAAGACGCCACGTCCTGCTAAATAGACCACACGAGCAAGAAAAAAAAAAACAGGAGAAACTGCCGCCGAGTGTATATCATGGCCTACAACACGGAGCGCACGCCCAAGCTTGCATACCGACTGCCCATAAATGCTACCACTGCGTACGCAATATGGTGGCGCCCATAAACAAAAGCTGTCTCTAGCACTTGAATTTGACCAGCTTACAATCAGCAGTGATAAGGCATAGTCGTTAGCTCTTGTTCAGTGTACTGCGAGATACACGTTTCGTGGTGTCAGAGTGAGTCTAACTCGTCGAAGGCGACGTTACGAGGCCGCGTTATTCCAGAACTCGGAGCAGCCTGACCCCTTCCGGAACAATGGAAATCTATTTTAAACAATAGGCGATTTGTGCATTATCAGGCTGAGTTGTGCATGCGTCGTTATTTATCAAAAATAGCTAATCACAATGGTTAGAGAATAATATTTCCTACAAGGTTAGTTGAACTGCGATAATAATTCGCAATGTATTTTTTTTTTCTCTGTAGGCTACGTCGTCAATCAACACGTGCTGAAGGCCCTCGTCCTGCGTTACGGCCACGATCGCAAGATAAGCTTGGAAGATTTCATCGGCTGCGCCGTCAAGCTCATGTGCATGATCGGTGGGTGTGACCTAACAGGGCAGCGCTTTTACGCTTTCGGTTTGGCGTTATAGCTTTAGCAGGCCTTGAAATTGACGCCGGTTCTGAAAGGGTTCAGCCCTCACATTTTCTCCATAGATGACGTGCGGCTTCCCTAAAATGCTGTTATGTGCACAGATACATAGCAGCATTTCCGGCTGCTATGTATATGGGCCATGTGGCAAGGAGCAGTAAGCCGCGTTTACGTGAATGCGACAGAATGCGACAGCAGCGCATCACATTTTCTAGCGCATTCATCTGACACGCTTTCCTAGCGCATTAGCCCCCCTTACAGGGATTCGGTGCGCTATAAAGTTGATGCGATGTGATACGATGCGCCAGTTGTCGTATTCATGTAAACGCGGCTATAGAATGTAAAACGAAAGGTGTAACGTTGAAAAATAGAAAGAGAACGGAACTGGTTATCTGTAACAATGTTGCCCTTCGTCTTCTCTTTTCGCCATTGGCTCTGTCGGCATCTTTTTAACCGGCTAACGAGCTAACAGCTAAATTACACCTTAAAGTATAAGTGCTTGGTATATAACGGCAATGTTTGGTGAACCGTCTTCGAGAGAGACGCGTTAAGTGATAAGAGCCATAATTAAAGAAAAAGGCTGGAAGGCAATCCAATTTCTTGTTGAAGTCAATCAACGACAATGTCTTCCATAAACGAGTTGAGGGCAAGAATGGGGCAGTTTCATTGCCCACGGCACTTTTTCCAGTCACACTTCATGTGAGAGACGTAAAAGGAGAGTCAGAATTAAAATTTTTAGACTGAACAAACCTATGAAAAAGGCCCATATTTTTTAACTGAATTGTATTTGGGATATACTCGCATTTTTAGATTGCACTTTCCTCCGAATCGGCCCGAGAATAAGGCTGGAAACACGTATACCAGATACAAAACACACACAAAATAAAGCGTGTGAGTTGGGGGGGGGGGGGGGAGGGAGGGGTTACTAGATAAGGAAGACATTGTCTTTACAAAGTCAGAGATCAATTGACGGCCAGTCGTACTATGTTTCGTATGACATTTATCCAACTCATGGTCAGTCTTTTTGTGTGTGTGTGCATGTGTGTGATGTAGGTACAGCAAGTGACGCATACCAACCTCCTGTCTTCTTTCAGACATTTACGACACCTGGGACCCAGAAAACGAGAACGCTGTGACCGTTAGTCGAAACGAGGTGAGTTGCGCCCTTATCACGCCTAATGCGAAGTCAACAACCGCAGCGTCCAAGGAATGACGTGTTCATTTAATAACTATTCGTCCTTCTTTTTCTTTCAGTGGCTTAGATACACGATGTACTGCTGAGTATCCCCTCCGGTGTGTTCAACTCAGAAGCGAGTGTCGGAAATGCAACTGTCGCTTTCTCGCTCGAAGGTGCTGCATTCATATCGTCTTCAAATAAAAGGCTTTTACTTTCGGCGTGGGTCTGTCTGCTGTTGCGCGGAATGGTGCGAATGCGAGGGTGGAACAGCAACTTCTCAGGCACCATCTCTGAGAACAATTTAACCACAACAGCGCCTGCTGGCAGACTTCGCAATGACGCCTATCAGACAGCCCTCAGTTATCAATCAATCAATCAGTCAATCAATCTCTGTCGCGTTATTTTGTTTGCCTTAAAACTGAGGTACCCTTTACACATACAGGAGTCTAGTTCATTCACTCACTGCGGTTGTGATGTGCAAATAAAGTTACTCCGACCAATAAGAGTGAATGTAACACGGTATCGCTACAGAATGTAACGTAGGAAATGTCACTGTATACGCAGGGAAATAAAGAGCAGCTTACAAATAATAAATTCAATTGAATTGAAAATTGTATTGCGTGTAGCAACAACGCTTAGAATGATTATGCCTTAGCCCCGCCGCGAAACTGTCCGCAACTTAAAACGAGCACGCGGTGGCAAAAGAGAGACACTGAAGGAGAATTTTATCTCCATTCTTATCATGTCGGACGCAGCTCGTGGTCGGCGTAACTTGTTCGCCGTGGTCTGCAGATGCGACGTGGTGATAGGATTGGGAGGTCAATCCCACCGTTCGTAACCAGTTGTCAGGATCGGAGTCGGGCATGAATTAGATAGTAGCTAGCCCATGCCGTAGTCCAATTTATCCACGCTGAGGACGTTGCTGAAGGGAAGGACTGCTTCTCATCGAGAACGAGGAATATCGGTTTATTTACAGTATCTACATAAGGACCTTGCAGTTCATCAGTCTAGCATGACTGCGAGAGAAAGTTCCCTGAGCAGCCGCACAACAGCGGTTTATAAACACTCGGTCGTCCCTCGATCCCTAGGTGAGAGAACCGTTCGACCAGTCATCGTAGACGAGCCGCCTCTTTTTGGAGGGCTTACATACACGCATTCCCGCGCAGGTTCACGGTCCCCAACCGAGGTCAGACGGTCTTTGCAGAACTCGAGGCTTACGTCAGGAACGGTGCGTGGGACGGGGCCTCCAACTACGTTACCTCGGGAACTCCCTTGCTCACAGCAGACCGGGTCGGCGGTGACTTGTTGCGTCACAAAGCCTGGTTCGTCGAACTCATCTCGGCTCCTGCCACGGAAGCGAGGAAGCGAGTCGAGGAAGCGGCGTATTGTTCTCTGCCCACAGTAGACTTAGTGACGCCGTGTGGCTAGAGGGTTGCGGTGGCTTTCCAGGAAAAGTCGACGCCGCTCTCGCACCTGGCTGGCAAAACTTGCACCTCAGCGGGCCGCTCTTAACAGTGGTGATAACTGTGCGACGACGCGCACCGCTGGCAGTACGTGGTACAGGCCAAGCAAGGCGCGAAAAGGCGCATATTATTAGTGCGGCCGCAATTCAGCTTTCAATATGAATCATCGGCTGACCCCGTTTAGGCTTAAATCAACTGGCTGAGCCTCGTGGTTGCACACAATGTCGTAAACGGCTAGAAAAGAGAATGAAGATGTAGGGGCATTTTGAAAAACAAACGGTCAAGGTAAACTAGAAATTGAAAACTCTATCGCTTCTTTTGTAAACGAATGCGCAGTTACATGCCCTTGATGAAAGTGCTACGAATATATTTATTTATTTATTTACTTGGATATCTTCAACGTCGCCCAGGATGTTACAAAACCAAGTGGTAAAGAACAACTAAGTGCACGAAAGGAGAAAGGAGTGCGTGCGTGCGTGCGTGCGTGCGTGCGTGTGTGTGTGTGTGTGTGTGTGTGTGTGTGTGTGTGTGTGTGTGTGTGTGTGTGTGTGTGTGTGCGTGTGTGCGTGCGTGCGTGCGTGTGCGTGTGTGTGTGTGTGTGTGTGTGTGTGTGTGTGTGTGTGTGTGTGTGTGTGTGTGTGTGTGTGTGTGTGTGTGTGTGTGTGTGTGTGTGTGTGTGTGTGTGTGTGTGTGTGTGTGTGTGTGTGTGTGTGTGTGTGTGTGTGTGTGTGTGTGTGTGTGGTGCGCCCTTAGAAAGTATACTAACTGCAAACCAACTGAGCGCGACGTCATGGTTGTGAGCTTTCTGGATTTTTGCTGTCCAATAAGAGCTCATAGTACGTTCAATGAGCTGTTCAATCGAACAGCTCATTGCAATATTCTAGAATTAACTTCTGAATGAACTAAATTCTACAAGGAATAAATGTTCCTGCATCGTGGCAGCAAAAACGTATGCGTTCCGATGTTGCGATTTCGCGACGTTCCGCTCAAAATTTGTGATACTTTGCGCAGACAACGAAATAATGGCCACGCTCCGAAACTTAAGGTTTCACATCTGTAACCACTGATTACCTCTGCACAGAACGCGATGACACGACAAAACATTTGTTCACCAGCAGGTTCGAAAACCGTAAAACGACTCGCAGATTTTCAGCGCTAACATAACTACAATATATTGGCTCGTGAGCGCTGAGCCTCCCCTGAGAAAGAAAAAAAAATGAAAGTGCTTGTATTTTTAAGATGACCTCGATATCTGACCCGTTTGAGTAAGGTGTAAAAATTTGTCTGCATCTTTATTGCTATTATAATTTTTTATAACTTCGGATGTTCTACGCTGAGAACACGATGTATCACACAAGCAGGTGATGTAATCTATAACTGCATCTGACCGTGACAACGGTATCGACTCCAATGTTCCGTAAGAGCAGATCGAGCAGCGCAATCCATGATCCCGTTATCAATGACACTGCAGTGAAATCGAAGCCTTTGAAATGTGGCGTGGTTCCCTTTGTCGAGAAATGAATAAGAGAACTTTTACCTCGAACACCAGTTGTTTCTGTGGTCAGCGCCGCTGTCATTATATTAAATACGTCAGCACTGCCTTCTAGTTGCTCGTTACAAACGATATTCGATGTTGTTCTTGGCTGACGAAACGAGGTGCAGAGCGAAGAGCTGCAAGTTTCGCAGCAGTTGATGTCGTCAGGTTGTACGTCTCGGAACTGACAGTGGCATGGTATGGTATGGTAGAACTTTAATGAAGTCCTGCAGATCGTGAGTCTTCACGAAGCGGGCCGCTCCCACGTGGGAACCGGAAGGCCGAGCCTCTCGGCCGCATCGTGGGCCTGCAGGACAGCCCAGAGTTGGTCAGCCAGAAGAGGGCTGCGGAGAACCGCCTCCCATCTGGCCGAGCTGTTAGCGATGATAGAGCGTGACCGGGCATGCCGCCAGAGCATGTGGTCTAACGTGGCTATTTCTCCACAATCGGGGCAGGTAGCATTGGTGTAAGTATCTGGGTAGATTTTATGTAAAAGGGACGCATTGGGATAGTCATTCGTTTGTAGTAGACGGAGCGTTAATGCTTGAGCTATATTGAGGCGCGGATGAGGAATAAAGTAGGCTCTACGGCTGAGATAGTAGTGTTTAGTAATCTCGTTGTAGGTGGAGGGCGTGTCCCTGTTCTCTGGGAAGTCAGCTTCCGATTGGTCGAGGGTAACGCGGTGGGCAAGTTCACGTGCAGCCCCGTGAGCCGACTCGTTGAGGTTGGGAGGTGCACCTTTATCCGACCCTGATGTGCGGGAAACCAATGAATGAAGTGGTGCGGGATTGCCTTGCCTCCAATAAGTCTTAGGGTCTGTTTGGAAACGGTGCCTTTTTCAAATGCTCTGACTGCAGATCTTGAATCACTATAGATGACATCCCGTGAGCTATCCAGCAGGGCTAGTGCAATAGCCATTTGTTCAGCTATTTCGGAGTCCCTCGTCCGAACCGAGGCAGCATTGGTGATTCCTTGCCGACCATCAACAGTGACGATCGTGACCACCCGACTCCCCTAACAAGAAGCGGCATCCACAAAGCCGACCTGTCGCTGATCACTGTGTATTTGCCTAAGGAGGTTGGCCGCCCTTGCCTTCCTTCTACCGCGATTATGATCGGGGTGCATGTTCCTAGGTATTGGCGCGACCGTAATGTTCTCACGAATCGACGGAGGAACGTCAGAGAACTCCTCCGCTACTCTATCGGGGTGATATCCGAGTTCCTGCAAGATGGATCTCCCTGCTTTCGTTGTTGTGAGTTAGCCGTGCGCGCTCCTGGGCCTCTGCAATCTCTTCAAGAGTGTTATGAATGCCAAGCTGCATTAAGCGCTCTGTACAAGTGTATACGGGTAACCCGAGAACCCGCTTAGTAATATTAATAAGCTGTGCATTCAATTTATCCCGCTCTGCTCATTTCCATCGATGCATGGCTGCCACATATCTAAAGTGGCACAGAACGATAGCATGCATTAGTCGAATGAGGTTATCCTCCTTCAGTCCATGATGCCGATTTGATACCCTCCGAACTAAACGAACAGCACTTTCAGTCTTAGCAATTAGCTTGCATATATATATATAGTCTTGCCATTTGTACCCCCTGACTCAACGATCATGCCCAAGACCTTGATTCAATTGACTCTGAGTATACGGCAACCGTTTCTTGTATATAGGTTAAACTGACAGTGGTGACTCTGACAAAACCAGGGCTCCGGTCGAATAAATCCGACCAAATGCACCAATTGGGCACTTCACTCCACTACGTCTGATCGTGACCTAATGCAATAAATAAAATAAAATAAATCTAAGCCCAATCTGACAGCATCGGGCTGCTGTGCTAGAAGAGAGATTCGATCACACTATCGGCCGCATATGTCTTTTTATTGAAGAGACACGAAACTGCGCGAAACGGGGACCTATAATCAGCGATGTGTCTGGAATGAAGCAAAAAATGCTTCCCAATGACAAGCATGTTGACACACCGCTATCACGTGCACTGCGATTTCCCAATGGTGGTCGACGTATCAGATCCCTTAACCTTTCAGCGAAAGGAAATTCACCGATCGCCATGTTTTAAACGCGAAACGTCGCCATGTTACGGACCTATAGTTAAAATATGCAGATAGAACGCACATGAAATCTGCGCGAAGGGAGCTTTAGTGAAGCGGCTGAATAAATGCTACCCAAGTAAGTACAATGCCTACAATTGAGTTTATTTTCTGTCTATGCAACTTGTTATCTAACGGACTATTTCTGTGTATGCACAACACTGTTCACAAGCTTTGCCGAAATTCAAACAGCAAATCAGGCTGGCGCACACTATGGCATGTCGACACAGCGATGTAGGTTGCTCGTCGCGGGAATAATTATAAGGAGATACGTATGCACACAGAAGTTCTACACATATCTAAATTGATTTAAGCATTTTATACCTTTTCTTTGTCATTCTGGAATACTGGCCACGAATAGGCACATATCCAGTTCATATCCAGTGGCCAAGAATAGGCACCGCACATAACAGTCCCAAATTATGGTAGCCTAAATATGAGAGCTCCAAGGAAATCAAAGAATCCATTCAATGTCGGGTGCGATTTCATTAAGAGGTCTTTGTTTTAGAGATGGCTACGAGGCGACTATACACGTACAAATTTTACGTCGTCATCCTTGTTTGATTACAAAGAACAAAGAGGTGCCCACTGGTGCTACGTTACCAGTCGGAATTGCGTGATATATGCACACTCTGCGTGGGACGACACGCTATATACCGTACGAACAACAGATGGCACGCGAAACTCGGAGGGGAGAGAGAGAGAGAGCACCGCTTTAAAGGGTAGTATTACGACTCACGAGTATTACTCGATTAGTATATTTGGTGGCTAGGCGAGTTTTCGCGGATGCATTGGTACGAATTACTGGGGCCCTATAACGTAAAACAATTACAATATGTTTCAATTCCAATCTCCTGACGTCAAATTTGCGTAACCACCAACGCAAGTACCGGGCGGTCACCCGCAGGGTTGTATGAACAGACCAATCAAACGCTCTCCTCGTTCATAGGAGGTCACTTTTGTTTGCTTGAAGAACGAATAACATTGTCTACACTGAGCGCCTTGTCGTATCTAATTGGCTGACAAGAGGCGAGGAGAACGCTCAAGTGGAGAGGGATTCGATGGGGCCGAGCCACTGCACTGAAAGTCGATTACCGGATGAAGAGGGTGGTGCCGGCGTCGACCATTGGTCGGCTTTCCCTTACTTAGCTTGCGGTGGCTGGTCGAAAATTGCGGCGGCATGCAACGGAAGCTCAAGAATGACGCTAAAACGGACCCTCAGCAAAGAAGAGTTGGCAGAATGAGCGGGTAAACGTGCCGAAAGTGCTCGAAAACGTTACACGGCCACGCAAGAAGTCTTATTATACGCAAATACACCCATGCTCTCCGGCAGGTGCGAGTAGCCAGCGTCTGAGCGATCGGCGGCAGCCATCTTCTATTACTTTCGGAACGGGGCAGCCTGCGGCTATTCCGAAGAAAATTCAGTTTTGTTTGGCATATTAATGCATCTTTATCGCGTACACGTCACTTTGACGCGGTGAGTACTTGCTGTTTTGTGCCGTCGCGTGACAGGCACGTGGAATGGGTGCAGCCCGAAAACTTTTTACCAATATCCGAGGGCTAATGGCGAAAAGGGGTCGAATCAGAAATAACTGTTTTTCTTTTTTCTGTCAAATCATGCATAATCAGTGTGTACACATCGTCTCAGATGGGGAGGTATCGCGGTTTTCGTGACGCCGCGTGACAGACAGGTGAAGTGGGGGTGGTCGAAAAAAGTTTTTGACCAATCGTGGAGGCCTGAAAGCAGAATTGGAATAGAAAAGTTTGGAATAGTTTTACGTTATAGCGCTCCTGGTGCCAAAAAACGTGCACTCGCCAAGAATAAAAAATAAATAAAGAACAGACTTTCCGGGCACCGTACGGGTCCCTTGATCACAATGAGGATATAAGCATGGGCGCGCGGCTATTTACGGTTGAGGTGGCGCAGCATGCGGGTGTATATCCCGGGAAGATTACCCAGCGTCCTGTTTATCGTGCGTCTAGTTGATTGATAGTAAAAAGATTCTAAAAGCAAACGGCAATTTTTCTTTTATTCTTGGCTAGTGCACGTTTTTTGGCACCAGTATGTTTCCTCGCCAGACTACTTTTCGTCGAACACTTGACTATGGTACGAATTACGTGAAAGGACTATCAAGTATCTTTCCCGCCCTATCTTGTGTGCTGCCTTGTCGCTCAATATGTACCACTTACTTGAATAGTGGCGTTTTGATTTTTGTAAAGCGTGCTCTGCCACGTGCTGATGGCTACGGCGGCAAAGTACGTCGAAGACGCCGGCGGATGTTCAGCAGATATTTTTACACGCAGCGCCTTCAAAGTTTTATGCGTCCTCTGCTGGATTGTGCGTGCGAATAATTATCATCTTTCTTCTTATCTGACCGATTTCACTAATCCCTGCCTGGGAAAACATAATCTGCAGTCAATTCTTTAACAGTTATCAAAGCAGAGCAGAGCGAACATAATTATGTGCCACTGGTTGAGCCGGCAATTGAGCACAAGATAGCTAGATCCCAATCTGAAAATTCAATTTCGACTTCAGATACAGGCAAGCTGAATTCCCCAAATTCATTTGGAACCACGCATGTGACACTTCCATTTATGAGGCTGTCAAACACGTGTTAAAAAAAGCGTCAGTTTTACTCGAAAGGCGAAGGACTGATAACGATAGCAACGTATTAGAGAACTACGCGAAGTAAGGGTACTAGTTTTGTCAGCGCCATAAATTGCAGTAAACATTCGCTGACTAATTAGGTTAAATGCATGGTACCACGCGCGCACAGGCAAACATCAAGAGATCTCACTCCATGACCATGAACACTTGTCACAACGCTGCCGTGAAGATGCCAGCAGCGCCGTAGTAAATGCCTCTCGTTTCGCCGCACCTGGGAAACTTGAGACTACGCGACCTTCAGATTACGCGCGGGAACTTAGTGCGAATGAAGCCACTGACCATACCGGCTCGGCCTTAGTCTTTGCACCCCCCGCAGGTTACCCAAATAGGGCACGTGGGTCCGTGGTGTCCGATCTTGTCTTTCTTGTGTCTGTTTTATTAGCGCTACGATGGCTTCATTAAGTATCAACAAACAAACCCTAAAACAAGTTATCTTAAGATTAATGTTTTATCGCCAATATAAATTGAAATAAACATTCGCTTGCTAATTAAAGCAGCAAGCATGGTGTCACACGTGCACAGGCAAGCACGAACAGATATCACTCGTTGAATGCGAACATTCACTGTCACAATGCTGGCGTGATGAAGACCAAGGGCAAAGGGGAGAGAATGTTTCGTGCTCCTCTCGTTTCAATGCATTTCCGAAACTTGAGATTACGCGACATCCGCCACTAGACGTGCTCGAAGACAGAGCACGTGAAACCACCCGCGACCTCGGCTCGCCCACTCTTTGCGCCAACCGCAGATTACATCCAAGATAGGGCATGCAGGCGGCGTATGTGCTTAACCGGGCCATACGTAGTCATAGCCAGACAAGAGGAGAGGTGTGCTTAGCTGTCCCTCCCACCCCCTTTAGCACGCGCTTGATCACGTGACCTCCGACACTGGGCGCGCATCAAGCCAACATCCTTCTCGACTTGCGCTCTTTACCCCGCCCCCACAGCATACGGAACCCGGAGCGTGATAGTATCTTATCGCACTTGGACTTTATACGGAACAGCACGGCGGCTACGAAAATTTGCGCGGAGTGTCCCTATAATTAATATCGTAATAAAATGATTGTGAGCTGAGAAAAAAGGGGACAACATAATGCATTTGAATAGAGTATCCAAATCGCAGCGCTGGTTACGTGAGCATGACGTCAGAATGTTCATTTTATTTCGCGCACTTGCGTCATACTAATGCAAGAAAAAATTTCAGCAGTTGCCATGGTTCTTTTTCTGCATTTTCTTTCCCAGTAATAAAAAAACGGGCATGACTCTACCTTAGTTGACATCTATACGTAAAGCGAAGCATTCGTGAGGTGAGGATCGCCTTCAAGAAGATAGGTAAGGCTGAGGGGAGGGAGAGTGGATATTGTGAGGTGAATGCGAGGTAGAATGCGGCGACGTTGTAAGGTTAAATGTGGAAAAGGCGATTCATAACGTTGAAGTACAGAAAGGTCACTCAGATCACATGCGTGGTAGGTTTCAAGTCTAATGTTTTGAATTGTGCTGGCAAGAACTCTCTCTAGCGCGGACGTGCGTCGAATACCACCTTTAGCTGACTATAGTCATAAATGGATAAACCTAAAGCGAAACACAACACCTAAAAAAACCTGAACACACATAAGAACAGAGCTAAATTCGCGGCGGGGGCCGCATTATGATACTGGATACATCACACGAGTGCATAAAAAAAGATCGAGCACGAAATTACGCGGCTCTGCGCCATAACTGCGAGTTCCCCCTGAAAGTGGGGGAAGGATCGCTGCAAAGCACGGAGCATCCGGGCACTTCCGAGTATATAGTGCATACCGTGCAAGCAATCCCTTTCTCTCTTGGGATCGAGGTCAAACAAGGCGCGCTATGGGCTGCGTTGTTGCCAGAAGCGAGTAAGTTCGACGCTGTCAGAATTTATCTAGTTAACCGTTTAGACTCCCGTGAGGGCCGCGCTTAGTTTTCACAATTTTTATGAGGTGCGGCCCTTACACGAGACCGAATCTTTTGGTGCAAATGGTGCCAGCGCAGCCAGCGACTACTGCACACCCTGGTTCTCCGCATGTATCATTGCATCAGAGGTCAACGCGAAGCTCTCGCCATCTAGTAGGCGCACGCGGAAGTGCGCAGCGCGCGAAAGTTCGTCGATGTGCGCGCGCGGCATCGAGGCACCGAACGCGATTGCTTCTCCGATAATAACTTTTCAAACTAAGCTCTACGAGCTGTGTTTCGCCGTCGCCATCAATTTGACCTTCATTTGACCGCAGCTGCCTCGTAGCCTTGGCAACACATCACGTAACTCAACACACCGAGCTCCTGCGCCGCCGCGTGCGCTAACCGCCGCCGCCGCCGGCTTGGCGCATGCTGTCAGGATTGGGGGCTCAATCCCATCGCTCGTGGTCCGTTGTCAAGATTGGAGTTCGGCATTAATTCGAAGGTAGCTGGCCCATGCCGTCGTCCAACTTATTCACGCTGAGGACGTTGATGAAGGGAAGAACTGCTTCTCATCGAGAACGAGGAATATGGGTTTATTTACAGTATTTAAATCAGTCTAACATGACTGCTTGAGAAACGTGCATCAGTCTAACATGACTGCTTCAGAGAGAGTGTCAGTCCAACAAGACTGCTCAAGAGAAGTGTGTTGAGCACCTGCACAACAGCAGTTTTTAAACACTCGGTCCGCCGGCGATACAAGGCGGCGAATGTTCGTGTTTCAGGCACGTACCCAGGATTTTTTTTCGGGAGGGGGCACCACATCCATCATCATCATCATCATCATCATCATCATCATCATGTTTTATGTCCACTGCAGGACGAAGGCCTCTCCCTGCGATCTCCATTTACCCCTGTCCGGCGCCAACCGATTCCAACTAGCGCCCGCGAATTTCCTAATTTCATCGCTCCACTTAGTGTTTTGTCGTCCTCGATTGCGTTTTCCTTCTCTTGGTACCCATTCTGTAACCCTAATTATCTAACGGTTACCTAACCGGCGCATTACATGACCTGCCCAGCTACATTTTGTCCTCTTGATGTCAATTAGAATATCGTCTATACCCGTTCGCTCTCCGATCCAAACCGCTCTCTTTCTCTCTCTTAACGTTATGCCTAGCAATCTTCGTTCGATCGCTCTTTGCGCGGTCCTTAACTCATTCTAAAGTCTCTGCCTCATATGTCAGCACTGGCAAAATGCACTGATTGCACACCTTACTTTTCAATAATAATGGTAAGCTTCCAGTCAGGAGCTGGCAATGTCTGCCGTATGCGATCCAACCTATTTTTATTCTTCTGTGAATTTCCTTCTCATGATCAGGGTTCCCTGTGATTAATTGACCTAGGTAAACGTACTCCTTCACAGTCTCTAGTGGCCGACTGGCGATCCTGATCTCTTGTTCCTTTGCCCGGCTATTTATCATTATCGTCATCTTCTGCATATTAATATTCAACCCTCTTACACTCTCTCTGTTAAGGTCTCCAATCATTTGTTGTAACTCGTCTGCATTGTTGTTGAATAGAACAATGTCATCGGCAAACCGAAGGTTGCTGAGCTATTTGCCGTCGATCTTTACTCCTAAGCCTTCCCAGTTTAATAGCTTGACTTCTTCTAAGCACGCAGTGAATAGCTTTGGAGAAATTGTGTCTCCCTGTCTGACCCATTTCCCTATAGGTATCTCCCTGCTTTTCTTGTGTAGAATTAAGGTAGCTGTAGAACCTCTGTATATATTCTTACGCGAAGGACGAGCCAGTAATACGAGAAACTATTTACAGATTATATTTACAACAACGGTTGCAGCGCTGACCGGTTATATTCACAGCGCGAGCCCAGTTCGTTCTTCCTCCTCTTTTCTGGAGTGATGGCGCCCACGCACCTCGTTCAAACAAACAAATACCACACGCATGTAGCAATATTTTTCAAGCTTTTTACGTAAGCCTTCTGTAGTCCTTGATTACGTAGTGCCTCTAGACTGCTGGTATCTCTACTGAATCAAATGCATTTTCGTAATCTATATAAGCCACATAGAGAGGCTTATTGTACTGTGCAGATTTCGCGATAACCTGATTGATGACATAGATGTGATCCATTGTAAGGTATCTCTTCCTGAAGCCAGCCTGTTCCCTTGGTTGACAAAATCCAGTGTTGCCCTTATTCTATTGGAGATTATTTTGGTAAATATCTTATATAATACTGGGAGCAAGCTAATGGTCCTATAATTTTTCAATTCTTTAACGTCTCCTTTTTTGTGGATTAGTATAATGTCTGCATTCTTCCAGTTTTCTGGGACCCTTTCAGTCGATATACACTTCGTATAAAGAGCCGCCAGTTTTCTAAGCATTATTTCTCCTCCATCTTTGATTAAATGGACTGTTATTCCACTTTCTTCTCCCGCTCTTCATCGTTTCATGTCTTGCAGCGCCCTTCTGACCTCATCGCTAGTTATGGGAGAGTTTCTGCATCCTGTTCATTACTGTTTCTAAGTGAGGTATCGTGACTCCTCTGGGTACCGCATACAGGTCAGCTTAGAATTTTTCCGCTGCTTTTACTGTATCCTCGAGATTGCTTATGATATTATCCCTCTTATCTTTTAGTGCATACATCATGGTTTGTCCTATGCCAGGTTTCTTTTTTACTGATTTCAGGCTGCGTTCATTTTTTTACGGCTTCCTCAGTCTTTCACGTGTTATAGTTTCTAATATCAGTTATTTTCGCCTAGTGGATCAGTTTTGACAGCTCCGCGAATTGCGTAACGCTGTGCGGCCGCCATTCCCATACAACCGCGTAGAGCGCAGGACTCTGCGATTCTAGACGTACTGCGCTCACCGAGAAAGGTTAGAAAAACACCCACATAAGCACAGCAGAGAAGTGGCTACGTGATGCGGTTCGACCAATAACTGTAGAAGCGTCATTCAAAGCAAGTAATTATTCTCCACTTCCGGCGGCGTTTTCTCTACTTCCTTTTTAAATAAAAAGATGTTGGTCCATAAATATTCTCATAAACAACGGTTAACATCTTTATTATTCGCTTTTGCTTGCAGTTTGGTTGTTGCGTTGGCTCTCTCCCTTAGTGGATCGCTTAATTTCTCAACTCCTTGCGATTTTTGTTTCCGGTTTCCAATTTTGCACGAAAAGTGCTATACAATTGAGGAAAAACAGACGAGGTAACTGGCGACAGTCAACTTGCTTAGGGGTTTAAGGGTTATTGCAGGGTTTCATGATGGACGCTCTTTCACATAATTTTATTTCCCACCTTATCTAACCCATATTACGTGTATATGGTTCCGGGCATCTGCCAGCGTCGGGAGGGGGGGGGGGGGGGCCGGGCCCCCCCGGGCACCCCCCTGGGTACGTGCCTGGCAGGGAGCATGATGCCAAGCAGCTAGCCTCGGCAAGCCAGCCTCCTATGATGCCGCCCCACGACATTCCCTCTTAGAGCCAATCTGTGCAATGGGTCTTCAGGAGTGGACCCTGCACGGTTTCTGGCCTTTTATTGCGATAGCAATATTATGGACACTGCAGGCGCACTTCTACCATCGTCGTCGTCGTCGTGATGTTCCGTATAAGATATAAGGGCCACAACATCGTCGCCGCGCGCTATACGGCATGTGTAAGTGGAAGCGTGTGAGTGTGAGCCGATGATGGCGGGTCAGTCTCGCGCGCGCAAGGGAGAAAAGTGGGGCGAAAGCGCGCCGTTTTCCGTCGCGCGCAAGGCGCCGGGAGGAGGGCAGGGTGGGGCGTTCTACTCTCGGCTGCTGCCCTTGGCGCTGCTGCGCAAGGCCACCCTGGCTCTACCTATCTTGAAAACGATCTGCGATGGGGACAAGGTGCTCCAAGTGCTGACAGCTTCATGCGCACAGTGTTCTCGCCGCTTATAGTTTCCGTTGCAGCGAGAGGCAGCAGAAAGGTCGATTCGCTCGCTGTTGCTGCAGCGCTTCAGCACTCCAGCGTCAGCGAGTGTGCTCGGTCATCGAGCGAGATGTGTTCATGTTCGATCGTGCGCGCACGACACCATGCCTATTAATTCTATTAGGGAGCGAGTGTTTACAAATTTATTCGGCCGCTAAAACTACTATCCTTACTTCGTATGGTCGTCCGCTAATTGCTGTCGAACCGATGCTTCGGCTTTCGGGAGAAACTGCGACTTTTTTCAAACACTGTATCGTACGCGGTAGGTTTTTGTGGAGCCCTCATCGCGCGCTCTGCATTCCACGCGCTCAGCGGATAAAAATTATCGTTTTCGCGACACGCTCATCATCACGGTACCATGAGCCGTTCCCATGAGCTTTCTTTATATTTTTATGATTATTTTTCGAGATGATCACATCACGCTCCCTCTTAGATCTTTTCCATCCTCCATGTTTGACGCTCGTGTTCAGAGCAATTTACAGCAAATGTGGTTGTCAGCATTGTCACTCCTGGAATAGCGCTTCTGCACCTATGGTACATATATATAGTGTCATATACGAAACTAGGCTTGATTTCATGGACCAAACAGGACTTAAGAAATTCTCAGCGTCTAGCGTTATGCCCGACATCTCAAAAAGCATTACAGCTAGCTGGAGCTTCTGCGGTTCTATAATATAAATCATGGATAAGTGTCATTACAAGAATAAGAACAGGAACAGCGCAACTCAGGTCGAGCGAGTGAACAGGACAGAGTGCTGCCCTGTTTACTCGCTCGTCCTGTGTTGCGCTGTTCCTGCTTTCATTCTAAAGATGAACCAACCAGCCCCATTGAACACACTGCTGGCATTACAAGCTTCTCTGCGCACAATTCCAGCAGGGAAATCTTTTCTTACGTCGCAAGCCTTCATTTAGTTTAGTGCTCGAAAGAAAGGAGTCTATCCCGAACTGCCAAAAATGTTCGTGCACCACAGGAACAAAAGCGTGAGCGCACCGCACGCACGCGCACATGCGCAAACAAATACGAATTTGCATATTATTTAAAGAGCCCTTTGGCACATTTTTTCTCCAGTCGAAATAAATGCAGCGCTGCCAAGGTTGAGCGCCATACTTATTCGGTTCTTGCAGGGCGTCGTAATGAACAGGAAACAAGGAAATTTCTTGTATATTAAAGACTCTCGTACATACTCGTTTCTAAATTAGCGTTTGTAATCCCACTGCATTCCCTCTTTATTAGCCTACTATGAAGTAATTTTTGTTACCGATAGGTTCATTTAAAAAAAAGTCTTGAGTTCGCGAGATCTCTGGGCCAAGAAGACCTTTCTGGGTATTATTGAGTGAGTTCAAGTCACCCCTGACGAGTATAATTCTGGTGAGCTTGAATCTAAGTGAGCCTGGCTGAGTATAGTTCTGTTGAGTCTGAGTCCCAATGATACCGGATGAGTATAACTTTGGTGAGTCGGAGTTTGGGCGAGCTCTAAGCAAAAAAACACAAGTTGTGAGTGAGTCTAAGTGAGCTGTCTATTTTTCCGGCCTATTGTCAAGCGCCTAAAGCAAAGCAGTGTGGCACGCTTTGATAATATACGAATGGCACTAGACAATCAGTGTTGTAATCTAAGCTCGTGGTTCAAGCAAATGGTTCATTTGAAATTGTAGAAAACAGAAGGTAAGAGAAGATCGTAGCATTTTCAGCGTGATGGTGAGGGAGGACGGGTAAAGCTCTTTTTGCTGAGGGGTTGCGAGTGCAGATCATTTTTGTAGGTGAGGACAAGGGAGGGCGATCAAATTTTAAACGTGAGGGTGAGGTGAGGAATACAAAGAAACGAGGGAATTGGCCTACCTCTGGCTATAGAAGTCCTGTATTCAAACCCTGCTTTCAGACAGTTTCGTTAATGTTTCTTTAATTATTTATAATGTCATACTTCGTTGAAAATCATGAGTTTGCAAAGCCGTTTTAAGCCAAAAGGACGAAGTTTAGACAATTCCATGTACTAAACATCATGCCCATGTTGGCTGAATGGTCCTGCTTGCAACTCCCATAAACACTTAAGCCCCCTGAATAAAACCAAAGGTAGTGACATACTTTTATCTTGCCGCCACAGATGCTGCGAGGAGGATGAAAAGAGGCAGGAGAGAAAGAATGCGTCTCCCAACTGAACTTAACGTTGCATCGCAAACAGCTAAGACGAACCACAAAAAGATAGACACGACAAACACTGACGCTGCAGTCGTGTCTATCTTTTTGTGGTTCGTCTTAGGTGTTTGCGCTGTAACCTTAAGTTCAGAATTATGTACCGACTAGGCCCAAATGAAGTTTTAAAGTGTTCCTGAATATATTTTTTTGAAGTGTTCCTTGAATATACTAGATCTTTGGAAAATGGCACAGGTGTTAAATTCTGGAAAGGCAATTCTTTCATGGTCATTTTGTTTGAAAGCCTAGTAGTACAACACTGGGGACTAAAATCTTTCAGAATATTAAACCTACTTAATTTAAGCCGGTATCCACACACCTTTATGATCTGAAATAGAACTCATGATAGAAATGCTGGAAATAACGAAATTTGTGGAAATTATAGCAACCAGCAAGAAAATATACATATAATACAGATTAAGCTGGCCACTATAGATACTGTGTTGGCAATAAAGAAATGTACTAGGTTCTAGTGACATGCAAATGTTTAGGTATTTAGATCTTTCTGAAGCGTTGAATAGATTTGCTGTTCCTGATACACTGTCACTATGTACCTTGCAACCTTTTCACAAATAATAAGCTACACTTACCTGAATGTACATGTATGGAAAGTCGCCGCCTATCATAAATTCTTAAAAGGCAGGTCCTTCATGGTCATATTGTTTGAAATCCTAGCACAAACAAAAAACATTTGTTTCCTAAAACTCTTGGAACATTAAAAACTATTTCACTTGTATTGAATACAGTTTCAAAAGCCACTATCTACCTACACACCCTTACTCCACACTATAACACAATAGATATGGCGGTGATGGACGCACGAAAGACTGGCCGTCTGCTATTGCCAGGCACGATGGAAACTATGCTGGTGATAATGGTACAAGTATGTTGAAATATACGCAGTCTGATGGCAAGATAATTATAATGGAAATAGTAGTGGCAATAATAGTGCCAGACCTTTCGAACTACCATTGCCAGGAAAGAAGTATTTGATGGTAGTACTACAATCATGGAAAACTTTCCGCGACAATAAAGGGAAAGCTACAGGGGTAGATCTTCTGCAATTGTGCAATTGTGCCACGAATTCCAGTAGCGTTTGACGGTACTTTTGATTTCTTGCAACAGATACCGAATTGGCGCAGCTTCCAAGTGTGACGATTTCGCATTTGCCTAAACGCGGAAAGAAAAGGCAGAAAAACGAGCCAAATTCTACCCTAGAGACCGTATTTTGTCTTATTCTGCCCTTGTAAATAAGAATGTTCTTCTCTTCCTCAGCTTAAACTAATGCTAATGAGAATGTGGGACTCCCTTCAAGAGTGCTCCAAGCTGTAGGTGCTTTGCCTTCCCTGCAACAAAACATTGGCTGCGTGTATATAAGATCACATGGTGTGGATGTTACATGTCTATTAACCTCAGTGGGAACTGGAATTCCCCTGGTGTAATCCCGACAGAGAAGCGTCAAGCTTCACGTCTGCTCCTAGTCTTGAGATATTTGATCGACAACACGTGTGGATCAACTGGACATAGGTAATCGTCTCAAGATATGCATATACATGCACACTTTGTGCCACCTAAGGCATAATCGGACCCTCTCAAGTACCCATTCATGCTGAACAAAGGACCCCTAGTGACTCTGAAATGTCAGTTACCGTACCTGGTTGCTTTCTTTGAACCTTAGGCGAGTGCTTTTGTTTTGACCATGCACTATCCTTGCCCGACAAGCTTTCGTCAAACATTGGACGACCTGGGTTATGGAGATCCACTCACGTCGAGAGCACAGTGGTGAGAAGGCAAGTCCAAAAAAGACTCCAGAGGCTCAGTCTCTTCGCAACAGAGAGGAGGCTGGCCCCCTCATTGTTGTCATTTATTTTCTTGCTGTACACTAACTTTTTTTTTAAACACTTTGGATTTGGTGCACCACCAAAAGAAAAAAAAAAGGGAGGGAAAGCAGAGCGAGACATTTCATTTACATACACACACACAAAAGAAGCATTTCTTGGTGCGTAGCTTCGACGCATTTAGTAAAAATAAGGCAACTACACCAGCATCCCTGCTTTCTCCCCTCTGTAGTTGCAATATATATATAGACAATTTTTTCATAAATACGTTGCGAGTTGGCCCACTTACACGAGACATGATGGATTCTTCGGATTTTTGGAAAGGGTCTAAAAAACATGCATTGTCCTCCCCTGTCGGGTTATTTTTCTCTTGAATCAGCATAACTGTAGTTCACGAGCTGTTGCATTGTGTTCTGCAATGTTTTTATTTTCCAAAGGAGCACGCCAACTTGAGTTTGTATTTATTCTGACTGAAACCCAACTCAATGTGAAACATGCCGAGCGCTGCATATAGGAATGGCTGCAATTCCAGCATGGCTATCACACGAGCCATCAAACAGCAAGGTACGATAACCTCAGCCAGCGAAATACGGTCTAGTGTATGACCTTTTCGAGAACTAGAAAAAAAAAAAGGAAACGAAAGATAACGAATTATGCATTCTGCAACGTTGTGATACTAATAAGCTCCGTTATTCCTGTTCAGAAAGAGAAATAAAGCATTACCAGAGATACAAAATGCCCACCTGTTTCCTTTTTTCAAATAGTATAAATATATGTACACCGCCAAAAGCTGTGCACTCCCGCAAGCGACAAAACGTCACGAAGGGGAGACAGTAACAGATGCGTTCCAGCAGATCCTTAGTTACTTTTTTTTTGTCAAAAGTCTCGTAACACGAGCGAAAATGATAAAAAAAAAAGCATGGCAAAGAATTTTCGCTACAGCCACCGCATACTCTGTGAGGAGGTAACAGTTCGCAATGCCAGATTCCCACAACTCGCATTATGAAATAATAAATATCTGCAAAAAAAAAAGAATTGCAAAAAGAAATTTGCTGAGGCATATACTACTCTGTGTACATTACCGGCCAACCACGTGTGAAAGCAGAAAATGAACTACGACGCACCACGTATTCACGATACGAGTGCATATCACAAATTTCAACACAAGCGAGAAAAAAATTGAAAGGAAAAAAAAAAATGACTGCCGCTTGGAAGCGACAGAGAAATTGACAATGTCCTGTTTGTATACAGCAAGCCTGTTGCGCCTGAGAAAAAGGGAGTCCCACCTTTTTATCTTTTTTTTACCCCCAGCAGTTATTACATGATATTTACACGTACACACATGCGCACACTTGGCAAACAAACAAGCAAAAAACAAAACAAAAAACATGCTCCCCGATGTTTCTATGTACATTATGAACACTCAGAATGTACACACACGCACACGGTCGCAGAATTTTCGCACCTTGTGTCTTTTTCCACTCTCACACTTCCCCTCACTTCCACTACTGTAGGCAAACTATGGTACAAAAACGAGACACACACATGTACATACGCACGCACACAGTTTTTCTTTTTCCTCTTTTTAAAAACCTATGTACAAGCACGCACGCGCACAAGACATTTACACTTTCCTCTTCTTTCACTTTCTCTTCCTCCTCTCATTTTTGACTTGACACACTGGCGCCCTTCGCCATGGGGGCGAGAGGCAAATGGAAGTAGTCCATGTGAAAGCTCAACGTGCCGCTCAGCAGCACAATCATAAACGTTTGAAAAAAAATTAAGGAAAAAGAAAATGAAGAGGAAAAACGGAAGAAACATCACTATGGTTTTGCACATTCTCCACGGCCATCACACGATGTAGCAGGGGGAGGGGGGGGGGAGGGCAGGATGGGTCAGGCACGGAGGCGGGCAAGGCCGTCGGTGTATTAAACGAATAAATAAGAAAAGGACTGGCACTACCCTCGAACTCTTTGCACAGAGCCACTGAATTCGTTGTACGAATAGCCGTCGCATACTGTCAGCTGACCCTCCATTCGTGTGTGTTTGATTTGGGAAGAGCGCACGAAAATGTATTCGACTGGAAAGCACACGACAACGATCTCACTAGTGGACAAGCAGTTGGTGCCTAGGCTGTCCGTGAACGGCACATGGAAATTATTTTCCCAGGCTCACTGTTACACCGAAGGTACAGAATTGAAAGGTCAACCTAATGCAATGTTTCTCAGGTGGACCATTTAAAGGTGGTTCAGGCTAACGTAACACGGCGGCTCTGTCTAGGCAGATTTATGTCCCGAAAAAGTGCTGCTGCGACGCCTGTTCATTTCAGTAGAGACTTCTCAGAGATTCTCGGCAAAAATCCAGCAGCTAAGGTCGCTGTTCTCGCCTGTCCTCCACGTACGATTGCGACCCCTTCACTTTTGGTCAAAAAAATATATAATTGTCCATTAAAGCACACAATTGTGTCTTCATTCTTTAAACGACTCATCTACCTTTCTTTCTTTCCCTTGCAAGTAAGCTAGGACAGCTTACTGGTTTAGATGCAAGTGCCCTGGAAGAAACACACTGCCGTTTACAGGCAGCTCCCACTGCCCGCACTGCAGCTCCCGACCTTGCCCGCTCCTGCTTGCCCCGACAGGAGAAAAGCAATATTTCGTGTCCCCACCCGCCATTGAGGAGCCCCCCTGCCACCACTACCTTAGCTGCCCTTCTGCCTTGTGATTGGCCAGTTCTCTCCTCTCCTTGGCATAGAGTGCCATATCATGGTGCGCGCCGTGGTCGACGAGCGAGCCCATCTTGTGGTTGAGAGAGGACAGTCCGTGCGGGGGTGGACCACTGTTAGGTCCCCCTGCGCCCCCTCCGCTGCCGCAGGGGATGAGCGGGGGAGGCACGGCACCCTCGGGGCGGGACCCAGGGGGTGCGGCCGAGGTGGGCCCGTTCTTGGCACTAGCCCGGCTGGATGCTGCCAGCCCCGCAAGGCCCCCGAGGTAGGGGCTCGGGGGACCCAGCTGTGAGAAGAGGCTAGAGAAGGCTGCTGGGTCTGCGGACCTTAGGGGAGGGGCGGCCAGCTTGCTCTGCAGCTCTCGCTCGAGTGCCAATCGATCCAGCTCTGAGATGTCGCGGAATCGGTCGTGGAAGGCGACCATGGGATTGAGTAGGCGGTAACGCTCCCGGTCGAGTTCACTGCGGGTGGCTGGGTGGTGAAAGTCGAGCAATGTTCGGTAAGGGTCACTACCGGGGCCACCCAGTGGCGGGGCCGCGGCTGCAGCCGCAACGTTCCAGAAGGCAGCCCTCTCCGCGGCACCCAGATTGAGAAAGTGGGCATTCCTGAAGTCGTCCGAAGACGGAACGGGTGGCACAGCGGCGGGTGGAGGTGCTGGCCGCTTCCGTTCTGGCTCGTCGGGTTCGCGCCGCTCTTCTTTTACCCTCACTTCGACCTTGGGAGGTGGCGGTGGTTCGTAGGGACCCTCGACCTTGGGAGCTCGGGCGGGCGACCGTGTTGGGGGTTCCCGAAGGCTCCACTCAGTCGGGCGTGAGTGGGGCTCTCGGTCTCGGATGAGTTGGTGGTGGCTGTTACTCGTTGCTCGTGCGTCCATGTAGTCCCCGTTTCGTAGAATTCCTTCTGATAGATTGTGGTGCAAGTGTAGCCGGTTCTCCCGATCCCTGCAGGATACAATGTAAGAGGTCAGCTATTGCACTTCTGAGGGCATGGAACATTCAAAAAGATATTAGAGAAATAGACTGAGACAAAATACAAGTAACCGAAAAGTAATTTACCTTTCTCGTTGTCTTTCTTCCTGGGCCTTCTTTTCCCTAAAGAGAAACAAGAATTCATCAGTTGTGCTCTAAGCAGTGACAAGAAATTACCATTCCCAGCTAAAGCAGCAGTATCTTCAAACAGGCAACAGATTTCCTTCACAATCCTCATTAAAATATGGCCCTAAATCTTGAATAAAAACTACAGAAATGAGTCAATGTCTTCCTTTAGGATTAAAAGAATAATGAGGCAACATTAATCAGAGTGCTTAGTTTTCTTGGCATCAACAATTACTGAGCATAGCACATCTTTTTTCTATGGTAGCCTGGAATGAGAGCATAGCTATGTTAAGTATTGCATTTCCTGCACAATAGATCTTTTATTTGCAGGGTGTCTACCAAGTTGACATTTCCAAATTCCCTGATTTTTCCAGGTTTTCCCTGAGCACCTTTGCAAAATTCCCTGAATGAGCCAGAACTTTGTTTTAATATGTCAAGACAGGCTGACACCATGTTGCACGAATGCTGTCACTCTCTAGTAAGCATGCTGAAACAAAAAAGTAACAATCCAATTTGAATAGTAAGAAGTAATATCTATTTTATTTAAAAACAAAACAGAAGGACGGTGTTAGTAAAATGCACAGCGAAAGAAGTGGTAAAACCTATTCCAAATTGAGACGAACATTTTCAAATACGAATGAAAAGGAGATGCATACATGAGCAAATATTTTTGAATATGAGATATTTCTATCAACTGATAGCAAGCTCATCGGTATGAGGCCTGAACTTTGTCACAATCAAGATTCTCTCTCTGCAGCTGGGAAGTCAACCTCAACAGTCCTGACATACTCTCAGCCCATACACAACATTTGGGTGTTGGGTTTCACTGCTTTAAAGAGTTAATTCTGGTTTGGATGAGGGACACCTGCATCTCGGCATCAGCTAACACTGTTTTTTGAGCTCAAGCTCCTTCAAAGAGGCGGCGGCACGCTTCCTGCCTTAGTTCGTCGGTCCTTTCGGTTCTCATCCTCCTTCTGCCACCACCCTTTCACCCCATGGATCATTTGAAGCATCCTCTTGGTCAGTTGTACAGTCAACGTCCCATTTTCGGACTCGCTAGGGGCCGCAAAAACATCCGAAAAATATGGCTATCCGAAAAAAAAAATTAATGCATGTCTTTAACTGCTCTTAAGGGCTAAAATTGCCACAAGCACGTCCGAAAAAACTCTTAAAGCCTGTCAGCACACTTATTATGCATATCGGTGCTCGCACTTTGACATGAGACGGGGGTGCACGCGTGTATAATTAACGAATGCATACTGTGTCCCGTGACAATTGCTCCTTCCCACCCTTGTTATGCTTCACTGCCTAGCACTACTGCACTGAGGCGAAACTAACTTTCGGTGACTGGCATTACGCAACGCACTGTGCTCCGCGAGCTTCGAAGCCAATCGCGAGGATTACAAAGGCGGAGTCGGTGCCATTGCAGACATCGGCGAATTCTTTCAATGAAAAACACGGCACCGCAGGGCAAGAAGCTTAATAGCGAACGTAGAAGCAGCTAGGCTTAACGTTACCGCGGTAGTGGCTACGGCTGCCAGCGGATCTGCGTGCGAGAGTGCCAGTTCGAGGCGGCGAGATGATAAAAATGGCGGCGGTGGTGGCTTCGATTATTGCCATTTCAGACCTGCAGTCAGGGCAATACACATTGACTATATGGAATACGTGATGGTGCCGTAAAGTCGTGCGAATTATTGGGCACGTTCGAAAAATCTGGCATCTGGAAAATCGGTCGTTAACTACTCTGGCAATACATCGTGCCGATGACACGGCGTCAATGACGATTCTTTGCGATTCCTCTTTTAGCGGAGCCAGCATTAACACGACTTTCGTTTCCTTTCAGTAAAGTTACAGGTAATTTTCCCTGATAGAAGCACAAATTCCCTGAGTTTTCCCTGAGTATTTCCAGACTATTCAAATTCCCTGAGAATTCCCGGTTTTCCCGGTTTTCCCGGTCGGTAGACACCCTGATTTGCATGAATCCTTATTGTGGAATGTAAGCCATACACGAAAGTGCAAAGTGTGACCATTAAGCAAAGTATGACCCACTAGTAAAATGAAAGTGAAAATCTCATTAGTATTCAGGGGAACATAACTTCTCTATTTCTTCAGCTTCAGAGGGAAAAAAGCACTTGATTCTATTAAACAGACATCCTATGTATAAAAGATATTTTCCAGACCGTCACATGTGAACTAACGTGCTATCAGTCCTGGTATACTAATTTGATGTTTCCATTAATTAATAATAGCAGACCACACTTTAGATCCTTATTCCAAGGTACACAAGTTACTGATAGCTGGCAACATTCTTGTTACGTAATGTGAGTAGCCTTGGAGCATCGCACAAAATTTGTAAGCACGTTTGTCTTAAATTTTCTGACATTCTAAGTTCGATTTGAAATTTGCCTTTCTATTTCCTTGCTTCGATTCGATACTCAATTTAAAACCTGCTATTCGATATTCACACACTCCTAATTATTTTAATGGCTTACTGAATTGCTAATGCAATGAGAAATGCCAAAGTGGAAGTTTCCTTGTTTATTTTCACTGTATCTGGTACCCTAATACATTTTGCGAGTTGTTGCAGTTTGCAGTTCGCCCACATCAAAACGTTGGCATAGTAAGCTGGAATCCCAAGGCTTATTGCCAATATGAACTGAGAAACAGGAGAAAAGAAAAACAGAAAGGTGCACCAGCAGCTGATTCCAGAGTTAACTTGCTTGCAGGAAGGAAGAGCAGGAAGAGAAGGACCAACATACGCAATACATAAGGGACACTACAGTCTTGTTACAGATGCTGGCAAATATTTGCGTGGAGCAGCAAAAGAGGAATGTGCCGTTGGGCTAGTTTGGCTTGACACATTGCTGTTTTCCAGTGCAAAGACGTAACAACAGACAAGACAAGACAGCACATTCCTGTCACTGCCCCAGAAAACAACACTACGCAGAACAGAGACTATTAATGCATACCTCTCGATCTCCTTAGCCTTCTCGAGAGCTGCGGCGGCCTCGCGCTCTTTGCGCTCCTTGTCAGCAGCGGCAGCGGCGGCAGCAGCAGCCTCGAGCCTGCGTTGCTTCTCCCCTTCGTGCTGTTGCTGCTCTAGACGCTCGCGGTCAGCCTCAGCCTTGAGGCCTCCCCAGGCACCACCCCCTGCACCGGGTTGGCCTCCACCCCCTGGTTGAGGCGCAGGAGCTGCCCCACCAAGAGGACCGAAAGGTGCTCCACGGTGCAGGCGTGCCCATGGGTCCTGGCCCAAGCAGCCGGCTCCCAGGTCGCCCCGACTCGCAAAGAGACTGGCTGCCGAATTTGCTGACAACCCAGCTGGAAATCCAAGCAAAACAGCACTCGCTCACAAAAGGTCTCTCGAAAGCTCCATTTTCAGAAAAAGTGATGCTCTGGACTGGAACAATAAGCAATCTAATTAAACTACAGACACAAAGAAACACATACAATCTGGGTTGTCTGGCACACATACGGGTAAATTATATTGCATTACCAAACAAGACATAGTGAGTAACGAGTTTTATGTACACCTTCTCTGAATTCTAGCAAACGGTGTCTGTACTTTACATTGCCTTCACTTCTTAACAACTAACAGATTCGATGTTTTTGTAAGTATTGCGAGCTGCGTGAAATGTATACGTGTCATTGTCATACGAAATGCTATCTCTGACTATTGCTTTTGTTTGTTCATGCTATATTATGCTGCTTGTGTACGTTTATATTGTAATAATCTGCGGTCCAATCTAAGTAAACTCATTTAACCGCTTTAAGCTTGAGTTACTACTAGCCAACTTTGGTCTGTCTCTAACGCGATAAAGAAACGGACTGCAAGACAGGGGAAAAGAATAATGTAAGCACATTCTACAACCCCAAGTAAATGCCATAATGCAACAGGAGGTCTGAATGCCAAACATGTGGCACAGCCTTCCATTTCACTCCTGGCACTGTTACTGTTCTTTGTGTCTGTCCGCGAAGGTAGTGGCACATGGTAGTTTCAGATTCTGTACCCTCTAGACTGCAATGATGACACCTAGGGAATCAAACCTGTGACATCATGCTCAGAAGAAATGTGCCACGAGAGCGCCCTAAGCTGACATGTCAAAAATAATGTCAAATATAAGAAGCCTACTACTGCCGTTTATGAGAACAAAAAACTGCAAGATGTGCTTTTATTCTCTCTCTCTCTTTTTTTTCATGCTGACAATACAGAGTGACAACACGTAGTTTCAGAGGCAGCACTACGGGCACAACTTTCAACCCAGGCAATGTATGTCTGAATAAACAAACTGAAACTGAAACTGACGGTAGCCCTGCAGACGCAGCTTGAAGGCGCCTATAACCTCCGTCTACACGAAATGTGTAGAATAACTCACCAAGCCCTCCAAGCGTGCCATAAGCATTTCCAGCGGGTGCACCAACAAATCCAGGGAAACCGGGCCTTGCAAAGGGGGACATTCCAGGAGGAGGAAGCACTCGTGATGCCGTTGACCGGCTGAGAGAACTGCTCGATGTGGACACTGGCATTCGACTCATGCTTGCGGCTGAAACGATTACAACATCAGAGTTACGAGTGAGGGCACAATGCCTGACAATAAACTATAGCATTTGCAATTTGCAGTGGTGGAACAGCCATTTGACCTTTTAGCGCGGGTCCTGGTGCAGGCTAAAAGCCAATCTGGCGCAGCGACAAGCACTTCTGGTGCACTTTCCAACATAAATCCACATACCAAACGCAGTCCCAATTATAACTGAAACAATCAATAAATATGTATAAAGAAGCCAGCTGTATGAGAATCAATGAGGCACTTGGACTAAAAATTACCAAACTACAGTCGAACACGACTATATCGAACCCATTTACATAGAATTATTCTTTATATAGAACAATTTCTGAACACTGTATAGTTGCAATAGGTATATATAGCAAAAGGTACGCGTGCATTGAACGAAAATAGCAGCAACTCCCAATATATTGAACGTCTAGCGGTGGAAAAGTGCCCCCAGAAGTTGGCTTTCCGTCGTGGCGGCGGGGAAACCCAGTGACGTGGCTCCATCAAACCGCTCTCCCTACCGTGACCGTATTGCGTCGAGAGAGCCGTCAATGCCCTCCTGCAAGAAATGATCCTAGCCGGCCCGCAGTGCTTGCTAAAAAAGTCAATCAGAGGCTCTTGTGCCCTCGTCGTGCAAGATGGTGCAAGTGCAATTTGTTTCATTGCTTTTCGGGTTCATTGTGTTTGCGCCTTGTGGGCCTTCACCCGCAGTGTTGCAGTGATCAAGCGACAGAATTCTCCTTTCGCCGTGAAGCTTGAAATCATAAATAGGGTCGAACGCGGTGAGAAGTCAGATTCCCCGCAGCGTACAAGATTCCGAGGAGCACTCTCAGCATGATCTTGAAGAATACCGTATTTACACGATTGTAAGTCGACTCGAATGTAAGTCGACCCCCCCATATCGCGTGACCGAAAAAAAAAAAAAAATGAGAGAGCATACCCGACGGCGCGTTCGATAACGAAAATTTATTAGTAGCTGACATAGTCACTGGACTACTCGTCTTCACTAGTGCTGCCATCGTCATCGTTGCTGCAGTCCCACAGCGCGTCGTGGTGCAGCGAAATTTCAAATTTGGCAAACGACCGCACCAGGACATCTTGCAGAATAGCAGCCCACGCCAAATGCACTCAAACACACGCAGCCGTCAGGGAGGCTCTTTTGACAGGTCCGGTTGGCGTAATTTCGCAGTCTTCTGCCGCCAGCCACTCGTTGTACTCACGGCGGAGCAGAACCTTAAAATTAAGGCGAAGGTCCGGGCTTGTTTCACGACCACGTCGCACTTCACTGGCAGTGACCGATCACGCATTTCAGCGACGTACGCCGCAAGTTTAGCCTACAGCTCCGGAAAGCGTCCAGACTTTGGCACGTGGGAAATTTCTCACTTGTCATACCAGGTGAAAATTTCGCTTCGCTACAGTCGCCACTCTCGCACCACCCGTTTACAAACATCGAAATTGCTGCCCGCTGTGCAGTGATTTGTTTCTTCGGCGTAAAGGATGGCAGCCCTTTTGAACGGTGCTGTGAACGAGTGCCGAACGATTAGTGGGCCTGGAGCACTCATGACGACTGGGGAAGCATAGAAGTAGCACGTAGCCGGCACTCAAGTAGAACGCGTCAAATGCCAATACTAATGCCTTCAAGCAGAGAAAGAGAAACCAGCGAGCAGTGTCTGCTCTTCCATGAACTACCGATACTCCCCGCAAGCGCCGCCGTTCTGAGGGTGCCACCGCAAATGGGAACAGCGGCACTTCCATAAACTATTGACACCCCCCATGAGTGTTGCATGCACTGTAAAACTCTCAAAAATGCTGAAAAACCCTTCCGAAAAGCGAAATAACATGCGGGATAGCGAAAAGATACGGGTAGGGCCATATAGCAAACATAAAATTCTAACTACGTCGTAGCTCTCGTTGGTATCGCTTTTTTTTGGCGGGGCCATGTTTCGGTTTCGATTGTAAGTTGACCCCCCAACTTCAGACTTTCAAATTTAAAAAAAGGGGTCGACTTACAATCGTGTAAATACCGTAAGCAGGAGATTAGGGCTAAAGCGTACGAACTCGCGACGCGGTGCCCGTGGCACCCGGTACGTACGCACAGTTGTGTACAAATGGTTAATCCAAAATTGCTTCAGACGTGCCGGCTTCCGCGTGCCCAGTGATGACTAATTTCTAATGACTGCGACGAAGCCGCTGCTGGTGTTGCTGAAGTTTGGACCGAGCTGTCAGAATTTCTGGAAGGCGTTGACGAATCGATGGTCGACGAGTTTGTTTGTGAGTGCAGATGATGTTGTCATGACCATGGGAGAGCCCAAAAACGAAGACTACAACATTGCCGACATTGTACCGAGCATAAGTGAAAGTGGGCACAATGAGAAAAGCAATGACGGTCCTTTGCCCACGTCTTCCGAGGTGATTAGTGCACTCGCACATGTCCGGTGCTTCTAGGCGAATGTGGAAAATGGCGGCCTCAGGTGCTCCGACTCCTTAGACAAGGTGGAGAAGTGCGTGTGTCGCAGGCAGCAAAACTGCCCAAGCAGAAGAAAATACAGAACTATTTCATGCGAAGCTAAGTTGTTTCATCGATAAAGTGATTTTATATGGTATGTGCTTTTAAGACATCCAATTCTTTAGCAGGCTTATATCGAACTGATAGGTGTTTTTTTGCGAGTTCGGTATAGCCAGGTTCGACTGTGTTTTCATTTCCTGAACAGAATGGCTTCCCTAGTCCGTATATTGCACTATAATGCCCCTTCTACCAGGCACTCGGCATTCTGTGTGCTTCAAGCCAGCAAGTAAAAAAAAAAGTTTTCACGCGCGCACACACACGCACACACATATGCACGCACACACATGTGTGTGTGTGTGTATAAGGCACGTCACCAAGACAAGAGCCTAGCACCGTGTGCGACTAAAAAAAAGCTACAGTAAAGGTGTCCACGGGCTTCTAATGTACACAATCTTTCCCGCACAAGTGTGCCTTGGAACACGTGCAAGTTGAATAAATTATAACCATGAAATCTGCTCTTCCAATTGTGCAGGGTTGCAAAGGCTCCCACTCATAACCAAATTATATCTCAGAGATTGAGTACACCCGTGTTGTACGATAGGTTTAAAATGGCATCGATAACAACTATGCTAAATAATGTGGGACCTGACACCATCCTTCCAAGGCTTCCTTTTTGATCCAACATCCTGCTTGAGCAAGATACTATGCTTGAGCGACTCGTGAATACTGAACTGCAGCACCATGGCACAAGCAAAAAGAGCGCACTGTGGCAGTACATCGGAAAATCAGCCAGAGGAAAGTGCAACAAAAGCGTGAGAACAGTGATTGGAGAACCGATAGCATCTGCTATATCTACTCTCATGGCCTTTCACTTGGTGTCATGGCGTTGACTTGGCACAGGATAACGACGCCAACATCGTGCACCAGGTTTTGGCTTCAGTTTCTCCGCAGACTGTAGGCGGCATCAACGGAAGGAGGCTCTTATTTTAATGCTGTATTTGGTGCAGGCTTGGTACAATTTATCACTAAAATTAAATTTTGGAGCAGGACGGTGCAAACGAGCACTCCTGCCACTATTGGCACAGCCGTTGCAGCACTGCATTTCACTATCACGAGTAAAAAGTTTACTAACAGAAGTAAAAAAGAAAAAACGATCCCAAGCATTATGAAGATCTATGTTAATGAGATGCATTTCTGCACAATTCATGGGATTTAATGTTATACAATGTTCTGGTATGTGTGCACTTCACTTCTGCTGTTAGGACTCGCGAAGGGGCCATCAGAAGCCAACGGACCACCCTGTAAGCACTTGGTTTTATTATAGCACGACTGCAGCGCATAGACCCCAAACGTTGTCTGTACGGGAAGACGTAAAGGCATCTCGTGCGCAACACCAGACACATCAGCGCCATGAGAATGAGGAGATATCCCCACGGACGTTCGTGGCACTAAACTAGATGCATCAGCTGCTGTGTACGAGATAGAACAAGGGAGAATGCATGACGTCACCCTCTAGCACCTGCCAACAAGTGGTCTTAAGGGCGCAACGTGAGCAGTTGCGATTGAGGGAGCATAAAGCCCGATACATAAGCTTAGAGAGAACAAGGAAACACTTTTATGCACTGCATGCCATTTGAGTAGGCCAAGGTGGTACAATATCGCACAGCAGCTCAAAGTGCTGCTGCCAAAGGAAAGCATGGGAAAACGGGCAAGCTCACACTTTTATGAATTGTTGCTATGCAATGCGACGCACGCTCCGAGTGTTTTAACGGGTCACTAAAGGCAAATACTAAGCCAATGTGGACTGTTTAAATGCCTTTCCAGAAATTTCGCAACGCTTCTTTCATGTCAAGAAAAGACTTAGCTTACGAGAAAACTGCATCTGAAGGATCTGAATACCTTTTTCGAAGTTCAAATCTCCCGCCACGCAACCTGGGGAGTGGTGACATTGCATACGCAATCATCGCCCTTTGCTGCCGTCAGTGAGTAAAATGGCGCCCGACAGACGGCGGCACAGAGCCAAGACAGAGTGGCAGATTCGCCGCAGCAGCTGCTTTCTGATCAAATGGCGTAAACCGTTTAGGCATCCCAGGACAACACATGGAAGTTGAATTCTCTGCTACTTGCAGTTTGTGCAAGTTTCGCAAGCCAGCAAGACAACTGCAGCACTACGCGATCAGGAAAGTACTGAAACGCGAAAGCTTGGGCGGCGCAGAGTCGAGTGAAAACGAAACCTTTCGACCGCCCGCGTCATTGTCAACAGTAATTTCAATGAGTAATTTTTTCTAAGCATGAAATGGGACTGGACAATCTTATAATATAATACGAGGATGTTTTTTGCAATAAGTAGTTGAGTACTAGTGACAGAATTTAACTGAGGAGTGCTTTCGTCATCGGGCAAGTGCTTTAATGTCCCGGGAGAGCCGCTAACCATGTCCTGTATTTACCTCACTTTCTCCATTAAGGCTCTGTTTGCTATAACATTGAAGCCTTAGACATTCTCGAGCACTAATCTATCACTTTAGCTTTCCTTTGTATTTGCCTTTAGTGTCCCTTTAAAGCACTAACTTGGATGAGAGAAGGACATTTAATGTTCCAATTCTATCGAACTCCGCATGAGTGCTATATCTTATTGGGTAGAGCTGTAGGCTGCTGCACTGGGGGAACCAAGTTCAAAACCTACAATGAGACACAGTCAATATTTTTGAGGCTGTGAATGGGCTCTGCTACCCAGCTGGATATATGCGAGAAGAAACTGGGTATCGATTCAAATAATTCTGCACATCGAAAGCAAAAGAAGCCAGAGCTGCCATCACTCGAGCGACTACTATGTGGCACAATATTAACACAAACCTGCACACGTGAGGTGTTGGCAGGCTTTAACTACGCCTGCCATATGAATATTTTCTTCAATGGCCTTTTCTGGATGAATTGCATACTTCTGAACTCAATAAGACTGACGTGCTCGGACCTTGCTTGTATGTATTGAAAACACTGAAGTAACATTTCAGAGATTAAAATCAAACAAAATTTTCAAACTAACAGATCTTAAATTATATTCAGCCAATTGGCCTGCACTGTTTGAAGGTTTAAGTATTCTTGAATATGTTTGTAAGCAGCAGTTGAAATAGTGGCTGCCTTACAAAGGAACATCACAAAACAACACACTCACCTATGTGACCGGGGCTAGGTGCGAGAAAATTGCCATGAGGTGACGCTTCGAAGGGTGCCCTAGGGTGGCCAGCTGCAAACATGTTTTTCAGGTTTTATGAGTGCAATCTGTACAGAAAACATGGTTTGAAAACAGTCTACCTAACTGTAACAGAGAAAGCAGCGGAGACAGTAACGCATTAAAAGCTCAATTTTATTGATGAGCTGTTCAAAAAAACATGAATACTTCAATGTTTTCGCCAATGTGGAGAGAAACAATTCTCCTTGTGCGTACTCCCACACATATGTGGAGTCATCAAGAGGCTTTTGATTTAAAATGTGATTTCTTCTTCACAGACAGTTAATCAAAATTGACTGTGCAAGCGCTCGACTGGTTCAGTTTCGTATCATAAACCAAAGTTTGGCTTAACATCACTGTCTACTAAAGCGTGGTCTTGCCAGAAAATATGCTGTACAACTGTAACTAGATATGAATCAATGAAAGCTTGCTCTTTCTAACCAGGAGAGCTTTTTTCATTGAACCCTAGACTCTCTGGTGGCAACCACAAAGAGCACACTCCTGACACAGTGTTGCTTGGTGTCAATGTATTCATTTCTCATACAGCAACAATGAGAACCAAATTATAAGACCAACCGGAATGTTTTACAGTTGGTGACGACCCAAAACACATATTGCCTGGTAATACGGTGCAGTTACTACGCAGCATAAAACGTTTGCTGCAATGCCGGGTGATGCCACACTGTAACTGCACTGGGAATGCATTTCGTGTACTTTTTGGTTTTGGCTCCCCATACGCACTACACTGCATATTTTAAAGAGTGCCAGTGACGACAAATATTTGTGCCAGGATCACTTTTTTATTCTTGCTTCTTCTTTATGACTGCTACATTCCATGACGAATGGGCAAGGGTTGTACAGCTCCCCAAGTTTTTAATAATCTCACGGGAGCGTCAACGAAACACCACAGTCAGCACTATGTCACAGAGTGCCCTTGCGAAATTAACAAGCTGAAGCGCGTGTGTGCGCAGCGTCCCCTTGCACAAGAATCGTCAGCTAGTCTAATCCATTCGCTTTGACATAGTTCCCCAGACAAAACCCCTGCCAAATGTGTAGACGAGTGCTCCCGTGAGACCATTAAAGACTTGCCCAGCTGTACCGCATATCCTTGCCTTCAGCTCTTTTTCCAGTACTGTGGTTTTGCACTTGCCCTTCTCTATGTGCAAGCCAGCATCGCTTTTTTAAATCTAGTTTCAGTTTTACAATTGCCTTGTGCAGATCGATTTGGTGTGCTGAGGGGCGCATAGGTGCCAAGTGGGGGAAGGACAGCTGCTTACTGAAAAAAACAGGCAAAAGCTAATTTACCTCCGCCTGGCCCCAGCAATGCCGATGGAAAGGCACTGAGGTCGTGCGGCCTTGGCAGAGACGAGTACAGGTGATGATTCTGCGCCCTCAGAAGGTCACCTTTGGCAGACAGAGAGGCAGAGGAGGGAGGGGGGCCGGACGGCGCTGACGCACCAGGCCCAACAGTGGAGGGGCCACTTTTGTGAGAGGCAGGCTCTGAGGATGACTGCTGCTGTTGCTGCTGCTGCTGTTTCTGCTGGTGGTTGTAGATCTCCCAGGCAATGCGGACATGCATGGCGCACCACCGACCGGACTTCTGTGCGACCAGACAGATGCAAGCCAGTAAAATGAGTGAGAAGACAGGTTTCGAGTTACAGTAACTTTTTGCTGTTGCTGCTTCATTATTGAAGAGATATGCCAGTTAGAGCACACCGTCTTAAATCACAATACTGGAGAAGAAACGCACAAAAAAGAGAGGTGATAAGGTATTTGTGGTATTGTCAGCTTGGTGTACAGCTTTGTCCCTTGAAATAGAGCATTCCAGGTTAGACAACTAAGATTTAGTGAAAGCTCGGACATGCTTCAGGGGCCTGGCGCTGTATTCTGAAACGATCCACTTCGGCAATACTATCACCTCGGCGATGGTTCACCATCAGGCACGCGCTGATTGGCTGTGTTAGCAAAATTGGATGAGCTACCGCCAAGGCGATAGTATCGCCGAAGTGGAACGTTTCAAAATACGGCCCCTGTAGTGTAGCTACGTGTCTGCCATTAAGAGTTTCTTCCACAAGTTTGCAGCACTGCGCAGTTCCGACAATACAAATAATATACCGTTACAGCAACCAAGTGATACCAACCAACTCCAGCACAAGCATGCAGCCCATGTCTGGTTGCCAGCGTACTCTATCAGAAAACTGATTACGAAAAGCAAGGTCCGGTGCATACAAATTTTACTGTAAGGTCCCTAACCTGAGCCGACAAATTAAGGTAACCAACACTTCACTCACATCTAGACTTTCCCTCACCTCTTAACAACCGCAATGAAAGACTGCCATAAAAATTATCTCCCTGACCAGTTGATGTGGTCATGGAGTTGTCAGATATGCTAGCTACTGCATTATGGTCTTTCACACAGAATGCTCCTAGCAGACAGAGCTAACGCAACTACAGAAGTGGTAAAGAATGTTGGCAAAGTTTTCCTTGTATCACTTTCAGCATTGCGTAATACGTTGTCCACAATTCTTTCCCACTGCGCTTGCAGGAAAGCTGCATGCAAGCTTGATGTTATAGTGCACTGCACAATTGCCAGAAATAATTTTTAAAAATCAAGCACATCAAGCACTTGTAAAAGTAGAAGCTGCGGGTTCTGCCTGCTCTTTAGAGAAGTGAGTGGAGGCTCACAATGTACTTACTCTTGTGAGTCTCTATGCCATCGAAATTAGCTTTCGCCCGATATTTCGATACTCCAGACACTGTCAGCATAGCTTTGGTAGAAAAGCAAAAGGGATCTGCTCAAATCAGTTGCTACATACGACGACAAGCCAGGCACTTCAAACCACAAGCACACGGCAGCAGACAGGTAACATGCAGTTAGCAACAAATAAGTGCATTTAACAAAAACAAGGAAGGAAAAGAAGCTTTGCTTTATTTGCTGACCAGAACTTAGACAAAAAATTTGGCACGTAGAAGGTTCCATGTAGCATTGCTTTTTCTCCTATAGATACCCTTGTAAAAGTAGTACACACATGCATTTGGACAATGGACTGAACTGGCTATCAATATCACAGCGCACGTGCAATATTGCTAAGTGGTGCTGAATTGCGCAACAAACAAGGGAACTATGGACCGCTACTTGATTGATCTATTGATTCATGGAGTATAATGCCCCCAAGTTATGACTAGGGTTATGAGAGACGTAGCCCAACACTCACGATTCATTTTGATTGCCTGGGGTTCTTTAATGCGCACCTAAATCAAAGTGCACAAGTGTACTTAACCCCACTGATGTGCGGACGCTATGATCAAGACGTGACCCCTTGCTATACAATATGCCGCAGCCATTGAGCCATCGTGGCTAGTAAAAAACTTTCCGGCAGCAGGATTCAATGCCACTGAACAACATCGCACTCAGCCGGCAGAATGAATGGCAAGTTTCATCCGTTGTGTGAATCTGCCTGATTCGGAGCTTCTTCCAGATATCATATCCCCCCCTCACTTTCAATACACTGCCAAAATACAGACAACATGCCGCAACCTCATATCAATCATGGTCTCAAGTTCATTATAGCAAACCTGGCCCCTCGGTTTTAACAAATGCCAAGCTGTGATAGTGAACCAATTTTCCCAATTCAATGCAAAGAAATGAAGGCAGTATGGTTTCAATAATTGCATTCCAACAGAGTATCAGCCACAATAGTGTAAACCTCCAACATTTGCGAAGGAAAGATAGAATGGGCAAGCTTCGCACTATTTCTAAATCATCAGCAGTCATGACAGAGGCCCTTGTAAATGCTATAGGCCTCTAGTCAAGCCCAATTGGCATCCCTGCAAATATAATCTTACCTTCTTGTTTTTTTCTGTAGGAAATTTGTTGACTGAAAGGTTTCCAACAATTTGGTTCATGCCCAATCATGACCTACTTATGTAGAAACAAGAGGCAACTGCTGCTGCAATTACCTAAATTAATGTGCCACTAAGAAACCAAAGTGGTCACAAATAGAAACTACTCTTAAAAAAAATGTTATGAATGGTATTTTGTGAATTTTGTATACAGACTACCAAAATCAGAGAAATAATTTTTAGCTATATAAAATGGCCTTCGTGGCTGTGAGGTACACACCAAAGTTGTTACACTATACCAAGGTAACATTACAAATGATTAGCTTGATGTCCCCTTCAATGACGGCTCTTCAGATCATTGAATTCACCTCACCATGCTGAATAATTGATGGTCATTAATGGTACAAGGCTGCAATGCTTGTACTGCCCATAAGAAATACCACACCAAAATTTCTTATAGAACAAGCATCCACCATAATGAGCTTTGAGCACTGTATAAAAATTTCCCATGACAATGTAAGGTAACCAAAAGTTATTTAAGAAAGAGATTGTACTGGAACCTTTCTATAAGTTGCAGCTAAAAAAAGAAACAAAAGTGGTGCATTATGCGAAATGAGTGGGTCAAGATGCTAAGGGACTTGTGTGCGTTTGATAGATGAACCTTTGCGCACCAAGTGAAACAGCATCAACATCAGAACCCCTCTTTCATTCCTTGATGGCCAGGAAAAACTAACCTTGACTGAAAAAATGTGGACCAAACCGGCTCACGCCCTGTCAACACAGAGTTGCACAGTGAGCCACCTTTCCAAGCCTATTGCTCACCGCAACTCGGAGACAGGACGACGAGCGCTGTGGCTCCCGATTTTATCAGTCAAGAGTAGCCTCGATACTGGTTTGCCCAGTCAATACCTCGTTTGGTGAAGTATTTTTTTATTTGCTCAGTTTCACTGTTGCTGACAGCAGTGTAGACAATGTGGTTGGGAAGCTAATAAGTGATGAGAATAATGATGTTTGTACCAGGTCATGTACTTTGACTAGGGGGGGGGGGGGGGGGGGGCAAAACGTAAAAGGAAAGAGGGTTGTTTAATCTAGCATCCTGGACTATTACAGCATTACAAGGTGTCGAATGAAATCGCCACGTTTTTCTCTTGATAGCTGCTTGCTGCCGTAATAAGCTTTCACTGAACAATGAGAAGGCACACCTTTCTGTGCAGTTTCACTGATACTGCTTTTAGTGGTACATGACCGTATAAGTTAGTCTGCAGAATGATGCCAAATATGTTAACACGGTATATAGTATAACAGCAAGGATGGTACATGCTTGGCTACAAATTTCATCAGCCCACTGCTATGGTAGATGTAGGAACTTCACCAAACAAGTGACTGACTCGGGGCAATGACAGCAACTGGTAAAGTGGATGAGAGAGGGATGAAGATTTAGAATTACCATGTTCTTGTTCTTCACAAGGGGGTTCATCTGAAACAGCAGAGCACACCAATTCATGCGTGTCCCCATAAAAGCAGGAACACAAAAGCAGAGGGACACACACACTGTTCTGTGCTGAGAAAAGTGAAACCATTTAACACCTCCCATGCTTTGTTTTCTTTGGCCAAAAGGTATTTCGAAGACTTTGTAACCAAGCTGTATTAAGGGCACCCTAAAGCAGCTGAAGTACGAAGTTGATTTACTGAAGTAGTCTTACAGCTTCAGCTAGTGTGGTTCACACTAAGAAGGATGATTAACAGGGGGTGCTGACTAGCCTATCTCGCAATGCGCTTGCCAACTAATGTCCTGATGACGCGATGTGCACTCTTTTCCACCACTTGAGCCTTTGAAACATGCTCCCCCTCTTTTGTTTCTTTTCTAGCTGTAAACATTATACGTGTGCACGCTGTACGAAAACAACTTGTAAGCAAAAATGAACATTGGCCATTGGCATGTCACACTGTGCCAACATCGTGAAATCCAGTGGTGAATGTGTGAAATGAGTATCACCTATGTGCACCAGCGTGTCGTCTGCGGATGTCGTCTGCTGAGCATGTCTGCTGCTGGAAAAAGGCTTGATGGGCCCACTACTACACTGAGAGCTTGCAGTATTGCTGGCAATGCAAAAAGGCATGGACACTGACGCTGTATGGTTACTGCCAGGATTAGGAATAAGCTTCCGTCGCCGCCTACGTGCTCCTCCATGAAGCTTAAATCAGCAGGACATAAGATGTGACTGCCTTATCCGGCGAGCCAGCACACCACTCTATCCTGAGTAGTAGTCTGCATACACTCCCAGTGCTTTGCAAAATTAGAAAAGCTTTCACCGCAGGGCCTTGGTTATGACATTACACTTGACTCTCGTTACAACGGACCCTGATAAGCCGACAATAAATGTCCGTTTTATCCAAAGTCTGTAATATTTGAAACGCCCCACTTCCGAAACTTTCGTCACAATGTCTAACAACTTTAATGTAAATAGTGAGCAACAAATGTTTAAAGTAAAAACTAGCAAAACAAGTTGCAGTTTAGCCCAAAAGGAGAAATATAGATTGTGACAGCGAATTAAGGAAAACAAGTGCAGCAGCAGCAGCGAGCAAATTGACCTTCAAGCTGTCTCTCGCTTCAATGAGAACTAAATGTCAGAAGCATAGCGCATATGAAGCTACCAGCACTGGGCGCACTTTGTCCGCATTGCGCATGACTCTCAAGATACGAAGTCTCACGTGGTCAAAATTAATGCGAAGTCCTCCGCTAGGTCTAATCTAATCTAGATTAATCTCTAATCAGATTGTGGCTTTGGCACGGAACACTCCAGATTTTTTTTCTTTCTTTTTTTTTTAAACTGCTGTTATCATCGTGCACGGTAGAGATAGCAAACTTCACGTTGGAACACTACAACGCATGGGTAAGTGCAAACTGGCAAGACAAGCTAAGCTTATCCAAAACATGGGAGGGGTTAATCAGCATTCTATGACTGTCTAGATAAAGAGCTTGTTGTTTAAAAAAGTGTGTGTGAAGACTTACATTTGTTCAAAACATAAAGACAACCACATGCAAGGCGTAAAACAAAACGGGAACAATGCTTGCTAGCGCTACGGCTATAGAGTTTACAAGGACGCAAAGCAAACACACACCCTACTATGAAAGCAGCGAAAGCATCAACAGCAGCAGCAAAGCATGCACCATTCTGAGAGCAATATGGTGACCTCCAAAGGAAGCTGAAGCCAAATGAGTCTCAACAGTACACATTTAAAGTTGAATGGCTCAACAAAGGCAGCACTCAAAACATTACACAGCCCGGTACACTTTCTTCCCTTTAATCAGGAACGTTTCCCTGCCAACAACAGGCACAAGTTCGAAAGAGATGGACTTCATATGTCCCAAAACTCATTAACTCTATTCAAAAAGCTCTGTGCTGAAGTGCCTTATACAATGAAATGCTTAATTATGAATTGCTTTGGGCAAGCATTGTTGTACATTAGGCGTGTACATGTGCGCATCATGTCTGCATGCAAAAGAAAAGTACCGGTCTTATTGGTCATCTCCATAAAGCCGGAGCACTACAAATTTGCCCAATACATAGCAACATGTAACTGGGAACAAATGACATCAATTTAATTTTAAAATCTCGATCACAGGGACTAAAAGCATGAGGAACGGCAATGATAAGGCAAATGTCAACAGAACTTTTTGTGTAGGATGATGGACCAAGCATTCTTACTTTTGGCTGAAATGCAGCAAGATGGGCAGGTGATACGAATGGGGTTCCAGTGGCCATGCTTGGGTTGAGAAGTGGAGACAGACCAGTGTAACCGGACAACCCCAACTAAAATTGTAAAAGGAGAGAGAGAGAAAATCAAACAATAATGTTAACAGTGTGCTTTACCAGCTGAATTCTATACTTTCAATGTACTGTTACAAAATTAATCGTAGAATTTCATTGTTATCATCCACTGTGGTTGATACAAGGGCACGTTGCACACCACGTTCCATGAAATTTACCCATTTACAAAGACACGAAGCAAACACACCCTACTATGAAAGCAGCAACAGCAGCAGCAATGCATGGCATGTTCTGTCCCGCATGCTTTGAATAGCAAGAACAAACCTGACCCATGGGAGACACAACATGCCTCAAGATTTGTTTAATCTGCGAGGAACGTGGCGTACAGCATAACATTGTCATGCCGTGCCATCTGCGTTGGACAAACTGGGCAGTGTATAGACGACAAGCTGCGCAAACACCTATACAACTATGGTCTGCTGTCAACGCCAGGCCATCTCATGGCGCACTGAGCTATATGCAAGCGCAAACCAATTTTTGACAGGACGGAGATAGTTCACGTGTCAACAACCAAAGAAAAAAAGCAGAAGTCATCAAAGCTTATGCCAATAAGCGTCGTGTCTCATGGCACATGTGTCAGTGTACCTTTCATAATTGCGAGCAAAAAAAAAAAAGATTGTCTTGATGCGTGACAATCAATGGCATCAGTAGGCTCAAGAATGCGTTGTTGCGCACACAGTGTAGGCACGTGTACATGAAATTGTTCTTAGAAGAAAATAAACAGTTGGTGGTTTGCGTTTAGTGTCCATCTATGCCTCGGTGTGGCTTTATCGTAATTTTTTGTGCTTAAATTTAAGTCAGGTAACATAAAAGCTGTCAAGGTAACACAGAAATATAGACACACACTAATGTTGCAACAAGTTTCAATGTTAAGCTCACAATGTAATGTAGGAGCCTGTACACAAAGTAAGGTAACATTAAAATAATCTGTGTGTGAAGTAAGCAAACTTACTGCGGCACTTCTTGAATAAAATGGAGAGTCCAGCTTTGGATGGAACTTGTCATACTGAAAACAAGAAAAAGGAAAAAGTGTTAGAAACATGCTCTCAGCAAGAAAACTTCATCTAGCCCAAAGCAAGGGAGCCAACTAATATCAATTGATTACGTATTTATGCTCTGAAGTTGTATCTGGACCACAAGGAAAATGACACCGGAAGGCTCTCCTTCACTATCCACCATGTGATTTCCATTTCATCTACACAATGGGCACTGGAATCTCAGTACAATGCGAGTTTTCAAGTTTTCTTCCATTGAGACGTAATCGCTGTCATTAGAAAGTTGATCGTAACACCAGAGCCTTCTTCGGGGGAGAGGAGGGGAACAAATATGACATGAGGTTTTAAAAGAAGTTATTTAGTAAGCACTACAATGTCATCGATCAAAACGTAAGCGCTTACAGAGAGAAAAAAAAAAAAGTTGAACAAACCACAATCGAAATATTAGAAATGAATGAAACATAAGTTGACAATGGAAGTGACATAACTGCACATTTATTGTTTATTATTTTCTATATTTCTAAGAATATTGCCACTAAAACACTGAGGCATGTCACTTGCCCCTTCGCAAGTGCCTTCTGGACAGTGAGGGTTCTTTTTCTGCCTTGAATTACAGTATGGTTCCATAACATCAACTTTGAAAACAGCGGACATAACTATAATCCTTGCTTGTGACAGCGTTGTGACGGGTAACCAACATGATAGTCGTTTCTGATCGCACTTGGACACTACCATGAGAGTGAACACACACAGTGATCAGAGAGTTGTACAAGTACAACACGAGTAGAAGTAAAATGCAGTCCAAATTTCATTAGATGAGATGTCTGCGAGTCATTGTTCGTGCTCCTGTTAAAACAGGAGAACCTAGCTGTTTCACGGTAATGCCACCAAACATGACGCGATGCTCGACATGATAGCTTTTGCGCGACGTAGATGAAAACATTAGGATGATGACAACATAACTTCGCGCTATCCTGAGTCTTATGTTTTCATCACGTTTGTGCTGAAGCTACGTACCTGCCAACCTGTCAAGCATCAAATCTGTAAAAATCCCACAGACAAGAAACAGGGGAAGAGAGGTGGCGGGAGGGGGGGGACTGGCATACATTGCTTTAGTGTTAGCTCTGAGCCCACACATTTTATGGAATAGATATACACACTTCATTAATAACATTTTACCTTCAGACGTAGAACACATGAAGCAGCAAACTTATAACAGCACAGATTGACAAGTAACAAAGTGTCTTTAGATCACAGTGACTGTTTCACTGACTTCACTGTTGCAGACTTGGCCTGTTTTAGGAACTCGTTATGAACGAAAGTTGCCCAAAGCAGCTACCTCGCTGCCCTCTGACATGTGGTATCTCGGGCAGCTGCGAAGAGGGCACTCCAGGTACCTTCTTAATTTCAATTCTGTCTGTATTTTCCAATATCGTGTTGCTTCATCTTTTAACACCTAACATTTTGTAAAACATGATGCAACATTAGTAAAATAGTAGAACAAGTTTAACTAAATAAACTAAAAAAAAAAAGAAGTTTGAGATGGTTGGCAGGTGTCAAGCTGCCATGTAATCAAACAAGCTCACCCAACAACACGAAATTACTGGATAGTATAAGCGCAATTTCTTAGAAGGATATTGAAGGCTAAGCATTGCTTAGGTACAACCTGAAACAAGGTTACAAGAGGAAACAAACTGCACTACAAACAACAAATTAATGCCCGTGTGCCTACTGCTCGTAAAACCACAGACGTGCCATCACTACTATCACTGACCAGGTGAGGTGATGGCTGCGGCACTAGGGACCCTGCGAGGGCAGGGGGCAGGAATGGGCTGTGTGCTGGGTGTAAAGGATGATGCTGCTGCTGGGCAGGTTGCGTTGGGTGATGGTGAAGTTCAGTGCGCATGTAGGGTGGCGGCGGAATCGCTATTGACCGGTCCTGAGATGCCAAGAACCGCGTGTCCAACTCTCGTCGCAGCAGGTCTTGGTCTAGGTCAGGCAAAGAACCAGATGGAAGTAGTTAGAACATTGCCCGAATGCTAGAACAGGCCTTGTCATGCTGGCCCATCAAGTTGAGATGGTTAAAGTGCAGACAACGTTGTCGGGAAACGACAACTCACTCACATTGAACACATCAAACAAACGGCAGATCACCACAAGAAACAAGTCGACACTTGATGAGTGAAAGGTCGCACGATTATGGATGTAACCCCATAAGTTAGGCCAGAAGAGTGCTTTGCAATGATGCTCTAGCAAGGGTTTGGTTCTGGGGTCACCATTCTACCCGGCTCCTTTCTTTCATGTCCTCAAGTAGAGAGTGCCATTACAAAGTCATCAGTGTCAAAATTGTTTATAACTACTTTTCTGACTTTGCAGCATTCTTTTTTTCTTTTTTTTTTGGGGGGGGGGGGGTTCTAGTGGATATTTCCAGCAGATGACAAATCCATTCAAGAAGGGGGGGGGGGGGGGGGCAATTAGGCTAATTTTACAATCTTTCTTTTTTGCAAAAGAGCTCTCTGTGGGAACCGCTGACTGAGAAGAATGTAACTTGGATTGTGCTGAAACCTCAGAGCAAGTACAATAGTGTGAGGTCATGGAAATCAAGGCTTTTTCTCACATTTCAGCCACTGAAAGGTGGCTAGGACTTTGGTTTCCTTACAATGCAATGAATTCTTTCCCAACAGACAGTAAACTAAGTCTATATCCTAAATACAAGCTGGTGTGGGGACCTCGGAGTGGCATTACCCTCTTTAGTTATTGCCTTCGTTACTTATTTAGTCATTGTTATTCAGTTGAGTCTTTCATTATTGCGACTTTCCTGCCTTACTAAGCATCCTCTCAGGGTAAGAATGTACATTTTGCTATTGCAGAAGCACAATTTCCCACCACAGCACAACCTAATATCGCTCTCAAGGGCCCTTAACAAGCAGCGTGGCTTACTTGGCAGCAGAGGCGCATCTGGCACAAAGGCAGTGGGTCCAGCAGGCAAGCCCAAAGCAGTGGAGGCAAGTGGGGGAGCCCCTGGTGGTGCGATGGGGGGAGCGAACATTCCTGGATGAGGAGGAAACCCCAGGCCTGCAGCCGCTGCCGCTGCCGCCGCTGCTGAGGAGGCTGCGGCGGCGGAGGAGGAAGAGGGGGAGGGCCCGCTGCTGCTGACAGGCAGTGGGGGCGTGGGTCGGTGCGCCGCCACAGGTGGTGTCCCCATTCGTGCTGATGGAGGGCCGTTGCTGGTCACCGGCACTCCTGGGTAGGAGCCGGGCCCGGACCTGCGAATGGTGCAAAGAAGCACAGACTATGTTGTGTGCTCTGCAGCCTCACTCCTGCCTTAGTGCAACGGAGCAAGGAGGAGATGCTCAATTAAACTCCACAGAGAAATACATCCTCAACAGCTGGGGTGCAATGCAAAGATGTTGCCACTAACATTCAGCACTGTGGAAAGTGGAGTCCTTGTACATGTTATAGAATGAAACACCAATGCACTTCACCACAAATTTTGAAGGTGCAAAATTTTTAAACTGGTGCGAAGCGCAGGATTTTGGCAAAATGAACATTACTTCATCTCTGCTCGGTGTCAATTCCACATCTGGAACATGTGCTCCATAGTGATTCAATACAAGGTTAATTGTTAAATTTATTAATTGGCTAACATCATTCTGCAAATTGTCTTGCGAGTAGTGTCTGTCTCTTCCAAGATATCATGCTGATGTGACAGAATTGTGATATCTACCGCAGGTCTTTGACATTTGCATGCGACACTCAAAATAGGAGACCCAAAGCCAACTACCATACGAGACTTGGACAAATAAATGTAATGGAGGAACTTACCTCCTAATGTATCTCAATTTTACTTTGCCGAGATGCTCACAGCTGGCATCATCGCTTTTGCAGTGTGAATGCTACCGGCAAACACTTGCCACCAGGATGTGCAAACTTTTGCCTTTGCCACAGTGGCTGTGGCTTTATATGGGAGATAGTATGTTTGTAGCACAATCGTTTCTGTTAAGCCAATTGACTCGAAATGGAAAGAGCTGTTGGGGAACCGAAGAACGCTCACCCAGCCCAGGGCTTGGAGAAGACCAGGCTGGTGAGGCTGTTGGAAGATGCACCGGAGTAGATTCCCGGCGGCAGGTTGGACCTCTCCGGCACAGAGCCCAGTGGCGGTGCCAGGGAGCAGGGCGTATTGTTGCGCGATCCCCCTCGGCCGCTGCCGCTGCTGCTACTACTGCTGCCGCCGCCGCCGCTCTCCTTGCCCTGCAGCGACTGACTCAACTGGCTGAGGCTGGACAGGCTGCTGTTGGAATGCGAGCTTCCCAGGCTGGACGTCGGGGTCGGGGCGCGCGTGGGCGTGACCGCGAGGCCCGGGCGGGCGGCCGTGGCCGGCGGCGGCGTGGGCAGCGCGGCCAGGAACGAACTCTGCGGCGAACCTCGGCTGCTGTGCGGCGAGCCGCGGCTGTGCGGCGGCGGCTGCACCAGCGAGAAGGGGAACAGGGGCCCCGGCGCGGGCGCAGCGGCCGCGGGCGTCACGGGCTTGGACACGCTGCCGCTGCTGCCCTCGCGGCTGCCGGCGGTGCCCGGGTTGTGGACCAGGTGGCTCGCCAGCAGCGGCGACGGCGACGAGCCGTGGCCGGCGAACGCGCTGCCGTTGCGCAGGGGAGGCGGCGCCGCACCGCCGCCCACCGAGGCCGCGGCCGCGGCGTGCGCTGTGGCGCCAACGGGTGGCGTCGTGGCGGGCGTCGTCGGTGTCCGGCTGTTGCTGAAGAGGTGGTGCTCGCGCGGCCCCACTAGCGAGGCACAGCCACCGACGCTCGAAGATGAAGACGAATGGTTTCCATTGAGCGCTTCGGGCGGCAGGTAGGGCGGCTGCGACAGCAGTTCAGATACGAGGCTCGGTGCCGGCGGGGGCGACGGCTCGGCCGACGGCAATCGGCAAGGCGCGGGGCTGCCCGGTGCCAATCGGGGTCGCTGGTGGATGCTACTGCTAACGGCGCTCACGTTCACACTGCTGTTACTGGCGCTGGTTGTGGTGGTCGTGCTGCTCGAGCCGAGACCCAAGGCTGGCGCACAAGACGTGGCGCTACTGCTGGTCGTGGTCGGCGTGCTGACCACGGGCGACGGAGCGCTCGTCACGGCGGGCGTCACGGGCGCCGCGGCGGCAGTGGCGGGCTGCTGCTGCTGCTGCTGGTGCTGCTGGGGAAGCTGCTGCTGGGGAGGTTGCTGCTGCGGTTCGGCCGGCTGCTGCTGCTGTTGCCACGAAGGCCCATTGTGCAGCAACGCGGCTGCTGCGGGCGACGGCGGTGCTCGCCGTGCCAGGGGGGGACTAGAGCGGGCGCTGGGCGGCACGCACGGCGGCGCGGCTGCAGCGTTGGTCGTGGTGGCGGTCGTCGGCGTGCAGCTCGCAGTGGTCACGGCAGTGGTTGGTGCCGCCGCTGCCGCCGCCGCGCCGGCGGGTGTAGTGGTCGTCGTCGCCGCACTGGACGCCGGGCTGGCCGCCGCCTGGCCGAGGCTCGGCGCTTGCGGGGGCCCTGCACACACAGACGGGCAGGCACGGCATCGTCAGGGTCGGCAACGCGACATTCGGGTAAGGAACGAAAAGTGGTGAACAACGACGCGGCTGAGCGCCTTCTGCACTTGCACGTCCACGCGACGCCTGCTTCCTTTCCGAGGACTCAAAGCGTTATCTCTAGGTTTAATGCAGGTTGCAACTAAATTTATTGACACCATCACCCTAACCTTAACCTCCATTCGACAAAGACCAAAAGCCAAAACTTTGAAATTTGATGGGGCGAAGGTACTGAATCCAAGTTGGAACTTATCCATGTAATTCCACTCTAGCAAGGCTGCAGTACTCGCGGAGTTCCTGCAGTGCTACCCTATGAAGTGCTACCAATGCAAAACGATTCCGTACAAGTGGATGTGACCAATTACAGACGCAAGACCCGGTCGTTACTCGCATTATCTCTACCGTGGCCACACACGAAGTGCCTCGAACCGACTCGAACCGACCCTCCTGTCGCCGGCGGCGCAAGCGAACGACCCTGCAACGAAGCGAACGGCCATGGCGTTGCTGCCACGATAAGCCAGCGCGAGCGAACCGCCGTAATTGCGGAGACCACTTAAGCCCATTCACACCGACGGCCGGATCCGGAGACACGGCCGCGTTCCTCGCGCTCAACGGCAACCCAAGACGTGCGCAAACAACGCGGTTGCCGCATTAAGGAGGCACCGCCGGCCAGAGCGCCGCCGACAGGAGAAGCGTCGTTATGTCCTCTTAGGGTCAAGACGTTGCCGCAATGTAGCAAAGGAACAGCGTGTACACGTTGGTGCGACACCGCAGTGGGGTCATCGCGTGGTGGACGGCGATTACACGCTTCGAGCTGCGCGTAATAACAAAGAAACCTCCCGCGGCGAGAGAAACCTTCGCGAGCCGGAACAAGGAACTGCCGCACAGCGCTCATCGCTGGACCTAAAGGGGCGGCAAGGCGAGCTAGTGGGGTCCACCACGGTACGTCGTCGTAACACGGTGAGGTGCGGCGCGAACGACCGCCTCCGGCCTCGCATCTTCGCCGGTAATTTGCGGCGGCACACTGCACGTATACGGCGGCAGTGGTGACGTCTAGTCCTTGGGCGGCTTCGCCCGCCGGTCGACGCGTAAAATGAGACCGCGGCGCCCACTTCATCACGCGCAACCTTGCGCTCCGCGCACCGTCATCGCCTCCGCCGCGCGAGAAGGAGGCGCAAGATTACATGTTTGCGCCTGCCCCTTTTCTTCACCGAAAGTGATTAGGGAGGCCCTTCTCGAGGCGCGACCCTGTGCGTTCCTTCCTCCTTTACCCGCGACGTACCAAGAACGGTTCTCGTCGGGGGTCTCCATCTATACACGCAACTTCCTCGTCGGCAGGCTGCAACACTAATCTATCGACGTGGTCGGCAGATTAAGGTAGCGTGTATGTACGCCCGAAGCGCGCAGTTGCGGTCATTTGTGCAGCACGTCGTGAGCAAAGATAACCTTGGAGCACCGCACAGCGCTCGGAGGACCGAGTATAAAAGACGCTTTAAGGAAAACGCGATCGACGACGATAAGGTCTCGTTACAACGTTCCTGTCGGTGAACTCCAGAGGCGCGGAGAGTGGAGCATTATAGCGCGCTTCGATTTCCCGCTACACGCGTTCACGTCGCGCACGTTCATCGACTGCTTCGCTCAGTTTTTCAGGCCAGAGTCTTCGCTACGGTTGGGCACGGCCCGAAGGTCGCTCGCCATTCGCAAGATACGAGGGCACTGCTACGGAGGACGACGACGACGAAAGCAATGTATAGAAGGCTCGTTTCGTGCACTGGTGCAACAATTGTAAACCCGTGTACACCTAAAGCCTGTTTCGAATTAGATTCTAGCCCGGAAGTCCTACGCGGTCGTAACACATCGTTCAAACGGCAGCAACAGCCGCTGAAACGTACCTTGCTTTCTGCTCTCGCACAGCGACAGCAGCTGGCCGTAAACTAAACCATCGCGTTCAGTGACACGCTCCGATTATAACCGCCTCTTCGCCCAAACTCTGGTCTGAAAGAGGAGAGCGTTGTGCGGCCACAGAGGCAAACACGGTTAATTCACCGACGCTTTTTTCGTTCTCTTTTTGGCTGCTGTCAGGAGTGGAGGCGAAAGCAAACAGCAAACAAATAAAGATAAAGGCCCACCCCAGGCGGCAGCAAAATAAAACACGAGTGTTCGCACGTCTCGGCAACTATCCTCACTATAATAACGCAGGGCAGGCCAGAACGGGGCAACCTCAGCAACACGCCCGTTCGCCGGCGGCAGGGCGCAGCGGGCGGGAGGAGCAGCTTCGGCCTGCGGTTATCATCACACACACACACGAACACACACACACACACACACACCAGCATGCCGCCGCCTGCGGAGGGTACAGGGGAGAGGGAGGGGCAGGGGGTGGGGGGGAAGACTTAATCGCCGGGCCGACGCCGCCAAAACAGCCGCCCTCCGGCACGCACGTACAGCCGGCGGACGCGCACGCCCCCCCCCCCCCCCCCCCCCCCCGCCCGCATGCAATGTCCACTTTCCTTTCGCGTCGGCCGCTAATAACCGTTTTCAGAGGCGCTTCGAAATCGCTCGCGCCACCGCCAAAGCAGCAGCAGCAGCAGCAGCAGCCCCAGAGGTCGGCTCGGCGGGGGGAGGGAGCACGCGAAACCCAACGAACCGTTCATCCATCAAGCGTGACTTGCAAACGCTGCCCTGCCCCCGGCCCCACTCCTCGCCGCTTTAGCACCCCGCGGACACGCTTCCCCCCCCCCCCCGCCCCCCCAGCCCAACTGGCAACGCTCGGCGGGGCCATTAAAAGCGCCGGCCAGCGGGCGCGGTGCGTGACCGCATGGTCCGCGGCCCACCGCTCTCTCCTCAGCTGCCGAGCTCGGCGGCGGCGGCGGCCCCCGCACGCACCCACGCACACGACCGCGTCCACGCCGTGTGATGCGGCGTGCCTACAATGGCCAGCGCTTCTTTCCGCGTACAACCACCACCACCCCCACGGACCCTTAATCGCGCTCCCCTTCGCGAAGGTGTGCGGGACGGTGTGGTCGTGCAAGCGCACGCCCGCCGTGCACGCGCGCGTTGCAACGCCGGAGAAATAAATGCGGCACGCGGTTTTGCCGCACCAGCATCGCACGCCGGTCGGAGCAGCGCCAAGCCGATCCCCGCATGCGTCTCGACATTGCCGCGTCCCCTCGCGTATGCCGAAGATGCGGCAGGATATAAGTGATCTCAGTCGTTCAAGGTGGCTCGACCGAAGGCAGCCCCGAAAACTGCCAATTCTACGTGCGCGTGCTTTAATGTCTGTGCACGGGGCAAATGCAATTTAATGTTTAGTTTAATGCACAGTTATGCTGGCGTCTTTGTATAGATTACATCCCCAGCAAGGCCTCCAGATTGCTGGGTTTCCTTCGCAGAAATGCCAAGACTTTGCAGCTTACCGCTAAAGAGCGCTTGCATAAAACTGACATTCGACCAGTACTTGAATATGCTTGTCGTGTTCGGGACCCTTGGCTACAGGTAGACATTCATAAGGCTGAAAGGATTCAGAAGTTGGCTGTGCGATTTGTTCGTGCAAATTATACCCGCTATTTTAGTGTTTCCAGCGCAGAGGCTGACCTTGTATGGGAGCCACTTCAGCAGCGAAGAAAATCCCAGTGAAGTCGGCGTCGTTTGTGCGGACAGCTGCATGCAATTGTCGCGCGGGGTGGTCAAAGGAGACGAGTGGTTCGACACCAAGACGGCGGCGACTTATAGCATCGTGGGTGGGGGACCCTCGGGCTACGAAGAGCGCGTAGGAGGGGTGACTGTGTGTCGGGCTTCCGCCACCCGGTTCGCGGAAGCAATGCCCTGGCCTTGAAGTCAGCCCCTCGTCGCTTAACCGCACTGTGCCGAGACATTCGCAAGCTGTCCAGATGCCCGAACAGAACGCGGAAGTGCTTTCTTCGGGAAGTGTGTTTTTTTGCGAGGTTGTAGGACAAAAGGGGACTCGTTGCACTGCAAGGGATTGGTGGCAACGACCTGGACGTATTGGAACTCCCGATAGTGTCACCTTGGAGCCCCGTTGTGTGCACACTGCGCGCACCGCAGTGTGATTGGACGAACGATGGGGCGAGGGGGTTGCTGGGAATGCTTTTAGGTGCGTGCGGGGCCGTTGGTGGGGATTCGGTGGAGATTCGGCAGAGAAAGAAGACCAAAATTCTAACATGTTACTCGTAGTGATGTCCGTGTAAATACTTTCCTTTCTATCGCTTGCATATTCTATCTTAATAAACAGTTAACCCCATTGCAATCAGCGTCACTGGCTTGCCTACTGTAACGTGACTTCACGACATCCATAATATCTTCAAGTTTCCCTCACTGACATCGAGGCGAACATCAACTATCCCTCAGACTAAAATTTATCCAGAGTATTTTTCATAAAAGACAAGTATCAATCGGGAGCATTATCTGTGCAATCCTGGCTACCTCTGACCGCAACTTGCTCATGCCTATAAAATCAAAGAGATGAAATGCAGAACGAACTTCTTCAGCGTGGCTTTTCCCCCCCCAAAAAAACAATTCGCGAATGGAATAAACTGCCACATGCTATTGCCCCCATTTCCTCCCTTGATGTATATCTTCCTCTTTAAGGAATATGCATTGTAATTAAGAGCTTGTTTATTCTGTGGTTGTAAGAGGCGTCGCTACCTATCTTTGGTTGTGTGGTTGTGTCCTCGTACCTAAACTGTAGTTTATTCAAGATTGTATATTCGGTTGCTTGCTTACTTGCTTTTTTCGTTTTACCTGTTCTTCATCGATGGTGCTAGCAATGTCTAAGCCCCCCCCCCCCCCCCCCTTCATGTACGCTGTAATGCCGCAATACACTGTGGGCATTGTAATAAAGGAATAAAATAATCAATTACGGGACGTCTGAACACGCTCCTTGTTCCAGAATGCGGCCCCCCAAAACCAAAGATGGAACAACGCGGATATCACGCCGCGTATTCTCTATAAAGCCTTCTCAAATAACGTCCTCTTACCTTTCTTGTTATTTTCAGTCAGTAATTAATAAGTGATAAGTCTTCCAATATAAATACACGACCCGCCACTAAATACCGATGCGTGCAAAACGCTCACACCCACTTAGACAAGTACACGTATCCTTATGTTCTCAGAACTGTTTGCGCTGTTGTTTCCTATCCCGTTTACGGCTTCTACCCAATGTGCGATATTGGCCCAGGAATGCATCGATTATTCCAACTTATAATGAATAAGTTTCTGAATATCTATGGACTGCCACGACTGCCACATCTATGGACTGCCTACGACTGCCACATGACGTTACGTGCGTGCCAACAACCGCAGATGTGTCCCCCCATCGCTCGGATCGCGGCAGGCGAGCGCCCGGCTTTGCTGTCACCACGGGACAACGGCAAACACACACAAAGGAAGATAGCAATGGAGCGTGGACATCCGCTTTTGCACTTTCGTCCCATTTAAATCCACGGGGCCGGACTAGCGCGCTCCTCGAGTGGTCTCCTATTAGCTCTGTTCTCACTCGGCAGAGACCAATCATCCACGCGGACAAAGAGAATTCCAGTGCAACGAAATTGACGTGCAAACGAGCATTCCTCTCTTCTAAGCCCGTGTAGACGCCACCTCTTGCCTTTTACCCAGCGGAACGACTTCTTGAATACTCGGTAAAGTGCAGTTGAATAACAACATCAAGGATTAAATAAAGACGTGTTGACAATCCCTTGCATTTACAACGGCCCGCTACAGAGAGAGCACTGGCTCGGGCCGACCTACGTAGAGTTCTATTTTTGTTTTCTCTGAGGCCGAGACCACGATACTCGATAACAGAACCCTCTTTCTATCACCCTGCCAGATTTTTAAGAGCCAAATTCAGCAGCATATCTGGTGTACCAACGATATCTTGATTCTGGGAGTGTCGGTTCGTATTGAGATAGTGTGCATATATTCACAGCACTATAAGGACGAGGACAATAGCAACACATATACGGGAGGACGGGCGCTGACATCATGCGACAGCCCTGTTGTATACGTGTTCTTTTCGTCCTCGTCCTTGTAGTGCCACGTTATGTGGGCACATCTACCACCCGTATAAAAAAAAGACGTCCTACACTTTATATCTGTCAAGATTTATTATAGCGCATCCAGATGTGGCACGAGAAAAACGCGACGCAGTAATGAATCTTCATTTCGTATTTGCGTAGACCCGCGCATGCCAGACGGAGGCCAGCTGGAGGAAAGGAGCGGAAAATCAGGCGACCGCGCCAAGACACTGGGACCTCGCACCGGCAATTCCCGAACATTTCTTTTTTATTTTATTCGCACCTGCGGCTCCGAGAAGAGCGGCGACGGCTGCGATAGCGTCCGAGTTGACGTCGCGACGCTCGCGATGTTGCGCACCGACGCAGCTGGGGCGACACAATGCGCCGCGCGCGCGACAACTGCCAAAGCTACAGGCTGGCGGCAAACGCACGGCGAGTTCGGTCGGCGAGACGGGCGCGCTTGGCTCGCTGCTGCATCACGTCTCGCGCATAAACCACGGCCAAGAGCCGCACGGCGCGTCGAGCGACCACTTTCGGAAAGAGCAATGACACCGGCGTACGTCCCCAACACCACGAACGACGACGTGCGGTTGCCATCGAGCAACTACACCGCACACGAAGCGTGTCGACGCCGCCCCTGCTAGCCCCCCCCCCCCCCGCAAGGTTAACGGACAGAGCAGCAACAAACCTGTCGAGGGGGACCCTCGCGCGAACCCCGAATGACTTTAAGCGGCCATCGCGCTAACGTTTAGGGACGCGGCTGACTCGCAAACAACCTCGTTAGCCACAACTGCCGCGAAACTACGGGCCCGCGTAAACAAGTGGGACGCGAAAGTGCTCCCAGCAAGCGACGTTCGGGGCGGATGCCGATTCAAGAGGACGAAGCCCTCCTGTCGCCTATTATAGTGTTTACATGAAAATCAATCGTGTAGCATTATGCCTCGAAAGCTCCGCGGTGTCGGACAGTCGATGTCCTCGCTGCGATGTCCAAGGGACTGCGCATTCATAAACGGCGACAACACTGAGCCCACGATCTACGGACGCATAAGTGCACCGCCTACCCCGGCTTACGTACGACCTACAAAACGCAGACAGCTTCGCGAGACAATCGCTTTAACCAACACGAGCAGATGCGCGCAGCTAAGCCGCAGACCGCGCAAAGCAAGAAGACAATGACGCAGCAGGCGACACAGCGGAACACACAGACAGCTTACCTCGCCGACACGCTGTGCAAAGGATCAGCTCGGCGGCGGCGACTCGACACAACTGCGGCGCCATTTTGATCGCCGCCGTACAACGCGCCCGCGTCTTTTTTTATCCCCTGTTTTGCGCCGCGAGAGATCCGCGCGGTAACGACCCATTTACGAGCCAAGTGCCGCGAGGCGGCCCCCATTCCATGCACACTCACACACACACGCACTAACTAGCGCAGTCCGTGCGGCTCTGTCCAGCAGCCCGCACGAAAAGAAAGCCGGCACCCCACCCCGACCCCTCACACACTGCCATCGTTACAACCACATATCTTCCTAATACGGCCGAGACACGCAAAGACGTGTTCCCCTCTCATTCTAATGCCGCCTGGCTCGCTCCCGTCTTTCGGCCTTCCCGCGCGCTGATGGCTCCCTAATACTGTGCAACGTTCTACAACGTCGCGCAGTAGTACTCGACCAGCCAACGACAAATCAAAGCAGTTCGGAATGCTTCGAGCCTAAGATAGGCCGCTTCGGCGGCATAGTGGCCATTTCTCTTAGACGACTCGCACCATTTTCCCACCTCACTCAAAGCGGTTGTGTTCAGGACGGGGCTTCCTATGGAATTTAGTATGTCCAACGCAACAAGATGAGAAAAAAAAATATCAGCAACGGACCGCCATAACTGGTCCCTTTTATAGCGCTGAGTACCTTGGGGGGACATCTTCACTGCGTGAGCTGCTGCTGCACGAAACCGGACGGCGAATAAAACCGGAATAGAGGTAAACGCGAGGCAGGGACGACTCTCTCCGCCTCCTCTCTTTTTTACGAGCTCGTAAAAGCAGGCAACATCTAAGCGATGGACACACGCACGAAAGCGGGTAGTGCGCCACTCTCGGGAAAATTCAGTGGGTGAGAGGGAAAGGCAATAAAATGAAAAAAAAGAAAGCTATCCGAAGGAACAATGTGCAAGGAGAGAGAGGGGGTGACGGCGTCACCGTCACTCAGGCGACTAAAGAAAGCTCCCACACTCAGGCCGTGCACGGGCTTTTCCCCCTAGACGCTCCCACTGAGTAGCTGCCGCAAAACACCGGCTATGTGTATACGTGCGTGCGTGTATATGCTGAGTGTGCGCAGGCCATAGAATCCCAGCGATCGAGCCTCCAGTAATGGTCGTACTTCCTAAACTGCCATCCGATAGTCGTCGCTGCCCACCCTGCTATCGGCGAGAGGGGATAAATAGGTGCTCCTCTCCCCCCCCCATCCTCTTAAGGCCTCCCGCGGTATTTACACTACCAAGTTAGAAGCCGCACGGCAAACTCTCCGCGTAATGAACGTCGTTCCGTACACGCCGATCATTTAATGGTGGAAACGCGCGCCATCTTTTTCTCGCATCTCCCTCTCCTTCTAGCTCGCGGGTGGGCTGGAAACTGCAGTTTGGCCACTTGCGACAGGCGCGGCGCGAGAAGTATATAGCCTAACGACATGCATGCCCTATTAGCCCCGAGAATTAGGAGTGGCGCCCTCTCGCGTGTGACGTCACGGCCAGGACGCCGCTCGCTCCGTCTCGCTCGGCGGCCGCGCGCGCTCGTTCCCTTCGTGTATGCTTGAGGCATGGGTGGCTCGTGCCGCACTTATTGAAGGCTATGTCGGCTTCTTTCTGCTGCCATGCCTGAACCACAGTTCCTTCTCCTAAAGCACGTGAGTCAATAAAATTTGGGGCTTGGATATCGCAAGCTATGTAGCGTTGAACGGGGCTACTGGTTTTACAATGCATATATGCGCCGTGTCTGTCCATAAATCTTGCGTAAAAAATGTCTGCAAATTCAATACGTGAAGCTGTGTACGATGCTTGACTAAACACTTAACATTCCCTTAGAATTTAGCTATGAGAGACATTGCATTTTACATGAAGAAAAATCTTGGTAATTGGCGTCAGCATGTTACCCGTGTTGAAAGACATTGCCCAGCGAAGCTGTCATCATGATTCTTATTACTCTGGTAAGTTGTCCTAGCCAAATATGGCCATTTATTAATACGTAAAAGAAAGAGTTAGGCGCCTATCTTTTATGAAAAAGTTTGCTGCTAGTTTCACCCCTCTCTGAAACAGGTCTCCAAAAAACGAATCGCTCTTGGCTGCTAACACCACGGCGCGTCATGTAGAGTATTTACATAGTTAATTCACAAATACCATAGTAGCAATCACCTGAGAGAAAAGTTCCGTTGTTAAGATCGAGAGCCAATCAATTGCAAGCGATGAAATGTTTCATAGTGGCCCTCAGTAGCCTTTATCGACAATATGGCACACCCATCACGCAACGGTAGCAACCGACTGTCGGTATGGCGATGCACGCTTTGTTCGTGAAACCGATCAGTTCACTACAATTTCGAATTGAAACCATAAAGCATGTTTTTACAGCTTCAATTGGAATGGCTAAAATATTCTCGAGCTACTACAGCGCAGCTTAGATTGCCCAGAAAAGCAAAATTCAAGCACTTTCCGTCTCACCATGTCTCGATCCAGCGTTGTTTAATTGTGCAAACGGAGAACTATTCGCTTCGTCGGTACATAAAAGAGAACCTCGCCCTACTGCAGGCAAAATAAAGTTTGCTCCAATCCAATCGCAAACATTCATAAAGAAAACACCACAAGACTTGCATATATATTCACTTGATTTTTGGCCTTCCACAGGGGAATTATATCTTCAATATGTCCCATACTACTAATGATTGACGCTTCGACTTCTTTCTGGCTGCAGCATGCGGTCCAACAGGCATATTTCACTAAAAAATTTAGGCCGAGCAGCCTGTGTCAGTTCGCCAAACAAATTCGTCATGTATATTCCTCAAGTAACAAGCACCAGTAAATTTCTCAAGTGAGTTGAACGTGTAGCACAGAAAAGGGAATATATATTGGTACATTCCATTTTGTATTCTGTAAATAGACGTAAGCCTTCATTAGCTTTACTTCAAATTGCCGCCGCTTAAAATAAACACGTGAAGAACCGCCTAGTTTTAAGAAGCAGTCAAAGAAGCAAGTTGTACTTGTAGAACCTAACTGCAGTATTAGTTAAGTCCTCGTGTTACCGCTGAGCGTTTCTGTGAAGAAACGCAAAAATTCGATATTACACCATGAACTACTCGTCGTAAGCAAACCAGTTTTAGCGGATTGTAACTGTTGTAGAAGTCATATATAGCCAGCGTCTGTGATATATGCACCGCTGCAGGTATGGTATCATAACTGGATTCTTATTTTCTATATTTTTGCGGTTGTCGATTGAAAAACCCGCAATGGGCTGGTCTGCGCTCCTTTGGCTGGCACTGTAGCGTTTCCTTTGAGAGCTGCATTGTCTAAGAAATAAGCTCTTTGAATAAATTTCCGCAAATGAAGACGTCGCAAAAATATATTTGAGACGACCGCCATAAGTCTACAAGCAAAGAGAACGAGGGCGCGCAAACGAAAACACCGCCGAAAGCGCCCGGACACCGCTCGAACTGTAGCAGACGACAGGCGCGAGTCCTTGCCCTGACGTCACGCGAGCGGCGCTCGCAGCGCCCCTGTAGTTCGTTCTCGGGGCTAATACACTGCGACAGTAAAAAACTGCTGCTAGGGTGAGCCAGATATTCCCCCGTGATACAATCCACGACGCCGGTTACTGCGAAAATTACACAATAGCCGCGTGATAACATTAAGACGCGTGGCACGGCGATATAAGGGTTGACTGCGCAATGACGCAGGAACAGTTTTGTGCGCTTTTTGACGGCGATTTCGACATGTAGTCGGTGCTACAGGCGGTTCCTCGTAGCTATAGTTTGCCACGTTTCGCTATATGACCGGCTATATCAATGTCAGCTCGCGAAATTAACAAAAATGGAGAGAGATAACAAAGTATCAATAGAGACTTTTAGCGTGTCTGCTATTCCGGCAAACCGGGGCGGTTTGGGTGGATTACCGGATGGTCGGGGGCGTAAACGTGAGCAGCCAGATTGGTGGCTCCAGCTGGTGGTGCAAGGCTCAACCACCTAAACACAGAGCCGATTACTATATTCTTCTTAGCTGGGGCGTAAGTTTTCGAGAGCGGTGTAATTGTGAACACAATTACGCCGCTGCCGAAAATTTGCACCAGCAGCGAAGCAGAATAAAGTAGGTTGCTGCAATTTTAGCTCTGTGTTTGTCTGATTGAGCTCTACAACACCAGGCGGCTGCACCGCTGCGGCCGCTCGCGTTCACGCTCCCGACCATCCGGTAATCCGCCAAAACCGCCCCGGTTTGCCGGAATAGCTGACACGCTAAAAGTCTCTAATAAAACAAGTGTAATAAAAAGAAAATCCGCGAAAAAGATTATGAAGACCCATGGATCGACGCACAACATATACGTGGTACAACCCGTAGTCGATATGCGAGCACGAGAAGTACTCTGCACTGTGTGTGTGCGTGTGTGGTTAAAAGGAGAACACAAACATGAAAAAAAAAATTCGACAGTTACGACAGCAAACTATTCTCTCAAACGTCACTTCAAATAAGCGTTGCGACGCGTTTGGAAGTGTGGAAGAACAATTAGCCCACAACAAGCAGCAACTGATGGTGCATGGACTAGCAGTTGAGGCCGTATGCACACTACACCCAAAAGGCATGCAGAAAAAGAGTGATAGATAGATAGATAGATAGATAGATAGATAGATAGATAGATAGATAGATAGATAGATAGATAGATAGATAGATTAAAGACAGGAAAGGCAGGGAGGACAACGAGAAGGCCTTCTGGTTTGCCATGCCCTGCGGTAAGGATAAAGAGAGGAATAGAAAGAAGGTGAACACTACGTGCACGCAGGAGGACGCGCGGAGTTCCACAAGCGACCAAGTTCGTGTAATCAAGTTCGTGTTTCCTGTAATAGCCCGATGAGGGCTGACAGTATCAATAAATGAATGAATGAATGAATGAAGAACACTCACTTGGATGGTGAGCTGGTCCGGAGAAGAGATCAGATCCTGCGTCGGACGCCTGTAAAGAGAAACACACCGGTTATAGAGACACGCGTGAACACGGGACTAAAATACAGAATTACGGATACCACACAGAACGCACGACACGCTGCCTCGATCTGTCGCGCTACCTACACACTGCGGCATACAATTCATTCGCGAGAGGGGCCTCACGGTACAACCGGGTCGTGCGAGACATCAAAACGGCTCCATGGATGGGCAGGACCACATGAACTGGCGCTCTCTGTCGTGCGGCCTGGGAGCTCTAACAAAGCGCTCATTTTGATGATACATACTCGGGCACAGTTTTTTTTTTTTCGCAAAGCCCATTACACCGGTTGCTGCAGCAACGCTGCGGACGTCTCCTGTAATAACGATTGCGCGCGCTATATCCGAGTTATTCGCATTCATAATGGCGTTTCTGAAATATTTTTTTCTTTTTCGCTTAAGCGCCGAACCGGCTACTAACGTTAAACTAATCGCACAGGGATCTCGTATACAGCTTATTCTGCTGACCGCCCAGCCGCGTTTGGCGAAGGCCAATTTCTTGCTCTGAGCACCGACGTGTACATTGATTGCGGCCAGGCGCTGTGACATGTTTCGAGGGGCCCATATATGTCGTTCCCCCGCTGTCGGTGAGACGATATTAAACTATTATTCATTGCTCGCTAACCGGGAAAGCATAAACCTCGAACGTCGGCATTATTATACGTCTCCAACATAACATCCGCTCGCTATACGTTATACGCCAATTCGAATAGGCTGGGAATTTATGCGACATGAATAAATCATTACCGTCGCCGGGAAACGCAGGCAGCAACGCTGTAAACTCGACTGGGGCACTGACTTCGAATGCGCAGGGAATAGGCGGCGGTGAGGCGGCTTTGCTTTTGAAATGCGCACGAGGACGCGACGGTAAGCGGTGATCCAGCATGAGGGAAACAACACCGAGCTCCATCGATTTTTTTTTTTAATAAGGTCTCTGTTTTTGTAAAGGGTCGTTGCTATCGCGTGCGGACAGCTAAACCCCTACACACGAAGAAGGTGAGCAGCACGGCCGGCGCACGGCCGTCACATTGCAAGGGCTATTAGAGAATATTACATTAGGGGGACACAGGCGTTGGGGCCCCCTAATCTAAATAAAACTACTGTCTACGCCGAAGTTGGAGAATTCAAAGAGTGCTTTCTGTGTTCTAGTGGCACTGCTCGCTTGAGCGTCGCCAAACACTTGCGTTCTGTTGCGTGGACGCCCACAGAGCCCCCCTTAAGTTACGCCTTAATCTCGCCCACAAGCCGCGAAGTTCCAGACAGAGACGGTCTGGTTCGTGATCTACAGAAAAAACTATCTTTTCTTAACTTTTTCCCGTACTCGATCACTGCCAAATGAAAAAAAAATAATAATAAACCAAGCACGAGAAAAGCTTTGCAGCGCTAGACATTCCACTCGATCCCCATAAATAATGGGCTGATGTTAACACAAGGGTAGCGTTATATAGCATCAGAGGGACACCCAGCATGCACACACACACACGAACACTTCGGAGGAGCACACCACTCTCGCCGGTAAACTCCGCTCATTTCTGCCGGAGTTTGCTTCGTGTTACAAAGAAAGGCCACATTTTTTTCGCAATCGTCTACAAGCTGTAACATCATTATAATCCTTGCTCGCGCATATTCATTCCTCCATTCTTGTTTACAATAATTTAACCCCATTCCCCACTCCCTATATGCAGAGTATATCATGCCAGCGGTAATACGCAACACCATGAAAAAAAGACCGCCTTCCAAGAGATGGCATCTACCACCCTCCTTTCTATGCGTTATTTTCAATCGTTATGGACGAGACGCCGGCACATGCCGCGCTCTGCGTCACGCCGACAACAATCTTGACATCCAACGCTATCACAAGCCCACTTCCAAGTAAAGGGTGCGGGAAGACCGAAGGTCTCTCTCGCAGGAATTTCCAATCACCCCTGTCCTTCGGAACCCGCTGTGTAAGCCTACAAATACACTAATGGCGAAACGCCATGAGGACGTTGAAACAATATGTCATTTCGCCGCGCAACGCACAAATTTCGTTACGCGGCAATTAACATCCGCAAAGCGTCGAGCCGGAGCAAGCAATGCATCACGGCGCACACCGAATCGCGCAAACTCGGACAAGATTTATCAGCGCAGCAACCGCGTACAAATTCTTCTCCATTCCCGTCGCGGCGTCATACCGACGCGGCCCAACCCCTCCCGGCCGAACAAGCAAATTCGTCAGAAGCGAACTAAACCAGCGCGACGGAAAGGCCAACGCCCATAGCACGCGTATATATATATATATATATATATATATATATATATATATATATATATATATATATATATATATATATATATATACACACACAGACAGCAGCATGATATCAGTCGCGCAAACTATATGGTGGAGGCCGGGTCTGCGAAACAAAATCGCTCGACCCAAATAACGCGCGCGCAAACTTAGCGCGCAATTGGAGCGCACTCGTCGACGAACGGGAGAGATATAAGAGGCAATTAATGAGATTCCTGCCGACTAATTATGCACGGGGCGACACGGAAATCTATAGTCCACTCACTTGCAGCGCAGTGTCGTGAACAACAACAACAACAAAAACAACAACAACAACTATAATAATAATAATAATAATAATAATAATAATAAAGTAAAAAGACGAACGAACGATGCCAGATTCCTCCGATACGAAAGTGGTTAGCCGGGCCCAACCTATTACGAAGAGCGAAAACTGCACCGCGAGTGCCACATCATCGCCCCGACGATGCCGACCGACAAGTGCAGCTGAAATGGGCAAGCACTTATCCGACCAATGTCGCCAGTCGTGCGCCAACCCGTAATTCAATGCAGCAACGTTGCTGTCAGCGGAACCCGTTAAAGCTCCGGGACCAGCTGGCGTCGCTATCTCGATCGCGCAGCTGCAGTTCCGGATAAAGAGGGACGCAGACAAATAATAATGACAGAACAGCGAATACAGAGAGAGCTGGTTGGCTGGGCTCCACTTGGCCCTGCCGTGTTCGACGGAGGTTTAAAAAAAAAACAAAAAAAACGGGAGGCTCTTTATGTATAGCGGAAGCGGAGTAAAGAATATTAAAAGGAAAATGATGGAGTGATACTCAGCGGGCGAAAAACACAAATAACAAAAGACACGATCAAATGAGGCAGCTCATGACACACAGACTGAATTTATTAAGTATGAAAAAAAGAAACGTCGCGCGTGGCACAGGCAAACACATTTTCATGATTGCACAAACGTACATTATATATATATATATATATATATATATATATATATATATATATATATATATATATATATATATATATATATATATATATATGAAGCTATAAAGCTATAGTGCACCACATGCGACTTCAGCTGCTTCAGCCCGCTCGTTTCACGACGCGAGGCTTTGTTTTCCTGCGCATCTTGTCGTACCGCGACATTGCCAAATGAAATGAAGTGAGGCCGCCTATACGCTCGGTCGAGTCGGTTCATTTCAAAGGAAAATGAATGCGCTTCGCATTGTCTCCAACCCCATCGAACGGAATGAGCAGCTCCTGACAACGTGGGTGCTCTTTTCAAAAGTCAGACACCCGTGAAGTTCCGAGCTCTGTTCTCGCGCTAAAGTCCTCACCGAAGCGACTCCACTAAAGAGAAAGATCTGGAAAAAAAAATAAAGAAGTAATGAATGAAAAAACAGCTGCGGCGGAGTCGCCTGGAACACGTACGTGCTATTTAAAACACCAAAGCCAACCTAAAGGTCGCGGTGAGCGAGCTTGGAGTTCACTATCGGGTAAAAAAAAAAATACGCGACCATATAGCGACGCGCAGGAAAAAGTCACAAATGACTGGCTGCCAGGTGAGTCAGCGATATGACTCAGAACAGCGCGTAAAGCAGTTCAATCGCACGCTGCGCGGGATGCAGCGGCTCGTAACCGCCGCACGAACCACAACCGCGCAATAACATCACCCGCGTTCGAGAAACGGCGAGCACAACAGAACGCGCGAGTGATCGTCCACGCGGTTTTCAACTTGTATTTCTCTTCTCTGCATACCCGAGCAAAGTACTCCACCGCACACAATGTCGGGCTAGGTGCCCGCGGTGTAGAGGACGACCAAACCTTTCCCACATTTCGTGGACGTGCGAAAGAATGGCCGACAGTGTGAGCTATTCAACCTAACACAAACCAACAACAATCACTTGCGGAGCAGTGGGAGGCATACAGATCGCCAGCTCGGGCCTGGGGGTGCAGAAGGACAATCCTCTACCAAGCCCAGCGGGCAGCCAAGGACAATGGAGCCCTAGCTGGACTAAGGGGGGCAGCACACATCACTCTTTTACCCCCTTTCCCTATCTTAACCAAGCTTACAACTACTACTACATATGTATGTCGCAGCAGACATTTGCGACAAGACGCTTCGCAGCTGCACCAACCCCGGCAGCAATCGGCCATCGTCGTTTAAAAGCCGCACCGCCGCAGGTGCAGGGAAAGAGGACGGGTCTCCTCCAATGCGAGGCCGGCACCAAAACGCGAGGAGGGGGCGGCAGCAGCGCCCCCATTTGCTACGCACGCCGCCGCATGCAGCACAGCATGGACACACGGCGGCGTGGCGTGTCAAGGCTTGCACATGCGCGTGTAGCAATGCATACGTATCTGTCTTCGAATCGTGAAACAGCGAGGCCCGCGAGCAGTACAGACGCGATACGCTTTATCGTCGATAGCAGATGAGAGAGAGAGAGAGAGCAACAAAAGTGCGCGCATCGATCATCGGGGCACGTGGACTGTCAAGGAGCGCGTCGAGTGGATGCGATACACGCAAGGGGATCGATCAGCTACATTGTGGCGCGAGCTGGGCAGAACAGACCCGCGGTTAGTCGTTTTCTTTTTTTTGTTTTGCCCACATAGGATACAACATTAATATATGCCCACACACAAAAAAGTGCAACGAGAGCTTCGTACAAACATGCGAACAGTATGTCCACAAATGTACGCGTCGACGAATAATAGCGGGCAATATCGACAGTGCGGAGCAATCAATTATGGAAATGTGAATGCTTTACTTTCATCCATTTTTTTTTAGCGGATATCCAAATCGCGCAGGGGAAAAAAAAAAAGAAGAGAAGGAGGTCGACGGTCTATCGCAGCGGAGATTTCTAACAGCTCACTGCGCAGCGTTTTGACGGGGAAACAACCCACGAGAGAATTAACGAATCGCCAGCGGCGCCGATAATTTTCCTGGGGCGCCTAAAACGCGTACCCCCACGTTGGGGAGGAATCGGCGGAGGGAAAAACAATAAAGATAAATGGTAGAAGGCGCGTATTTAAGAAGCGCGAGGAAGGCAAGGCACACACGAAAGAGAGAGAGGGGGAGGAGTGGAAGAGGAGGAAAAGAAAAGAAACCGCGCCAGGAACGAGGCCAGACAGGCGCCCGCAAGATCATTTACATACCGACGACAACCGAGATCAAATCGCTCGTTACACGCGCAATTTCTCTCTCTCTATCTCCCCCCTTATTTCCCTATCTCGCTGTCCTCTACGTCTTCTTCTGGCTAGCTACTTTCTTCGCCGCACTTAACTGCAGCCACGCACGCAACGATTATTTTAATGGCATAAGAGGCCTGCTGATACGCGCGCTCTTTTTTTTCCCCCTTTTCCCATCTCCATTCTCGACATGCCCAGAAGCAAGTAAGCGCGCGGGTCATTACTTGCAAAAAACAGCGAGAGCACGCACGCAGAAAAAAGAAGAAAGGAAGGAAGAAAAAGAGGAAAGCAAGAAAGCGAAAAAAAAAAGGAAGGTGGAGGAGGGGGGGGGGGGGGGGGCGTACGCACGCAAACGTCGTCGAGTCGAATCACCGATGACACGCAAGAAAGACATTTACAAGCACAACGCAACAACAATGTAACCCCCCCCCCCCCCCCGCACAACAATGGGTATCTAACGTCGCACGCGCGCCCCCTTTACAGCAGCGTGCGGCAACTGCGCCTCACTCTCTCTCTCAGCCTGTGATGCGGGCGCGTGGCACCGCGATCGGAAGAAATGTTCGACCCATTATTTGGCCACGTGGCGTCGTGCATGCGCGATCGTTCCGCGGCCGCCCATTGTGTAACGCTTCGCTTTGCACCGTTCCTACAGACACATCGTGGCGGCCACCTTCCTCACCGGAAAACGATGGGGGGGGGGGGGGGGGGGGGGGGGGGGGGCTTGTCTTCGCGACAGGCGCGTGTTAGCTGCGTACAAGAGCCCTAACGACGTTTTGCCACGGTATACACACGCCTCCCGTCGATGTCGCAAGCAGGCAAACGCGCTTTGGTTACAGTAAGGTGGGGGGGGGGGGAATAATGGAGTAACGGTTCGTAGGAGCGATTGCGTTTGTCCTGACGTGCGGATCGCGCGGGGGGGAGGGAAGCGAATTCGGAAGAACACATAAACGTGACGACCACGAGAACGTCTACAGCGCTCGTACAACAGAGCGGGCGTATTTTCCTTTTAGACGGCGCCAGTCTCGTGTGCAATGGCTGCATTGTGTTCGCTTCGTGGGTCGCTTTGAACAAAGGCATTAATGCTAAGGATAAAAGAGCCCGCACGACCATTTGATTTCGAAATCAATGCGGGCGAACTCGGGAGCTGCGACGTGCCTCGCCATCATATTGCGACCCAGCTTGAGGCAAGTTCTGGATAGTCTACGCTGCCCGGCGATTTAAATGTGCGCCAGTGGTGAGACGCCGTCGAGAAATTCGTCGGAGGCCCATTCGAAAATGCTTACGCGTTCGAAGGAATACCTATAGCACCCGATAGGAAAGAACACGTAAGGCGAAGTCAGCGAAGCCGACGGGCTTGAGCGATGAGGAAGGAAGGGAGAAAGAATTACACGAAAGCAACGACGCTGGCAAACACCGATTGCATGCGCCGAGAGTGAGAAGCGCCTTCGGGTGAGATCTTTTGTTTTCTTTTTGAAGCACAGACTTTGGTACGATCCGTCTTCACCGAGTCAACTGTATGTATGTCCAACGATGACGTGTGGCTCCTAGCTTCTGCGTTGATACGCACTGCGTTAAGATGTACGGACGAGGTCGACTAGAGAGTCGTCGGCGTGACGTGCTGTTAACCACTTATCTCTCAAGCCCGGGCAAAGTCAGTTAACTAATGATATCTAAACATTACGGCGAATTGAAAGAGGTTCTACATTTAAAGTTGATTACCTCATGCTTGAGATGAAAATTATGAACCGAGCATGTTAAAATATAAAAAAAAAACATTACGCGACACATATGGTGCAGACACCGAGGTCACGCAGCCACCCAATGGACAATGCCACAATGATACCAATTTCAGATCGTCAATAACACTAGCCTAAATGGCTCCAAAATGCGCCTCCCAACAAGGCGATAGTTATGCGCGTGTTATGCGCTGCCAGGGCTTGCTCGACTAGAGCGAGCAAAAATGCCTCTCGACCACGGAGATCCCGACACTCAAAATAAGTTACGCTAACGAGGGCTCATAAAAATGCAGCGATCTCAGATGTCCCTTCAGTGCTTCCCGAGCGAGCACGTAAGATTGACTGATTGATGCAGTTTACTGGCGCACGGGCCAGGTGTGGCCAAAGAGCGCCAGGGCGCGCCGCAGGTCGGTGTCAAAAAACACGCAGGGACCCTCCCCTATACTTCACTCCGGGCTCAGGCGACGTGTTTACGCAGCCGATATAGCTGGCGGGATTTTACCTCCACTCTGCAGCAGTCGATAGCTGTGCCATGAAACGTATATATCAGAAGAACGAATAAAAGGAGCATCACCCGGGCCAATAGGAACACTTCACTGCCGAGTGCGTGTGAGAGAAAGAAAAGAGAGAGATAGCAATGCGAAGCGCGGGCGGCACAGGAACAAGCGGGCCGATAAAGAGCGCGGAATCCCAGAGCAAATACCGCAGGCTCGTATCAAGCACCGCGTCGCTCTTTTACGATATATTGCCCGGATTCGTCGTAACCCTCTATCGTGGCGGCATACTCTATAAATTGCAACACAGAGAAACGCGCCCGCTTGTTATTGCCACCCCCGAAGAGAGGCAAGCCGCCCGCAGGGAAGGGAGGGTTAGACCGATCGAAAGCGAGGAAAGAGCGGAGCTCGGATGGCACGCTTCGCATCTCAACCAACCGACCTCGCAGCGCCGCGCACGCACCGCGCATTTAATAAGCGGTGGAGCGAGAGCGAGCGGGCGTGCGTCGACTCCACGAAGACGGCATGCCGCGCCGTCGGCGGGTGGGCCGCGGCGCGATATCGCCGTCACGCGCTCGGCGGGGTGGGAAGCGCACCAGCGACATCGCCGCTGCCGCAAGTAGCAGAAGCAGCATCGAAAGAATCGCGAATGCATCGGCGGGTGACACACACTCGCGCGCGCAGCGCGGCAGCCACACAGAGTCTGCGAACAACCGGTCGATCGACCTTGGTGCGAAGTTCGTAGGAAGCTCCTACCGCTGCACGTATTGGCGGCGAGGAGTTACGGAGTCGCCCTCTATCGGAAGCGCCTCGCTGGCGTAGTATGAGGGATCACGTGGCGCGCTCCTCATAGGTTTTGCTGTCAGCGCTCACTGAAAACACCACGCGTGAGCTCTCCCGGACATTTCTGTGAGTACTTTCGAAACGAGAGAAGTTTCTTACTGTCTAAATAATAATCTTGGGCAAACTGAAAACACACAATCGTTTACAGCCGCTATCTCTTTACCGAATACGTACAGTGAACGCCACTGCGCGCGGTCGCCGCGATGGAGTCTCCCGAACCGGCTTCTTGCGTGAAAGGTAGGTAAACGCTGAGAGCAAACTATGTGAAATATGTTCTTATAGTGTTTGTATAACTAAATGGAGCGTAATAGAATGAAGCCTCAATGCAGCGATCGCGCAGATTCGCAGCGACCGACTGCGCGTCTGCATGCTTGTCCGCGCACTGTTTCGCTTTCTGCCCGCGCGCGTTTTCGCACCGTGCCATGAGCTTAAGGCCGCAGAATATGAGCATTTGACAGTATACAAGCAACCATTGTTGCGTGGGCGCTATCAGAGCTGTTCAAAAATAATTTCATTGTAGAGACTTCGACGCCTACGGGACTGTGATGTGCCGTCGCGACGATTCAATCTTTTTTTCTTCTAAATTCTTTGTCCTTTCAATACTATTTCTCTAGTTGCGTCGCACTGTATGTTTATCGGCGTTCTCAGCGTGCAATTTCCCGCTGCTCCTTTTTTTGTAATCCAGCGCATTAATTCATAACACAAACATGACCATATGCCATGCTTTCTTTAAATGTGCTTCTTACCGCTGCCTTTCCACTCCACTGAACTTGCCAGTATCTATAGTATCGACAAGTTCATAGACTAAACCGTCATGACATTAGTCGGGCAGCGGACTCGGGCGAGCGTCTCAGTGCGCGTTTCCAGAACATCGCAGGCCCGGCGCCGTAGCAGAAATCTTCCTTGCGTCTATGCTTGCTGCATACCCGAGTTGTAGCCGATGTCTGTTTGCCGGTTTTATGTTTCGCGAGCCAAGCTTCACACAGCTTCTTGTCCTGCGGCTACGTGCGAATAAGGTTGACACCGGCCTCCGTTACGTGCGTCCGGCTCTGCGGCACCGAGCAGTAGCCTACCATGTCGCGCGCCTTCAAAGGCAGCCACTACCTATTGTAGTGCTTTCAAGCGTTGTAGAGGAGACACTCGAAGCGTGAAAATTTCGCCACTAAATGAAAACCGCAGCGTACGAGGGAATTTAAGCTCGTTTTCAGCTCGCTTCGGCGCGCCCGAAGCAGACGACGTGGCCGCTATGCCCACGTGATCCCTCCTAGCACGTCACGCCGACGGTGGCGCCAGCTTTTCCAGTGGTGGAGCTCGAGGCCAATATACATTCACACACAAACCGTGCACCACGATACGCCACGAGCAAGAGATAGATAGGTGGCGCAATCCGCGCGCCGAACCTGCGGGGGGAGGGGGGCGTCCAGCGGCGCATTAGTGAAGCCAGACGAGGCGCCAAAATGAATGTCCGCGACGCAACCGCGTGAGCAACATGCCGGATTCGGCGCGCAATCATAATTCAAAGCCGGGGTCGCGCCGGAGATAAGAGAAGCCTTTCTCCGACAAGCTCTTCACAGGAAAGAGAGAGAGAGAGAGGAAAGACGGAGGGAGGGAGTATACGACGAGACAGAGAGGGGGGGGGGGGGAAAGCGGCAGAACGGGACAGGAAAGGAAACGACGAGCACTAGAACGAAAGCTATACATAACCGCTCGCGGCGCTTTGTCGGCGGCCTCTATCATGCTGCGCACGCTCCGCGGAAGCTCCCGCCGCTCTTGTGTGCTGCGCGGGTGGGAGGAACGACGTTTATCCGCCGGGCTGCGGAGAGCGATCGCTGGCGGCTCTTCGGCATGCAAAGGAGGAGCCCCGCATGTTACACCGCGGGCGCCTGGGTCTCTCTCTCTCTTTACCGCAACCAGAGCCAAAATGACGGCAGCAAGAAGCGAATATATGTAAAACTCGAGACCGTGGGAGTTGACCTGCGTAGCGGCGACGAATACGTGCACTGGCGTGTAAGGTGCCAAGGATGTACACACTTAAACACGGCGAAGGAACGACGAAGAGACGCACGAGGTTAGACCAAGTTGAGCTGCTTTCGTTTTTGTGTTACCGGCGCTCCCGAATCGACTCGAAAATCCCTTGAGGTCGCGCGTACAGCACTACGCTTACGAGAAGGCTTTCGAGTAAATATAATGCGCATCACCCTCGCCGCAGGGAGGTGGACAACGCCCAGCTCTGTCTGTGCTGCACCTAACAATCGAGACGTGGCATTACGGTGTAAACAGAATCAGGCGAGACAACAGCTTCGCGATTATCGCCGAACAGCGTGCAACGCTGCACCTGACGCTGCTGCCGCCGGCTGCAGACAGGCAAGGGAAGGGTTTGTTCGGGGCCACCTATCGACAATCGCTGTCCTGCGGCACAGCCACCCGCCCTTCTAACGAGCGCAGACGGTGGTGCCCTAGCAGAGGCGCCAGAGGCTAAACGCTAATTGACACGTCGTTAGCGGCTGGCACCACCGTCTCACACAGCGGGCTAATGAACGCAGGCCAACGACACCTTGGAGACCGAACCAAAACATCGAAAGAAAGAAAACTGGGCGTTGTATTTTTGTATGCATTTACACGGAATGCACAGTTATATACAGCCATTGGCATTCGCTCTACTTATTCCGGGCGATGGCGGCTAATTAATGCCGACGTCTTCAAGTAGATACGTATATTCTCGCTATTGAGCATCGTACGCCACAACTGTACCAGTCAGCAGTATGGTTACTGACTGGTACGAAGTTATTACCGGGCAGGCGTGACCACGTGTGTTGCCCTCAAGCAACGAGCTCGTTATTCAGCTACAATCTGCCTAACGCAGCTGCCTACCACGGTCTGACAGAATGGGGGGGGGGGGGGGGGGGGGGGACTGACAGCGAAGGGCGCACGAAACCGACTGGGCGCAACTGAGACTCACACGTGTTGTAATAGCAAGGGCTAAGTCCGTTGGATTCTACCCACTCAAAACAGAAAGGCTGAAATGCGCCATCACTGAAGTAACGAAGCAGTGCTCACAACGCTCCTAATTTGTCCCGTATCCAGCAAGCGAGCCATAACGACAACTGAAAGACAGCCCCGTTGTTCACATACTCTCTTTGTTCTTCTTTGCTACCTTCTCGCATTCCTAGCCCAGCGCAACTAAGCACAGTAAAAGGCCTGAAAGGGGTGCGCACGGTGTGCCGAGCAAAAGCATGTCTAAAGCGGAGGGACAGAGAAGCAAAACAAAAACGATCTGCGGTGTAAGCAGCTCGCCTGGCTGCGCATAGTACCCGCCGAGCCACGGTGCTTTCCCTCGCTTCCTCAATGACAGCTGGAATTCTGTTTCGCTCGGTCCGCGTGATAAATTGCAAGGCCCGCAGCGGCGCACAACGCTTGCGCAATCCAGGTCGCGGCACGCACAAAAGTAAAGCAAGCACAAATCTCGTCTCGCGTGCGCCGCAGAGTGCTCTTCGTTGTCTCACGGCGGCATGCCTCTCTCTCTCTCTTCACACTCTCCGCCCCCGCACGGGGAATGCGTTCCACGCATCGAAACACAGAAGAACATTTCGCGCTGTGTACTACGTAATAATGTGCGGCGTCTTTTTCTTCCTTTTTTTTTTTCTGGCCGACGCCTGACGAGACCGGGAAGAAATGGCCATGCTCCAGCAATCAAATAAAGCTTACGACATCTCAACAGATGCGCGCGCGGAGGCGAGCGAGCGATTATGTAAACGACGGCACTCATCGTTCGCGTTTCCCGCAGCGGACGTTACCACGAGACCTTCTAAGCCTTTCGACATGTCCCTCTAATGCGATGCAGCGCTGCGTCTCGCCACTAGAAACTCGCCTGTACCTTGGTACGCCGCTACGTACGGTGTTTATATATACCCTCTAGACGTATCGCTCGTCGTTTCGTATGCGTGCGTATATACGAACCAGGAAGTCAACCGGCGGCACAGAGCGTGCAGCAATCTTTCTTTCTTTCTTTATATATATATATATATATATATATATATATATATATATATATATATATATATATATATATATATATATATAGAAGGCTTTCGAGTAAATATAATGCGCATCACCCTCGCCGCAGGGAGGTGGACAACGCCCAGCTCTGTCTGTGCTGCACCTAACAATCGAGACGTGGCATTACGGTGTAAACAGAATCAGGCGAGACAACAGCTTCGCGATTATCGCCGAACAGCAGTCGAAGTGGGATATATATATATATATATATATCCCACTTCGGCGCGGAGCCCGACACGGAATGCAAGCGTCACAGTAACGTTCAGCCATGTGGAGCGCGAAACGCGCTAACCTGGCAGAATCCTGGCCCCGAAATCGGAACACAACCTCCAGGCATGCAATTTTCAGCGGAGAAGAAACATGATGGATGGCGACGGAAGAGCAGCTGCGCGAGCACTCCCCCGACCTTCCCCTTCTTGCTCGAATGAGTGCGGCACGCGGGATGCACCCACACAAGAAAGACGAAGACGTCACTGCTTTCAAGTCGAATTTCTCGGGAGGGAAAATCCATTTAGGGCGAATACAGAACACTATACATTCGCCGCAATGCCTCCTCTTTCAAATCCAATGAGACAAAAAAAGAATGCCGAAACAAAAGTGAGTTGGTTCTTTCAGCAATACGAACGAGTTGGCACCGGTTTAGCGAAAAACGCATTGCGTTTTCGCGCGAACGTTTGCCGCCTGAAGAAAGGTTCATCCTCACTCCATCTCACGAAAATTAAATGCGCCAGTTCCTAGAGCTTCAACGCAATGACAGCTGAAGAAGAGAAGAAAAAAGAAACTTCCCTAATGCACTGCTAGAAGCGAAAAAAAAAAAAAGGAAACCCGTAACGGCGCGTTTAATTCTTAATGCTGGTGCCGCCAAACAAGAACGCGTGCAGCCTCTATCAGCCGTTGTCAAAACCGATTCCATCCGCGCCGCCTGCATGCGAATTCCACCCCTTCCAGTACCGCGCAGCGTTGCAGAGGCTGAAAGCGATCGAGCGAAGGCAATTTCAAATGTCTATTCCATTCTATTATTTTTCTATCGCTTGCCTTTCGTCGCTGGCCGACAGGGCACCACGCTTACGTTTATCGCCGGTATCGGCCACTAATTGCGGTTACTGATAAGGCTCAAATTAGTTGCAAAGCATCCTTACGCAATGGTGACGATGCATTAGGAAGGGAGAAAGAAAGACCTCATTTTCTAACGTTCGACTTAATTTTCACTTTTTTTTTCTCTCCCTCCATTTGCTGGGACATGACTCGCACGATCCCGCGCGCCGTTATCGCTTCAATCAGCCACACTGCGCGAAGCGTGATAAGAATGGAATGGGACGTCACAAAGTATCGGCCCATCCGTTTTCCAAGCTCTTCCCTCGAGATAAGGGGCGCGGAGGGAGTTGCGCACGCCGTAAGTTACAGGAGGCGACGGGGCGCACTGGCGATGAAGTCATCGACCGCTCCCCTTCCATGCATACGGGGCACGGGCGTCCGCGGCACTGCACACAATGCACGCGCGGGAGGCGGCGCTGCGCCAGCTCGCACGCTTCTTCCCCCCCCCCCCCCCCCCCCCCCCCCACAGGGCGGCGTGAGTGCGTGCGTGCAACCACTCGACTACACTACGCATGCACACAACACACACGTGCACCACAGGCACGCACGGACAGCACACCTGCGGCTCGGCTCCCCGTTTTTCCCACGCCGCAGCAGAGCAGGCGCGAGAAGAAAAAAGAAAAAGAAAGAAAGCGAGGGTGCCCCCTCCTGCCGGGCGCGCAAGACGAGAAGCGGCGGCGGCTCACAAAGCGCGCGTGTATCCGATTACGCGGCACACGCGGACGCCGCTATGCCGCGCCGTATCCGCTCGAGTTTCCCGTACACGACGCCGACGGAGGAAAACGAGATCGGCCGTGCACGCGCGGGGTGCGTGCGGTGATGGTGTACGTACACGCACTTGTGCGAGAAGGCGGCTAGAGCGTGCGCAAGAACGGTTTACTTCGCTATGCGCGCGGCCACGTCGCAGAGCGAAATGCGCGCGCGCGCGCTTAAAGCCTGGTGACAAGAGAAGGCACCCCCGGTAATGATATATCCGAGGGCGCTTGCAATCAGGTATACTGCACGTAGAATCTTTCCTCGCGCGGTGCGGCCACACCACGTGTGTGCACAAGCGAGACGGGGCCAGACACTGCGCGTGCGGAGTCGGGATGCAGGATTTATAGCTTCGAAGTTCCTGCTTCGCTATCGTCAGTCCTCAAAAGAAACCGGACGCTAACCGTGGCGATATAAGTGTGTGTGTGTGTGTGTGTGTGTGTGTGTGTGTGTGTGTGTGTGTGTGTGTGTGTGTGTGTGTGTGTGTGTGTGTGTGTGTGTGTGTGTGTGTGTGTGTGTGTGTGTGTGTGTGTGTGTGTGTGTGTGTGTGTGAGAGAGAGAGAGAGAGAGAGAGAGACCTACAAGGACGGGAGAAAGCGGGATGCAAAGACTGGGTCCACATACACCTAAGCAGAAGGTAATCGCGCGAGGCAAGGAATGCTCGCTACCGGGCGCACGTCGCGCCGGCCGCGATAAGCGCTTTTCGAGAAACCTGGCAGGTATATCGGGCCGGGAGATCGCGCGAAGACGAAAGAAAGCCGCATAAGGGGTCGCCAGAAGAAAAAGCAGCAAGACGCAGAACGGCGAGCCGTAAATGTGCGGCGGCCGCAATAAACTCGCGAGGCAGAAAGGCGAGGCGATAAGAGACGGCACGAGAGAGCAAGCAGCCGCCCGCGGAGGAAAGATACGCGTCGGTTATACGGCTCCCCCGTTTCTGACTCCATTACAAGATAGAGGTGGATTACGACGACCAGTCTGCATGCCGCCCGCTCGTTTCGTCGAAGATACGAGTGCGTGCCCCCGAGGGTTCGTTTTTTTTTCCTTGTAGGGAGTTCTCCATTACGCTTAAACGGTAGTCGACCGGGCGAGGTCTTTAAGAGCGTTTTGAGCCTAAGCGCGATCGCGCGGAACCATCTGAGCACGGGTCCCTTGCTCACCCACATGCGCAGATGGGATCATCGTTCGTGCTGTCTAGACGCCGGCAAAGAAGCGGTTAGACGGCTCAACTCTATAAATGAGGGGTTTGAAGAGGAAAATACACAGTTCAACTAAAGCTGAACTTCAGCCACTAGGCCGGCACATTTAACCAACCAAACAGCAATCGCGCAATGAGTTACTTAGAATTTTTTTTTCGGAGTACTAAAGCGTAAGTACAAGGGGAACACAAACACAGACACACATACAAGAGAGAAAAGGAATGTTGGAAACGGCGTAGCAGACCGAATACGAAACATTGCATGCATCTGGGCAAACGACAGGGAGAGAGGAAGTATAGAAAGATAGGAATGTAAACCAAAGGGGGCAAATCTGGTTGGTTGTTTTGTACAAGGCGCTTAAGCCTTGCTCCTTATAAAGGGTTGCAGAGAATAGCCTGCGTCGCAGCTGCTTCGAAGCTGCGACGCAGGCCGCGATGCTCGCTGTTCGGAACTTGGTACATACCGGATGTGAACAAACATTGATTCACGCCGAGCGAATTGTATCTGCCTTGACTGACGAAAGAGGTTGTGCGAGGTTGGCGAAACCGAAACCAGTGCCGAGCACGCCCGGGCTACATTGCGTACGAAAACAGTCATGCGGAGAAGCTCCGCCCCCGCGGCTTTCGCTTCGTAGCCAAGAAAGGTTGTCCGCGAGTATGGCGGCTAATTGCTATATAAACTGTTTCGGGTAGTTTCGATAAAACAAGAGTTACAGCCGCTTTCTGTAATCATACTCCCTCCGCAGACGGCCATGTATTGACAGCAGCCGTGAATTCTGTAACGTTTACAACTTCACTGTGAACTGATCATGAGAAGTAAATGAAACTCGGCGTAATGATAGTTACAAGCTACCTATGTTAGATCGAGAGCTACAGAGCATTTGCCAGAAACTGGAAGCGAAAACGCAGGTGGAGTCTGACGCGGACGCCGGAGGAGAAGGCGCTCGAGTTTGGTGTCGACACACGGGCACGATCCGGGAGGGGGAGTAGCCCTCACTAGCTTCGCTGTCAAAAATACGACTCACGTTAAACGTGTCCTTCCGTCCCGGAAGACAATCCGTGCAAGCGCCGACACGGGTAGCGAAAGAAGACCGAGCAAATCGAATGCGCCAAATCCGGCCACGGACAGAGAGAGAGTGAGAGAGCGAGAGTCTCAAAGCCTGTAGTGCCAATTAATGCGGCGACATCGCTTCGTGGTAACCGAACGTCGCACGCCCGTTGTTCTCGAAGGCAACACGCATCGAAACGCGAGCTTCGTCGCTGCCTATACCTGTCGACGAACATTGGCAAGATTTATCGGAGCGAGCCCCCCCCCTCCGTCTATACAATCGGAGAACTGCGAAACGCCCGAATAAACGACAGCAACGACGACGACGAGATTCTGCGCTTCCGAGAAACTAGAAGCGTAGCAAGCGCCCGGTGTCGTGCACGACGTCGCTGTCTTTGTGAAGGAAAGCCCGAAGACGCTTGCGCCTACATTCGGTGCGCGCATCTTTATACGTAACGGAAACGTGCGCTCTCGTCCCCCCTAATCAAACGTCAGCGCCGTTCTGTTCGCCCCAACTTGTCGAACAACGGCAGCAACAAGATCGTGACTGCGTATACAACAGTAGCTGACAGACGCATAAAAAGAGTTCGTGCGCCGTGTACCTTTCGGGGGGGTCGTACCACGGAACGCGGCGTGCTTCGAGAACGCGCACCTGACTCGTTCTTCATTCGAAAAAAAGAAAGAAAGGAATGGAGAGGAGACCAGCTGTTACGACAATGCGAATGCCTACCCGACAAACCGGCCGCGCCTTCATTCTATATATATACATACATACTGCATACTCTCCGCAGCAGAGGCTCGCCAAAGTCGCAACGATCGCGCATTCGACACTGGCGAGTGAGCGTCTCGCAGTGACACCGAACGACCCCTGTACGCGTTTATTATTATTTTTAGCTTTCTTTGCCGCGCAACCTACACGCGGGCGAATTTATGACGCCGGGAAACGCGAGGACCCAGTCACAGAGGCCTAGGCGGGAGCCAGAAAGGTGATATAGGTATAAGGCGAGTCCCGGTCTAACTCTGTAGCAGAGACGGACAGTACAAAGACCGGTACCGTGTGTGTGCGTGCAACGACGGGCGACATTCCGCACTGCACAGCTTGGTACACAACACGACTGCTGCCGACCCCTCGCGCATATATTGGCGGCGAGGAGTTACGGAGTCGCCCTCTATCGGAAGCGCCTCGATGCCGTAGTATGAGGGATCACGTGACGCGCTCCTCATAGGTTTTGCTGTCAGCGCTCACTGAAAACACCACGCGCGAGCTCTCCCGGACATTTCTGTAAGTACTTTCGAAACGAGAGAAGTTTCTTACTGTCTAAATAATAATCTTGGGCAAGCTGAAAGCACACAATCGTTTACAGCCGCTATCTCTTTACCGAATACGTACAGTGAACGCCACTGCGCGCGGTCGCCGCGATGGAGTCTCCCGAACCAGCTTCTTGCGTGAAAGGTAGGTAAACGCCGAGAGCAAATTATGTGAAATATGTTCTTATAGTGTTTTTATAACTAAATGGAGCGTAATAGAATGAAGCCTCAATGCAGCGATCGCGCAGATTCGCAGCGACTGACTGCGCATCTGCATGCTTGTCCGCGCACTGTTTCGCTTTCTCCGCGCGCGCCTTTTCGCACCGTGCCATGAGCTTTAGGCCGCAGAATATGAGCATTTGACAGTATACAGGCAACCATTGTTGCGTGGGCGCTATCAGAGCTGTTCAAAAATAATTTCATTCTAGAGACTTCGACGCCTACGGGGACTGTGATGTGCCGTCGCGACGATGCAATTTTTTTTTCTTCTAAATTCTTTGACCTTTCAATACTATTTCTCGAGTTGCGTCGCACTGTATGTTTATCGGCGTTCTCAGCGTGCAATTTCCCGCTGCTCCTTTTTTGTAATCCAGTGCATTAATTCATAACACAAACATGACCATATGTCATGCCTTCTTTTAATGTGCGTCTTACCGCTCCCATTCCGTTCCAGTGAACTTACCAGTATTTAGCATCAACAAGTTCATAGACCAAACCGTCACGACATTAGTCGGGCAGCGGACTCGGGCGAGCGTCTCAGTGCGCGTTTTCAGAACATCGCAGACCGGGCGCCGTAGCAGAAATCTTCCTCGTGTCTGTGCTTGCTGCATACCCGAGTTGTAGCCGATGACTGTTTGCCGGTTTTATGGTTCGCGAGCCAAGCTTCACGCAGCTTCTTGTCCTGCGGCTACGTGTGAGTAAGGCCGACACCGGCCTCCGTTACGTGCGTCCGGCCCTGCGGCACCGAGCAGTAGCCTACCATGTTGCGCGCCTTCAAAGGCAGCCACTACCTATTGTAGTGCTTTCAAGCGTTGTAAAGGAGACACTCGAAGCGGGAAAATTTCGCCACTAAATGAAAACCGCAGCGTACGAGGGAATTTAAACTCGTTTTCAGCTCGCTTCGGCGCGCCCGAAGCAGCCGACGCGGCCGCTATGTCCACGTGATCCCTCCTACCACGTCATGCCGACGGTGGCGCCAGCTTTTCCAGTGGTGGAGCTCGAGGCCAATAGACATACACGCGCCTGGTGCGCGCACGCACACACACTTTCTCTTTTTTTTTTTTCCGCGGGGCTTCCGTGACAGCTGTGAGTGAAAAACGAGCGGAGCAAACAAACCGAGCCAGTCTTTCCCTCGCTCCTTTGCTCAAAAGCACGTGCCGCCAGACAGTTGTTTCCGCAGATGGGGCTCTTTCTTTTCTCTCTACTTGTTAGTCTCGCCTCGTTGCGAAACCGCCGCTCTCCTCCTCCGCTGCACTTTGACACACGCATACCCTCTCCCCTCATTCCTCTTCCGAGGTTGCTCTGTCTTTTTGCGCACAAAGACCGCCTGCCTAACCCTTTTTCCGAGAGTTCTCCCTTGTGCGCCCGGCGAGCACACACGCACAAAGTGCGCGCGTGTTAGGGCCGATTTACGCTCAAACCGCCCATGGCCGCACGCCGCACCGCAAGCGAGCGGTTCGCCAGTAATGGCCGACGTGACGTCACGAGAGGCGGTCGTGAACTTTCGCCTCCGTGCGGCGGCCGCATAAACATGGCGCTGGTTCGAAGCGAAGCGGAGCGCGAGGCCTAGACCGCTAGGCTGCCGCGGCAGTTTGTTTTTTTGTGTGGTTTATTGTGATCACTGCAAGAGCTATTCAGCACCTGCAAAGCTATTTGTCTAACACAACAAGCAGCTGTACTCTTCCTGACCTCTTCAGTCCGTGCGATCGCCAGAGGAAACAGACGGATGTGTGTTGTGTTTACGCGAGGATCGGAAGGAATGAAGCCGCCGATTTCGTGTGTTTTAGGCCGTTTTTTGCACGTGCATTACCAACGTGAAGGCCATCGCTCACACCTGCATTCTAAGCATGACACTAGTTCGGTACGCGGCAAAATGAAAAGATTGCGATCGCCCTCCTCAGCATATGGTGTTCGTAGGTGTGTGTGCGCGCTTCATCGATACGAAGATTGCAAGTTTGTGCAGTACTGGCTTGTGTTTCAGAAGCGATGGCACGATGTGTAGCGATGAGCTTCATTATCGCCTCATCGCAGTCATTCGTAATGTGCTGTTTGTGTCTACCTTCGTTTGAGCTGTTTTGCGGGCTGCGATGCGCATTGGTGACCGCGAACACGTACAGAACGTTCGAGCGCTAGGGTTCTTACTTTTACGAAGCGTAAGTGTACTGTGATATGTACGTGCAATGTGTCGCAGTGGTGCTAGGTGTATAAGTGTTCGTATTATGCAATATGCATATGTTCTCAAGTGAACAGTGCATAAGCTTTGCGGGCGAGTTTTGGTTCCGGCCCTTTCTGCCTCGTTCACGTATCTTGTGTGTTTTTCAGAAGTTATTTCTGTGCTACGAAGGTGTTTGTAATCGGTGAGGGCAATATAAGGAACAGCTTAAAAGTTACATGAGTACATGCGCGCTGTCGTGAAAATTGGACGCGCGTGTGCACTGTTCTCATGAACGCAAATTTCGGGCACTCTTCATTTTTGTCATGTGGACATTAGTGTAAACAGCGGAAATCCTGAGGCGTATTTCTAGATTAAGCAAAGTATACATTCTTATACTGAGAGATGTGAGCGCCTTGCATGTGCAAGAAATTCAGCTGCTTGTTTCTTGTTAGTGTCTGAGTACACACTGTTAGTGCCAACACCAGTGACACAGCATGATAAGCATATAATGTGTGAAAACTAGATACTTCATTTTGATTCTTGACAATTTGCATTTTTTGATAGCAAGCCATATGCATGTAACAAAGCATGAAGATTACAACACAACTGGTATGGTCAATATATAATTCGAGGATTGTAGCAGAAGAACTTAAAGAATGCGGACACAGAAGGAACGACTATAGTCGGATACAACTTTAGAAAAAATGGGAGGCCCCGCCCAGATGACCAAAGCGCGATGTCCGATTGCCTCCGTGACTAAAATAATTCCACTAAAAAAATTGTGCTCCTGAAACGCGCAGTTTTAGGTATAAATAAAGACTTCTGTATTTTGATAACTGGTTTAGTAGAGCTCTCATGTGCTACAGCACATGCCGGATCGCGACCGAAAAATAACCCCTTGCCGTCCACAACGCTGCCCGTCGTCTGCTCTTTAGCTTCATTGCAAGTGACAAAAGTAGAAAGAGCAGCTTTGGCTTTTGCGCTTCTTTACATGTACACGGCACATTTACTACTCTTGTTCCGAGCTTGAAATGAATCAGTTGCTATTGAACAAGTACTTATATAAAGCAATGCATTTATCGCAACCATTACAAACTCAAGATGCTCTGTGTCAGCGAAAGCACAGTGTTCAAGGTGAGGAGGGAGGTCAAAGCTTCGCATATTTCGGGTGGCAAACTGTTGATGCCCTCGCGAAAGCACCCACAAAATGCGGAGAAAAGAAGACGCAGCACAAAGTATGACACGTTGTGCGCACCGAGGTCGTGTGCACAATTTCTTTCGCCGCAACGAGATACCGACGGTCGAGAAGATCACTAACGAGTTCTCGAAGCGTATATGGTGTTATGTTTTTGCCCTGGGATTTGTCTGATGGAAGGCCAGTGCTATGGTGTGCAACATTCATCCCCGCATGGTCCCTGCTTCGGGTACACGACTACGTGCACGGCTCGGGTTTCCTGCAACTGCACGGCGTCCACGACGGAAGCGGCCACCGGATCACGGACTGCTATTCGGCCCCTCCCCGTGCCGGCAGCAATGCAGCCCCCTCCCGCCTTTGTTCGGCAGCGCCCGCACCACGAACAACTCCCACTGTGTTTGGGACAGTTTCCAAAGGAGGGCTGTGTTTCGACCCTGTGCCTTACAGTTGGTTCCCTTTGTCCTATGCGGGCCATAAAACTTCCCTGGCGCACCATTCTGATTGACCGCCAGATCGGCCTGACGCCACAGCGCGGTTTGAGAAAGTGCCGGCCATCGAGAGCGGCGTTAGGACCACGGAGGCTACCCAGACCCTCTCTCTCTCTCTTGACCTTGTTTCGTCCTTAGGGACTGTCTGGGGAATCTGTGGACTGAGGGGTGTTATTTAAGCAGCTTGCAGCTGCTCTGTTGGTCTCTCTCCTGATAACGACGACAACATGTAAACATTGTATAAAGAATTCTTCACCGAGAAAGCTCTCCTCGTCTCCGACTCTGCGTGAAGTGGGGTCCAGACCTCCTGCCAGCCTCACACACCTCGACACACGCAACAATGGATCTCCCATCACTGAAGCGGTGCACTGTGCGTCGCCTGCTTGTTGAGATCTGATTCAAGCACGAGAAGAGGAGCTGCAATTCGCTGCTGACCGACCGGGATGACATCGCTGAATGGCAGAATCGCTACCTTCGTGACGTGGAGCGCTATGGGCAGAAGGCCGAAAGATCTTTTTCCTGGATGAGACATGGGTGACGGCGGTACACACTGGGTCGATCGTGTGGACAGACATCGTGGTGCAGAAGCGCGGACACCTATACGGTCGAGCAAATGGCCTGTCGACGGGTCTACAAGAACCTTCTGGAAAAGGCCTGTGCCTGATTGTGACGCACATTGGCAGCGAGGATGGCTTCGTCGACGGCAGCTTAGATATATTCCAAGGCCATAAAAACAAGCGACTACCACGAAGAAATGGACAGCAATCGCTTCGAGGGATGGTTTAATGACGTTTTGCAGAAGTTGCCTGCTGGTAGCGTCATTGTTTTGGGCAATGCACCTTACCATTCCCGGCGAGAAGAGAAATAGCCGACAACAGCTTGGAAGAAAGAAAAAATACAGGAGTGACTCAAAAGCAAGAACATCACCCACAGCGAAAGGGTGGTTAAAAAGCAGCTGCTTGAGTTGGTAGCATCTGTAAAGCCACGCTTCCTGAGCTACATCGTAGACAATGCAGCTGAAAGAGCCGGCTGCATTGTACTCAGGCACCCACTGTACCACTGCGAATTAAATCCTATCGAGCTCGTGTGGGCAAAGGTAAAAAATGGCATAGCTGCGGACAACAGAGACGTCAAGCTATACACGGTCTAATACGTCTTGAGGGAAAAAATTAAGCACATAATGGTGGAAGACTGGAGGAAGAAACTTCACCATGTCAGGGACCTGGAGGCAAATGCAGGCTTGATACGTCTGGAAGTGACCACATCCAACCCATCATCATCCAACTGGGTGAAGATGACAGTGAAGAAAGTGACTCCGACTGCGAGCTGTCCGGCATTGAGCCACTGGATGAAGCATAACAGCTTCTTATTAACGAAAGAACAGCCCTTATTAAGGCTACCAAAATATTGCCGGTGGGTTCGCAGCAGCTAAGCATTCTCTTGTGACCTCTCAAATAAATAAGCAGTTCATTTGATGACATATTCCTTTTAATGGAAGCCCAATTCTGAAAAAGCAACGGCCTGCACAGATCGTGCTCAATATAAGTATTGGCACGGAAACGTGCTGAAATGCTGGAAAATCAGAATGCCAATACACTTGTTAACCCTGAATAACTGTGCGGCCCAAAATGCTCATTCGGGCAGCCACTGTCCAGCTTCACACGAAAAAGCAGTAGTCAACGTGAAAGTGACAGCCACACCAATGCGCACACCAAAGTACATTTGCTTTGCGTGCAGTTTCGCTGGCCCTACTCTTATTTCCAGCCTGTTGAGATGAATAATGCCAATGTCAGAAGGCCCAAAATACTCTATTGGGCAGCCACCTACGAGCATTATGGGCCCTGTGATGAGATAACAGTCGTCAGGGCATGCTTGAAAGGCACCTTTAGCATCTGCACTTCAAAGCGCAGCCATGTCGTAGCCATTGTAGGTGAAACAGTAGCAATCAACGCGAAATTGTCCGCCACTTTTAGCCGTTTGCATGCAAAAGCACACTCATGTGGTCGCATTCTTTATCTTGGTTATATGGCTCAGACAAGTAATGTGGACAAGAGAACAATTATCAAACATCATTAGCTTAGTTAGGCCCCTAATACTCATTATGGTAACTATTAATATTAGTAGTCGAGGGCACGCTTGAAAGGCACCATTAGCAGTTTGCACGTCAAAGCACAGTCAAGCTGTCGCCACTATTAGTGAAACGGCAGCAATCAACGCGAAAATGACAGCCACTGTTGGCAGCTTGCATGCAAACACGCATTAATGTGGTGGTATTGTTTATTTTGGCTACCTGGCCCAGGCAAGTAATGCGAATAAGAGAACAATTATCAAACATTATTATCTTAGTTAGGCCCCTAATACTCATTATGGTAACTATTAATATTAGTAGTCGAGGGCACGCTTGAAAGGCACCATTAGCAGTTTGCACGTCAAAGCACAGTCAAGCTGTCGCCACTGTTGGTGCAACGGCAGCAATCAACGCGAAAATGACAGCCACTGTTGGCAGCTTGCATGCAAACACACGTTAATGTGGTGGCATTCCTTATTTTGGTTATCTGGCCCAGGCAAGTAATGCGAATAAGAGAACAATTATCAAACATCATTAGCTTAGTTAGGCCGAAAATACTCAGTCGTGTAGCTATTAATAGCAGTAGTTGAGGGCACGCTTGAAAGGCACCATTTGCAGTCTGCACATCAAATCGCAGTCATGCCGCAGCCATTGTTGTATTTGTTTATCTGACCGGGCAAGTAACACCAATGTTAGCACAATTATTCACCCTAAATAGCTCTGCTAGCATTGTTTGTACTAAAAAATGCTGAGTGAAGTTGAATGTGTTTTATTGAGGTAATTATTTAATTCACAAGCCATCGGCACAGCGATGGACGGCCAGATTCAGACAATGACATATATGAAGTAATAAATGGTGAAAGTTGCAAAAGCTCTCAGTGCACTGCTTTGCCGGGCTCCATTCACTGGAAGATGTCTTTGCAACGATGAAAGCATCAGACAGGAAATGATACCCCACTGCACAATGTTATTCATGTCGAATATTTTTACCATCATATGTGATGGGCAGCGAAACCGTCTGTTTACTAAGACTGAATGCATGAAAAATGCAACAGCATAGCAAGGTGTTGTTTTGCAATATGCAGCCTTTCATGTGCACTTCTGGCGAGCTGCCACATGCACTGATGCATAAACATGAACAGAAGCAAGAGGCAAAGTTACTGTGCAACCCACATGACGCTTTTAAGAAAATGTATCTCTAAACCTTTCTGTTTTCATAGGCGATCAAAATTTGTTTTGAGCAAGTTGGTTAATCATATTGCAGCAACAACACAAGAAGCAAGGACAGAAAACACAGCGAGTAGGCAGATTGAGAAGACGAGGTAGACCAGTGAGACAGGTTTTAATGAGATGGAAGAGGCCAGCCCTACAGTGTACAGGAGTTAGTGCTTTGAATGAGATTGGTTAATGAAAATGTGTAAAGACTTTGCGAAAAAAAAAACTAGCAAAAACAAATGCTAATATAAAATAAAAGGACAGAAATAAGATTAAGCGCAAACACGCATGGTAGCAGGCACCTATTCACGCACAAACGCGAAAGCTAAGAAAAACTCAAATTTAAAGAAATGTGGGAAATTTTAAAAAATTGACAAACGCAAGAAAACATGCACACATTTACGAACAGACGCGGGTAGAGGTATTATAGGAGTGGGTTCACAAGCTGCTGTGCCTACCTTCTCGTACCTTTTTTTTTACCGCTCTCTTAACACTGTCTTGGGAATTTTTAATCGCAACATATCACGAGAATCGAAAAGCAGCGCGAAGCTATTTTGTGGGAAACCATATCGAGCGCTGGCAACGCAACTTGTGCGTGACTGTGCCACAGCATGCATTCTACAGCTTGCGTGCACGGTGAGCACTGGTGGAAAGCAATCAATCGACGGTGCTACACAATGCTCGAACACCACCGTTAGACGCTCGGCTATCTCACTGCTGACAATGATCGTTCATGCTAAGTTGATGGCGAGAAATCTTTGCGTTGGAGGCTTCTTTTGCAAATATTTTCTGTTGAGACGCTCGTAAGTTTGTTTCATGCGTGCACATTTTTCTCATTTCTCCTGAGAATGGTTTTGCTCCATCGCTTCACCCCGTCAGACGAGAAACACAGACAGTACATGAACACGCACGCTGCTGACAGTAGGCACCAGACTTTGGCAAACTTTTCTCGTCGTAACTCATAATTTCATGAAGTACAAGTCCTTAAAAGGAACGACGATAGGTTAACTCAGGAGATCCTTGAGGCATTCGAGATAAGTAAAACAGGAGCGTAATATGTAAGCACACTGTCATTGGCCTTGACAAGAAAGGAAGTCACCTTTTTGAGACAGCCTCAGATGTATAAGAGAAGAGATATGGCGATGAAATCAATAATAGTGGGAATTTCAATCAAGAAATCAGTTGACAGTGCAGCTGCGTACTCGTCTAGTCGTTCCTTCTGTGTCCATGTTCCTTAAGTTCTACTGCTACAATCCTCGAAGAATAACAAAGTAGCCCAGTTAAACACCCTTTTGTCAATATATGATATTCTGTTGGCAGCTGGAACATCTAGTGTGTATGTAAGTGTTGAAACCATTATTTTAAGCTGTTGATATTGCATAAGGATGTGGGAATATTTGCAACTTTGTAATTATGCATCAAATAGTGTCCTGTTCGATTCGGTGGTCACTTTTTGTAACAGTGAATATATTTTTCATACGTATCAGGCATTTCAAAATGCCAACTGCACCCACATAAATACTAAATTGCAGAAAAGTACGGTAAATTTCACCATGACAGGCGTGCTATAGCCATAAAACATGAGAACTTGCGTAGTGGAGCAGGCTAGGTCACTCAGGCAGCCACACTTTACAGGCTCTACAGTGATCATTTGCATCCTCTGAAGAGCCCTGTGCATGCGAATAAAGTACTTGCTTGCTCGTAGGCTCAGTTTGTGTTTTTCAAATACAATACTTAGTAAGGTACTATACTATTACAGAAACTTGCTAGCTTCAAAAATACAGGGATATAAACATCAGTTTATGTTAATTGTGATAATGGCTATTCATATTTAGAAAAGTATTCGATCCAATTTGCTTCTTGCACTGTACTATTCGGTCCTGAAAATCCTTATTTGCTCACCTCTAATATTGCATTATTTTTGTGCTGTCTTTCACATGTGCATTGCAAACAAGACTCACATAGATGTGCACTCAGAGCATATTACATATAATTAAAGAAAATTTCCCAGTGGGCTAGTTGGTTCGACATAACGCTGTTGCGCAAAGTGACGAAGGGACAGGACTTAAGAGAGAAAAACAATGCACGACACCCGAGTGCAAACTAACAACTGTTTTATTTTTCGGAAAATGAGACCTTCATATAGCCTACTCGCATGTTCAGGGATGTTCTTCCCAGTCTAACCACGCCATCTATTATCATTCATTAAGCTAATCTCTTTGCTGAGTGATATAGATGGCACATGGGGTCATCTTGATGTTGTAGGCTTCCATGACTTCTTTTTCTTTGGTTACTACATTTCAGCAAGATCCCCATCCTGTGGGAGATACGGCATGAAGCGCAATGTATGGCCAGGTCTCTGGGTGCTTGTGTCAGACTGCAGTTGTATAGATGGTCGCACAGTCAATCATTTACGCATCTGCCTGTTTGGTGCATGTAATCAGCCCCACTTGTCAAAGATATCTTGTAGACCATGTCTATCGTGCATTCAGTCAATCCTTTAACGTGGTTTATAGTGCATGCATTCAGGGTATTCCTTTCGCTGGTCATTCCATTTACTTTTGAGCACATTTCCTTTAGCTTTTGTCATGCTGTGAGGACCACTCGTTCGCTCGGTTAAACTGAGTGAACGACTTCAGCAAAAGATGAGAGCAAAGGCAGCATGCAGTGGGAGATTAAAAAATCTGCAAGTGAGAAGAGGCATGAGGAGGAAAGTGGATAAGAAGGTACAGCATAATCATGAGGCAGATAAAGGAGGAGTGTATGGCAAAAGTGTGCGAATAAAAGCGAAGTGCAGTGACGGTAGCTACGAGATGGTGCCAGAGTAGCACGCAATGTCTGGGAGGTTTGTTGGCGATGGCTTCTGTGAACCACGCCCACGCATCACCCATGCGCTGGCTCACGTGATCTCCAGATTGGCAAGGCAGTGGCGCCACACTTCGCTCCGTTTGCAACATGCCACACGAGACCGATTGTCATTGCCAGTGAAATGACAACACATGTAGAGCTGCACTAAAATTTCGTATTAGGGAGTATCGTAATTGTCTGTAATTTTTTTCTGTCAATTGCGTATGCTCTGCAGTAATAAACATTGCAGAAACATCGCCGGTTGCTTATGCTCTTATGCCTCTCAATATAGGTATTGTATCAAAGCAGATTCCTTGCTTTGTACACGTTTGTTTCCAGAGCTGTCTCTGCACATTTTACACTTTATGAAGAGAGGATACTAGGAAACAGCTTGTAAGTTATATCATTGCTCCACGCATTGCAATTATTCATTTTGTGCTAGGTGTCGTGCTGTAATGTAAGCTACGCAAATGCTCCTTATGCAATCTTTTGCACATGTGGCGACACAGCAAAACACCTTCTCTGCCAGTGCCCAACTGTTGCATATCTGTACACGTGTACATGTGTGATAGTGTTTCCCTTTCTGTCATGCGGGCCATATTGCGATCACACCACCCTTGCTCACTATGTGTATATAATCGTTGGCCGCCAAGCTGTGGTGTACTTTTTGTCCTATATTCCTTGGCTGTCATTCTGCCACGTTAAGTTGCTGCCATGCAATAAAACATGTTTCAAGTTCAGTCTGCCTCTTCGTTCACGGAAGCCCTGGAACACGACACCAACCTTTCATGCTAACAATTTGTTGTGTGAGCTGTACTCCATCTCAGTAGTTCCTTGCCGCACTGGGGAAGCTGCAGGGCTCCTTAGTTAATAGGAAGGCAGAATGCCCCTCAAGGTGTCTTCATTGCACCGCACCGTCTGCTCGGTGTCTGCTTTCCATCCTGTCAGTACATGCTCCATTGTTGGAGGATTGATGAAAAAAATGTTTTGACGCCATAACCAGAAGCTTTGTTTACATGCATGCGACAGCAGAGCTTTGCTTCACCTGTACACTTTCCCTCCATTTACCTCGCAGCCACCTTAATAAACAGCAAGTATGAACGCTCTCATAAATGTTCACTTGCGGCACAGCATCTGCTCGGCATCTACTTGCTGGAATGAAAGCAGTTTAGGAAATAATCTAAAGCTCTATTTTACTGACTGCAGCATTTATCATGGGTGCGAAGAGGGTGTTGCGACAGAAAGCCTGTGGTGCAAATTCAAGGAAATGTACTAGGATGCTGATCAAAAGTTTTATAGGTGTATAGTGCAAAACCACATTTACATACAGGAATGACATGACACTGGTCATAACTTAAAGCAACGGTTCATGGGGCCCACATATATGGGCACATAAACGTGATTCTCAATGCAAGTTTGACTTGATGTGATAGTCACTTTTCAGATAGAAGTGACATGATGACATACTGGTAATCAATGCCTGTTATTTCTTTGTTCCCACAATGATCAGTTGTATAATACTTGTTCTCAGATACAATAACGCATCTCTGAATCATAGATATCACATCCCATCTGCCCTATGCAACTTTGCCTCATGAAATAGGAAACTCGTTGATATAATCAGTTACGGATTATGCCAAAGTGTTATGCTGTTTCTTGCAGCTTTGTCTTTCATGAGTATTTGTGTAATGTGAAAAATAGTAGCCTGATGTTCTAAATGTTACGTATGCTATATGACAATACTATTCTTTTTCCCTGATCAGAGGAGGCTTTTGTGTCAATATATAAATTGGAAGCTTTTTAACAACGAATATGTGACAAGTACTTGCATGTGAACAAGCGTATGCAGCCTTCCAAAGACAAGCACGGTAACGAATGTATCTTTTAGCCGTATTGGCACAAAACTTTCCCATAGGCTTTTTTTTGCCTAAAGCCAACCACCCATCTCGATCTAGCAGATTTATCTTTTATGAGACAAGTCTGTGCTGTTTTCCTTGCAACAAGTTCTTTTACATGTGTCTGCAAAACATTGGCCCTTCATTATGTTTGTTTTTTCTACAACTTTCATGTTTTTTTGGAAACAATTTATTTTGCATTTTTGGAAGCTCTTCATACAGCAGCCATTATTTCTTGGAAAGCTTCTTTGCAACGAGGCTCTAAAGTTGTTGATACACCACTCAAGTATTTTTTTTATATAACATTAGTAGCCTTGCATTTAAAACTTATCCTTTGTCCCCAATAGTTAGCTCTAGTTCGCACTAGTTGGTTAAGATGTAACTAAATATATGGAAATAAATATTGCTACTACAAGTACTCACGTCGTCGTGTCACTATTCAATATTAGACATTTACTATTTTTGTTCAATTTCTGTTTGAAAAAAATTAACATTCGCCCACCTCACAATGCTCGAAGATGCGCCCAAGCCATATTTGTGATGTAAAAAGGAGGTGAGGCGTGCAGGCAGGACACAAGAGTAGAGAAGTGGACTTCTCTACTCTTGTTTCCTGTCTGCACGCCTCACCTCTTTTTTGCATAATGAATCCTTACCGACTAGCTCAGCTTTGTCGTTCTAAGCCATATTTGTGCTTTCTGAAGTCTTACTTTGCTTTAATAATAGTGGCAAAAAGCAGCTTTTCAGAGAGAACTTGATTTTGTTGTTCTGTGTTTTCTGTTCTTCTGCCATAAGTATAGTGAACTGATAACTATATCGCATACACACAGCCTCTCAATGGAACAGACATTTATTTGATACACATGAATTTGCACCCTGTTCATCTAGATTTCCAAATTATGCTGATTGTGGCCAGCCTCTAGTATGTACAGAAGCATGTCTATGATGTGGTCTGAGGGTACATGTGCAGTGCTACTGTGAAGCTAGTTATAGTTTTCACAGCAATGCACCAAGTAAGGTTGTTGCTTAATTGTTATAAAGAAAGACCGCATCAGTTAGGCTGTAAGGGCGACAAAAATGATTTGTGCAATTCACCAAACATAGAAACAGATATTAATACGACTATAATGCCATGTGCTAGTTAGTATATCAAGTGAATAAGAGAGTGATGTAAGGGCTGTTTGGTTAATCTGGTTTATTTGTTGGGTTAAAACACAGGCTGTGAAGGTAACTTCAACATGTCGAGGTTGTCAACATGTCTAATTATTTACGAAATTGGTGAGGTGGCAGTGAGACTCCCTGGGAAAGCAATACCTCAGTTGTACTAATGGTATGGCTTGATTATATAATTTCATCATTGCTTGTTTAGAAATATGACGGTGGGTTAGAACCTATGAAATGCCACAACAGCAAGGCTGAACATCCATCCTAACTTCTCAGAGGCTTAAAGAATGATAAACAGTTATGCTTTAGAGCATATTTTGGTAACAAATATATGCCATCTTTATTTCAGTGGAATGGAAAGAGGTGATTGAGCACAGCCATGCTATTGTAGCATGCATGAAGGAATACAGGAGAGCCTGGGGGCTAGTATATGTTAATAGAGTGAACAAGTAGCTGTGACTGGCAAGATTATTTTACTCCACAGAGGATGCTGCAGTAAGGTTCATGCAACTGTAAGCAATACGAGAATGAGTGAAAGATTACTTGTAATATATAGATTTGTATGGCAGATGAGAATGTGCACCCAATTTGCCACTACGCATTTTTTCTATTTTATGTTCAGCACAGAGTGAGTCACTATGGCTTCTTAACTGGAGATTTCTGCGTTCCATTTCACAGTGTTTATGGGGCTGCCTGCATTCATTTGACTACTTATGAAGTGATTGGATAATAGAACATGCCCACATTACAGATTTACATAGAACATAATATGAATTCATCATAAAGCTCCACCCAAAAAACTGTCTGTCGGTTATGAAAGCAAAACATGGCAACAAACATTCCCTTACTTTCTTGTGCTGCTGCACACATGCTTCTAATTAACTAATGTCTACAATGCAGACATTCTGTTCTTTCATTAGGTGTAGGTGCAAGTTGCCCTGACACAATCAACATGCATTCATTGCCTACAAGCTACTGCATATTATTATTGGTGTTACAGCAGGCATGGCAAATGTTCTCCCCTACTTGTGTCTTGTGCACCATATGAGCCAGCATTTCATTTCATTGTCATGTACCTGTTTAAGCTGTTACTGATTCAGAAAGGCAAATATAAAACGACTTACTACGTCAACCATTTCGCATGCAAGATCACTGCACTCATTGCAAAGCTTATTAGAGAGTTTTAGATCAGGGGGATGCAATCGTTGAGGCTCGAAGTACTAGGGGGCCTCAATGCTTGCGTCCCCTTAATCTAGATCTCTATATTCGCTTGATAATCTTGCTTTGCTTTGAGGTGAAGTACACGTACTGTGCACCTGTTTGTTAGCCTACGCACTTCTCTTTCTTTTTAATGTGGCTGTGCATTAGCTAGCTAGGTTGTCACTACATGAATGAGATTAGGGCCATGCCCAACGCTATCAAATAACATTACTTTGCTATAGCGCACCGACTGTGCAAGTTTCTTTTTTATCTAGGGAAAAGAATAAAAAGAGAATGCATGCAAAAATGATGTTGACAGCAGCAAACGGTCTCAAGGCAATCATCCTTGATTGTCGCCATTGCTGAGAGAGCAAGCATGCTTGTATTCACTTTGACCACAGGCTGTACATTGTTTAAATGCTGATAGAGGTATGGATAAATAGTGAACAGGCAGCAGGTTGGCCACTCAGGCCTTTATGCATGGGAATTGCTGCCTTGTGTGCCCTCTAAACCTCTGTCATATCTTAAGGCATGAATGACATAACACTACTTCTATTGGCAGGGACATTTTTAGCACCAACAAGAAATGTAAACATTAGGTGAATTCACGCCTAAATGGGGTGTCTTTTCAGCAATATGAATTAATATTTGTTTTCATGCAAGCATTCTTCTGTTGAAAACATATCTGACAAGCATCTCTGGCTGAAGAAGTAACTGTGATATGTACATATCACTTTTATGTATGTCATAATTGTAATCAATTGCTCAAGACGTACTGATGGCTTGTAGTTTAGTCATGACTTAACATGGCAGTGCAATTTGAAATAATGACGTAACATAGAATGAACAAATGCTAGCTCTGTGCGCTCCTGTACGTTCATTCGGTGTTACATCATTGTTCAGAAGTGTGATGCCATATTACATCATGTAAGCAATTGTAGGCTCACTATTAACTTGACAGCTACTAAAGAGACCTCAGCAGCAAAGTGAAACTAAATCAACAAGCCACTGTTGATGATTCACATGCGTGCTCGGTGACGAAGTGGCTTGTCAATCAACACAGCTGTATTCCGTGATAATAGAACCATCTGTATAGGAGTATGTTAATAGATAATGCTGCGGCGCTTCAGCAGGCTAAGCTGTTGCTGTGACAGATCCCTTGCTCATTGGCTTAGATACACCTGTATGCTCGTGTATGCGCGTTCTTCCAAGCTGTTATGTACAGGGTCTGGCCCCATCCGTGAAAGGAATGCACATTGGTTGGTGGCAGAAAACAGACCGAGTTTATTTTCTACAAGAGATGCAGATGAGAGCCGCATGTGTTTGACGGGGCAAACTCTCGGTCCCTGTCTAGTGGCCGAGACGCTGGGGGTGATGGAGAATCCTTGGAACTCGACTCGGGGCGGGGTCGCTTCCTGTTTCGTCTGCACTGGTGCCTTGTCCAGCCGAGGAGTGGTGGTGCATCGCTTGTACACATTTTCCTCCCTTCTCAGATGGAGTCGCTGTGGTGATCCTGAGGGTGTCGTTCCCACTGCAGGCATGGCTCTGCAGTTGTGTTTGGCACGGTCTCAGGGGCAGTGCCAATCTCTGGTTTGGTCAGCGATGATTGCGAAGGCTTCAGCATTCCTGAGAGAGTGGCCTCTGTTGACGTGGAGTTATCTGCTTTTATCCCAAGCATAAATGGGAGTGGGACACTGCTTGCGGTTAGTGTACAGCCCTTATCCTGTGTCACCAAATCTTCTGTGGGGTATCTCAAAACACCGGGCTTGATGTGGTCGCATTGTCGTCGCACTAACCTGTTGGGGCCTTTAATGAGCCACGATCTGTGGCCTAGCTTTTCCAAAACCGTTCCCTCTGTCCAGATCGGATTCCCTCCAAAGTTTCGAAAGAAAACTGCTTGTCCGACAGTGAGTACTCTCGACTTTGTATCCCTGTTGCAGTTGGTATGGATTTTGTTCGCTTTTGCTTGGGGCTGGATGCAAGTGAGAGCTGTATCCAGCTCACGCCCAAACCCAAGTGCAGCTGGCATTTCACCCTTTGATGTGCAGATGGTGGTGTGTTGCTCTAGAAAAAGTGGGCCAGCCTACACACGAATGTTCCGTCCTTGTTTTTGGCTAATGCTCATTTTGTTTCGAAAGCCATCCTTTCTGCTTGGCCATTTGTTGTAGGATGGTACGGTGTGCTTGTTACATGGGTCACCCCATTCTTCTTTAGGAAGCTCTCAACTTCTACTGAAACGAAGGATGGCCCGTTATCAGTCGCAAGCTTTTTTGGGAGCCCAAAAGCTGCAAAAAGGTTCCAGAGTTCCTCAATCAATGTGGCAGACTGTGTAATTATGCATGGAGCACACTTCCAACAATTTACTGTATGTGTCCACAACAATTAGCCAGCATTCTGCCTTCTATGGGACCAACGAAGTCTGCATGAGCTGTGTCCCAAGGCGTTCTGGTGCGTTCCTATTTGGGCACTGGTGCACTGGCTGGTGCCCTTTGGTGTTGACAACAAGTTGCACAGTTTCTAGTGAGCCGTTCGATATCTGCGTCAAATGCATGCCTAACAAAAGTACCTTCGTGCACATGCCTTCATGACCACAATTATATGGTGGTTTGCAGGTGCGAGTTGAAGAAGGTAGTTTCTCGCCTTTGTTTTGGAGTTACCATCCAGGAGCCTCTAACAAGGCACCCTTCCTGCGCTGAAAGCTCAGTCTCCAGTTTCCGGCACGATGAAAACTGCTCTTTTGGCAGTTTATGAACTTCACCGTTTGAAACAGCCTCTAGCACTTGGGACAGGACTCATTCGAGTCATTCGTGCTTGTTGATGCGGTGAAAGCTCGAAGCTGAGCATGGTAGCCAACATGAGCACGTCTCTTGGGGGATAAGGTTCAACTTGTGCCGGTAGTGGAAGTCTGCTTAGAGTGTCCGCATTTTGGTGCAGTAGGCCAGGCCTGTACAGCAACTTGTAATCGTACTTTGCTAGTTTAAGGCACCATCGCGTAATCCTTGATGAAAAGACCTGGGGCGCTTGCTTTGTTTCACTCACGATTCCAATCAATGCCTGGTGATCTGTTATGGTCACATGCCGGCCAGCTATGTACTTATGAAAATGACTGATGCTGTAGATTACTGCTGCACTTTCTTTGTTGAGCTGGAAGTAGCTCTTTTTGGCACTTCCCAGTGTTCATGAACTGAATGCAATGGGCGCCTCTCGGCAAATAGCATCTTCCCGAGCGAGGACGGCATCAAAGCCGTACGGCGATGCGTCCACAGACAAAAGAAGGGGCTTCGTCCCGTCGTAGTGAGTGAGTACTGTAGATGCACGAATCATCTCCTTAAGTGCCTCGAAATTGACTTGATGCTTGCTCTTCCATTTCCAGGGCGTGTTTTTCTCTAGGAGTCTATACAATTCCACCACGATCATTGCTCTGTTCTCCAAAATGCAGTCGTCAAATGAAATAAGGCCCAGAAAAGCCCTTAAGGATGTCTTAATTGTCAGATGGTTTGAGTGCTTGAAGTATACCCTCAACCTTTTTCTCGGTGTTGCAAACACCACTCCCATCAATTCGATGTCCCAGAAACTAAACTGACGTAATTCCGAACCTGCACTTTTCTTTCTTGAGGCGTAAGCCTTTCTCAGTCTCGACAGAACCTGATTCAGATGCTGTGCGTGCTTATTTGCACTATTCCCATTGACAATGATGTCGTCAAGGTGAACACTCACCCCTGAAATTCCACGTATCTTTGTCTCCCTCAGGCACTGGAAGATAGCTGGTGCAGCGGAAATTCAGAACGGGAGGCATTCCACCCCGAATAGTCGTTTGGTGCTCACTGTGAGCTGTGCTGCTGTTTCTTCATCAACTTTCAGTAGTAGATATGCTTGATAAAGATCCAACATTGAGAAGAGGGTTCCACCATGTAGGTTTGCAAACACTTCATCTGTGGTTGGTAGCGGGTAAGATGCCTTCTTCACTGCTGCCTTAACAGTAACAGTATTAACAATACGCCTGTAGTCACCACAGACATTGAGTGTACCGTCGGTCTTCTGAACAAGTACCAATGGGGTTGCCCATTTGGTATGCTGCGTTGGTTTTGGGATGCTTTGGTGCTGTAGATGGTCAAGCTTATCTTCCAGAAGCGCCTGCAGCGCCACTGAAATCGGACGAGCCTTGCAAACCATTGATGTTGCACCGTCTTCTAGTTCCAGGTGAACTAAAGGACCTGTATAGCTTCCAATGTCTTCCTTGAAGACATCTGGGTGTCATCCCACAACCTCTGTAATTTCTAGTGCTGGCTCTCCAACGTGGTTGATCCCCTTCACCTGAATTTGAAGTGCCAAAAACCAATCTCTTCCTAGGAGGTTGCACCCAGTGCCCTTCATAACCAACAATGGCAGCAGATAGTCCTTTCATCTCAACATCACATGAACTTGTGCGGAGCCCAGGATGTGTAATTGTTTACCTGACCATGAGCACAAATCGAGCGGCTCGCATAAAAGCCACGGAGTGTTTTTCTTCCACCTTCTGTAGTCCGTGTCCTCGCTTATCAGGGAGCATGCCGTACCTGTGTCCACCTCAAACTGGACTGGCTTTCCCTCCACTATCAAGTCCACGAGGAACTTGGGGCAGTGTGTACTATCTGTGTGCAGCTTGCAGCAGGATTTGCTGACAGGTGGTGGTTTGACACTGTGTGCCCGTAGCTGCTAGTTGTCGGAGCGTGGTTCCTTGTTTTTCTTTTTCTTTGAGATGAAGGCATGCTCGACATGACCTTCCTTGGAGCAGAAACGGCACTCGGCTGTCTTGAATTTGCATGTTTCAGGGTCGTGCAAGCCGTACGTCGCATCGATAACAATGTCGCGCTGATGTATGCTTGCCTCCTGGCTTGATTTGCGACGTCCTGTTAATTTCCCCCGAGTTTGCCACTCCTTTGATATCTCGCTGATGCCTTGACGCACTTTCCGCTGACAAGGTAAGTCCACAGTGCATTGAAATGTCAGGCTTTTTCTGCGAACAGTGTCTGCGAAAGATGTTCGTCCCACACGCCGCGGACGAACCTGTCCCGCAGCATCACATCTTGGGGCGGCATAGTTGGGTTCGCCGCTGAAGCGGTCGTTTGGGTGTCAGGTGACGTCGTCGATACTGTAGCCGAAGGCAGCGCTCCGAAGTTGCAGTCGGCTGTCAAGGTTCCAAGGGCCGCAGCGTAGCTGCTGATCGACTCGTCTGGCCGTTGGTCGGGTCTTTGAAACACGTACCGGCTCTAACGCGCGGATGTCCTGGTGTCGAAGTGCCGCCTAAGAAGTGTCACTAAATCATTTAAGTTGACTTCTGCCGGATATCTTCGGCGCTATCAGCGCGCACACGGTGTTCGAAAGTGTCGGCTCCACAAAGCGTGAGGAGAAGTGCCCGCTTCTTCGCTGACGTCGCTCGCCACGAAATAAAAGTCGAGGCGCTGGACCCACGATTCCCATGATTTGCCCGAGAAAGGCTCGACAGCGCCGTGCATTCGTCCTGTAGCCATGGCCTTAACTTCGAAAACTTATAGATCCGCTTCGCAACTCCTGCCTCATCGCCAGTGTTACGTACGGGGTCTGGCCCCATCCGTGAAAGGAGTGCGCATCGGTTGGTGGCAGAAAACAGACTGCGTTTATTTTCTTCAAAAGACGCAGGCGAGAGCTGCATGTGTTCGAGAGGGCAAACTCTCGGTCCCTGTCCAGTAGCCGAGACGCTGAGGGCGACGGAGGATTCTCAGAACTCCACTCGGGATGGGGTCGCTTCCCGTTTCTCCGCGCTGGTGCTTCGTCCAGCCGAGGAGCGATGATGCGTCGCTTGTCCACAACACAAGCTCTCGCTAGCACAGCTATAAAAAGTGCGCCAGCGCGCCGTACACAACCGAGCACATAGTGACGTATGTTGTCGCAACATTATGCGGTAGCAGTAAACAAATAACAAAAAGGCGGCACAGGTAAGACGACTGCACAGTGTTCCAAAGGTAGGTCACCACGTCAATGCCACACATGCAGCAATGAATGTGACAGTGCAGGAGTCGCGTTCTCACCATGATGCGGAAACTTCAACTTACATCGACAAAAATATGCTAGTGTCGTCTGCTGTTGGCGATAGTTGCCGACTTTGAACAGTGTTGCTCTGCGCACTGCCGAATGTTTGCCAGCTTTCAACAGACGTCGCGTCCCCAAACCGAAGTGCGGATGCAGGCGCATTCGAACCGCTCGAGCTAAATAATATAAAAATAACTAATACTACAGCAAACGCAATAACAATATCTTGGCACGATGCGAAATATTGCTGAAAGCCAGCACTCGAGGCTGCCAACTCGCTGATGCATGTTGCCAGTTGCTGGTTACCTATTTCGACAACCAGAGGGCGCATGCGAACCGCAACGCACACATGCGGTTTCAGCGTAAATGCAATTTTGTGACCGATCGCGACGACCGCCCGTTTTTCACGATCCGCATGCATGCGGTGCGGCGTGCGGCGATGGGCGGTTTGAGCGTAAATCGGCCCTTACACAGCTTGTAACGGCGGTGCCCTTTCTTTCTCTCTCTCTCTCTGCTTCTCTCTCTCTGGAGAAGAAAAGCCATTCCCTCCATCCTTCGCATTTTACTCGGTGACTTATTCTTCTGTTATTTACGTTCCTGACGTCCCTTTCCAGGGCAGATTCCCTCGGGCAAAGGGCAAAAAAGGAAAGAAATGAAAGATGGCGCGAAAGGCACGGCGTGAAGTTTTACTGCTTTATCGCACAAACGGGGCCGTATAAAATTACTGCCGTCGTATCTTTGCCACCGACCACCCACCCCCTCCCCCGACGGTTTGGTGTTTACAAACAAGCGTCTATAGGACCCAAGCAAAGTAGAAAAACGAAAGGGAAAGGAAAAATATAATGAAAGGAACGACGAGACAGAGATGTCATTAATGGAAACTCGAGAAGAAACGATGAGGGCTGGTATACAGCGACATACGTATATATACGAAAGCGAAGCATACAACAGAGCGCGCGCTCTAAGTTAGCTCAATAGAGCTCCATCGAAAAAAAACATACAGCTATGGAAAAGCAAGGGCACCTGCTCTATAAAGTGGTACAGCGTTGGCAGCTTTTACTGTTATTGCTTGGAGTACTGCGGGGAAACTGCACGGGTCACATACTATTTTACGCGCACGTTGTCACTATCTTTTTTGTTTGTTCCCACCCGTGCCATCCACGTTCCCTTATAGATATGTATACGAGACTAATCGTAAACGTCGTTGCGGCGACTGCAGTGAACGTTAAGAACGTTTTCGTAATGGTGGCTAAGCTTAGTGCCCGTTTGTCAAAAGGCGCATGCGCAACGCTCAAACCCAGTTCTCTAGCAATAAGTAAGTGGTCGCTTTATTTATTTACGTATGAAAGGAAAGTGACTTTTCGCCAGACCGCACTGTAACAGTCTAGTTGATTCTGCTGGTCTGAACGGCGTTCAGCACTGGGAAGTCGAGATATGGGGATAAAGCACAGGGAGAGAACAATAGATTGAAAGGAGGGAACTCCACGTATATATACACAGTAAAGACATCATGTCAGAGTGAATCCATATAGCTCGCTGGTAATGCCACTTCGCCGAATCTGCTTTTCATTCGGTATCTAGCCCAGCTTCTATGAAGCCATATATACCCATGAAAGGTAAATACGGTCGAAATTTAAATTAAAAAAAGTAATAATAAAAGAGAGCTGCACAGAGCGAGGCATTGCTAATAACATGTAAGACATCTTTTACAACTTTGTCGCTAAATGTGCTGAACACGGGGAATGCGCTAGAACTAAGCGATATTTCATACGCAAGGGGCCCGCATTACGAAGCACGCGAAATTGGTTTTCACATGCCAAATGCTGCTGTGATGCTTTCGTTTTTGGTGGCAGGGGGTTAGCAGAGCATCGCACGTGTTGACATTCCAATATTACGCATTTGTAATTTTGCTGCCACGCAATAACTCTTGCACGAAGTCAGGTAATATCCAAACAGCTAATTAAATATTCACAGAAATTTCCTAAATGATCGTAACGGCAAGCGCCACTCACATTCGCACACCTTAGGACCTAACACGCAGCTACGTCACTTCGTTTAAAACGGTCCCGTTCCCCCAATCTCCACTGAAGCCCGCTTTCGAAAAAAAAGAAAGTAAAGAATAGGTCCCCATCATTGCGTTCTCTAACTTATATAGAAAGAACAAACAAGGAAACAAAACCCTGACGAGAGGAACTATCTGAAAAGCCACACTTTTTTGAAGACAAACTAGACAGAAACGCACGCTGAAAGGACGGACAGCACCAGACGACTGTTTCCACCAGGGCGAAAACACCCAACAGCAACAACAGAGTCACAGCAAAGCATAACGACGTAATTGGAGAAAGGGGAGGGGTGGGGGAGGTTAATAAACTCTCCAGCGCGCAACGAGCTTGGCTTCCTTCCTCGAGCTCAAACACCGCAGAAACTTTGGTTCTCCTCTGGCTCGTTTGCAACCTCACTTCCCTGGCTGTGCTATGCGAACAGAGGGAGAGAGAGAGAGATAAACGAACACAAAGTAACAGAAAAAGACCACGGCGCTGCTTTTGAAGTATAAAGCAGCGCGCAATTTCCGCTTCTGCTTGGCCGCTGGCCGCCTTTTCCTTTATTGTTATCTTATTCCCAGCTTCACGCCTTTCTGACGCCTGTAGCGGGAGTGCGCTTTTCATCGCCGCGCTTGTAATACGAGATATTTATAACTTCGCAGCCGACAGACACGGGAAGGAGAAAAATGGCCGTGCCGGCGCGGTGCGGAGTCGACGTCATTAGCAGCTGAAGCTTCCATTCCGGTCTCGGCTCTTGTCTTGGGCAGATTGTCTTTTTACGTATTTTATTTTTCCCCTGCTTTAGTGCGCGTTCAGCAGCTCCCACGCGAATGCGGCACGCCAGTGGAAGACCACCGCTTGGTTAAATGGGGGAGGGGGAGAAAAAAAAAATAGAATCATGAGGAACAGCGCGGGCGCGCCAAGACGAGCCCGCATCCATAAAGAAGGGAGGCAGCCCACCCGGCATGCAGCCAAAACGCAGAGCTGTCCGCAAAGCCGCGCAGCGTAAAACCGATTGGACCCGTTCAGGTGCCAAACCAGATAAAGATGGCACTCGTATACCGTGCCAGAAGTCGGAAGGAATAGCCAGAGGTCAGGAACGATCGTAAACGTTAAAACTACACTAAGAGAGGAAGGAGATAGGCGATCGTAGGTGAATATAATGAAGTTTTTACGCAATTGTCTGACGGACAACGAGCTGTGTGTGTGTATGCGTGCGCGATGAGTGGCGACCCGGAAGAGGAGCAAACTAAAAAAAAAAAGCGTTCTGAACGTTACAAAACCTGAAGCGCGATTGCGAAACCTTAATGAGAGCGAAACGAAACAGCGACGAGCGCAATGAATATACGGCCGATAGGATATCGTGAGACTCCTTTATTCCCTTCATCAATACGCAGAGAAGTTACAAACAGCGACTGTGACAAGGGCGATGTGCGAGCACCGGCATACATGACGGAAAGTAATACCCAAGCGCCGAGCGCGGTAGTCGCACGCAGGTCATTACCGGTTACCGGTGGTGCAAACGCTTACGCTCGGTGCAGTGAGCACGAAGGAAGGGCATTTTCCGCTCCGTCGACGGAGCCCCTCTAAATAAGTGTACACGACAGAGCTGTACTACTTTCTCATCGTCACTGTATACGAGAAGGATAGCCGTTGGCCACAAGAAAGCACTCGAGATGCGACAGGTGGGCCAACTCGCCTTCGCCTCCGTCTCTGCCCGCACGCATGAGGCACCATGTACTGTTACGTTTCGCCTATGACGCGCGCTGTAGCCGGCGCGGATTCAACGGACGCCGGGGCTTCGTTCAAAGCGGCGGACATTTTGGCCCGTTCGGAGCGGCCGCGACGCATCCCCGCCGAGCGCGTCCCGGCATGTTCAGTGCCACGTGTCTTTGTGTGTGCGTGTGTGTGTGTGTGCCCACGCTTGTCAAAGCGCGGCAGCCGGGGAGAGGAGCTCCCCCAGTGTGAAGCGAGGAGGTCTTACCGGCGCCGGCCCGGCTGATGCGTCACCTCCTTGTCCCAACGTGTCTCTCAGTCCGTCCGTCGCCGCTGTCACGTGGTGTCATCCCATGACCTTCCTTCTTGCCCGCGACGCCGAGAGTATAAGAGCAGCTGCCCCCGGACGCCAGGAGAGAGGCTCCGATTTCTTCTGTTGAGTAACGTGCTCTCCCGTCTCTCTACTTCGGTCGACCTGACCGCCCGCTCTTTGCGATGCTAGAATAAACGAGTTGTTCTGTTAGTAGTCGCCTCATGCTTTGCTGGGACCTTCGGATGCTTCCAGTGTGCCCCAGGCCGCCAGGCAACGCTACCCTTGGGGCTTGCGACCCAGTTGCAATAACGGGCGTCAGCACTGAGGTTCCAACAGCTGGTGGCAGCGCTGAGGTTCCAACAGCCGGTGCCATCGGTGCGGATCAAACAGTTACGTACACATGGCAGCTCATTTCGCGGCCACAAATTGGAAGAGACACGCTTACGCTCCGCAGGCGTACAACGGACTTCCCCGAGGTGGAAGTACGCGAACAGGAAGCAGCGACCGGCGAGCAGGATGCAGCTAGCGCGCGGGGGGGGGGGGGGGGGGGGGGCGTGTCGTGGCGGGGCGAATAACACGCACACAACGATAGCCGCGTCCTCGTGCTGCACAGAACGAGACTCAGACAGCTAGCTAGCGCACGCACGCACGCGGAACAAACAGTGCGTGCGGCCGCGAATGTACGAGGAGCCCGCCTCGCATCGCTGAGCGACTCGCGATCCCGACCTTCGGTGGCGGCGGCGGCGCGTGCGGTTGTAGGCAGCAAAGACACGCTTCCTGTCGCACCCAATCGAGCCCAGTCGGGCGAGACGCGGCGCTCCGCCCTTATGTGCGTGCGTGCATGCGCGAGTGCGCGGCGGCGACGTGAATATATAATAAAGCCGGCCGCGGCACAACACGCGGCAGGAGCATGCGCTCGACTGGAGAGCTAGCTGCCGCGAAGCATGCGACGCGTGCATGCTGTTTTCTATATACATGCCCTACTGGTATGGGGGCGGCGTTCACAGCGCGACTCGGGCCGCAGAGGTGCGCACATATATACGTACCGCGGCCCCATAGCCGCTGCTCGCTCGCATGGCTGTCTCGCGTCACAACCGAGAGAGCAGCCTAATGGAAAAGTGACGGTGCCGCCAGCGCAGTGCTCGCACCCTTCCGCTGGACGACCGCTAAAAAAGTCTTGACGCAGAGACACTGATAAGCGATGATGTATAGGGCCTGCAGCGCAGGAGGGCGACGCGAGAGCTACTCTTTTTCACGACACGCTTGAATCTACGCGCGCGCACTTAAAACATGCAATACGAACTGACACGAATACATACGCCAGTCACCTGCCTCTCGTTTCCCTTCGGTGGCCCTAAACGAACACCGCGGATAAATAAGGCTGAGAAAAGACCGCTATACGCAAGATGAATACGAATGCATGCGTTGCGTTGAAGTGTACGAGAAGCTGGCGCCGACTATCGCTGTTCTAGACTGCAGCACAATTTCAGGTTGTACAGTTCGTCGTAAGCAACGGAGCTTTGATACTCGACAAAGAACGCTAATGACGCAAGGATTCGGGCTTGTCTCAATAACTTGTTCTGTTGGATGCACCATCGGGACGTCCCGTTCAATTCACGGCGACGAAATAAAGGCAACTTCACACGCGTTCGGAGTGATTCAAAAACGAAAGGAGGCGAGAGACCCACGTTATTTCGGTAGCAAGTAACATGCAATACTGCAACGCTCCGCGTGACAAGCTCTGAGCTTGGCGTGTGCCGCAGCAACGCGATCAACTCTTTTCCATTTTCTTTGATTGCCAAAAGCTCGTAGCGAACCTCAATGGCGCTGTGCTCGCGGAACTCCGCCAAACAACCGTACTTCCACCACAGGTTCGTTCCGTGCCTGGCCGGTTCCTCGCGGGTAAGCAAAGCTGTAGCTCGTGCTGTATGTAGAGCAGCATAGTCTTGGCCGGGAAATACCGGGCACCCTTTCGGCCAACTATAGTAGGAGGGAACGAAACACAAAGGTGTCTCACGGACGGCTACACATTTGAGGTTGCAGATAAGCAAAACCGCGCAACAGCTCGCTAACACCATTCACCACTGAGGCTAATAACCGACCCGCAAACCGCTAATTCGTACAAACACAACTAGCGAACAGCCATACGGTACACTGAGCGCATTCGTGTGTGACACACTCAGCGCTAAACATCGGCAAAGCTAAAATGACATTCGGAGAACAGCTAATTTGACAGATAAGCAACGCGTCCATCAAAGAAGGTGCAAACAAAAGACTCCTCCCGAGAAAATGACGTGCGAGCAGCCGCATGCGAAAGACAGATGGCGCGAGAAAGCCGTAATTACCTTTCCCAAGAACACACACGAGGGCGAGCATAAACACACGCCACAGGCTGCCCCATCATCAGATGGCAGAACCAAAACTACTACACTGCATCCATCCTCTCAACCGCCCTGGCGGCAATGGTAATCATCATTGGCCGCAGCGAGGCGAAACGAGTTCACCTTGACGCTTCTGTTACAGCCACTGTACTTCTGTTTTCCCTCGGCTCGGGCCGTGATTACCGTCATTAAAAATAATCGAGAAGCACAGAACGCGATGCCGTGATTTGAGTAACGCCAAGAGGATGAGGAAGGAAAGAGAGAGAGAATCGGGAGAGGAGGAACTAAAGAACTAGGAAGGCAGGCGATGCACAGGAAAGTAGCCGGCCAGATAAGAACTCCCGGCAAATACTTCATAGGGGCGGCATCCACGCAAGCGAGAGCACGCACACACAAGAACAAACCTGCAAGGATAGAATACAAACGTCACATGCAGGGGACGGGGCTGCCAAAGTGGGTGCGAAAAACGGACGCACCGATGGCGGCGTGCACACGCCATTACAACAGGCTGTCATCAGGATCGCGCACGCATGCGTGTCCCGACCGCCTGAGGGGAAGCCACTCATGCGCACTGGGCCGCTCTGCCCTCACCAGCCCCGCACGCACGCATTACTCCATCCCCGCTGCTGCCTATAGCGTCCCTCCACCTCACTGCGTGCGTCCCCCCCCCCCACACCAATCATCCCAACCTCAGCTTTTTCCTCTTTTCTGCCCGCTTATTGGCAATGCCCGACCAAGCGGCTCCCTCCCTCTACTCCCCCCCCCCTCCCCCCGTTCCGCCAGGGGACACACAATAGAACCGATCGCGCGTGAAAGAACGGGAGAAAAAAAATGAGAAAAACCAGAGCAAGGGAAAGAATGACACCGTTAGGCGCAAAGGCAAAACCGATAAAGAAAGACATCGGTCATTACAAGAAGCAAGAGTGCCACGAAGAGAAAAATTAGATAGAGAGAGAGAGAGACCGTAATAAGCGCCACACCCACATGACGAAGGGAAAGAGAGGTATGGAATGAAGAGGAATGAAAAGCCGCAAGAAGCGAGAATAAGAGCAGCAGTAAAAAGGACGCGTGGACGGCCAGCACTAAAGACATTCAGCGGCGCGGCAGCAGACGACACGTTGGCCGCCGCCGCTGCCATTACGATCGTCTGCTCCGGAGCGAAGCGGTCGCCGCAGGGCGGCGCGCCCCTCGCTACAGAGACGAAAATTATTAACATTAGGCGCAGTTACTTCTTTCTCGCCCGGCGGCTTCGAGCGCTGTTCGTATCAATAATAAGCACGTATAGAAGGACGGCGACCGTCGAGTGCTTCGTATCTAGCCCTGGCCGCTCCACCCAGGCTGAAAAAGTAAACGAGCCCACGCACGAGCGTTGTCTGCGTCGAGCGCAGCATAAAAAAGAAAAAGAAAGAATAGAAAAAGAAAGTAGCAAACGATCAAAGGAGGGTGGCAGGGAGGAAGACGGGGTCAGCAGAGTGTCAGTTGTCGAGGCCGTATTTAGAAAGCGTGACCGTCGACGCCCAGAACCGACACCAGGTACCGCCACTTTCGTCGTGCTGCACTCCTTTTGTGTAGGTACATGAATTACGTACATGTTCCTCTCCCTCGCCACCATTTGCTGAGAGAGAGAGAGAGAGAGAGAGAGGATAGGGGCGGGTTACAGGACCATTCTTAACGGCAGTGCTGCCCTACCACCTCTTGCGTTGCCGCCTTTTATCTTTGTTTCTTTAAAGCGTGTGTATAGCTAGCGTTCACGGCAGTCTTCTACAAGCCTCGTGCCACACACCCGCCAGCCTATTCTTTCACGACGCCCTGTCCATCGCACGGCATCTCTCTCCCGTCTCTTCCGCTTGAGCTCCCAGGAGGAGGGGCAAGCCTCCCTCTTTGTTCTACCGATCCCGGTCGTAATTACAGCTACGTAATTTAATGGGCGCTCTGTCATTATTTCTTCGTCGAAACGAGGCGAAGAGCAGCGGCCGGGCAGGCGCCAAAGAAGAGCGCGGCAAAACGAGAGAAAGAGAGAGGAACAAAAGCAACAGAGGCCGCAAGTAATCAACGAGAGGAGCGGGATAGCTATAAGGAAAGAAAGAGGGGGGGGGGGAGAGGGGACAGCGTTAAAAGTCAGCCAAGCGTATCTGCAAAACAAGCAGCTCAAAACATCTCCCCTTTCTCTCTCTCTCCCTACCCCCATAGTGCTTACACGTATGGACAAGACAGGCACGCTGTAGGCCGTGTAAAAGCGACGAACGAGGCGCGCGCAAACCCTGAACGCCGTGCAGTTTCGCGCCTTTGTTGTTTCGCGTTCGACCCGCTAGGAACAGGGCGAGAGAGAAACAACAGTGAAGAGAAAGAGAGTGCACAAGAGACAAAACATGACGGCAGGGGGATAGGCAGCGGCGATGGGTATCTCGCCGCCGTTCCGCTTATTAATCAGGGCGGACTGGCGTATCGGCCTTGCCCCGCCGCGCGCGCAAGGGTCGTTCTCGTCCGCCGCTTCCCCCCCCCCCCCACAGTGACCCCCCTCCCCTCCACCCTATTATCGGTCCCACGCGCCCCATGCCGACAGTCAGCAAAGCCGAGCTAGCTGGCAGAGAGCAGTAATCGCTGGGGCAACTCGCGCGAACCGGCCGGCCCCGGCATCACGCGAGACTCTCCCAAGAGGTGCGCGTTCCCTGCTTCGTGATGCAGGTCATGAGCGGTGCCTCGTGGTGGCCCTGCGTGCATGCGTGCCACGAAGGCGGGCATGTATGGCACGGACGCCCTGCTCGCTCCCTGACGCAAAAAAGCGTACCGTATGCACCGAAGCTCGCGCCTTTTCCTTAGTGAAGTCGCCGTTAGCAACCTTCCGGTGAATCCCATTTTCGCGTTTTCCTGTTAAGCATAACTGGGAGATAAATAAGCTGGCGCATTCAGCCGATTATTGCTGCTGCGTCGAACAGCCGTGCGAACCTCGTATGCTTCCGAGGCTTCTAGAAGTGCTCGCAGGACTCAAATTGAAGCGCCGATGAGCAGTACATAGAAACAAAAACTTCGCCGAAATCGGCTACGCCGTTTAGCGGTCCACTTACCGCCTTATGTGAACGTTTAAAAGCGGAGCATCCTAAAACATACTCATCCCGTACGTTCAAGCCTGTTCACATCCAAATAGAATTGAATGCAGGCCCCCTGCAGGCTAACGGCACTGTACGACAGTGCCGCCTATATAGGCGGGAAGAAAGAAAGTGAAAGTAAATCGGCAGAACGTAAACAATATAAACGTCACAAAGATATGTAGATTTAGTGACACAAATTGAATATATATAAACAATGAAGAACACGCGCGTATGAAGCAATTACCAGCGCCACCGGCTCCCGAGAGCTTTTCTGGCTAGAGGTGAAGCCATTTATTAAAGATTCGGCTGGCGTCCGGCCTTTATTCGAAGCGAGGCAAAGCGAGCAGAGAACGAGATGCCATATATGAGCAACGCCAAGAGTTATGGGTAAGAAGAGAGGTCCGGAGGGAGCAACTTAAGTGTGTGTGTGTGTGTGTGTGTGTGTGTGTGTGTGTGTGTGTGTGTGTGTGTGTGTGTGTGTGTGTGTGTGCGTGTGTGTGTGTGTGTGTGTGTGTGTGTGTGTGTGTGTGTGTGTGTGTGTGTGTGCGTGTGTGCGTGTGCGTGTGCGCGCGTGTGCGTGTAATGGAAATGAAAGTGGATCAAAAAAACAACTGGCCGCAGGTGGGTAACGATCCCACGTCTTAGCATTACGCGTGCGATACTCTGTCAATTGAGCTACCGCAACGCCGTTTTCCCAACCACTTTCTTTGGTATTTATGTTTCCTACTAGAAGCCCGAGAGTGTTAGCGGCAAGTTGCTTTTCATTTAGTAAGCAGAAGTAAGTTCCCCTGCGTTGTTCTTGGTGTCAATGTTTGTTGGCTTCTGATGATATGATAAATAAAGTTTAATCACTGAACTCACACTCTTTACAACTATTCCCAGCCATGCCTAAACGCCATCTCCTTTCATGCGAGTTCCCGGAAATGTAACAGGAAAAAAAAGAAAGAAACTGTGTGCGCTATATACATAATGCACGTTCTAGAACACACTACACAGCGAAAAAAGGAGTGCACCGTTGCGCGTCTGGCGCCGACCGTATATAGAGTTAACGCTCGACTAGCCGCGCAAAAAGTGCACGCCAAAAGAGCGCGACTGTTCCAACCGACACGGAGGGGAGGGCGCGCGGATTATGCAATTCACTCACGCAGAAGGCCGTATAGCGCGAAGCGAAACCTAACGAGCTGTGCTATCGCGTCACGCATTAACGCTACCGTGCGTGCATGTGTGTAAGCCGGCCATATACACAGGCGCATAGACCGGTACAGGCGAAAGAAAAAGAAAGAGAGCGAATAACGCGCCCCACGCAAGAACGTTTCGCAAGAAAACGATCGAACTATAACATAAACGTGCGCGAGCGAGCGAGAAGCGTAAATAAAGACGACTTCGCTTCCACGCTGCTAGCGCGAATGGCGCCCGACACGCATTATTGAGTTACCTAAGTGCGCGTTTCCCCGCTACATAAAGAAGGACCGGGGCAATCGATAACGCCAGACAAGCGTGGAGGGATGCGAGGGAATTGTACGAGAGAGCGTTTCCAGCACAGAAAACGCAATCAAGTCCGCACGCGGAAACGGGAGAATAAAGAAATCCGCCTTGCAAAGGCAACTCAAGTGCTGTTATATATATGTAGGGTTCATTGTACGCGACAAGAAAAAGAAAGCAGAAAGGCGCTTATTTTTTCCACGCGCAGCAAAACCGTGCTGCGAGCGGACGGAACAAGGGCACCGCTTTATAATAGGCTGCACGTCGCAGTACTTGCAGTTGTTCTCATTCGCAATGAGTCACGCTCCAAATAATTCCCGTGTGAGACCTCAAGAAAGATGTAAGCAGGTAGTGGGCTCGATTCTTGATCGAAGTCTCCAAAGTGCGACCGAGGCGGAACGTAAGAACACACGCGTATAACCGTGCTTTGAGTGCATGCACGTCAAAGGAAACCGAGAGAGTCGACATTTATGCGCAACGGCTCCCTCCTTTCGACCCCACCACACCTCGAAACACATGTACACGCACAAAGGCACAACACACACATACAATGGAGAATCCTTGAGCCCACGTGCTGCTTTCGGACGTGACACCTCAACGATCAATCAAAGCGTATAGTGTGACCTGCTGCAAAAGTGCAACGTGTGTCGTTTACTTATCTTCCACGACCTCCAACAAACCCGTCCGTATACCTAATTCTCGTTCCAGCGATTACGAATGGCGGCGATGGCAAACGGCGCAAAAGCATCTCGCCAAAACACGCGCTTGCGTGAGTCCTCCCCGCACGCGCCGTCGTCCTTCACGCAGGAGTGGATCTTATGAGGACCACCTTATCGAACAGCCGCGGGGAAGCGAAACACCGGTGCTGTCGGCGTGTCATTTGCCTGCGCAAACAGGCGATAAGTGGAAAAGGCGCGCGTTGACCGATGACCCAGAAAAAAGAGGGCGCACGCATCGGCATCATCTTTCTAGGGCGCGCAACTAAGTAAGACAGGGGAGCACGCAGGTGGGGTGACGCAAGACAGTCGGCGTACGAAAAAAAAAAAAAAAAAAGACTGCGTGCGTAACGCGAACCTGACGGAAAGATTCCCTCGGCGATAATCTCGCGTCTAATCGCTTTCATACATCTGCGCGTTGAAGGCGTAATGGACTCCCTGCTGGACGTATGTCACCGCCACGACGGTATACCAGATACGCATGCAAAGTGGCAAGTAGTATACACGGTTTCGCAAACAGCTTGCAGCGGCCGTGGCTAGCAAGAGCTTGAGCTGTACACATAATAGCAATTAGCGCATACAATTTTGATAAAAGCAATGAACACAAATATACGCCATCATTGGAAGCCCTTTGAGCAGAACTCATAGGTATCAGAGGGTGTTGGCGAAAGAGGGTGAGCAGGAACCGCATCTTGTAGATAACCATTTCACGTTCTGTTCTTTTAGTTAGGAGCCACTGCAGTTCGAAAGGTGCCATCATAGTCGCAATCGACTACTCGGTGCGACGTGTAATAAGTTAAATAAACAAATAAATTAATGAAAGCTCTTTACACTGTTCGGCTCACAGAAAACTTACAATAATTGATTACCCGTAAGCTATATAGCATCACTTCGTGACACGTACGATCACCCGCGCAGAGTGTGAACTTTCTTTCGACTCATATTTCAGTCCCCTTCCCCAGTACGGAGTATCCAACCGGGCTCGGCGCCGTTAACCTCAATGGCTTTCCCTTATGCCTTCTCTCCCTATATCCCCCCTCTCTCTAAGAGACGTATCACCTTACGCATCAAATATATAACTTCGCCACTTCTTTGCTTGCTTTTTGCTTTTTCGCGTCTGTAAGACCGTATGATTGTTCTGTATATTTTCGCAGTGCCGCGAGTTGCCCACGTGTTACGTGTGCAGGGAGGGGTCCACAACCCTATGCGTCCGGGAGCAACCCCTTGGGTTTTGGTTGTGGTTTTTGAGGGGTCACAAGGCCCGCGCGGTGTCGGGGTGACGAGTCACGGTGTGCGCCGTGGGGGCGCGGTGCAGTGACAACAGATGCCGCCGACGGCCGCAATAGGGTCCACGAAGATAAACCCTGAGTGGAACTGCTATACGCGGTGTTGTGGCACGGGCTACCGAGTCCCTTGGTGGCTGGAGGCTCCGCCGAGGTTTGAGATGGTCTGGCAATAAATTGTGAGTGCCTAGCGCTTTTCGCCGAGGCAGTCACCGACTATGTGGAAATAGGAAAGGGAAGCATAGTTGAAGGAAGAAGGAAAACAGCTTTGTTTTCCAATACATCTACTTTAACGAGCAAGCCCATCCCTTTGGGCTGTGGCCTACCGAATTTCTAACTCTCATTGGCAATTGCATCTGTGGAACGCACCAGCGCCTCTACCGTCCTTTTCTTCTTTATCTATTTAATTGAGCTATATTAATCTAGACGATATCCTGTCTCTCGAGACTGGGATGAAATCAGGATTGCTGATAGATCAGTGAGGCTACATGCAATGTACGTTAAAGGGAGTCTGGACTCTAACAGTCATCGAGACAGTCGAACAGTGTGACTCTGTTTCCCAATTGCTCAAGTGCTGTGTAATTCATTTGTTTGATTTGCCATGTATCAGTGCAGAAACGTTCACATACAAACATCATCTCGTTCACCTTGGTCTGCCTCGCTTCCTGTCTGTGTTTGATCATCGCTGCCGATCATCACACGAGAATTCCACGTTCCAGGAAAGAACGGAGAAGCAAGAAGAACCGACAACGAAACATTAGTGTGTCCTCGACGTATATATATACACGCATTATATACTGGGAGCCCTACCTATGGCGGTGAATTGAAAAAAGTCAATCAGCTGTACGTTGACAGAGCTCGAATGCTTAACAATGGGGACCTCAAGGCGAAGTTCGAGACTGATAGAGTGCTTGCGGATCGCACAGAATATAAAAAAAACTTAACCCTCTAGAACTCATCGCTGCACAAACCGCGCCGCCGACGCTCAAACAAGCTGACCTGAAAACAAAGAACGTCGAGACATTCGTTCCTTCATCTCAAGCCTCCAGGCCACACAAAGTCCGGGATCCGTTTACCAACTCCTAACGCCAGAGGGCGGCTCCCAAAGGCGCGGCATGCAAACAGCAGGGCGAAAGCAATCAATTTCTCCGGTCAGACTCTCTCGCCTTCTTGCTTATTTTGCTAAGGTCAGCAGGTCAGCAGGGGTTTTTGTTATGGAAACGGGGCGGCGCGACTTATACAAAGCGCCACGCAACCAGGAAGTCCGTGCTACAGAAAGAAAGAAAGAAAGAAAGAAAGAAAGAAAGAAAGAAAGAAAGAAAGAAAGAAAGAAAGAAAGAAAGAAAGAAAGAAAGAAAGAAAGAAAGAAACGCGTCCTCTGTTAAACAGCACTTGTGCGAGACCAGCGTCGGCGACAATGGAAGCGTCGTTGACAGAGCTTCCGCGCCGAATTCGAAATGACGCATTCTTATAGCTCCCACATCGTGCGCGTGTTCGCACACGCCACCAGCAGCGAACACGCGTGCACAAAGACCCCCCTGCCCCTCCAAAAATAAAGAGAAAGAAAGAAGAGAGAAATAAAGGCGAAAAAAAAAAGAATGCCCACTCGCTTTCACGCCCGTGAGCAGCAAGCCAGAGTCGAGGCTGCGCCTATACCGCACACTAGCGAGTGCGAGAGTGCCGCCGAAATATATCGACTGAGCCCTTTATTTTTTCTCTTATAGCTACAAGGGCACTGCCCCGCCCCTCCCCTCCCCGAACAGCACTCGCATCCAGGAAAGTTGGAACGGCCGCTTCCGATGCGACGGGCTCCGCGAGAAAGGATCCTCCCCCTCCCCAGGCACTGCGAAGAAAAATCGCTTCCTCGCGGAAATGGGCGGAAGACCATCATCAGCGCGTCCTTGCCATCCGCTTCCGCTGGGGCGGTCGCGGTTCATTAGTGACGTCACGAAACGGCCAGATTCGGTCTCCCTATGTCTTTCTTTTTTTTTCCCCGCTTTTATTTCTCTTTCGTGGTCCTACGAAGAATGCGTGGTGGGGGGAATGGCAGTGGGACTCTCCCGCTCTTATCGCCAGACCATCCCTCTCCCCCTCCGTGTTTCCTGAATCGCTTTCACCATTCTCATTTCGCTTTGTTATTTTCAACTTCAAAGCTTCAGCAAAAGGTAAAGTTAAAGAAAAGAATAAAAAAATTAAAATGAAGAAAGAACGAAAGAAAGAAAGGAAGAACACGTTCTTACTCGGCTCATTTGCGTTTCCAAGCAGCTTTCGCGTCAGTGGCTCCCCCCCCCCCTCCTCCTGTATGTTTAAGCCGAGCTGAGCACGGTAAAAATAAAAGAGAAAAAGAAATGGTGCAGGATCCGGAATGAAATGAATTCCCGGCTTTTCCCCGCAACGACTCTTCAGAGAACATGCGACAGAGGCCGGGTTGAAATTGAGAGGCCAGCAAAGAAAACTTCTCGTTCTCCTATTTAAAAAAAGGAAAAAAAACTAGAATCAGACGGCACTAACGAGAATCACTTATATATACGCGAGCACGAAGAGGCGTGAAACGGTCGGGAACGTGGGGCGCGCGCGCAAGCATCAGCAGCCGGCGCGATCGAAATCGCCGCGAGGAGGGGAAGAGTGCGCAAGAGCGCGGAGACCATTACCGAGAGGACTCGTCGCTCGTTTCCTGCAGGCGATGAAAGTTGCAGGAAGGGGATGAGAAAGAGGCGCACAATGTGACATATTTAGCATGTGCTACAGAGCAGGCTGCGCAAAAGAAGAATGCTAGGCATAAACGCTGCTGTTGCTCTTAACAACACGACTCCCAGAAATGACAGAGTGTACGGCCGAAGAACGTAACAATGCCGAGTGTCTGCAAGAGAGGGTAAAAAGAAAAAAGAAAAGGATAGAATAAAAGGAAGCAGGTGTCTTTAGAGCGCCGACACAAACAAGGTGTGTCACGCATTCTCTGGCCAAGACAAGTGATGCAGTGAAAGAAGAGGGAGAAGAGGAGGAGGAGAGGGGAAACGCCGCAGCACGAGACGAGAACAAAGGCGAATAGCGGGCGCGTAGGCGTGACAGACCGACCAGTCCAGGAGAGAACCTCTCGAGTGTAGCCTGGGACAGATACTCTCGGATTACTGACGCCGAGGAGGAGTTTGTGCCCCGCTGGCAGGGTTCCAAACGACGTTTCAAGGCGTCTCGCGACTGAGCACATTGTGACGAGTGCATGGCGTCCGGCGGAGAAAATGGACCCGAGCTCACCCCCCGACCACTCGCCAACACTTTTTTTCTCACCGCCGAGACGGACCCCTCTTTCTCCACGCCCGACGATTGCGGACCGAGCTCTGCCAGACGCCCAGAAGGAGGGAGGGGGGCTTTGCTTTCAACAACTGAGATGCCGGCGAGTGGGGTCCGCGCATTAAGCATTGGGAAGACTATGGACCGGGGCTCGGCTCGTGGGAGGGTTGTCGAGGGCCCACTTGGCTTAGTTCTCGATGCCAGCACTATATAGTGCAGCCGAGCCGTGGTGTCTCGACTGGCGGGCACTCCACGATGAGTTCTGCTCAGCACCGGACGCCCTGCTTGTTTCGAGAGAGAGACACAGGGAGAGAGAGAGCACTCAGTTACCGACAGCAGCGCCAAGCAGCCGACGCGGATGGTGCTCAAGCCCCGAGAGTCGCGGTGGTGCTGGAGCCTCTCGAGGCGGACTCGACTCTTCAGACTTCCCCCGTCTGGTTCGACAGGCGTTGTCTTTCCCAGGAGGACAAAGCGAGGTAGGTGCCGCGTGTGTCGACCCGCAGCTCTCAACACTCCCTCGAGTGCAGCAAACATAAGGCGGAAGCAGGAGGGGTTCGTGAGAGGCGCTCCCGAAACTGCATAAACAAGGGGGGCGCGGCCCCGTTCGCCGAAGAGTGTGACGCGCCGCGTGAGACGAAGCAGGGCGGACGTGCGACGACGGCTTCCAAAGCTGCACGGTATCAACCCGACAAATGGCGTTGCTGTCATCGAAATGTTTCATTCTTTCTTTCTTTTTTTTCTCTCTTCTTGCGCAACACGTAAACAGACTAGGAACACTCTTGGCTTACACAAATGAAAGTGGCAGGAGACTAAAAAAGTTGAGTGCACACCCTTTGCCTTGCACTACAACTTCGATAGCACTTGCCGCTTCAGTAGACACTATACAGACCTGCACCGGTAGAACTGGCTTAGAGGTGCGAATATGAATGCGCAAATGAACAACAGACGATATCGGGGTCCATTCTCCCGGTATACTGCGGCTAAACACGCTGCTTTTCAATAAAGAGCTATCTTTCTGTCTCTCGCTATATTCCCCAGATAGGAAACGTCACGAGAGCCTGTCGAGCGAGAAGAGCACAAGGCCAGAGTCTCACGTAGAGTCACGAAAGCTCGCTATCACAAACGAGCACATCGGGGACCTTCCTGTTCAATACACAAGGCTGCGGGATATCGTGCTAAGCGCTGTACACTCAGTGACCTCAGCCATTTAAACTCGGATCTGATTCCTATTGACACCTACTACCAATTTCGAGCGACACTTCCAAGCGGGAACTTAGAAGAACAGCGAGACAAATGGGATCAGTCGGCGTCCTACACATCGAGCAAAGGAGCCTGACGTTCCCTTTCGTCGAACTACCATAGGCAGGAGCGGGCCGGGCCGAGTCCAACTGATTGCGAAGCGGCGCCTCTCGAGCGATACGAGTGGGTAGCAAACGAAATTTGGCGCCGACATAATGGGACGCGCGCCACTCGAACAAGTTCATTCCCTCGCTGACGCGAGCGCGCAAGTATATAGACACACAAATGCGGAGACGGCAGCCGACAGTTGCAAAACACGCGACGGGACACACGAACCGAGCGAACTGGTACCGTGCCAGAAGGGGCCTGCGCCCCCCCCCCCCCCCCCCCCTCGCGGAGGATGGAGTGCTCTGGCTGAGAGGCGAGACTGAAAGGAATTCGGCCGCGCGGACTCTCCAGGGCGCAAGCGCGCGCTCTTCACTCTCGAGGGTGCTCGCCCCCTGTTCCCCCCCGTCGGCCGACGATGAGTGCGGGGTGCACTTCATCGCCTCCGAAGGTCGGCTCGTCACGCTCGTCAACGCCGAGTTCGCCGCACCCACAGCGGCACGGGCAGCAAAACAACCGCCAGCGCTGTCCCGCTGCGCTGCGAAGCCAAATGGTCGACAGCTCCGGTGTCTCGTAACCTAAACTTTGCTACATCCACTATCAACTCACGCAGCCAGCACGCGCCGTTGATAAGATCACGAACACTCTAGGCGATTCGCATACGTAAACGAATGACGGCCGACACATGATTCGCGCTGGTGAACCCGTTTCCTAATTCTCAAGCGCGCTTCTCTGCATATAACATTTGCCCAATTGATGGCGGCACCGATCATGCATGGTTCAAACCTTCAAATGAAGACGAAGTGATAGCTGTATATTGCAGAAGCTCGTCTCTTGCGCATGGTTTCATCATGATCCACGCGCACATTTTTCCCAGACCCCAAGACAGAGAAACTGTGCTCGTACCCGCTGTTCGACTATACGCCGCCAGTAGCTTGGCTAATTGCATGGCGGGAAAGCTAGCCTTAAGGTTATGAAAAAGAGGTCCATTCACGCGCAGAATCCCGCTGCAGCTCCGATTCGACACCACGGTAGTTCGTAACGTGTCTGCGAACTATGATGAATGAATCCCATATCTCCAGCTGCTTCTCAGGGTCAACATCATCTTCAACACACTTTCAACAGTCCACAAAACCTTGAATGAACGCGTAATACCGAAGAGACTCGTTCCCACTTTCACCGGCGATTATAGAGCCGGAATCACCCTTCGCAGAAACAGGAGGCAGGCCCCTTGCTTCATTGGCAAGCGTACGTAACCGCGTGACACACTCATCAGCGACGACTCGCAGCAACCGACTTCTCTTTTCCGCAGCCCATTTTCACGGCAATGAACACCGAGACGGGCGGCGGCGCCGTGCACGCCAAAGAAAGAAGAAGAAAAAAGAAAAAGTAGGGGAAACGTGAAAACGTCTCGCGTGAAAGGGGAGCTCACCCCCGGACGCGCTCAACTTCCGCGGCGGCAAACACGTCCACCACAGCTGCAGCCGCAGCAAGAACCATCAAGGGAAAGCACGCATAATGAAAGAAAGCCGACCACGCACGCCGCAGATTTACAATGTGCAAAAAGCACGCGGCCTTCTTCAAGCGCACGCATGGAAGGAGGCAGGCGCTTCGGTTCGTGCCTGGCTCGCGGCTACACGACGTGCACAGAGTCTGGGCTCGCTCACGAAGTGCGTGCAGGCGCCGCACGCACGGACGCAACTGCCACCACCGACAGCCAGCCATTTCGGCGTCTCTTTCTTTTCTTCGCCCCGCTCTTCTCCTCCTTCGGTGCGAAGAAAATAAAAATTAACGGCACCATCCGACTAGCTTCTTTTCAATTCACCGTTGCCATTGCGAACGCTCGCGCCGGCGAGTGAAAGAAAGAAAGAAAGAAAGAAAGAAAGAAAGAAAGAAAGAAAGAAAGAAAGAAAGAAAGAAAGAAAGAAAGAAAGAAAGAAAGAAAGAAATCGTGCAGGGGGTGGCTCATAAATGACGCCTTCTGCCTCCCTCCTCCTTTTCAATAACTCACCCGGTCGTAGCAGCAGTAGGCCACAACGCGCAAGTCCTCTCTGCATGTCGTGTCTCGGCTAAAGGCGCTAAAGTATTTCGAGCATCCGAGTGGCGAAACACGACGCAATAGCGCTGCGTATAATGCCCTTGCCCGACAGGATAAAATGAATAAAGAAGGATGCGCACGAAGTCGAAAAGATGTACTAGCTCTCCTTTCGTGCGAAGAGAGCCGCGCGGGGAAAGAGAGGAGACACGAAAGCCCGTGGTGAGAGATATAGACGTCGCGCTACAAAAGAAAAACCTGCGCGGCGAATTTACGGCCACCCTTTAGTAACACAGCGCGGCCTTGCCACAGACGGAACAGAAAAGCCTGCTAGTAGAATTTGACGACCCGGCAGTGCTCAATTGGCACTTGGTAACGATGCTACGTGAACGCACGCCTAAGTTCCATTACACGGCAGCTAAGAAGCCACCGTGAAAGTGGGAGCGAACCGCGTAGGGGCACTAGTGTTCGAAATAAAGATTACTTAAGGCAAGAAGGAATTGTACGTTAGCGTAGTTGGATAAACAGAAGTGCGAGATAGTGCAGGAACGTTCAAGGAAATGCCATGAAAACGTGACGCTCGCGGAAATTTAAGCACTCCCTAGCAAAAAAAAAAATCCCATATGAAACGCATGCCACATGTCCAATAATCTCGTATGATCATATGAGAACGCATATGTTTCATATGTGTTCTCGTGTAAACATACGAGATAACTGGATATATGGCATACGTGTGATACGAGATTTTTTTATAGTTGGGCTACCATGCTTTTCTCTTCGAGCCAGGCTTTACCGCTTGTCCAGCTAAGAGCACCAATGCCCATCGTTAGGACAACGTTCTCGCTCACTTGTCCTTTAACTAAGCTTAAAGAGGAAGGGAGCGTTTAGTGCACACCAAAGCACCCATCATCTATCTGGCGACATCGTTGCCATACAGACGACACAAACAAGCGATATAGTATTAACGAGGGAGCTACCACTCTACCCGTAACGCAACAAATAAAGAAAGTTAAGAAAATGCACATAAAAAAACAACGTTGACAACTTAAGCTCCCAGCTACAGTCCCGGCCGCTGCATCAATAACATCGTAAACAGTCGATAAAGAAGCGGAACCTATCGGCCGTAAAACCGAGTCGCACGACGTCCTCGCATATACAGTCGCCAGTTCACGATAAAACCGCGTCGCGATGCAAACGTCTTATTTATGTCGCGTTTATCGTCCCCGTAATAGTTTATCTCCGACGGAGTTACTGTATACCCAATGAAATGAAAAAAAAGAAAGAAGAAGAAGGTCTGTTAGGAAGGACAGAGACACACAGCAACGCCAAGATCACGAGGGGCAGAAGAACCGCGAAGGCAACGGAAAACGACGATGCGGCCGCGGAGTATATAGACGGCAGCGCGCGGGCGCGTTATATATACGCGACGAGACCTCGCGAGAGCGATAAAAAACCCGAGTTTAATAAACGGAAACGAGCAGCCAACAGCTTCTAATAAAGTAATGGGTCTCGCCATGTTTCTCCCTCGCAAGCCGCCGCAAGCCTCTTCGCTATACAGCCGTACTCGTTTGGCCGCCGCACAGTCGCGCGCGCGCAAAGCAGCGGCGGCGGCGGCTGAGGCAAACGAGGTCGTTTCTACGTTTACGAGCTCCGCCAATCGTAAAAAGACAGCAAACGGCCCGCCCGGAGAGGCAATAGAGCAGCTTTATGCCGGAGCACTGTTGGTCTGGTGCGGTATAGGAGGGAAGACGGGCACACGGCTTGGCTACACCCTCCCCGTTGATCATAAAACGCAAACTAGGTTTTGTGCGTTCGTTTTTCTTTTTTTTTACTTCGTTATATATGGCGTCCTCTGGCACACAGCACACACGCGTCGCAGCCACCGCCGCCGCCGCACTTTCGATTCGACACGCGCGGCGACAGAGAAGCCGTTCATTTTCCCAACGCCTGGCGCCAAGCGTCGTCCCTCAGAGCCACAACGCCGGCCAACGACGCATGCGCGGAATATAAACACGTCCAGATGCCGCGACGCACCGGGGCCACCCAACGCCGCGTTTATGTCTCTCTCCTCCGGCTTTGTTTAGGCGTTTTTTAACTTTCCCCCGGTTCTCCGTCCGAAACGGCAGTCAGACGCCATCGGCATGGGGCACGAGCAGCGCGTTATGCCAATGCACCGGGCAACCAGCCGAGGCGGCGCAATAAACCGCTTCGCAATAAAACTTACGACCGAATGTATAACGGCGTGTATATAGTATATAGAGATAGGAATTCCAGTTGATTACGGTTCAAAGTACTCGGGCTGCTTGGATTACCGCCTACGCTGCAAGGTCTAAGTATAGCCACCACTCGTACACGTACGATGATCGGGGGCCTGGTTAAACAGTCCTCGAACGACTCTCGTACGTGCAAGTCCATGTGAAATTCTATGCCTTCAGAGATACGGCTGCTCTGCAGGACAGGACAAAAAAAGTACTTTCCACACATTGCGAATACCGTGCACAAGTGGCTTGGCAGAAACTGCATTTGGATAAAACGTTCTCTCCTTCGTTGCTCAGTTGTTGAGGACTTTGCTATTTACCAATTGGACAAAATTCTACGCTATAGTCCTTTGAACCTTCGCCTGCGCCCACAGCTCGCAGAGATACATAATAGAAACGTTACGAAATAACGAGTACGTGTATTGGTAGGGTGCGCAGTTATTGACAGTTATTGACAGTGCTTGGTGGTGCACCAAGCAGAAAGTGCGACAACTTCGCTGAACTTAGATCCTCGTCCAACAAGACAAGCGAGCCAGCATAAGGCCCTCTCCCAAGTGTCTGCACTGTATAAGAAACTTTAGCGGCAGCGGCACGTGCGGGTTGAGGCAGACCGAACGAAGACTGTACTGCCGCAACCCATGCTTCTACCAAACGTGACATTATCTCGCTCATATGAAGAACGAGAGAAATAGGAGAGGCGTAGGGAAATGCAGGGGAGTTAACCGAAAGTTTCCTTACGTGCGTTGGCGTCGTCGATTCTCACGTGTCACGGCTATCGCATAGCCTCAAGTCGAACTGCTGTACATTAGTGCCTATTAGACAAAGCGAAGTACCGCGCATCAAATGTGTACACCCACCCTAAGGATTCGCGCCACGAGGGCTTCCAAAAGAGATCGCAAAACGAAACAAAGAACACCATTCGTTATACGAAGACTAGTTGCGAGCTTTCGCATACCTTCCACGTTGCAAAATCAGGCGTACACACAATGATTATTGAAGAGCAAGTAGCAAACAAGCGATCCATCGAATCCCACGGCAGACCCCGGAGCGACGGTGCCCTGTGCCGCGCGCTATAGCGATCAATCACAGTCCACCCTCGAAAAAGAATATATACAGCTGCGGCAACGGACATCCCTTTGTGTATTTGACAACGCAAAGCAATCAGTCTGCGAGCCGGCAGATGCGATCTAGTGCACCGGGATACATGAACGAGTGCATCGGCATCGATTTCTCTGACCTTCTACCGCAGCACAGGCAAAGACAGTAGCAGATGACCCCGATCAACGTGTATAGTAGGCGTAAAGTCAACGTACATAGTAGGCGCTCGCTCGCACGTTCCAAACAGATCACTCGAATCAATCCAGACTCTACACATGCATGGTCGCCTAATCACACAGCCGTCCTTCGAGAGGAAAGTCGCCGAGAGAAATCGAGAAGCCCGCGAGCGGGAATGCGCGAAGAAAGAAAAGAAGGAAGAAATGAAGGAAGTGATAAATCGGAGACGGGACGGCAATCTTGGAACGGCGCCGACAGCGGCGTTACTGAGCGGCGCGTAGTGCATTCACGCACACCATATGGCGTGCACATACAGAGAGCAGCGCCGCTGGTAATTGCCCGTCGCTCGAAGAGGACGCGAAATGGAGCGAGACGAACGGCGCGCCGAAAGCCTCCTTTGCCCCTGCGCGCGTGAACAACTCGCATATACATGCGCGCACGAGCACAAGCAGGTCAGCGAGCCGAGACAACAAGCGCGCGGGGTGGTTCCCGGCTGGCGGCGTCTGCAGCGAGCCGTGAGCGACGAGCCCGCGTAGCCTCGGCTTGCCTCCTCCTCCCCCCCTCTTCTTTCCAAGGCTATACGGTACAGCACTCATTAACGCCCGCGCGAGGGGCTGGCGTTTCCGTCCTTTGACAAAGTGATGAGAGCAAATTGGCCCCAATTAGGTAGGAGTAGCACCGTCCGGGTGTTATGAAGGGAACAGAAAGATTAACGGGGCAAACAATGAGAGACAAAAGAAAGATCGGTTCAGCTTCACAGCGCGCCTCTTATGTCCTTCCGTGTTGCAACAAACAGCCCACTTTCAGACACACAGTCCGCGGGCACTTGGAACAGTCCCGGGCTGCACGCAGTTACGACTGCACTCATTGCGTCGTTGTTCTCCTTCCTAGGGTGGAAATGCTGCGCGCACGCTACCCATTCCTTGAATCGCCTCGTTGCTATAACGCCGAGAGACTTTCTTTAGCGTAATGTAGACAATGCTCAGTTGCCATCAAATTCGAGAAAAGCAGCTTCAGCGCAGGCAAGTCTCACTTCCAAGAGGGGCCTGACCCGCACGGTCAGACCGGGCGCTTTACAACTGCAAGCAAAATGCACCCTATATATAAACACGCACACGCAGTGACGAGCCTCATCCAACGGGCGCCAGCGATTAGCCCGCTCAAGCACCACTGCCTCTCGGCCATTTCCATGCACAGCCCCGCAAGTATGGTGGCTAGACTCTAGCCACCATAACGCAAGTAAGGGAGAGGCGCCAAAGGGAGGAGGGAAGGGGGCACACGCAAGCGTAGGCCGAGGTGGGCCCCACCTTGGGAGCCAATTACGAGGGCAATTATCGCCGCCGCGACCGCGGCCATTATATCCTCCGGCCAACGACGGCGGTGGCGGTCGAGCCGGCGTCCGGAAAGTGCGGGCGCTCACACATAGACAGACGCACAGTTATGAAACGTACATGTACACCACACTGGCGATGTACACGGCCGTAAATCTTGCAGGCGCCCGCCCGCATGGACTACGCACATACAGGGATCGCGATGGCGCGCCACGGAATACCCATACACGTGCTCGCCGACACTAAATGCATGCAGCGGTGCATCATACGTGCACTGAACTCGCACGTACACCTGTTGGTGCGTTAGAAGGAACCACGACTGGCTATAAACCATAGTGAATGTCAAATGGTGCATAAGCTTCGTGAGCCGTCGAGCGGCCGATCACAAACATCGTACTCATACAAGGCTGCGAATTCGGCGCTTCGTTCGCCAAAGCCAACTTTAGGTTCCAGTGCGCTGCACCACTCTAGCGAAACACAGTGTACACTACGCCATCGTCGAAAGGAGGCGAAGAGGAGAAAGGACGCCTGGGGCCACCGCCCCTGCGGAATGCGCGCGGTTAGTAGAGGAGATTGCCGCGACGATCGACCCAACCGCAGACCGCAGGGCATCCGTGGAACACAGGCGGCGTGCATTCGTCGGAGAAGGGCAAAGGGGGCAAAAAAGAAAATACATACAACGCGGTATTACCCCCCACCCCTGGGACACGAGATCCGCTAATGGCCACTAAAATAGCCGGGTGTCAAGTGTTCCGACGGTCATCATCGACCGGTTCTATATTTATGCGAAAGCTGTGCGGCGCTTCTCCGACGTATGCTCACTCGATCAGCGCACGCAGTGGCGCAGTGCACGCACTTAACGGGCGCCTGACGGGACGTCGATTCCGGCTGCAAGTGGGCCCTCCGGGAAAGGAAGGGGGGAGCATCATTCCGCCAGCTCTCCTAAAAAGGGGCGCTTGAAAACAGCTCGATCGTTGAGCGGAAAAAAAAAGCCTACGCCGAGCAAACTCCTCAGCAGCGCAGGCCACATCCCAGTGTGGACGGAGTGGAGCTTCAGTGCCATGTGACATATGAAAGTCTCCATTTAGAAGCGCCTATATATATAGTCGGCCGCCGCGGTTTCAAGTTTGCGAGCGGTCTTCAGGAACCGAGTTCACCAGCCAGATAGCGCATGCTGAACTGAATAAGCCGCTTAAGACACTTCATTAATCGTCTTCCGCGCGTTAATTATTTCTGCGTCCCGTCCTCAAACGCGCCGTTATAACCACGTTACCGAATAAGCCGCTGGATAGCCATGACAACCATTTGGTTGCAGCGTGGCGACGAGCAACCAGCCCACTGCAACACTGCCACCTGCATATACGATAAGCCAACTCACAGCACTGACCAGCGCAGCGCAATACCAGCTCTAAAGGGGCCCGCGTCTCCGTGATACTGGGGGCATACCCGCGGACTAAACGAGCACTATACCGTCACATCTCACCTTATCACACGTACTATAATAAAGCAACCGTCACTTGTATGTTGCTCCTGTGCGGGGCCGAGGAGGAGGCGAAGGATCGCGTGGTCGAATTCTAGAAAAACCACTAATTCAAAGACGCTAAAGCGCCGCCAGACCGCAGTATTTACAACATGTTCTGCGGCTAGTTGAGCGCCTCTAAAAGGGGTGAGCCGCTTTCCGGTTGCTCTATCTGCCGTAAAGCTTTTCAGCACAGTCCTTGGCGGGCCGGGGTTTCGCAAGAGACAACTTCTGAAGAGCAAACAGTCTTGTGTCAGAGAGGAGCGCATAAAGTACGCATCCGGAACGGCGCGTGCTTCTACGACGAGAAAGAAGCATCCAGACGGGACGGGGCAAATGTCCTCCCCCCCACCTCTCTCTCCTTTTTTTTTTTCCATTGCGTGCACCAATCTACCGGCTATTCACACTTGGTACACTATAATCCGCGAGATCAGATCGCGTACTCCGCCGAGAAATTGACGACGGCGATCCTATCACGGATCGTCGCTAAAGAGGTTCGGGAAAGAGGGGGGGGGGGGGGGGGGGGGACTATACACCAACGCCGCGAATGCGAATGAATACAGGCGCGGCTTATCCGTTCCGCGAGCGGGCATCAAAGGGGTTATCGGGCGTGAGCGAAATACACAAATAGGCGGCCAGGAGCGGGGCGTAAGAGGCGAGAGAAACATCGCGCACATACGGACGCGCGCGCTGAATACGCGAAAGACACGCAACAAGAGGAAGATGTGGCGATCGCGAGACAAAGTGCGCGCGCTAGACGGGCAACGAACGTGGGAGCAATGCCAACGCAGGTCGACACTCGGGCAACGGATGCGCGAGGGTTTGGCGAAAACCGACGCCCGCCGAAGGGCACACGTACGCACACGGGTGCGCCGTACGCGTTGCCCCATTTGAATAACATGCACGCGGTTTCGTACCACGAGGCGCCGCAGTGATGCAACGTCGAGGTCGCTGCGGCGCGCCGAACATTCTACAAGATAGGAACGGGTTGTTGCGACCGCGCTAAACGCGGCTTCGAGGGGGCCGAGCAGAGCCGCGGCACATTCGCGGTCGGGGAGCCGACGATTTCGGTATGCAGCACGATGCGTGCGCGTTCCCCAGTAGGCACTAACTCACACGACCCTGAGGTTAGTTATAGAGCAAGCCGCAAGGTGCCGCATGCGACCGTGGCCCCTTCGCGGGCACAAACAAGCCTTAGTGTGCCGCGGGAATTTACGCAACCTCCTAATGACGGTTCCCCAGCGCTCGGAGCGTCTTTAAACACCGGCTGATTAATTCAACGTGCACGAAGGTATGAGTTGCGGTGGCGGCGCGCATGAATAGGGTCATTTGTAAAGCACAACTGCAAAAATTAGCTGAAAGGATGACGCGCAACCGCTAACGACGGTGCGAGAAGAAGAAGATTACATACAGCTCGTAAAGGTTCACCCAATCTTTCGGCCACCAGAAGGAACCTTGTGAGAAGAGAGAGCAAGCGAGAGGGAGAAACGGCAGCGCTCGGGTATCTCAACAGCTATCAATGGCATCATAAGAATGCGGCATAGAGCAGCCGAGTTGTAGACTAGCGAAGAAAATTGGTCCTAGTTCAATGCGTTCCCGTCTCTCAAGGAGTGCAACACATGCAATGAACGTTAACCTGGCAGCACAAGAGGGGGAAGTAGGGACAAAAGAAACGTATAAAACGGCACTCGGTCGCAAAATCATGTCCTCATCACGTAAAATAAAAAGAAAACAAGAATTCAATTCCTTATGATGCGTACATAAATATAAATAGATCTCTTAAAAGGCAAGAGAAATATATTATTAGATCGCGAAACATCCATCAAGCAAGGTACACATCCACAGTACATCCTTCCAGGGCCTCCTCAGCCGCGGGACAGAAGAGACGCACTGAAGAGACAAAGCAAGCACATAGTAGATGAACACCTTCACGACAACGGAGACTGCTCGTCTCCCGGAATTAAAGAAGAAAAAAGAAAGAAAAAAAAAAGAGGAATCTGCGCGACACGTGCGGGCCCGGCCCGGCGAGCCGCAGGGGCGGCAGGAGCAAGAATAGCGGCGGCATCGAGCAAAGCCGGGGGCGGCGGCGGCACAGCGCGTTCGGCGAGAGGTGCCGATATCTATCTGCGCTGCAGCCGAGTCAGTCGGCGCTGCAGTCATTACAAGCAAGGCACGCGCGCGCGCACACGGCAGGCGAGGCAAGGGGGTGGGCGGCCCCAGGACGTGCCCGGGAAACCGGATAAACCTTCGGGGTCGGGCCCGCTTTCGTTCATAGAGACCCCCCTCCCCCCCTCCTCACCGCCACCACCCGACCGCGACTCGTCGCGCATCTTCTCTTCTTGCCCGCTTCTCTGTGAGCGCGTTGCAACGCCACGGCACGCACACGCGGGCGACACAGGGCACGTCGGCGGAGCGGGGCTCTGTCTCTCTCGCCGGCTGCCACCGCCGTTCGCCCGCTCTCCTCCTCTACTCGCTACAACAGCCGTGCAGCGAGGTGCATGCAGGCAGTGCCTCGCGTTTCTCTTTCCCTCCCGATGTGCACCGCGTTTTTCGCGCGACAGCGGGCAGCTGCGGGACACTTCTGCGCCACGACACGAAGAAGCTGTGCCCCACGGGGTTGGGACTCGTCTGCCGAGTGCGAAGTCACGGCTTCCCATTCGAGCAGTCCGATGCGACCGAAATGAACTGCGCCTGACCAAGTATTGTGCTTAAGCGCACGCTGAGGAACTTGAGGTGCACAAAATATCGACGGCTTCTTTCCGTGTCGGACAGGAGGTGCTTTTCGGGTCGTGGAGCACTGCCGAAAGTACAGCACGCGGCTGCGCCAACGTATGTGTGCGCGTACACTGCGGAAACGTTCCCACTGGGAGTAGTAGCCCAACTTCAGCGACTTGCACCGAATATAGTATTCGTGCACAAAAAAAGAAGCCAGAGAAGAAGAAAGGTGGTTGCTACGGCCCGGAACTGCTGGGGACAAAGAGGTCCGTCATGTCTGAAGGACAACGATGATTTGGGGAAAGCGAGGGTCATTGCTTTTTGGACAACCTGCCGCGTATCGGCTTGTAAATATACCTCTACATGGCATTACGCTACACGTAGCAATACAGCGGAAAGGCCCAAGAGAGACATTAACAATAAGCGTGTCAAGTCATTCATTAAGTCAAGATGCACCGCTGTGTACGGAGATCAACCCGAACGACGTTGCTCAAACAGACGTGAGCCATAACATCCCCAAGAATGTCAACATCATAAATGTACTCATTCGCCAGCATAGACGCTTACCGTTCTTTGCCTTTATTGCACCGATATGGACGCAGGCAATACCGTGACTGTGCAGAAGTTAAGAGGATACGTCAAACATGGGGAAATTCCCTCGTCGTCCAGTGTCTGGGATCGAAAGGGCATGCGCTCCGTCAACAACCGACGAGGATTGAGGTCGCAAATCGGGATGCGCCTTCTCTGGCGAAAAACTCGGCACTCTGCCGTCAGACACGCTCCAACACAAAAGAAGAAAACAGAGCCGAGTCAAAACGAAAGAAGGACGCGGCCCCTCCTCCCCAAGTAAAGACATCGAACAAGATCTCCAGCCCACGCGCGAGCGTGCGTGGCGGCAGAAAGGAAGGGCAGCCGACCGGAGAGACGGACGTGTGCGCTACCTACACGCAGCCTTCCCCCCAGCGGCACCTTGGGGCCCCCTAATCTAATCGCGGCGCCCCCTACCGACAGCGAGCGTGCCTTGTTAACGAACTCCGGGCCCAGCGCACACCCTTCGTCTCCCGACCCTCCGCGCCTGAGTGCCTCACCTCCCCTCCCAGCACGTCTTCGCGGCGAAGCGGAAGCTTCGCTTTATTATTGCTGCCAGGGTCTCGCTTCGCCCCCCACCCCCCCTTCCTTCCTCTTCTACACCAGCGCTGCCTCTCCGGCTCGCCGAACGCGCCCGCTCCCACACGGCACATCCCGTTCGGAACGCTCCGTTTTTATTACGTTCGATACGCTGTAACGAGCTGTGGCGGAGGGTGAACGCGGGCCTGAACGCTGTGCTCGCCTTCGCCGTAGTGCCTAGCCGGGGAGAACGCAAGAGCTCAATGATAGGGTTAAGGCTGAGCCGTTGTGGGAGGCAGAGAGAGAGAGAGAAAGAAAAAGGCATAGAGTGGCATCTAAATAAAGAGGTAAACACCAGTGAGAGAAGAACCAAATGCGTCAGCGGCAATAAGTATACATGGCCGCTCGCTCGCTAGCTTGCCAAGGTGCGCCAGCTCCTCAAAATAATTGCCGCACGCAGAGGAGCACGGCGAAGACGAAGGATGAGGGAGACGCGGCCGCCGCCTCACGGAGAGCGGGAGGGAGCGCCACAACGAACAGAGGTAAGGAAAGGAGGTTTGGTGCGCGCTTGCGATCGGCGTTTATATATTCAGAGCGCGCGCGCGCGCGGGCTTTGCGCTCGCGACGAGATACAAAACGAGGTAGGGGCGAACGAGACCCAGGAGAGAGATGGAAAAAAAAAAATGAACAGGGTGAGAAAGAAAAGAAAGGATGATCGAAACACATGAGGTGGTCGGGGAGAGCTGGAGACAGCGGGCGAGAGAGCAGACCTAAGTGTAGGGAATACAAGGGAAATGCAGAAGCGGTATATTGGATTATCGACGAGCGACTTATCGGATTAAAACTCCTTACGGGGAAATCTTTCCGCCGACTTCATCGCCCCCCCCCCCCCCCCCCTATCCTCCCTCGTCGTCACTACCCCGCCCTTCTCGACATCCAATCCATCCAGTCTCTTACGCAGCCCCATGTTCTTGCTTTTTTTTTTCTTCCGTTTTGTCCCCTTCGGTGCTTTTTATTTACTTATATATTTTTGCAGGCACGCCCCGCTCTTCGATTTCCCCCGTTCATCTTATCTTTACGCGCCCCGCTGAGTCTCGCAGCAAGCGAGTCGGAGACGGGAGCAGGTCGATAAGACTAACGAAAATGAAAAGAGATCAGGAAAAGTAAATAAATAAACGGAGGATAAAGGGGGCACCCGATGAACAGGGAAGGACGACGGCACGATTTCTTGTTTTGTTTTTTTCCACTCCCCGTCACCTCTGTCCTTTTTGCTTCTTCTTAATCTGATAGATCTCCGCACGAGTGGATGCGCGATTTGCAAATCCGTTCGGCAAAGAAGTATAAGAAAGCTAACAAAAGGGACGAAAAAGAAAAAAAAGGAGACAAGAACAACGAGAAGCCGGTACGCGAGAAAATGCCAGCGCGCGTGTTTATCTTCGGCATACATGCACGACGTACCCTAGAAAGAGGTACAGGAAGGGCAGATGGGCACGTGTTTAAAGAGGAATAATTGCGACGCGAAGCCGCCACTTCCAGTGTTTAGCTCTTTTCTTTACATTTTTCTGACGCTGTATTATGCGAAACGAAAAAAAGAACACAAAAATAAAACAGAAAGCTTTCTTCCTCGCTCCCCCATCGGCCGCCGACGAGCGATCGAGCAGCCGGGTGTTAGCATTCTTGTCCCATCGCCAGACTGCGCGATGAAGTAAGTTACAGAAAGAAGCGACAAATAACAGAGAGCTGGGAACACAGAGAGAGGGGGGAGAGCAGACAGACGGCAGCCTAAGAATCTATTTAAACAGGATTACGCGAGTCGAGTGGAGTGCTGCGGGGCTTAAGGGATTAACGGATAGGGGCCACTCGCGCGATAAACAGCAATTAGGCAGGCAAACCACGCGGCAGGCGCGTAATAAAAGCGACGAAAAAAAAAAGAAGACCAAAGACAAGCGGATGAAGACACACAAACCCGCTTTAGTATTGAAGCAAAGGCGCTGCTTGTCGAAGAAAGAAAGAACGAAAGAAAGAAAGAAAGAAAGAAAGAAAGAAAGAAAGAAAGAAAGGCCGATTAGTTCAGCCGGTCGGGGGAACATAGCAGCGAGAACATGGGTGTACACGCTGCGCACGTACCGTGTATGGAACGTGACACGAAATCAGCAATGAGGGGGGGGGCCCGAAACCGCAGGTTTTAGCGAATGGAAGGGGAAGAAGGAAAAAGTTATTGCGTCTTCGTTTTGCGACGAAGACGTTCGTTTCGTATTGGCTATAATTCTTCTTCTTTTTTTTTTTGCTCCTTTCGTCGTTTTCAAAGAAGTCGTAAAAGAAGGCAAACGAACGGCTGCGATAGGCATCGCGTTACACTACAGCGTTCAGAGCGCGCCGTCGTGAACGAGCGATGTATATGTAGGCCGTCGCGATCGCACGAAGAGATCTCTCGAACAGTCGAGAATTTGAATCGGGCTTTCTACACTCAATTTCGTTTCCTTACATCTCTCTTTGTTCCTCGTTTACGCGATTACTGATCGACCCATGGACTGGAATTCTTGAACGCCGATCGCAGCAGAGAGAGAGAGAGAGAGAGAGAGACGAGAAAGACAGAGAGACGAGATAAAAGAGCAAGACGGCCTCTCGCAGCATGCCGTCGTTCAACTACTGTGAATAATTAGTACAGGCGCCACGATTTAAAAAAAAAAAGAAGTAAGAAAGCAGTTAGGAGAAACCGGCCGCATTGGCATTGCGGCGAACATGGCATGATCGATGGACGTTCGAGAGAGAGAGAGAGAAAAAAATGTGTAATCCGACACCCGCTCGGGTAATAGTCGAGTCACGCCACTTAACACACGCGAGCGCGCCCCACACCCCGCGACGAAGGTGAAACCGGGCGACAAGTACAGGAAAGAAGGGTGCGGTCGAAGCAGAAACGAATCGAGCCCGTCGCAATGTATGTCACGCCCCAGAAGAGCAAGAACACTCATTTAATTACACCCGCGACGCTTTTTCCTTTCTTCTCGTTTCTTTAGTTTCTTTCTCTTCCTCCAATTTTCCCGTCCACTCGCCCTAGATATACTATAAATGGATAAGCTGCGACGAGAGTTACGACACGCGGAGAGGCACAGACAGAGACACACCTGTGGCGCCGCGTATTGTAAAGATTGCTTCGTGGGAGGCCTCGTCGAGAGAGAGTGTCTTGTACATTCAACGCGCGCCGTCTTTCCCGTCACAACGGCGAGCACGCTACGCCCGATTCCTGATTCTACAAAGCCAAGACACGGGAGGGCCACGCCCAACGCCACCGTGGCGCCATGGCCCAACCTGGCTCCTTTAGAGGGCACGCCTACAGCGTAATGTCCCTTTGGGGCGCGCTTTACGGAAAGCTGACCCGTTCCGCGTCCTTCTTTTCGAACGCTTGTCCGTTTATTCATCTCGTCCCATCCTGGCCATTACTACCCTCCGTCTAGCCTCGCTTCGTCTCAACGTTGACGGTGATCGTGGGAGGGAAAGAGATAGCGGGCAAGGAGGGAGGGTCGGTAAATCAAGCCGACGGGCCCGACGGCAAAACAAGACTCGCGCAAACAGATAAGAAGGGCCACGCCACTGCCGCAATTAGCTTCGGAGTTAATAAGCGAGTCGAGGACACATTGAGGCTACTTGGTGACCGCGTCTACCGTTCGAGCTTGCGAAGAAAACAAACGCAGCGGCATGGTATGAACCTGAAATGCGACCAAAGAATGAATGCGGACATACACGTGTCCACAGAACCCCCTCCCTCCCTCTCCCCTTCTCCCTTTCTGTCTAATTTCCCGCGTAGACAACTTTTCAAATCGACGATAGTGTAGGAGCGTTTAGCGCGGGGCGCACGTGCAGAAAGAGGGGCAACATGCTGCTGTAACCGGTACGCGCTAATTAGCGTTCCGCGGAGAAGGGACGTATCTCAGCGCCAAATCGAAGGCACGTACAGCTAGTCCAGCCGATAAAGTATGTGGAACAACCCGAGCGCGCGGCTGGCTAGAGACGACATAACTCCGACGTTCGTCGTCAGCTCTGGAGATGAAGGGAGAGAAGGAGCATTCTTATTTCGAAGACAATCGATCGATATCGCCGGCTCGAGAGCGAACGGATAAAGGCGAGGCGGCCATTCGGGAGAGAAACACCAGAGTTACAGATTAAACGGACTGCTCGAGCCACTCACTGCTCGGGCCACTTCCAGCCAACATTTTCTCGAGACAAAAAGCGCAACAGCGACAAAAGCTGGAAGAAAGGAACGAGCACAAAGCTCGCGAAAGTACGTTCCAGAATTCGCCGACGCTGCAGCGCGCGTCGGGACTTTTGCAGTGCCGCAAGATCAGCGCAGCGAAGAGAAATCCGCAGGGGATGCCGCAAACTCCCAGAGAAGCAATGCCAGATGGCTCGCCGCAATCGGTGTCTCCTTTTCCTTGCCTCGGTCGGCGTACCAGGCGCGCCGGCGTGTCGCCAGACCGAAACGCTCGGAGGCACACGTGCTACACGCGGGTCAGCGAACCTGTCACGCGACGCATTGGCAGTCGCGAAGAGAACGCTCCTGCCTGGACGAAAACACGCCGCTACATACGCTTTGCAAGAGTACATCAGGGGAGAAGCAGAAAAGAAAATGGGGGAGGAGGGGGGATAGAAGGCGAAATAGTGGGAGAAGAGCAAGGGTAGAGAAACGTGGGCAAACACGCGAAGCTTCCGTGCTCGCTGAACACGCGCGAAGAAGATACGAGCAGAAGAAAAAGCGAGAACGCAGCTGGAGGGTTCGGCGCGAAGGAAAAGCGGGGGCGGCAAGAGGAGGACGAGCGGGAGGTGTGTCACAGCCAGATCCGGCAGCGTGCCTGTCCATCCGAGCCAGGCAGCAAGCAGCCTGCCGCACAAGCAAGCACACAACACAGCGTGCGCGCATACACGTCGGGGGCAACGGAGCGCGAAGCGGAACGCGTTTCACCCTCGGCGGCTTCCTCGCGGCGGCCGAGCGTGGAGCGGCACAACGCGGAGCGAAGCGAGGGAGCGATTCCCCCCCCCCCTCCCTCTTTTCCTACGCTAGCACGCGCACGGGTGGGGTAAGTAATAGACACACACACGCACACACAAACAAAAAGAAAGCTATAGGAAGATCACACCCCCACAGCAGCGGCGAGGGTTAGACGCATTCTTGGCGGCGAGAAGCAGCGCTCCAGTGACGCGCTTATGAAGCGCGGCGCCGCGCGGTTTCATGCAAGCAAAGCGCGGGAAAGCCCTGGACTGGGCGCAAGCCTCAAGCTCGGCGCTTTCACTGCCTGGCTTCCAAGACCCGCCACCGACACCATCGTCGTCCCCTCCAACCGGCCTCCGGCGAGAGAGCGGCGGCTCGGGAAGCGTTCCACGGATGGGCGAGCCGTGAGGTCACCCAATTAAGCCGGCTAGCCGGGCACGCAGTCACCGGGGCGTGGAGGCAGCAGCCGCTGTGCACACGCCGAGCAGCATATCGGCGACGGACCACTGCCACCACTGCCCCGCCGAGCGCGCCCCTTATTCGCTTCGAGAGTGCCGCAGCGCGGTGACGTAGCTCGGCGTCGGGTTCCCGCAGGCTTTTGTCGGCGAACGGAGAAGGACGACGAAAGAATAGAGAGTTTTAGTTCAGGGGACCCAAGCGGCTTGCGTCCCCTAAACTAAAACTCCCTAATGTATACCGTCCTCCAGATTATGACCGTCTCTATACTTTCGGGTCGATACGATCCGTTTGCGCTTATCTCCTACACTAGTGCAGACCAACTGTGGCACCATTTGCGCGCTGTGATTCGTTTTGCGAGGTGCACGCGGAGCGAAAGTGCTGAACGTGAATCATTCTTGCGCTTGCGGAGTAACGGCAGTGCTCCTATACGCGTGGGTCAGTCACATTTGCGGATACTTGCAAGATTCGTTGAAGCTTCGTGCGTCCTGTCTTAGTAAAGGGTATGAACGCGTACTCGAAAGTAATGTATCCCTGAAAGTGATCGATCCACAACGCAACCTCACGTTTCGCGGAGGAAACTGCCGGGTCGTCCGTAACGAACGCGAACCGGAGTGAACCGGTTCAAGAAGCTACAGGGCCAACCGAAAGGTAAATTTCGTCGTACAAGTTGTATACGAATGAAGCTGTTGGCGACAGCCGCTGGAGTGGAAGGGTTTTTATTGCGCGGTCACTGCGTTCCACCGTACTGCAGCAGGCAACGAACGCTACAGTCTGCGAAACGATACCGCAAGGAGCGATCGTACGACACAGTTGCACCGCATCAATATAGAAAAGCGATAGCGGGAGTTGTCGGTGTTCACACCCACCTGGAGATACACAACAGTCCCGACACTATTCGCTATCACTACGAGTTTTCCACCTCCCTTTGTCACGGGACAGAGGGAAAAAGTAGGCGCAGAGCATTGAGAGACCCGTCAAACGGTGCAATGTTGCATCTGAACATGCTAGCGTAAAATGTTCCTACACGCACGCGACAAACGTAGGTGTGCAGATTAATACGATTATAGGTATATACGCCAGTAAAACTTGAGGTTAAAAGAAACCTATTCGCTGTCTATGTACAAGAAGTGTGGCAACCTGCCAGGCGACTTCACCATCATTATATTCATCATCATCATATTGAAGGCGACTTCAATATGCATATCTATCCTCGTTGAAAAACAAAAGGAAACATTTGGAGATTAAAGCTAGAATACCGCGAAATTGAATCACAAGTAGGTAATTACATTAGAATCAAGAAAACAGATGGACACAGAAAGGAAAGGGAGATGCAGAAAGAGCAAAAAATACTCGTTCGCGACTTAAACGGTGTCGCAACACTTGCACATACAGCATGCGCAGCTGTTGTGCATGCGCGAATGGTGCAGGGCATCTGCTGGCGTACGGCATCTTGCCCTATACGCCAGCAAATCGAGCCGAGACACACGCCCGCAAGCTGCTGCTGTTTCCACGGCCCTCTCCCTGTCCGATTTCTTTGTTCATGCATTCAAGGGGAAGCTCGTTCAACTCGAAAGAAAACCAGTGATCCGTTGGAAAATTTGCACAGCTAACAAACAAGTTTTAAAAAAATGTTTTACACACCTATCGCTACGCTTGGCATCTATAGAAAGCATGCCAAAACCTTACAGACTGCTCCCCCCCCCTTTTTTTCCTGACTACATGTAGGTTAGTTCATCCCCCTTCTTGTGTTTAGAAACGAATGTCTCAGTACAGGCCCGGCATAGACTTTACCCAGTTCTGCGAAGAACTACAGCAGCTTTAGAGTCGACCCCAAATGATGATGTCAGAGTCATCGCAGGGGGACGGGGGCGACAAAACCCGAAAGACAAAGAAACCACTGGCACAGCTGGAGGCTTAGCACTGAAGAGAGAAGCGTCGCTCATGCGCTGGAAGGAAATCAAGGACACCGACGAAACCTAGCAGTACGGCGAGTCGCGCTGCATGCGGTGCCGACATCGCAAAGCTGCGACGGACGGCATCGAGACAGCGCCTGGCTTGCGGGAAACCCGCGCGCAGAGAAATTTCCCCCGACCTGCGCCATTTCGATACCGAGCTGGGTAGGGCCGCGACCGGGAAAGCTCGCCCAACGCCACGCACGTACGCGTACACACCGCGTGTGACACAGCCCGCAGCAGCGTTGACGCAGGTACGATAAGCAGGCTCCGCGAAGAGCTTGCTGGATACACGCGTTGCTCGGTGAAAAAGGAAGAAAAAAAGAAAAGAAAGCAAACAAAGCGCGCATGCAAAAAAAGAAAGAAGAGCGCCGCAATCCAGCCGGCGAACAACGGCGCAGAAGTGCGTGCAATCAGTACATGCAACGCTCGCTTATCGTCATTCCCGGCGGCGACCGCCGGAACGCACTCGGGGCACCCGCAAGTGCATAAGTGCAGCTCCTTATCTCGGTCCGGAGAGATGACGGCGGCGAAGAGAAGAAGAGGGAGGGGCTCTTTCGGCACTCCTGGATATCTCTCTCTCTCTCCCTTTTCTTTCTTTTTTCAAGCACGCAAGCACAGCAGGTGCAGCCACGGAGGGGGAGAGAGACAGAGGGAGTATTAGGCAAAAGAGTGAGAGGTGGTGTTGTCAGATGTTGAAACAGCGACACACACACGCACACTCACACAGCGAGAGAGCTGGCCCAAGAGTCAACGAGCTTCTCGAGAGCGCTGTTTGGCCAGAACAATGAGTCCGGCTAAAGGACTCTCAGCAGCGAACACAGGGACTCCGGAGACGCCGATAAGTCGGCCACTCGAGGGGCGGCAGCAGCAGAGCAACACCGGCCGCGCGGAGAGAGCCACGCTCGTTATCAGCGGGCCCGTGGAGAGCGCCCAGAGCTCCCGACTCGATAACAAGTGGCAAACGCCCCACAGGGACACGCCCGCTGGCACGACGGCAGTACAGAGCAAGCGGCGTGGTGTACGAGCGATGTTATCGATGCGCGTATACGCCCTGCGGTCAGGTATAGCACAATATTATGTGTATAGCTATATGCATCCTGAACAGAACAAGGGCGAACAGAGAACACCCAAAGTGGGGTAGAAAGCACGACCTCTTTGAGTATCGTATGCTTGTAACGTTTTTTTCCACACACAAGTATACAGACACGCGCCATTTACTATGCCTCTTCACGTATTTGGTGGATGCACAATAATATATACATAGGCAATAAAATGCAAGAATGCTGACAATGAAGGAAAGGTAAACGCCCAACTCGTAATAATGTCGATATAACTTAAACATATCTTCAACTTAGCTAGAAGCGGCTGACGTTCAAGGCCACATTGGCATAACATAATTGCACATTCCAGATCAGTTCATGGGTGTCCCCTTCAAGTGATACTACACGGTACATTCCTTCTTGGCGCGGTAGAGTAGCGGGAACGCTTTGTTCGGAAGCCACTCGGTTACCCGCACTCTTAACACGTACTCGAAAGGTGGCCACATATATGATATAGATATGCCGGGCGTTGAAACTAGCGTCGAAAAGATGTAAGACACTGCTAAATCGCGACCAATGCAAGCAGCCGCGAGCAATGCCTGAGAACCACAGCGATTTTTAAGTAGGAAGTATGCACTACTACTGAAATCCATTCTTTAGCGCTGGTTTGCTACCTATATATATATATATATATATATATATATATATATATATATATATATATATATATATATATATATATATATATATATATATATATAATCTGTCGCAATAAGTCACCCATCAGCCTGTCACGCCAAACCCGGGAGGGTAGACAAAAAAAGTTTGCCTTTGAAAAAAGGAGCGTATCGATAAGCGACACCGGAGTTCCGCAATGAAGTGCAAGCTGTCGGCCTCCACGCATGACGTCACGGTTCGAAACGGGAATTCCTTCTGTTATCTCGGCGATGCCGCCACGTGCGATACTTCCCGCTGCACCTCGTATACTTTGCAGACACGTGCGGAGAGGAAAAGAGTGTATGCTTCAGGAATGCAGCAACCTACAGCTATAACACGTGTATATCTACCTCGCACAGGCTTGGCATAAGTTTACTTACTAAACTTTCATTTACATTCATTTACTTTCTTAACAAAACGTCGTTTTATGCACTTAAGCACGAAAGTAACTGCAACGCCAATGCATTTCTCCGCAAAGTTCGTGAGTTAATATTTCGGAACAGGTGTCGTCCTGAGAATTCGTTCCAAATGTCTTGCGAACTCCAAGGCTATAGAATTTGTAAATTGCAATATAGTCCACTGGTTTTTAACTAATGGACTATATTGCAATTTACAAATTCTAGCCGTGGAGTTCGCGAGTGACCATTTCATGGACTAGAATGGTGCTATCTGGCACAGGAAACCGTTAAGAATTTTTGAAAGTGTTCGCTGAAACACTCAGAATATTTTACCTGAAGCTGCCGATCTGGTTTACAAAAGTAGCAGAATAGCTTAACGAAGAAAGAAAGAAAGAAAGAAAGAAAGAAAGAAAGAAAGAAAGAAAGAAAGAAAGAAAGAAAGAAAGAAAGAAAGAAAGCCGCAGATGAACAGGTGCAGCAGATAACTTCGAGAAAATGAGAGAGGCTGAACAAAAACGGGCTTCGCACCTGCTCGCAGTCGTAAAACTCTATTTTACGCTCGCATCGTGACACGGAGCGCTTTAGGGGAAAGAATGTACACGCCCGGTTTATACACTGCGCATACAAATGCGTCGACAACGAAGTAAGGAGAAACCTCCTAGAAAACGAGAATAAAGAACCACAAGAAAAGTAACAAGAATAATAATGCCCAGTTTCGCGCAATGGAGGCAGGTATATCACAGCCACATACAAGCGCGTACTCTGCTTCTGTAACAGCACGTTCAGCTACCACGCGACGCTTAATTAAAGGGACTGACAAGCAATTTCCATGGTACCTAACGGAAAGTTTACCGGTCAGAGTGTCTAATCACAAAGTGGTAACGCGGAAAACGCCGTGAAACTCTTTATCAGAATTTTTCGATCTGCAGTCAGGATGTAGTCGTTGACTGGAAGCATGCGGGAGTAAGACGACAAGTGCGGCCGCAATTGTGAGAAAGTATTATTTGTCTGTCTATCAAGTCGATGTTCCTGCGATTCGTGCTTTCCGAAGTATTTCAGCCATAATAGCTACGTGTTTTCGTGGTTTCCTGTCCAACTGCTTCGGTATTTAACCAGTCAAAACGAGACCAATCGGATCGAACACGAAACGACGCTTTTTCAGCCTGTTGCCGCAGTCATGCGCGCGCTTTTGATTTCCGAAGCATAGAATGAAGCGTAAATGTCTAACAACACAGCAACTGTAACCTTAAGGAACAACTGTGTTGTACTTAATAACACCCGACTCAGTACCAAGATTTCACCGACAGGCCTCGCTACTTACTGGTTTTTTAGACTTTCTTTGCCAAGTTAGAGTTGTAATTCCTGCTCAAATCGCGAACAGCGTGCTGGGTTCGATCACTATAAAGCAGGGTCATTTCATTTCCACCAACGTCTCGCAACTCATGCTGGCCACTCTTGTCAGTGCCCTTGACGCTCGACGACTTCGGGCAACGGGAGCACCTCAAGTGGAGACCTGCAGGACGATAACGCCGGTCACGACAGCCACAGTGCTGCACCAGAAAGGCTCTCAAAACCAATGCGAAAAGGCCTTGCTTCAAGAAATAGGTAAAGCTCAATTACGGGATACTGGTCTACGCAGCGGCTGCATACTACCCTTTCTTACAAACTGTTATCCCACTTTCCTCATTCTGTTCCCCATTTCCCTTCTCCCAGTGTAGGGTAGAAAACCGGACGCTCGTCCGGTTGACCTCCCTATCTTTCCTCTTTTTGTGATCTCTCTTTCTCTCTCTCTCGACGCTCACACCAGTCCAAAGCTTCCCTTCTCCGAGCTCAGACCCGTCCGCGGGCATCCTACACCGCGATACACGCCGGGTGCGAAGCTAAGAAAGCTATCACTCTAAAAAAAAATAAGACACACACACACACACACACACGAACACGAACACACACAGGTGGAACGCCAGACAGTGACACACGCATACAGCGGCAGCAATCAACACCGCGGGAGGCGTAATGATTTCGCCCGACAACGTGCCTCGTTCGCAGAAAGGCAACTGCACGCACGGCAGTCACACGAGGAGCAGCAAACACACTCGGCCGCGGAAATGCAGAAATAAGCGGCCGTTCGGCCGGGAGGGGAAACGGGGATACAGGAGAGAGCCCCGTCGGTCTCGTGGCGGCTGCGGCAGTGCCGCGCGTCGAACGTAATCAGCGGCGTAGTTGCTGGCTGTCACGCGACCAGCGAGGAAGAGAAACGACGCGGGACACGCGACGACGCCATGCGAGCAAGCACGTTTCGGCAAACGAACCGAGCCCCCCCCCTCCCCCCCCATCTCTCCCTCTCTCTGCTGTACACGCACTCCGCGATAGACGGCGCGCGCACGCAAGGCTGCACGAGCGGGGCCCGCGTTTTGAGAACCCGAGTCTGCGCGTATGGTGTACGTACAAGCAAACTGAGACAAGCAGTATACACACACGGAAGAGCGAATTCATCGACGCGGCACGACAACGAAGCAGTACGCGAAAAGCTTCAGTTCTCAAGCCTGACAAGCTATATATAGGGACAACGCACCATGTAGCTACATACAGTATCACTAAGGGCGAAGAGAATGGAAAATGAAATGGATCGGTATAAAATGATGGCCCCAGGGAAGACAGTATAGATACAGTTCGAGAGCAACGGCTCCCCCGCCTTATTCTTTTCACCTGCACGCTAAACAATCTTATACGATTCGTAGTGAGGACAATTGGTTTCTAAAGAATATCGTTGGCATACGCCTAATGTTTTCGTGTGGATGTGGAGATTGAATCTGGATTACGCGCGCCTGCGAGAACAGTGCGGCCAGGATACTTCCAACACACGCTGTGCTGGCGCCGAAATAGTGTGACGTAACATTCTTGCGCGCATGGGGGCATAACAATTAAAAATATATATATCCCCCGCACGCGTCCCATAGTTCGCAGATGAGAGGAAAGCGTTCCAGGGTCGTCCCTCGCAGTGATAAGAGTACCGCCTGCCCTAACAACCGACTAGAGGAAGAATGCGAATACCTGCACGTCTGCGTAAAAATGAGAGAAAAGGGCGCGAAATCACTTAACTCAGAAAAACTAGAAAAAACACAGAAACAAGCGTATTTTAATTACAAGTTTGCCGTACAGTTTCATGACACGTGCACACCAGCGCTATTTCAGTCGTAAACGGAGAGGTAACCGTCACCCTAGCATATAGCATACGTGTGCGCATACGGACATCCGTGCGCACTGAAGTATACCTTACTTTCGGGGCCAATAGTCATCGCCGCAGCGCGCCACGTGAACGCTGCATCTACAGCCTTGTTATAACACGTTCCACACACACACACACACAAACTGGGTCCTCGCACTGCGCCAACGCTAGAATGAGCCGGTTCACCGAGGGGGGAGAAGAAAAAAAATAAGATCGCGCATGACAACGAGAATCGAAACACGACGTAAAAGCAGCATACAGTCACGAATTGAACGGGAACACTGCATATAGCGTACATATAGAGAGGCGTTCAATAAGGGACACGCATTACCGAAACTGCGGAACGACAGAGGCGGCGAGCGCGGGGGGAGAAGCGGGACGCGTGACAATACAAACGAAACAGCAAAAGAAAGTAAGAAAAGAAAAAAAAACATCCGCAGTAATAGAAAAACAACAAGGAAATCGCTCGTGCGCGCCAGCCGTGGCCGGCGTGCAGCGCGCAAACCAATCGACTTGTCCTCGTCGGTCACGCGCACGCAACGGGGAGGGGGAGAAGGATAAAAAAACAAAACATTTTGCGGCTTGCAAACGATCTCGGACCACGCGAGCAGGGCATTACGCACGCACGCGCCGATGCCGCTGCTGCACGTTACATGTATACGGCCGGACAACCCGCGGAGAACCGCAGCACGGAGGCTGTAACACATAAGGCGTAGGAAAAACACGGTAGAAGCATGCGCGTATATGCTATATATATATACACACGTCGATCGCCGAAGCATACGAACTGAGAACGCGGGAGAGGAAAGTATGTAGATACACGTACGCACAGCACGGGCGCGTGCGGCGGGAATTTTAGGAGCTTCGTGCATACGCGCGGACACAGACTATATATCACGACAAATGCTAAAACCAGCGCTCGAACAGAGTGCTGGGACGTTATACGCCTGCTCGCAGAACACCCGATTTGCGGCGCGTTTATGCGAACGCCGCAGGGAGGCCGGCCGATTCGAGTGTGTGCACGAAATGACTTCCGGAACGCAGTGTCGCAAATAAGAAAACACTTATCGCGGCATCACGCCTGCAACTGCATAAAATCTGCATTCGAAACCGGAAACATCGTACGAATTTACGTTTGCTAAATTTAAAGGAAAGCTTCTATGGCGACAGACGCTGCCAGGGGAGAGAAATTTTGGGAGAAGCGGACAGGAGGAAAGACAGGCAAGTATATAGCCTGCCTACGAAGATAAAGAGGGAAAATGGTAAGCGAAGGGCAGTGAGGTTAACCAGGACTGAGTCAGGTTGGCTACCCTAAACTGGGGGAAGGGAAAGGTCAACAGAAGAAGAGAAGGTCCACTGTGGATACCGCCGTCAAAATTTACTTAGCCTACAGAATGTGAATACCATGCAACCAATGGAACGATGGCCCTAGATCTGTGTTGTGAAATGTCTACACATGCTTCCTACGAACAATAGTTTCGCAAGTCCACTGAACTTTTGTTTCTAGGCTGTCTACATACCCGACAAAGAAAAGAACAAGTTCACTATAGAAGACACGATAATCTGTGTGAAGTGTACAGACAATCTATTGACTGCCAGCAGGTGTCTTTATAAGGACGTAGCCCTGCTGACCTCCATACATTGAGCGAGGAGGACAGGAAAGATACAGAAGAAAGGTAGACAAAGACGGAGAGATGTAAAGAGAGAAATTGTAATATATAATGCAGCGGCAAACGAGTGTTCAGCGTCACCGTTACAGACAGGCGAACACGTCAGCAAAACTTTTTTTTCCAAGTAGCATTTTCGTAGTTCTGGTGCCTCCACATACGCGCGTCTTCGCATTTCAAGGGCATCAAGTGTCGCTGCCACGGCACCAGGAACAGACTTCTTGCGCAAAGCGAACTCTTACCCACTGATTCATGGCCTTATACTGGTAAGAACGAAAATACAGAGCTGCTGTAAACCGGAGCACAAGGCTAGCGAAACAAACAAAGAGAGGAAAAACAGCAGTGCGCCTACACAAACCGCGCCGAACTTCCAAATCGATCAGTCAATGGTTGCTAAATGCCCCGTCCGGCCCTGGGAAAGATTGCAGCCCACAAGGAACGCATCGAAACTCAAAACGACCGTTCGGCGACCGCCCTTGCAACACATCTTGGCGTACGTAGGGATGCGGGCCCCAAATCACTGCCTATCGTTTTATTGCTTCCTGAACTATGATGGCCCCTCAAACACTGCGCCCTCCACCCCGCGAGAGACAAAGATCGAAACGAAGAAGAACGGCATCACCGCCCCCCGCTATTATATACTACAGCGGGCACGGTGCTGCAAGAGAAAAACGGAGCGAGACGCGAACGGCCCACATCAATCGGACGTCTTCGCAGCGGGCCCGCCGCCGTCGAGGGGGCGGAACAAAGCGTGCTCGGCGTCCTCCGCCGTTCGGCTCGAGTGACGCAACGACAAGTTACACATTAGCGATCTTCGACCGAATCACAAACGACATAACGACGTGGAGTCGCGTATAGCGGGCGCACGCGCCATTTGCGGCCGCCGTGTAACAACTACGCAAAGATGACGAAAGCACCACGGGAGCGCGAGCGCAGCCGCACAATGAGAGCACGATTTCGAGAGACTGCGCGGGATGATTCTATGTAATGCGGGGTGAAACTGCGCGCACTGCACCCCGAGATCTGGCCGCCCCCTGCGTTGGGTGCCGTCGCCTTTCACAAACACGCACCCGCCGCACCTTCTCTCGCTGTCGCATCGCGTCCACGAGGAAGTGGCTGCTGGCTGCACTGTCATTTAGAACCGGCCTCCGAAAGCAGCTCTCCCCCATCCCATTATCGAGAGCTTCCCGCGATGACAGGCGTATGTGTAGTGGGAGAAGCGAGGTAGTCAACAAACACGCCGCGCGCGCGCCTGCAGAAAGCGACGACCACTCGGAGGAAAGGAAAGGAAGCGCGTTCGGTAAAAGTGCATTTGACCGAACAAACGCCTCGGAGGCGACCGCTTGCGGAGCGCCAGAACCCCCTGTCCTCCATCTATTCGGCGGACACGAGGCCTCCTTTCTTCCTCCCGCTTCTATGCTACGCTTTTTCCTGGCGTAGCTGCAAGTGGTCGCCGCCCCAACAATGGCGTCAGAAGCGGGTATACGCCTTTTTCTTTTCTTTCCCCTCGTTTGGAACGGGCGCACACAGACGCAGGCAACAATGAAGCCATAGGGAGAGAGAGCCAAGAAGAGCACGGTTCGGGCGCCGACAATGAGTCGTTTTACTCGGAGAAACAATCGCATCGTATAACGACCGGCCGCCGCGCCGCTATTAGCCCGCCCCCCGTTCGGGCGCTTTCTTTCTTTTTTCGACGAAAACGGGCGCCGGCTGGTCGCCCACTAACGTTTCTGTTCTACATAGTTCCTCGCTTTTACTCGTTTTTGTTCCACTCGGCTGGTCCTTGCCGCGAGGCATCGGCTGCAGAGTAACAGTGTCGAGGGACAGGGGCAGCTCGGTGATAAGTGCGCGCGTAGTTACAAGCGGCCGCCGTCCTCTTGGCCTCTGTCGCCGACGCGACCTCTTTCGTTAAGTACTGTAATCAGCGAGACGGGAAGCGCAGGAAATTACGCGGCAGCGGATGAAGGCGTTCTAGCCATCAGCCCAGCCAGAGCCACGCGCAACACCGTCATTTTTAAAGACCAGTCACCCCCCCACCCAGGGTTGCTTACAGTTGATTGCTTTAGCCAAATGTACCCACGGCGGTCACAAACGACCAAACCGTAAGTAGGAGTGCATTCTTGATAGCATCTGCAGTGTAATTGCACTTGAAGAGAATGGGAGTAGTAAATTACTGGCGAGAAACAAGACTCGCTGCTCTCTCCTGCTTTCCCCTTTCCACTAACGTGGTGTAGGAGCTCACAAAGGTGTTCCCTAGGCCCTTCACTTTCCTCTAATGGAATCTCTCCCTCGACATTTCTGCGCTAAAGCGGAATACCACATACACACGCACGAACGAATAAAACGAAAGAATCGAACGTAGCCACCACGGAGCCCATCCTGTGTGTCAGGTAACCGGCCACCTCTGAAAGCCGTTTTCCTTTCTTTTCTTTTTCCCGCGACACAACTGATGCCACGAGTCACGAAGGTCTCAGGCGGCGATGCCAGCTCAACTATCAACCGCAAAACCGGTGATTTCCGCGCGGCTGGCAGCAGGGGGCAGGGAAGGGGAGGAATGCCGTCCAGAAAGGAGAGATGCCGCAGAAAAAAACAGTAATCATAATAAAAAAAAGACTCGACCCGCTCTGCAACAGCAGCAGGTAACAACGGCAGCCGCGCCACTTTGTCGGTCACGACGCGGTTTTGCGGGCAGGCCTTCCTCCCAAGTGACGACGCACGCGGGCAGGGAGAACACCACCGCCGTCGCTCGCTTTGCGGGCGCGTGCGCGGGTGTGCAATTGCATTGTGCTTCCCAGCGCCGAGTACATTGTACATTTGAACAGCGTTATTGTGACGGATCGCACACGGGGCGCACGACCCCCCCCCCCCCCCCCCGCTCCCCTCCGGCAAACACAATGGCGGGCGTTCTGTTTCTCTCTCTCAGCCTCGGCGCCCGCTGTCATGGCGGCGGCAGCGGTGAAACTGCAGGAGCGCCAACTACGCGAGCTCGCCAGCAACCGGCCAAGGGAGGAAAAATGAAAGAAAAAAAAAGAAACAAAGAAAAGAGGAAAGAAAACTCGTCGCGTTGCTGCCGTGTAGGCGAAGGAGTCGGGAAAACGGCTGGTTCGCGTGAGACGTACCTGCGAACGAGAAACCGCGACGGCCGATGCTCGTGTTCCTCGCGTAGAATGCTCCTCACGTAACAGCAGTTACTTGTGCGAGGCCATCTTTGTTCATCTCCCCTCAACGACGCTGCGCAGCAAACACGCATGAAACACGCACGCACGCACACACACAAAAGGAAGCTTGACAACGTGTATGGCGGAGCCTTTGTAGGCTATTCATCACTTCCACACCTCTTCATTTCGCACGATAAGCGCTCAGTAACAAAAGGAGGGGCAAGCATAACTTTCAAACATTCTTCCGAGCGCCTACGCGGTAAGGCGCTGCTTTTATAGCCCTGAACTCCGGCCAGAATTTAGAGCTTACCCAGTGTTGCAAGATGGTTGACTCAAGCACTTACCGATGTATATGGGATACCTACTCGCCGTTATTATTTTTCACAAAACTCCTGGGGCTGGGATCAACACAACGAGCAGATCTTTTTTACCGTGTTGGCTAAGATGGCGTGCGTGCGTACCACCCCTTAGCCGGGAAGAAACTTCCAGAAGCATTCAGAATGAAACTACTATACGCATCGAAACTAACGTGACTGTAAGAATATCGGCAAGTGTACTATAAAGCAACCGCGCGCTTTGCACAGCTTCTAAACCCTCCGGCAAATGATGATAACATAAGTCAAACTCGGCCCAAGAGTCCTGATGCATTGAAAAGAGGCCCCTGGTTTCCTTTTTGCTTAGCAAGCCTTTGAAACAACAACATTCTGGTCTCCAAAGCTAAAACTGGACCCGGCAAGGGTGACTTTTGCGGTGCGAGCGAGTGGCTCCGCCGGGATGTAGCCAACGAAAAACGGCGCACAAAGGTAACACACAAAGTGAATAGGAAGTATCCGTAGTCAAAGGCAAGAAGAGTACCCCACAGCGACGAACAAAGGTAAAAAACGACGCGTTACATCCCCCCTAACAACACATCCGGCTCAGAGGCGGAAGCAGCTAAGGATATACACGTAATACCAGAGAGGAGGCGCCCAGGGTCGACTAAGAAGGATAAACTGGCGACGCATCGGGATTCGGCGAGATGTAAAAGGAACGAGCGGGCTCCAGATGAAGGCAGGAAATGGGAGGGGGGATTAATCCTCCGAGAGCCATCCCACACTCTACGCATATAGCCGCGGCGCCTGAAAAGGTCCCCCCTATTCCTCTGGGCGCTTTGCGGACGGCTTTGCGATCAGACTCCTCCTGCCGCCTCCCTTCCGTCTTTCTATGAGAACAAGCCCCCTCCCCCCCCCCCCCCCCCCCAACTCAAGGACAAGCACTCGATGAGGCGGCGGAAGGCGCACTTAATCTCCCTCTTTCACCCCGTCGGCGCTTTCCCCCAAACCGACGTAATCCCCCTAATCCCGAAACAATTAGGATTCCCGACGTCGGGGGCCCCCCAGATTATGGAGCATTAGGAGGGCAAAGGTAATCGCGCCTCCAGGGTCCCCGGCGCGTCCAGGCGAGACGAGGAGGGCTTGCGTGGACAGCAGGGGCGACACAGGCACCCGATGTGAAGCATGCACGCAGGCGAGATGGCACGGACCCATCAGGCGGTCTCAGGTGTCGTCATTAGGACGGCGGCGAGTGTTGCTGTCGGCTGAGTCGCCGAGGTTTCGGCCGACCGCAAGCTGAATTACTGTGCATAGGCATATATAGTAATTGTGACCTCAACAATAGACGTCCGCATTCTGCCCGACACATCTACTATAGCATTTTAACTGTATTCCTATCCGTGTCAACTTTTCGGCCTTTCCCATGAACAGAATAAGTGGGGCTTTCATCAAATCAGTCGCCCACACGTGAAACTCGAGGCGTCTGTGCGGTAGGAACTTCCCCGAGCAAAGACCTCTGTGGCGGCGATGGAATAGGCGACCGAAGCTGGCCTTCACTGTATACTGTAACTTCACTGTATACCGTCAAAAGGACCAGATTTCGAGAGGTGGGCTTTGGACACAGCTGAGCGTCATTCAGCGGAGAGTGAGGCTGCTTCGCCATTTCACAGGAGCTAGGCAGATGTTTTAACACCGCGCATACATAGTATTTAGCTACTAGGTGCACCGCGTGACCAGTGCACCCACGTTTGCAAGAGCCTTTACGCGTGAATGCAGCCGAACTAAGCTCACGTACTGGCGGATAGAGCAAATTGGATAACTCGCGGATGGAATCAGCGCAGACGTTTTTAAAACAGCCAGATACCTTGAAGAAACTTGCAACGTGCGATGCACCAGAACAGAAGAGTCAGGACCCTTCTACGAACACCATACCAGTCAGTAAAGTTAGCACTACAGAGCATACCAAGATTTCGGACATTGTTACAACGGTTAGGAGGCGTTAGAGCGCGACGTGCGTAAATTTAGATACGGGCGCACGACAAGAGCTCGTTCTGAATGCAACACTCCTGGTCTGTCCAGACAAACAACAGCATTCTGCAAAGCACTGCGGCCGCCTCGCAGAACGACGAGGAAGACAAGCGAGGCACACAAAGTCGCGCGGGCATTTATTTAGAGCCCGCATCTCCGGCGCGAAGGATGTAGTCTACAACAATGGGGGAAAATGGGCCGAAGCGACGACGACGACGCGCAAACTGGACTTCCTCACAGGCGCGTCTAAACGAGTGACCCGAAGAAACGCGTCCACGCCCCGACAAGAGCGAGGAGAAGGCGGGGGGTGAATGCAGGCCCCAAAGAATACAGGCAGGGACGCGCAGTCCGCCACTCAAAAGCTGCGGCGAGTCAAGGAAACAAAGGAAGCGGCCCAAGGCATCGCCGCAGGAACACGGCGGGGAGGCGGCGGCGTGGCACGGTGGCCGATGTCTGCGCGCACAGAACGGCGCTCCCGAAACGCGCTTCTCAAGCACCGCTGGTCATTACGAGGCGGTGCTCGCAGGCTACAGGAAAAGGCTGCCGTGTCTCTCGGGCAGCCCAGCCGGCGGCGACGCGCGAACAGCGGCGGTCGGAGTGAGTGATCAAGAGCGGCGGCGCTACATCTCTCTGCGCCGTCTTCGAAATCACCCATTGTTCAGCCTTCAGACCTTATTCGCCAGAGGCGGCGACGAAACAGAAAGCAAGAGAACACTCCCATAACGTGAAAAGAAAAAAAGGTAAGGCCAGATGAGAGAGAAAGAAGCACAGCGGGACCGCTTAGCAGCCGGCGGGCCATTACACGCCGCGACGAGCGTGTGACGGGGTTAGCCGAGAGGCGGCACGCACACATGCACACACTGCCTCGACAGGAGAATGGGGCTCTCTCACCGCAAGAGGGTTTCAGAGAACAGGAAGGAGGAGGGGGGCGACGTGCGGGCGCGTGAAAACCGGCACGTCAATCAGCGAGAGAAATGGGGGGGGGGGGGCGAACAGCGAGCAGACAACCCCCGTGTTACAAGCGCCGAGCTTACAGGCACGCGATAGCGAGATGCTGTGGTGAGAAGGCTCAGCAGGGTCGCTTCGATTCCCGCCGGAGGCAACCGCCAGCCCCGCACGCACGAACACACAGTCTCAGCAAGCGGAACTTTAGTGAAGAGAGAGGGAACGGCCTGCGACCAAGTCCAGCAGGCGTCGAGCCGAGCCTCTCTTCTGCTGTCAGGCGGCAAGTCACGCGTCGTTTTTCACGCTCCGCTCGGCTTCTCACGACATGCACGCGCAAAGCACCGCCGCTCAAAGGAGGGAGGTGTGAGCCGGTCGCCACGCCGACCGCAGCCGTAATCGAAGAGGGCGAGGCGACTGCCGGGCGCCCTTTTTCGGCGTCGCCGCCTTCCTCAATACCGGCGGGCTCGTCAAAGGATGTTTTTTTTTATCGCATCGAGCTATTCTCACGTGGAGCAACAAATTCGCAAAGCGCCGGCAGGCGTTTAAGGAGAAACACATCGCGGCGCGATCCCGAAAAGTATACGCAAAGGGCTCGAACAGGTGTACTTTCATGCATCTGCCAACACAGGGTCGGAACTTAAAATAGCCTTCCTGGAATGGGTAGCAAATCGTGTTCGATTAGCAAATCCCAACCTCCGCTACCTGTCGCGCAGCGGACGATCGTCAGGCAATTCGTTTTAGCAGTTGCCGATAATCCGTCCACAACACCAATACACAGGTTTACACGCTGACAAGAGCAAAGTTAAATGTTCGGTTAAACTAGCCGCATTTTCTGCAAACATACACAGCCCAGACAGAGTAAAAGGCAAGAACGCCACTTATCAGCTTAACCACTGGGATCAGGCATCCACACAGTTCATGAACGACCGTCAGCAGCAAGAGACACACATTTCTCTCTCTCTCTTTTTCTTTCTTTGGACTCGTGCTTCCTGGACAGCTCGCAAACTGGTGCCCGACGATACGGCGAGGTGCCCATACACACGATACGTCAAATGTCCACCGAGATCTCTGCGGGCAAACGCGGACGGTGTATCGCCACTCGCTCGCTGCACACGTAGCCGCGGAATAAGCCGGCTCGCTCCTCGGCACGAGGCGTGTAACACCGGTCTCCCGTGACCTTCTGATTGCGGGCCGCGACAAGGCGATCTGCGGTAGAAAAAAAAAAAAAACGCAGCAAACGAGAGACGATAACTTACACTGCGTACGTGCAAACCTGCGAAACCACCCGACCTGTTCGCTGCTGTATGTCCGCGGACAGCATTCCGCAAGGCCTCCCCCATCCCACACGGAGCCTCCGGCTCCTCGCAAGAGATAACGCGCACAACGGCATAATGCAGCTCACGTCGAGGATTCGGTATAGCGGGGGAGGGATGGGGGGCTTCACACGAATGTCGCGCGTGTACCACTGCGTTGCGCAATCGAAAAAAAGAAAAACGACCGCCACACGAGATCCCACACCCAAGCATATTCCCTGTACACGCGGCGACGCGCCGTGACAAGCGTACGCAACGGACCGCACCGCGGTTCGCTGTCGCAATCGCGAAAATAGCGCGTTAATTTTCGCGCACCTCCGTGTCGAAACGGCGCTGCGAAGGGTCGGTCGTGCGTGTCGCCATGCGTCTTATTGGCTGCGATCTTCGCCCCTTGCGGCAGTCACGCTCCCATCTGGCTTCAGCGGTCTAGGAAGCAATCCGATCCGGTCGCGCATTGACGTCTTGTCTCACTAATTCTTCCACGCAGACGACAACGCGGCACTATTAATATGAAATGCGACGAGTGTGAAAAGTCAACGAAATGCTACTTCGCAACGCAAAAGAACTGCGCATTTGTCGACGACAATCGCATCCTTCCCTAGCTGCAGCTGCGAGAAGCATTTCGCAACGGTATTGTGGTAGAAAGGACAAGTAACATAATATCGAGAAAAAGAAGAAAAATAATACCAGCTGCGTTGGCAATGACAGGTTTGTCCAGCCGGCTATAATGCATTGCGCAGGGGTAAACTTGCGAAATGAGCGGACAGTAACGACAGCTGGAGGATGGGCAGTGTGGGGGAGGGAGGAAGTCACACGCAATTTTTCAAGGTGTATAGGGACACGTTCTGCCTCACAGTTCGACGCTTAATGTGCATACGTCGCAGGCAAGCCAGTGAGTCATCTCCTTCAAAACTGAACTCCGCTGAAAAGAAGCCCCGAAAGGGCAGCGCCGGCACTAAACGCAAGCGCGATGGCGAACTCGGCGCAGTTCCTCTCTCTTACACTCCTACGAGTAAAATGAGTTGAGCATCTGGAAGGTGCCCGCTCCCTTTCGTTAACTCTGAGGCTAACTAACCTGCCGAGCGTTTTCCGCCTTCGTCGCCGAACTCCGACGGCGCAGAAGCGACCACCAGATCCCGCCGCCTGGGTGCGACGACCATCCGTCCCTGGAGCGGGCGGAGGACGGTCTCACTCACTCCCGAAGCACAGAGGCCGCAGTAGGAGCGCGTCGACCGGGCTCTTTTCGTCGTATCCGTGTGCGGTTGCAAGGAGGCCTCCGGCTCGAGTGTATATCCTTCGGCGATAATCCACGCAGGGCGCCGAACAACAGAAAAAACAAGAAAGCACGGGGTATCGACGCACAAGAAGAAAGCAAGTCTTCGGCGGCGGCTGAGAAATCGCTCGCCCACGGTCGCCTCACAGACACGCACAAGCAGAACACGGCTCAACGCCGCGAGCGCGCAGGACGACGGCCACGCTGCGACTGCTGCCGTCGAGCAGACGGGCAAGGATGCTGCGCCTGCCGAGCCTGTTCCTCCTCTCCCCCCTGCCCTCCTTCTTCGGCGCTTCGCTTTCGGTTTCTCTTTCCGCGCGTGGCGCCACCTCTCGAACGCGAAGACAAGCGCGCTACAGCACACGTCGCGCCATCTATCGAGAGTTCTTGTATGCGTGCCAAGAAATTGGAATACCACATTCATCTGGCGAGCCAGCGGTATCAGCACCACAGCCTCTAAATCAGTAAGGCTCGTTCGTTCGACTACTTCAGACTTACCGAGGATACAAACCCACGAAGAATGACCGTGGGTGCACGGTCCACGCTAACACTAGAGTTCGCCTGCGAGGCGGATATCCCATCACATGCCCAGCCCCTACAATCAACTTACGTAGCTGAATATCGCTACCACTGAAGATTTACCAAGCCCACCACCACCATTGTCAATAACACACATAACAGTGGTTAAATAGCGACCTCTTCGCGAGGCCTTTAAGAGTTCAATGGAAGTGCAGCAGGGTGTGTTCAGTGCTTCCGCCATTAATGCAGAGGCGACTAAACTCAAAGTGAGGAAGTTCCTCTGCTGCACAGCAACTCACTACGTACACGACAGAAAGAAAGGAATATGCTGTACGCGACATTGCGATGCCTTGGCCTACTTGCGAGAAAAGAACACTGGCTCATACGTAAATTAAGCACCGCCATCAGAGAGCCACTGGAAACTGAAGTGGCCTTTCATGACTACGAACCTTACAAGAGCGCACCCCCCCCCCCTCCCTTCTGCTCCAAAACCACTCCATCTATTTTACACCACTCTAAAAGGTAGCGACGTGCTCATCACAGGTCGAATGTGGCAAAGACAAGTGCGCATTTAAAAAAGATCTGAACAAAGGCATTGATTACCGTAAGGTATTAGTTCAAAGGTGCGTTAAGCGAAAACAATCCAATCAGCTGCCTGGCGCGTACTGCCCTACGGCTTCATAAATCTTCGCGTTGCAGAAAGCCGCTGCCACTCCCAGTAATCGAGAGTAGCTCGAAATGAGACCTCTTGGTAAGAGCGCTGTGCTGCAGAACAAAGACGGGATTCTCGAAAATTCCGCGGCCAACTAAGTGAACTCTCGTAGCTGCAGCTTGCCGCAGTTTCCCAAGTGATAGGCACGTTGCGGGGGCGCACTATTTCGCAACACGACGGAGAACTCTGATACTTAAATAGTATGCGAAATAAAGACGAGAAGCCTGATATCTAAACTCTTACAATTACTGAGCAAAAGAGAAAAAAGAGAGGACTAGAGAGAGACGGAGAGTAAGCTCTTCTTCCAAAGCCAGAAATTGGACCAAAGATATATTCGTATTCAACGAGAATCCATCTAATGTACTCGGGAAAGGCAATGAACTAATTTGCCAGGCGGTACCTCGCCGAGTCTACCACAGGTGTCAAGAATGTATTACAGGCTGCGCTATGCGAAGTTATTGCAAACAGCCGTGCTTTTCGCAACAATTCAGTGCACCGATGGCGAACGGAGGAGATGACAAGGTTATTTTGCTGACTATATACAACTTGCCTTTTGTTTCCCCTCGCCCACATTCACCCTACGACTACTTCGAGTGAATTAATGAGCCCGTTCTCACGTAAATGATGAAGGGATAGCACATCGAGATAGCACGTATGTCCTCTAAAAACACACCGGGATCAAAATATCTGCTCATACAAAGCATTTTTATTACAAGCAGGCCAAAGCACAGGGCGACCCCGACACGTCGGTTAGCATAAGAAAAGAACACACTCGGATTACCAGTTCAGTGTCGAGGCGGTTAGGTAAGACAGGAACAGAGGAGTTGTGAGCGTTGTCGAGGTAAAAGTTACAAGGTCGGGCAGGGTCTCATATATAGGAGCGCGCTCCTATACGCTCGACTAACCAAAAAAAAAAAGGTAACAAAAAGGCGCGGCAAAGCACTCAAAAGGCGGATATTCTATGCTCTGCGGCTTTGCGTGTCATGCGTCAGCTCGGAACCACAAGAAACCCTACACCACCAACAACTACAGTCCCTTATTGCTTCCGACCCATCATCCTTAGCCCCCATACAATAACACTTCCCGTCCCCCTACTTCTTTTCTCCCCTCCTACTACTGCCCAGTCCCATGGGCGGCAAAGTCGTGGGGGGGGGGGGGGAGCCACCACACGAAAGAAATCTATCCAAAAATGATTAAAGAAAAGGAGGGCGAACAGCAAATGAATGAAGGAGCAGAAAGGAACTCGAACAGTGAAGCCACGCAGAGGGCCAGTGGTCCCCCGGCGGGAGCAGGAGAACGGCTTCCCCACGCCCCTGAAAAGCACCCCCCGGGGGAAGGGCGGGGAGCGCTGCTTTCCCACTCCCGAGGGGAGGAACACTGACTTCCTCCTGTGCGGGTAGGAGACTCCTTCTCGTCCCCCCCCTTCTCTCTAAATGCTGACAAATGAGCTCTAATCTACGTCGCGAAAAGGCGCGCACACACAATCCGGCCGGGGATTCACCGACTCGAATGGCCGGGAGGCGGGGTGAGCGGAAGAGAGACACGGGGTGTGCGTGTGTGTGTGTGTGGCAGTGACCGTGGTGGCACGTAAGAGAGTGAGGGAGTGCACCGGGGCAGTGAGAGGCACGTAGTCTGCACCGAGGGCGACAAAAAGCCCGGCGGACGAACCACGGCAGTTCCCGCTGATGAACGTCCCACGGGACAAGCCGCACCGGTACGAGATATAAACCCGGTCTGTCTGACACGAGACCCTCCCCCACCTCTCTCTCTGGCCACACACTCTCTTCTCCTCGTTTTAGGCACGAGAAAACAGGGTTTCGAGATACCCAGATGTGAAAGGCAGGTATGGATTGCGCTTCGTGTCAGATTGCCAGTGTTCCTCTTGTCCACGTCAGTGCAAAGTACAAGGCCCAAGAAAACGAATGAAAGACAGCCTAGCAATACTCGCAAGACTTGCATGGTTGCCTGTTTCGATCACTTCCTTTTCCTTTTTCCTTCCTTTTTCCTCCCCTCCTTCCTATCTTCTATTTCTGTGTTGCTGTCACCTCCCTTCAAAAGAGTAGGCAGGCGTTGTGCCCCTTCCGGTGGCAGTTGCCAGCCTGCTCCTCGCTTTCCCTTTCCTAATACCTGTGTATATGTGTATATGTGTTCAAAACAAATTCCTTGGCCCTTCGGTCTTTTTTATATTATATTTATTTCCAGTTGCCCCGCATCTACAAGTAAAACGAACTAGATAGCTACTAGAAACTCTTTCAAAGTTACTTGACGGATTCTCTTACAGAAATGATACAGAAAAGCTGGCAGGCAGCGTTGGCATAATCTAGCATTGCGTTAAATGAAAGAAGCTTTCCCTCCCCACTCCCCCCTTTTCTTCCTTGCATTGGTATTATGAACTGCTCCTCCGATTTCGGTGGAGCATGCATTACTACAAGCGACATGAACAGTTTGAGCGCAATGTTGTAAGTATTCATCAGCAGCGTACCAAAGAAGCTCAACCCGAAACAAGATATGTTAGAGAAATACAGCTTGCCTGTAAGCAACGTATTTGCGTTTACGAGATACCGGTTTACCGCGAGCTGTACGCTATCGACAACCATGAAGGAAGGAAAACGATAGGAGGGAGCATACCGCAACGCGACTTGAAGCCTACCTGGTGGCAAAACACGCGATCGCACGTCAAAGTGCGCGGTTGGTTTTAGCGTTCCCGCTCTGCAGGCAGAGCCACGACACGGCAGCCGAACAAACGCGCACCGAATAAAAACTAATGGCGAAGCCACTGGGAACCAAACGTCTCGCCAAATCTCGATTTTTGCTCCGTGATCTCGACGCAAGAGGTCACGTGCGGACTGCCCTGCCTGTGGACTAAGGGCAACATTGGACCATGTGTTGTGGGGGTGTGAAGCCATCGGCTCCTCCTTCAGCGAGGATAGGTGGGCTGCGCTCTTGGGCCGCCCCGAACTCAGGGCCCAAACCCTGGCCGTCCAGAGTGCCCGCGACCGGGCCGTCAAGCTCGGCTTGGCGGTCCCTACGTGGGACTAGCCGGGTGGCGCGGGGTCTCCCCTGCGTCTTCTCTGGACCAAAATAAAGTTACTTCACTCACTCAATCAAGAGGTCACGTGCTGGGCCACCACTGTGGCTTCACGGAACGTTCGCTTGCCAAGGCTGACTGCGGGACGTAATGCTCCCTCCTACATTTTTCCTTCCCTCACGGCAACAACGCTGGTAGCGCCACCTCGTGACGCAGAGCTTAAACCAGGGAGCGCACAGAGCCAATACCGCAGTGACCTACCGTATTCTACTTGAATGATGGTGTGAAGAGTTGGTAGCCACATAATCGCAAACACGCAGCCATTTTTCCGATTACCCTGCGACAAAAGCGCTTCGCGCGGCGCAAGAATTTTTCCAGACGCATTGCATAGTTGGACAAAGCTTCACAAGATTCCGCTGCCAGTTCTGATACAGCCGTCCACGGCTACCGTATTCCGTACGCTGTAAGATGTTTACGGGAATGCAGCTTAAACTCTCTCATTTTCGCCTTCGCCATCGCTCAATACCTCGTTATAGCGCTGGAAGGGCATAACACAATCCGGACGGAATACGAAGACAACAGAACGAGTGAAGGGACCCGCAGAGGGCGCGCATGCTACGACGGTGGAAAATCAGTAATCGTCTCAAAGACATTTCCGACGCATCGTTCCCCCCTCCCCCCTTCGAGATACCGTTTTATCAATTTTCTCCAAAACTAAGCGAAGAAAGCGCGCACAAAGTCCTTCATTTCCTTCGCCCGTTTCTCCGTCTAAAGAACCCAAAGGTAAACCAGTGTGTTAAAAGAAGAAAGAAAAAAAAAGGGGGGGGGGGGGGGGTGTAGGCGGGGGACCGAGTTCTTACTTGAAATTCAGCGCTGTTGCCTCACCTCCGGCACACACAAATCCGGGGTTGCAGAATTCTCCGAGCGCAAGCTCAGACAGTGAGCAAGAGTCGGGCGCGGGCGCATAACGCTATTACATCCGCGAGAATTCCGCGAATTCGAGACAAATCTCCCCGGGGGGGATTGATCATGGCCTGGTATTTCGAAAGTTCTTTCCCAGGAACAGCCGAAAGCCGCTCTCTTACACGAGCACCTGGCTTCCCTTTCTATTTCTCCTTTTTTCCAATATATACGGTTTCTCTAAGCGTGCGAAAAATAAAGGGTTGTTCCCCCGGCCCTCGCCGCGCGCTGGTTTGCGCTTGAAGGCTTTCATCCTCGGCTGCGGGTGCTGCAGCTTGTAACGCGCTTACTGCACGCGCCGCGTTTGCATACCGACACGCGGGGATGTGCCCTGTGCCCGTAAACTTGTTTTCCTCGGATCACCCGGACGCTGTAACATTGCTAAGAGCGGGGGGAGTGGCGCGAAATGAATCTAAGAAAAGAAGAACAGGAACCGGCATGCGACGAACTGCGTCGCTCTTGCTCGTCTAAAGATACTAGTATACCGCGAGCGGGAAAAAAGCGCAAAGACAGAGAAAGAGAGTTCAATGGAAACTGGATGTGAGCCTGGCTATATAATGCAGTGCTTCCGATTTCGCATGGTGACGAAAAAAAATATTGAAGATAAATAAAGGTCAGATATAGAAAAGTCGGTGTATACGTGTGGTAGCAAGACGGTTTAACAAGACGTCAAAAAAAATGAGAAAAGAAAAACAGACGGCGGCTAAGTGTCGGCTACAATTAAGAGGACTGACTGACTGATCGAACGAGATTCGCGATGAAAAAAAAAAATCGTAGCCGGGCTCCGCAAGGGCTACTGAGGGGATTGACTTCTCGGCAGGCTACAGCTTTCTACATGCGGCGTGGCCAAACAAGTGCAAGGTACTGACAGGTGCGATGTCGATAATCCCCGAAGAATGCTTCTTTCATACGACGGACTCATACAAGGAATTCACCCAGAACAGCATTCCTTCCTAGAACGTAAGGCTTTCCATTGTCATGCAGGGCTATAGAGAAGCCCTAACGGGAGTGAGAACGTCATAACTTGCACCTTGTGTGTGTGTGTTCTTTTTTCTTTTTTTTTTTCTATTTCTGGTGAAATCAACCATAGATCGCCTTCAATTGCAGACCAACTTCGCGCAGGGAAAGCTCACGGGGCCCCGGCGCGAGGGATGCACATATCGGGAGCAGGTGCATCTCCAACGAGCTCCACGTGTTAAGTTCCAGGAAACAAAACGAAAAGCATCCGCTAAAGACGTGCGTCCAAAAGACGTCAGTTTCGCAACCCACGACTGACGCACGCGCTCGTTCTATATACGCAGATCGCGCACACAATTAAGCTGATCATTTCGCCACAGCGCACGCAGCACCTGGGTCTAATATGCAGCTTTGATTGATTTTCCATTTCCTAATGCTACGGCGCATTTTCTGTTATTTATTTTTTTACCACCCCCGCACATTCATCTGCGGCCAAAGACGAGAGAAATGTCATGCGTAAAAGAAAGGCTATCCTTTTTATCTCAGAAACGTTCCCCAGGTCGTTGGTCTACAGCGTTATAAGAACACGTGACATTTAAAAAGAAAGAAAGAAAGAAAGAAAGAAAGAAAGAAAGAAAGAAAGAAAGAAAGAAAGAAAGAAAGAAAGAAAGAAAGAAAGAAAGAAAGATTGCCAAGCACATTAAGCACACGTACACTACATTCCATTCCTTAAACCTTCAATTTACGTCCATTTGTCGAAAAAGAGAGAAGTCGCGGCTGAAAGTAATAAAATAATACATGCTAAATATCAGCCCACGAAGTCTGCGAGGACATCGCCAGGCCGACGACGTCAAAATCATGCGGCAAATATCACGACAGCTTTAAAAAAAAAGAAGAAAAGCATTTCGCCATTTTCGGCGGAAAAGAAACTAAGAGGTCGTCACGCCGAGTCTTCGCTTATTGCATACATATCGGACGCATTGCAACTCGCTTTACAGAGAGACGATGCAACTGACCTGGACGATGGACTTGCAATCCTTGACGTCACCGATTGCAGGCGCGGCAAATTCGACGCGGCGTCGCGACCCGTCTTTCCTTTATTTCCCACATTTCCTTCTTGGTCCAAGGCAAGGACACCTATTTGTTATTCCTGAAGCTTAATTCCAACGCCACCCTCTACGGTTTCTCCTTTTAAACGCCAATCATACTTATTTGCAAAACGTTCATGAGCGCTTCCTAAACAAAGCCGGAACTTGAAGGAGGACCATCAGGCGCACGAAATACAAGCATCACAAAACACGTCGCTTGCCAGCTAACCAGTTACAGAAGAAGAAGAAGAGAAAATAAAGAGAATAAAAAGAGGAAGAAGTATAAAGGAACACACATCGAGACGGACGGCCGACTCAGACATTTGAGGTGAAATGGCAAAAAAAAAGAAAAGAAAAGAAACGAATTACGCCGGGCTGCGCGAGTCAGCGGCGAGTCAACGAGACGAAAAAGAACGACCGCAGAGAGGTCGCATTTTATGCGAGTCTTTCTCAAAGCAAGGTAAAAAACAAAATGGAAACCAAAGAGAGAAAAAAAGATGAGAACGAAGACGGCGCACTGCAGCGGAAGAGAAGTGCAAGCAGCTCGGCAGAAGCAGCGGTGCGTGTTCTCACCGAGTCCAAGTTACGCGAGAAGGCTGTTTGTTATATATATACACACTCCATTCTGCGCAAGCACGTCGGAGAGGACAGAACGCATAATAACCAGCGAGATAGAGGAAAACGGCAATACCGAGTGAAGGGACCTTGCTGATGGAATCAAATCTTGACTAGAGACGGGCACATGAGAAAGATAGAAAGGAAGAAAGAAAGAAACAGACTGTGCTATGAAGTCTCGACCTGCAGAAAGAGAAGGATGTCGAGGAGGTAGTTTACATGTACGCATACAGGACTCAATGGATGCGTCGAGATGTCCTCAAGCAAAACAGAAAGAGAAGACGTCAACTAAAGGCGAAACACCCAGAAAGGCGAAAAGGGGGAAAAAAAGAGAGACAGATAACATTAGGACCGCGAAAACACAATTCTTGCGAAATTGAGAGATGTATTTCAGGCGAACGAAAGAAGAAGAAAAAAAAAATTCGTTCAAGTGCTTCGCGACGTGCCTGACGTATTGAGAAAAGAGCACGCGTGCCAGCCGCACACGCAAGAAAACACACGGGAAGGCTCGAGGAACTACAAAAAGAAAGAAAGAAAAAATAAACTAGATAAACAACCACACGAGCGCCGTGAGGAAAGTGTGCGGAGTGGTTCGAGGCCATCAGCAAGACTAAAAACGGCAGGACGGGGAAAAAGAAAAGCAAAAGAAGAAGGTCGATATATATTAAAAAAAGCTTTCAAATAAACCGAAAGAAAACGACAGCCGCGAAACATGCCGCATACTGATATGCATACACACGTACATTAAAAAAAAATAAATAAAGATAAAGAGGAGAGGCGCAGAGGTACGAGCATATAGGGGAGATGTTTCGAGAGCGAACAAGACGTAAGAAACGACGGAAGCCGGCGCATGCAACCACTAAAAAAAAAAAGGGGGGGGGGAGAGAGAGAGAGAGAGAAGGTGAGCCCAAATATACAGCGACGAGAGATCCATCTTATTCCCGCCGACAGCGGCCGCATTTTTACGCAGGCAGACGCGCACGCGCGCGCATATGTATGGAGAGGAGAAAACAGCGGCGTGCTACGGTTTGGGACGGGGAGGTGGGGGGGAGCACGTCCACGCACGAGCACGCACGCACGTCCGCGCGACGCCGAGGAAAAAAGTTTTTTTCTATAAACAGGCGACAGATGCGAAAACATAAATAAACTCCTCCCCCATCCCGCACGTAAGCAGGCAGGCAGGCAGGCAGGCTCTGCGGGGAGCCCCAAGCAAGCGCCGCGGTGAAGAATGCGTTAAAGCGCCCGTGAGAAATTGCACCCCGCTGGCGAGGAAGCCGACAACGAATGCTCCTGCTGCTGGCGCGAGGGGTGAACGCGATAGTGAACTGCGCGGAAAGGGGGGCGTCGCCGGATAGCGGGGACGGCGCGAGGAAGGACTCGTCCACATGCAAGGGGAGACGACGACGACGACAACGGCGAGAGGAGGACCGGGTTTAAAGGAGAAATTCAAAAAAAAAAATTGAAGGAAGCAAAACGAAGAGAGGGTGGCGATTGCGACACCGAATGCCGCTCACGCACGGCTTGTCCGTTTGCGCGCGGATATATGTCGTCCCTGACGTGCATGCGTTCGGCATTCCCCAGCCTCCTTCAAATTTATTTCCCCTTTACTTATTTTCTTTCTCTGCTCTGTTTCATTTGTCTTTTTAACATTCAAATAACACAGACTTTTTTTTGCTTCACCCTATTACTTGCCTTCCTCTTTTTTTCTTTAATTTTGTTGTCGGATGTCTTTATATATATATATATATATATATATATATATATATATATATATATATATATATATATATATATATATATATATATATATATATATATATATATATGTGTATTTCTTTTTTCTTTTAAACCGGCAGACTGCGAGAATAGTCGCATGTCATGCGTGTGTGCGGCGGCGACAGCCCACTGCTCGGCGAGCTCGGTCTCGCATTCTGGGTTTTCGCTCCCGATACACTGACGGCGGCGGCACAGTCTTGGCCACGGTCTGGGCATACAGCGGGCGGTGTGCTCTCGACGCTCCTTTTTCTTCATTCGCGCGAGACGTCGACCGGGCGTTTTGCGACGCTTCTCCGTTTAGACGGGCCGACGTTGACAACGCCGCTACAATTGCGATGTATGACACACCGACGTGACCCCGAAAACCCGAAAACACACACTTAAAAATCGTGATTTATAAATTGTATGCGTGTGTGGGGGGGGGAGGGGGAATGACTGTGTGGAAAACAAGAAGAAGAAGAACAACAACAACAATGTGAAGACGGGAGAAATAAAGCCATCTAATGAATAAAAAATAAAAAAACACCCTGTGAAGAAGGAAGTCCAGCGAAGCAGGCGCTATGCTTGGTTTTCCTACGTTGGGGTTTGGCTATGTTGGGAATTTCCTATGTTGAATTTGACTATTATGAGTTTGGTATTGGTCGAATAACGAGACATTACTCAAAGATCCCGGTTCTCACCATTTATTTCGTGACTACTGTAATCAATGCCTTGTGATCACTTGCGGTCCACGGCAAGTGGTTGCACTTTTGCTGTGTTAATGTCCTTCCCGAAGGCTAGGTCGGTGCACTATTGGTGACGAGTGGTGGCATCTGCTAAGCACGAGGTCAAGGGATCGAATCCAGGCCACGGCGGCCGCATTTCGATGGGGGTGAAATGCGAAAACAACCGTGAACTTAGATGGAGGTGCACGTTAAAGAACCCCAGGTGGTAAAAAATTTCCCGAGACGCCAACTACGGAGTTCCTCGTAACCAGATCGTGGTGTTGGCACGCAAAAACCACCTAATTTATTATTTTTTAACGGTGGCATCGGTGAAACACTCGAGGAACAAAGCGCTCCAACCTGAAGGTAAGTATCCACGCCCCGGCAGGTTCTGGTCTCATCGACATTGAAATCTCCCACGATGACGACGGGTGCACTGTCGGCGGGCTTAATCTTCCCTAAGACAGGCACCACAAACGTTTCGATCACGACACGTCCCGCGCACGGTATCTTGCTCCACGTCTTCGGAGGAGAGGTTCTGCCGCAACACATCCGCCGCTACACTTCACGCTGTAGCGCATAGCACAGGTCGCCGATCGTGGCCAAGTATTCGGCAAACCAAAGACGGTCACGCACGATTGGTGGATAGAGACGGTGACGTTTTATCACAGCGCGGCTACGCCAATCACGGTGCGCGCTCTAGTGCGCGCGCCGCACAGATGGCCGCCGAAGAGCGCGCGCAGCGGTATTGCGCAATGTCGGGAGAAAGACACGGCACTCGTGGAGAGGAGTATGAATAGTTAGTCTATGCCAACGGAGGCGAGAACCGCCAGAACCTAGCCATAAACAGCCTCGCTGGAAAAATTCACACGGTCACCGATGACGAACGTCAGGCGCATATGCGACAAACTTAAAACCTGGATTTCGAATTTGACTGACGAACATGAAAAGCACTATAAAAGCGAAGGCGGGAAGAATTCATCTTACTTCTTGTATTTTTCTTTTCCTTTTCTTTTTCGCAACTTCCGAGTGGTAACGTTTGAAGAGGTGCGGCAAATGAAACAGATCCAGGAACGAAATCTGGCGTCATCCTCCCCGACAATTAAATAAGACCGAAGGCCGAACTACCAAATATTCGAACGCACTCACAAAGAGAAGCATACTGTCAGCGGGAAAGCTCAACGTAATCGCGAAGTATGTCATAGACGGGGAAACGTTTCAGACCACTGAGAGCTGAAAGAAAACCAGATTGACACGACTTCGACATGAGGACTCCGACACGACATGACGACTTCGTATACAACAGAGCACGCTGCCGCTGCCTACAGGCTGCGGCAGCGCTCGCTTTAAAGTTAATGCCTCCTTCACTATACAGCGCTTCAGGGCGCACATTTAAAAACAGCGACAAAGCACATAAAGCGCAAGCGCCTTAGCAGTGCGCCACCTAAACCTTTACACGCTATCTTTATAAGGTTAAACCCATGCTTTCAGTGCTGTTGAAAGGTTTAAAGGAGCGCGGGCTAAAATAAGGACATCAGCAAAGTTCGAAGCGAGTCCTCACATACGTAGAAACTCTAAACAAAAAAAAAAACAAAAAAGCAAAAAAAGAAAGATGACAACCACTGCTGGGGGACCGAAAATGACAGCGAATAAGAGAAACGAAAAAAAAAAAGAACATCACGGGGAAAAAACGAAGGGGGGGGGGGGGGTATAACCATGAGAGAAACGACGCACGAGGGCACAGCGCTGTCTTCGGGCGAGCGAAATGGGCGTGGTCACTCGATCTCATTTCGCGGCGCGCGCGTTTCATTTGCGTTCCGCCCTGCCCTCGTGCATAGCTCTTTCTCGCAAGGGCGGCGGTGGTGGCACGCGGGGCCGCGCACCTCGGGCGAAAAATTCGCCACCGCACCGCACACCCACGTTCTTCGCGCGTTCCTGTCATCACACGTTCGCCGTCCTTTCATCGCACAAACGTGTGCATTCTCTCTCTCTTTCTTTCTCTCTCTCTCCCACTCGCTCTCTTTCTCTCGCTATCTTTATATATATTTTTTGGTCTATTTGCTCCTTCGCTCCTATTCAACATGGACCCCGTTCGACTTTGTCTCGCCCTGTTTTTCTATTTATCGCCCTTTTCTTTTTTCGATTCAGTGGCTTTTGCAGAGGGGCTAAGAAAAATATTCCGAGCAATGCCGCATGCTTCTGCAAATGACGACGATTCTCTGTTGGCGCAGCCATGCGATGTGAGTTGTTGATTTTACGAGAGCCTCGATCCATTTCGTACTTTCTCAGGCTTTCAGTGCAAGCTCTCCTTCGCGCGCCGTTCGCATTTGCCCCTTGTTTCACTTTTGGTCAACCGCAAGAAACATATACGGAAAGGACCAGGGGGGGCAACATCGCCCCATCTAATTTCTTCCTCTCTCTAGCTATTTCCCCGCACGACTCTTTCATTGATTTTTTTTTTATTTCCCTGCTTATTTTCTCGAATTTTTTTTTTTATACCTTGCTCTGCTCAAGCGTCTATATTTTGTACTTCCGCATACTTACGGTCCCCGGCACAGACGGCGCTCGCGAAGGGGCCCGATAGCTTATGCATGCGGCACCTCAAATGCGATACAATTTGCCCAAGAAAAATGGCTTCCGTATGCAAAGGAGCGCGTAATAACCGGACGCGCGCCAACGCTGGCCGAGAGGGCCGACGCGGCCATGGCACACGGAGAGAAACGAGACGGAGGCCCCGAGGAACATTCGCATCGCTAGTCGAAAGAGGCCTGGCGAATGGCTCCGCGGCACTCGTGCGAACAAAGGGTCTCTCGATTCAGCATCTACTCAGCGTCGGCCACCACATTACTATACGCCGCGTACGTAGTTGTGTGCAAAGGAGTGGATGGTACTCAGTGAAGAAGACGCTCAAACGACGAAGGACAGCCAAGCAAGTGAGGCAAGAATAAGTTTCACCCAATAAACCGTCCTTGGCCCCCGGAACCGGGCAGCGCGCGGCACCAGATCTCGGAGGCCATGCTCTGTTTAACCAACTCCGCACAATGCAGCTACGGGTCACGGTAGCCGTAGGCCCTCGTTGCCTGCCTCTGGCAACTCACCGGGCTACGTTCGACTGAATGGAACCTTCTCTGAAGGTTTAGATGCGCACAGTGAACGAGCCCCCCGCCCCCTCCATCCTCCTCCCCTCCCTTCCTCTGTCAAAAGCGCAAACCGCTCTCATTACTGAACGGCATTATTAAATCTGCACAGGTGCCCCGAAACGGAAAGTCCCGATGGTGCCGTCTACAGTAAACGTCCGGCAAAAAACGCAGAACAACTACGAGGTCAAATGTCATGATGCACTGATCAGTGAAATATAGTTACACGCGAAAATGCCGCCATCATGCTTTCGGAAAGTTGGGATCAGCGCGTGTACACCGTTGCCTGCAGAGCTAGATGTAGAAGAACCTCGTCAGGAGAAGCCAGAAATAGACGGATATATCTACAAAGCCCTGTTCAGACCCCGGAGAGCGCGAAGCAAAAGTAAGCTTCCGTGTGAACGGAAATGAAACGAAATAATACAAAATGAAGAAATAACGTATAACCCCCTAAGAAGTACGCGCACTTCGCTAAGCCGAGAAACCGGCGACGAAGAGCGCCATAGATCATTGCGACACCGCGCTCGTGTCGCGAGTTACGAGTGAGCCCACCGTGTAGTACAAACTATAAAAGAAAGAAAGAAAGAAAGAAAGAAAGAAAGAAAGAAAGAAAGAAAGAAAGCGCTTGAGCAACTCTTCACCGTGACGACATCTATGAGGCAGCGCTGCCCGAATCGACAGCCCGGCGGTGGAGCAGACCGTACAGGGGGAAAGAGTGCTTAAAAAGGAAAGCTTGCGGGCGAGGAAGGTGCCCGAGCCCGGCCGCCCGGTCGAGATAAGGCCGGTCTCCGGCTTCACTACAGCCAAAAGCCAACAAGACGTTGGCTGCGGTACATAATAGAGAACGAAACAAAAGAGCGACCATAAAGAGAAAGAACAGCCCACGCGCAGATAGCGCGGGCGTCTCCAGCGTAGAAGGCGCCTCGGGGCTTTGGATCGAGAGGGCGTGTGGAAGAAAGAAATCGCTTTTTCACCGGGGCATCTTTATATAATCTCGGGAGTGCGCGCGTTCGCGGGAGGGGAAATCCGCCCCCGATCAATCCTCTCTGTGCAAGCTGACAGAGAGAAACGAGAAAGAAAGAAAAAGAGGGGATCTTCTTGGCCCGCCCGTTTTCGCGACTCCGCTTAAGACGGCGCGCTCCTGTCGCAATTCCGCTTCGCTTCTTTCCTTCAAGCCAGCCAGTCGCACACCACCCACTCCTACGCAACAAAATACGCCGCGCCGTGCCGTCGACCGTTGGCAAGAGGTGCTTGAATGCAAACGCGTACTAAAACAAAATACGTCACAGAAAAAAAAAAGAAAACAGCTGTACAGCACCATAGGAATCGACGCGAACGCACAAGCCAAGCAAACCGCGGGGGCGGGGAAGTAAACAGGAGACGACGCGGAAGACCCGAAGATGACAAACAAGGTAACAGCCGAGGGCAGAGGAGGACGCCAAGCCTTACCGCACACGGTGGGAGTTTGTTACCTTTCGCGAAGAAAGCCTCGAAGAGCCCCACATAAGCTCTTTTCTTTCTTTCTCTCCGCGGGATAAGGACGGCATGAAAGACCAAGACACAAAGAGAAAAGCAGAGGGGACTAAGGCGGATGGGGAATAAGTTCGCAATGAAAGCGCACTTGGAACCCCTGCTCTCGTCGCTAGATAGTTCCATTTTCGGCAACAGAGTCAGCGTTATCTCAAAAACTCTCCCGGCGTCTCAAGCCAAGTACCCTCGTGTCTTTCAGAATGGAACGTCTCCATCGCGGAAATGGTCGGGGAGTTAGAAGAGCCGACGCTCTCTCTCTCTCTCTCTCTCTCTCTCTCTCTCTCTCTCTCTCTTCGTCGTATAGCCACTGCTCAACCTCCAGTGCACTTAAATAAACCGAACGACCGCCGCCTCCGTTAATTCCCTCTGTGAGCTGCAACCGAAGCCAGCGAAAGAAGAAACTGAATAGGTATAGACAACTGCACCACGTTTGTATCGCACAGGGGGCTCCGCTGAAGCAGACGCCGCGGCAAGATTGCCGTGAAATTCGTTTCTCGTTAACCACATAGAGCTTCCTATACAGAAATCACTAAAGCCAAATCTTGCGCTATACCGCACGCGAACTGCAAGTATGAATGTTCGGCCACTAATGCTGCTCTGGAAATGTCAAATTCCGCCATGTTGTCGAATTCGCCATCTCGCAAATTACGATTGGCTCACAGGGCTACCGGGACTTCCGTGATTGGCTGAAAGCGCCACCAAGGTAGAATTCGATAAAATCAGACGAATTTGACATAACACGTACATGTTAGCCACCCAGCATACAGGAATGATGGCTATATAGTACATGAATTTGCATAAACTTCGTCCGTCGGATTTCAGACGGCTCTGTAATTTACAAATTCATCGTACTCGTGAAAATATAGCGTTACAAATGAAACGGTTCCCGATGTTGTAAGCACGGGCGCCGAAACTCATTGCCTTGTGTTTAGAAACTATCGCTGCTTGGAAATTTAGGAAGATAAATGTTTGACAAACAACGTCGCAAGAAAGATCGCGAGCCACAAACACGGAGAATAGACGAATGCATGTAATAGCAATCATTCTCGTGCTGGCTGAACGATCTGCAGCGCCGCAATTCTCTTTGGTATATTTTGCAGGAAAGAACGGTTAACCGCAAATGATCTGCTTTGCTTTCGGACAGGGAGAATATATTCATTTCGTTGCCCTGCGGCAAACAGCTTGTGTCCTTCTCAAAGCAGCATTTAAAAAAATGCGTACCGGCGTCCTAAATCTTTTCATTTATCGTTCCGGAAATACGATGGCGGACATTAAAACGAACAAAAGAAAATTGCGCGGAAAAAAGCAGGGCAAGCCAAAGAACGATCACGTAAAAGTAACAAGCCGATCGACATCCGCTTCGGGTCTCCGCGCGAAACACCGACGGCAGTGTATACGTCAAACTGCTGATGGGAGAGGCCCAACGCAACAAAGACGAGATCAGCGAGAGAACCGCGCAACCACTGGCAAATGTACTTCAGCAGCAACGCGTGGGCGTCATCTTGAAAGCGATCTGCTTTCGCGGCAGAGTATATGGGTGGGCCGACGGCTCATAGGTTTGCGTGTGCTGTGTTCTCGCCTCGCAGTTTGCGCTGACGCGATAGACAGCCACGATGGTCACTTCGCTCGCTGCTGCTGCCACATTTCCTCACGCCAGCGTTTTGACAGCGAGTGTCCGCGGTCATCGAGTGTGACGAGTTCGTGTTTGCCTGTGCGCGCTGACACCATGCTTAACTTTGTTAGTGAATGTTCAGAAGTTTACACGGCCGATAAAACTGTACTATCCTTACTTAGTCTACTAATTTGCTATCGCAAGCGACGCTGCGCCTTTCGGGCGAAACTGCGACATTCTTATTCGGTGCAAAAATCGGGTTGTGTAGGCCACGTCCAGCCCTAAACGGTGCAGAAGGGTATCCAACGTAAGGGCACTTTTTACCCACCTTTACCAGTCCCCTTTCCCCACTCTCTGGTGCAGGGTAGCCAATCGGGCTTAGTCATGGTTAACTTCCCTGTCCTTCCCTTATGACTTGTCTCTCTTTAATGTTCGGGCAGGATTTGTTTTGCCCGTGAGCTTCAGAACTGATATGAGCGTTTTTTTTTTCTTTTCTGATCATTGTTTCAATAACATTTGTCGTTCCGAGCACGATTGTGTCTGTCAGAGAAGCGAGTACTTGGTGCCGCCTATACATACCCGAATAACTCCTTAAATTCGGTTAACTAAAACAAAAGTCTAAAAGTAAGGCAATAAAGGCACGGGCGTTGCGTGTATTCTGCAGTAGGTGACGAGCACTAAATTTCCTCGAGATTTTTTTAAAAGGGCGAAGCGCTAGAAAAGCAGCGGCAAAGTGTGCGGGAAACGGGGGAATGTGCGCAGCATTACAGCTGCCGCGCGCGAGGCGTTCGCCACATCGCACGCAAGATTCTAAATGCTATGCCCTCGCGCAACGGCACTTAATTGCTTACGCATACACTACCGCGCGCGCGCTCCACGCAGCTGAAGATGTCGAAGGCACACTGGGTCTCGATGACTCGCAAAGGCTCACGCATTTGTAGTTCATTTAAGAATGCTAATGCCTTTAAAACCACCCGAGAACATATATCGAATACGTCGCGAAACACGACACTTCAAAGTGCGCATGAAGTTTGACCCGAGTGCCCTAATCCACCTGATACGCGGTGGCTTATACACAGGGTTCGTACACAATATTTGACTGAAAATTCAAGGACATTTCAAGGATTTCAAGGATGCAAAAAGGCAGAATTCAAGGAGTGTTAGCATTTTATTTCCTCACATGACTTAGGAAAGGAGCCCTATTTTCGCATTAATTTCTCTTTCAAGAGCTGTTATCTCCGCTTCTTTTTTTTTTTTGGCTGTTCGACGGAAACTGTTGGCCTTGACAAGACAAGTGAGGTCATTTTTTGCTTCGGCGTCTTCTGAAAAGCGATCCGCTGACTCCTGCAAGCACTTAAGAGTTTTTTGGAGCTTTGTCTTCTTCTCTTGCATGCTCTGTAGCTCTAGCTCGAGTTCTTTTCTCTTCAAGGTTACCTGCTGTGCTACAGCTTGCTTCTTCTGTTCGTCCATGTATAACGCATACCTATGCCTGGCTTGGCGCACTGATGACTTCAGTTCTTTCGACAGCGGAACGTTAAGCAGCCCACCGTGGGTTTTCACGGCCTCGCAGATGACTCGTTGTGAGATATACGAGAGCTCTGCCATATTTTCGACCGCGATCTGCTTGTTTACACTGAAACCTCTTTCTACTGACGCCTGCCCATGGCTAAGCAAGAGAAGGACCTTCAGTACTTCCCACAACATCGAGAACGCCGGGTCATGCTTCAAAAGGCGCACGAAGAGAACGTCAAGGCGTTCCTGGTCTCTTTCATAGTTTTGCAGTTCATGCCGTTTTTCTTGGCAGAACTGAATGTACTGTGCACACACAATATCGCTCTTGTGCTCAGAAAGAAGCTTGCTGTCAATTAAACAGTAAAGAACAACTTTCAGCTTCCCAAGGCACATTTCTGTCTTTGACATCTCCCTGGGGTCGAAACATAACAACCCTCGAACCAGAGGGTACCTAATAGGACTTCTCTCCATGATTTTCAGGATCATGTTCACAATGAACTTTCGACACTCACCCCTAAATTCAAAAACACACTTGGTACTCGCTTTTCCGCTCTTTAAGATCTTCTCAGCCACTCGTCCAACGTCCACCTTCTCAAGTGACGTGTAATTGGCAGTGTCATGAACATCAATTCGCAGCAGTTTCGTGATGCTCGTGGCTTCTGTCAACACCGAGCGCTTCATGAACTTTGCAAGGAGGCTCCTCAAGACAGTTTCGAGCTCTTTCGCTAAAAAAAATGTCTTTGGAGAATCACTCTGAAAAACAGTCAAGAAAGGCTGCACAACCATTGCAATGTTTAGGGAAAAGTTCAGTTTCGCAAGTGCAAGCTGGTCCTTTAGGAAATCACTGACGTTCTCATACGCTCTACATTTCGGCAAGGGTAGCCTATGCTCGCTCACTGCTTCGGTGTAGTGCCTCAAATGCTCCCACATGGCCAGGGCTCTCTCCAGTACTGGCACGTTCTCGACCCAACGGTGGGGTACGAAAGGAAGTGGAAACAGCTTGCTCCTTGTTTCTTCAACAAAATCTTCACGGCGGGCCGGTGCATCATGGAAGAGTGAGAATAAGCTCGAAAGAAAGGTGTCAACTGGCCAGCTCGTCGCATGCATTCCTGCTTTGTAAGCATTATGCACTGTGTGCAAGCCACATGAACCAATATCCAAGCACTGAACTTGAAAGTCATTCTTCATGTGCTGCTGCAACTTGTTGAAAAGACTCCAGTTGACATTCGGGCCGTCCATCGAGAGCTGCACAATCTTGCTCAGGGGAAAAGACGCGAGTGTTTCCGTCAACTTCTGCATAAGGTCGTCCGCTGTGCTGTGACCCATGAATGTCGAAGTCGGGTATCTGGTTGCCACCTCACAGTTGTTCCACAATCTGACGTGAACATCAAGTTGTTTTCTTTGCAGGTATTCATTCAAGGTTTCGTCAAAAAGCACAACAAGATTGTCAGACTTCTCCATCATTTGCTGTACCTGCGAAGTGAAAAATGGGCGTAGACCATGGCACGCGACATACGCGCATTTTTTCTCAGAGCAAGTGAAGCTTCTCGCGACCTCGCTATCCGGAAACATCTTTTGGAATAGCTGGGAAATGGATCCACTGGAGCTGTATGAGTAGTGTGACGACACAACTTTCATCGTCCACAAAATCTCGGCTTCGATCACGGAATCATGCTTTCTGCAGTCTTCCTCAAGTGTCGCAGCCCGAGAGGAAGTTGCCGTGGTCGCGGTGCCGAGAGGAGCCGCGGACGTCAGATTTCTCGCTTGCACCAAACTTGCGACGGATGAGCAGCCCTCACCTGCTGCAGTTTTGGATCGGTGCTTCGCGCCTTTCTGGTGGCTCTTCAAGGCAGATTCCCCCATCGTTGCAATGTCGACCGTCTTCTGACATATTGCGCACTTTGCTCGATAAGGATCGCTTGGTTCCGGTCTCACCCAGTGACGATAGTCCGTATGTTGCAGCCACGCAGACTGAAACTTGCACTTCCCGCCCGGCATCTTGTCAAAGCAAACACACAACGCAAACGCGAACTTTGCTGAAATGGCGCGCACGAGGCCGACAGACGGTCCAACTATAGTGCCTAAAAGAGCACTCACTAGTGCGCCGAGCGCGGGTGTCGCGGTAGCACCGAGAGTGATGCCTGCCGCCGCCGGCCGCTTGGTGCGCTGTACTACGAGACTGTGCCGGACCATGCTGAGGCATCTGAACTACGCATTGCAATCAACGCATCGCAAACGAACGCCATTCGAACTCCCCACGGTTTAGTATGGTGCCGACAGGCATCGCCGTCTGGTGGCCCGCGGCGGCAGGCATCGCTGCCCGTGCCAACGTCGCGCGTTGCAGACGCTCGGTGGACGGTGCACTAGAGTATATTTTAGGCACTGTAACCGACCGACCGATATGCCTCGCATTGGATTGGATTCGATTTCCGATGCATATTAGTTGCTAGACGATGTAGGGGCTGCGGGATTTAAAACCGAAACTTCTTGCTGTTGCCCTTTAGTCAACACAGCTTGTTTTCATCGGCATTCGTAAGCGAAAGGGCCTTTTAATTCAGCGTGACTTGCAGAGGTACGTCGTTAATTTTTTCTATCGGAACAAATCCCTCGGGATTTTCAAGGATTACAAGGAGCTTACGGGTATTCAAGTAGTTTCAAGGGCCCTTGAACTTATACTGTCAATATCAAGGATATTCAAGGGTTTCAAGGGGCTGTGCGAACCCTGTATACAGCAATAGAAAGACACTCACAGCAAAGGCGCACTCGCATTTGCTTTAAAACCGCGAATACACTGAGGCCGTGGCTGCAGTTGCATGCCAGCTGCCACAGCATTCGTTTCATAAAATGCATGCGCGTTGCGTACAAGAAGCGTGAGATAAAATTTCCGACGTCCTATTTTTTTGCGTAGAATGAATGTCCTCAGACCTCGAAATCTTTACACACACACACACACAGTACATATATAAGCTAATACAAAGCAAGCAAACCTTAGAAAGCCGTAAATAATTTACTACAACTGCTTTCATGAGAACCGGATTCAGTTTCGGTTCCCGAGCAGTGCATGTGCCCTTGTGTCGTGACGCTAAATGTGGCCGCGTAGGAGCAAAACTTTGACATTTTCGGCGCTACATCTCCGGCTCGCTCTGTCGTCAGCTATACTCTGCTACTCGTTGCTAGGCCAGATGCACATATAAGGTATACACTGGGTTAGATTTCCCAGAAGTTCCACCCCTCCCACTTCATACGCGACCACCATCTGCGTGATGACACATCGGCATTCTGGGAAGGGAAAGTGATTCAAGGAAAAGGCAACAACATTAAGTTATTTAAGTCACCCCACGTTTCAAGCAACTGGTCCAAAGCTTCGAAGTTTAGGACTTCCATTTGACGCAAATGAAAAGACGCAAACACTCGCGTCACTACTTCTTTAACAGTGGCCTATAGCTCCCGGAGCAAGAACCTTCACTCGCACACGGCATCCGAGTCGGTCGCCCGAACAACTACATATAGAAGCAGATTGAAGAGCAAGTTCCAGCCCAAAGGGCACGCCGTGAAAGGCTAGCGGCAGGCGCTCGGTTCGCGAGCGAAGAATCTATCGGCCGCAGGTTGGCTTCGCGCGGGCGCATGCAAATATAGCAGCACGCTCCGAAACTGTTTCGAAACGCGCTCGCCAGCCATGCAGCGCCTTCCGGCGGTCGACCTCGCGAAGCGGAGCCCGGAGACGGCGCCACGTCTTTCCAAAGGCTCGGCGCACACCATGTACGGCGCACGGCATGGCGGCCGCGCAGACCGGCGGGTGACTGAACCACGCGGTGACGAAACGCCCGCTCACGCATGTCGCCCGACGCAAAAACGCGCATCGGCATAGGCACCATCTCGCAAAAAAACAACGACACGCACGGGCGCCTCTGACACCTAGCTCCTACTACACGCCGATTAGTAACAAGACGGACGGGCGCGTCTATATACACGTGCCGAAAAGAGAGAGGGAGAGAGAGATAGAGAGAAGGAGAAGGAGATTCTTGAAGATGAAAAGGAAAGGTTGGGGTAAAGTGCAGCGCAGTGACTGTCTCTCAGCAGAGGACACCTCAACCGCGCTGCACAGGGGGTAGGGAATGAAAGTAGGGGGAGTACGTGCCGAAAAGCAACGCACAAAAAAAGCAATGCACAAACGAAAGGCGAGCGGTGAGGGGGACGTGGAATCGCGGAGGGAGGCTCGACACTTCGCGTTACTTCATGCCCGCTCCTGCGAAGTTTCGCATGGACTGCGAAATCCGCAATCCACTAGAGCCGTTTTTTTTCATCCTCGTATTACGTATGCGCATGCATGACTGTCAAATCGAGCGTCTTTATACGTGAAGCTTGCTCCTCTGTGACTTTTCTTTTTTTTTTTATGATTATTATTATGTAACAACGTTTTACCACCGTATGTGTCGCATATTAAACATGCGCGCTGTCAAAAGCACCAGCGTGCTTCGTGTAAATTACGACATATGCAGCAGACACGAAAGTACTGCATACGAAAAGAGGCGAGACGTTTACAGATTCAGCAGTGAGTTTGTCCTAACGCGTAGCCGCCATTCTTTGGTTCACAGCACGAGAAATATCCCGTGCTTACCGCTCCAGCACCATTTACGAGCTATGCGAATGCCAGCATAATAAGATTTCATTGATTGATTGATTGATTGATTGATTGATTGATTGATTGATTGATTGATTGATTGATTGATTGATTGATTGATCCTCTATGACCATATCAGATGCATTTCATGCAGGCTAGCAAAACCCCGGGATGTAACAATACCATCGACCAAGCGGAACTTCAAACTCGTCCACTGCCATCGAGACTAACATAAGCCATTACATGCGGACATAAAAGTGAGTACATCCGAATATGAGAATCCCATTACATGCAACCGCATAGTATTTGAAACTTATATTACGGATATTCCCGGACGAGCACTCGGAATGACGAGCAGTCACACTTGATGTTTCAACAGTCGCGAGCGAGAGCGGCGTATCCAAAGGGAGAGATAATACGAAACCAGCTTCCCATTCAAAGCCGTCGCGCTGAGACACGCGCGTTCGCACAGTCGTCTCCTGCAACTTCAAAGCGAACCGAATCGACGAAAATCAGCCAGATATGAGAAATCCGCAGCGACCCAAAGAGTCAGAACAAGACGCCATCATTGTGCGACTTGAAAGAGGAAGCGAAACGGGTATTGAGAGCGGTCGGGCACGTTTTATGTTTAGTTGGGGAAAAAAACCAGGCAGCCGCGGCGCACACAACGTGTTATCGGCACCGACTGCTGGAGCGCCACGCGAGGTCTCCACCAACGACGCCGCAACGCAATAATGCGCCTGGCGGGACTCGTTACCGGATACATCAAACAGTGGATGGAATTTTCGAGGTACGGAAAGTACATTTTGACAAAGGCTTTTTACAAGGGATATTACCCTATACCGACATATATACTAGTCGCTATTCTGACTGAGACCATTGTATAAACGAGTCACTGGCATAAGAGATACGCGGGAGGCCCACCAAAGAAATTTCGAATAGCGCCGTGCATTGAGGTTCAACTATGCGATGCGGGTATATAGATACACGTAAGTCCTGATCGAAATCTGTTGCAACCACCTTCTTTCACGCTATAGAGGAAGATGAGCTGGCCGTCTATTAAAAGAAAAGCGCAGGACGAAATAATAATGGTAATAATAAATGCAGTGAGGCGACGTGCTCGGCCGTACGTATGCTGTCTCTATGACGTGAAATGAGTTACGAACGCTGCAAGGAAAGAGTTGTGTTACGTCTAAACACCACAATGGCGTTAATTACACGTTTGAGACGAGGCAAACACCCACACATCCATCAGCGCCTATCGAGACGACAACGAAGCGTGGACAGCGACTGCTGACGGGTCCATAAAAGGCCACAACTCACCTCCCCCCCCCCCCCCCCCCCAAACCAGACAACCTGAACAAATGATGAGGAGAGCCAACATCAAATGCTACCGAACGACGACGGCGACCTTCAGATTCCCTAGTCCACTCGCCTAGGGAAGACGACGGTACTAAAAGCGGAGACTTTAGGTGCAGTGCGGACAGAGCGTCCCGATGTGAACTCGGACGTTTAACTTGCTCATGCATGATGTGGGCTTCCGTAACTGGAGCAGTGTAACTAAGCCAAATAAACCGTTTTCCCTCCATTCCTACTAACTGACGTACTGGTCGATGGGCTTGGTGGATTCCTTGCCCTAACAACACCCTAAGCCGCAACAATTAGTATGATACCTCAGTTGTTATGTAGCTCAAAATTATCGACAAAGGGAGCATATAGGCTTGGATAGATACACTCTTACAGCAACGCTCCGTGTTCTCGGGGCACAGATATGACTTAATGGAAATAGTTGAAGCTGTGAGAATCGGTAAGGCTGGCCGGGAACGCGTGAGCACGTCCTCGCTTTATATTATATATATATATATATATATATATATATATATATATATATATATATATATATATATATATATATATATATATATATATATATATATATATATATATATATATATATCTTGATGCTAGTAAGTACGCGCAACGGATCAAGGCTGACACTTACATCCGTTGGCTCTTGTACGACAACTTCGCCAAGGTGCTACCGCAATTTCTGTGTCACGGCTCCGTGCTTTCGTTTACATAAGCAACTACGCCGCAGGGCGAGCTTCACAGAGAGAAAAAAAAAAGAAAAAAGGATTCGGCATGTCAGATGTGCTTGGCATATTCATGACTCGGATTCTAATAATATCGCTGTTCAACATTTGGCTCTGTTTCGTGTCCTATCTATAAGTGTTCCTGCCTCCAGAATTTTGCGCTAAATAATAGGCGACTTGCTAAGAGACGCGCTATGAAAGACTTTGTGGATTCTTTTGCTCTCCCTAAGTAGAACAGGCGCCTTGATTCAATAAGCAAACGCAAGGAGGACGCTCACGCGCCTTGATAAGGTGCGGGTTATTCTTGTCCCATAGTAAATGTAGCTGAACACGTGTGTAACAAAACGGTTTCTTCGCTCGCAATAAACGCAGATATATGAGTCGCAGCGGGTACCGCGACAATGCGTCAATGAATAACGAATTGCGCCGACATGTTCGTGCGTAAAAATTCCTTCAACAGGCGCATTAATTACTGTGTCTGATAAGGTGCAGCAACGAACGCTTCAGTTACAATAAACGTGACACATTTTAGCCGAAGTTCGACCGACACCCCGAAAATTATTACTCAGAACGCACTGAACATGCGCACTATACCTCGTACAATACCGGGGAATGTGAAATGGAAAACTGCTTAAACACTCCCATGGACGAAAAACAAGACGTGCGCGTATGCTCCCAAACAAATAAGCATAAATACACACTTACCAGTTATTCAAACACATGAAAACAAGCAAATACGTTCCCCAGGGTAGTCGTCGCGAGCAGCGGATAACCTATATATAAAGCTAATATAACGTCTCGTCCGTTAATCAGCAAACACCGCCTCCAACCTCCAGCGCTCTGTAAAGTTAGCGTGATAAAAGTTCGTGTACCCGAGTGCTCGCGGCGCCACAGCTCTGGTCGGGCAAGCACATGCGCCAGCAAACGCGGTAACCAAAGCAGCCATCGCTGAGAAGCACACAACCGCGCGCAGAAGTGCAACCCAACGTTCAAAGCACCGACGCGGACAGAGAGAGAAAGAGAAAGGGACGCGAACATGGCGTGTATCCGTTTCAGACTACCGTCTAATCACGGAATGGCCATCCTAATGACAGAAACGCAGCCGCACCGCGGACCGCCGAACCAACGGCGGCGGAGGTTATTAAGGAAAACACACGGCGCACTAATGAGCTGCGCTGTTGCGAAAGGTTGCACGTAAATTATTCCTTCGCTGCAACACGAAAATGCCGGGGCAACTGTAAGGGAACACCTGTTCGGCGCAACTGCGCGGCGGCGGTGTATATGCAAAGAAGACCCCCCTTCCCCCAAGAAGAGCGTCGCCTGTATACTTACCCCATGCGAGGTGCGACATTACAATATTCGTTGGCGCTCGCTTGCTTTTTTTTATATGTATCTACTTCCTGCACGAGCCTCGGCCAGACATACGCATGAGGACGAGCGGGGAGGGCGCGGGCCAAGTTTACGCTCGACGTTTAATTAGAAACAAATTACTTCCTCTTGGCGAAACAACCGGCTGAGCTGCGGCTCGATACCTAATTGCTACGAAAGGTGCGCTACAGCTTGTCACGTGTAAGCGTGACGCGGCTACTGGTACAGGATATAGGAGATGCCAAGTTTGCGAGAATTCCGCGAAGGATGCGTCCTTTGTCTCTCTCTGTCACTCTCTTCATGGGTCAGCGCCTATTAGTCTATAAAGCAGGTTTATTCATTAGAATTACTGCTGCTGCGAGCTAGCTGTGGCTAAATGGGAAACCTGGCCACTAAGAAACGTGATGCCTCGAAATAAAAAGCTTACAAAAGAAATCAAAGCTAAAACAATAAAAGAAGAGAGAGCAGGACGCATAGCACTGGCTTATTAGAATAAATACTACCTAACAAAGAAAAATAAAGAATTACGCATTATTAGCGCCTATGTATGAGTCACATACACAGGCGCATGTGCTAGTTAAACGACGCAGAAGCAGTGCACGATTTACGAACAGCGCGATTAACATCCGTTCGAGCTAAACCCTAAGCGAGTTGACGCGAAAACGAGAAAAAAAAAAAACGCCACTCATAAGAGGAAAACACTGTGGCTGCTCATGTTCACACAGGACACAAAACTTTAGCTACAGAACAGACAAAGCCGAGGCGTGTGTGCAGTACTGCCAGTGACAGTGACACTGGCAAGCATAAAGAACGGTACGCACGAAAGTCGATTACTCAACAAGCACGCAGCAAATAATTAATGCGGTAATCAGCGTCACAAGCTATCTCTTATAGGTACCACATAGGCGCATTAACGTTCACGGAGCGATAGAAAGCAATAAAAAAAACAAAAAAAAATCGCGCAAGGTCGGGCCACGTCGAAAACATCACGAAAGGCCTGACGCATATTATGCACGTCGTGTGTTATAAGCCTAAATAGGCTCGGCGTTTCGCACTGAAAGGACCATACCACCACGGCTAAACATACACGACATTCGAAGTCGGCGCTCAGCCGTCAAACGTGCAAGCCTACAACGTCCAACTCTGCTCTATACAGCGTCGTTTCCCGCGTCAATTTTCTCGCCGTTCCTGTCTCGAAAGCACGATTACACACGCGCGAACCTAACACGCGAATATGCAGCGAGACTGAGTCCGCCAGAATGTGCCGAGACACGTCGCACTCGCCAAAGCGCAGGCACTTGCATCACCACGACAGCTATAGCGTTAAACACGAACCGAGAACAGCTCTTCGCTCGATTACACAACGTACGAGAAGAAGAAGAAAAGAAGAAAGGAGAGAGATGCCGCCACGCGAGCTGAGCGCGTCGACCCCCGCCCCCTCTCCAGCCCAGCATGGGACACATAATTAAAACTCTGAATCAAGCGAGTGGGCCCGCTCAGGGGAGACTGAAGTGCAGACTTTAAGGACCGACGTCGCCTCTTCCTCAAGGAGCAAGTTGGAGTGGTGGAAAGGGAGGATTGAGAAGCTATTAATAAGATTATCACTTAAGCCACTCCGGCCTCCCGCCAGGCGTGTCAGCAACAGCCGTAAATAACGAGCGCATACATCCACACGGCCGTATATATGCGAACACACGCAAAGATTACACGATGCCCCCCCCCCCGCGCGTCTGGGTCGATGCGCTCTTGCTTCTTTAGAAGGCCGAGATCGCGCCATTAGGCGGAGAAGGGGGCCGAAGGATCGCGACCTTGAGACGGGAAAAGAGCGAGAAAAAGCACTGGAGTGCAGCTGGGAGGGCAAACAGCGCAGAGTTGTTAAGCGATCCCAATTAGCGAAGGCGGTCGAAGTTCAGGGGCTGGCGTGAGAGGAATGAAGAAAAACGAAAGCGGGCGTAGTAAGCGAGAACGAGCGGGCGCCGTATTAGTACACACGGGCTTCGGTAATGCCCTCCTTTTAAGCCCCTTTTCATCGCTCGCCTAAGCAATTTTCCACGGCACGTTGCGCGAAGGAAAGCAGAAGCGCATTGGTCTCTTGACGTATACCGAAGGTCAACATTACAAGAAAGGGGGAAAAAAAACCGTTGACACCACAGAAATTTCGATACTTCCAGCGGTTATGTTATAGCTATAGTTATAGCTTATATATATAAAGAACAGCTGAAGTACTGAAAAACTTGACGGACCTTTATGCTAACCAATTATTTTAGCGAGCAGGTACTCATTTAGGCATGTAATGAGATGGATTCCGTGGTGCTGCCTCAAGCATTATTCTGGCTCCTCTCCTTGCGTCTACCTCAGCTTGAGGCACCTCGATGACAACTATTACTCCCCAGACAGTGCAAATTAACGGTTCCCCGCAAATATCTCTGTTGAATGCGACATTAGCGTCCCTCTCAGCAACATTTCGTGTACGGCACTCAGCGGCCGACCGCAGTTCTCGCAATTTATCGGCGCAACACGGCTGTACAGAGGCTAATGGTACGTGCTCTGAAGAGGTTTCGAATGTGAACTTAACGTGTAGTCTAATTATCGCCATATTGCAGTACTCATGCACTTGAGTCTTCAAAAGCTTCGTGGTGGGACGCTGGCTGCACACAACTTTTCGTACATTGCCGCAAACAAAATCAAACTTGAAACGGTGCCCAAAATTTGTCGATAGCGTTTCCGTCGCACCGTAGATGTGTCTTCCAAAGGAGGATTTCACTGCAAGCTGACGTGCATTTCAGCGAAGCAACAACACAGAATGAGAAGGCAGAAGTAAGAAAGTGTGAAGTGTAGTGATGAAATCATGAAATAGTGACAGCGGTCTTAGGCGGAGAAGGGGGAATGCTGCACGCAAACTGCGCGTCTAATTTTAACTAATGTTCCGCCATCAACGGACGCGCACAACATGACTCCGTTACATATATCTGCTTTCAGGCATTATGAAGTTTTTTTTTTTTTTTTTTTTTTACGATCAGTCGTTTACCTAGCGAATCCGACCAGCTGTTGAGTGCTCCCGGAAATAAAAGAAGAAAAAAAAACAAGAGGAAATCAATAAACTTAGACTGGCGAAGGACGAGCTCACAATATCGTGTGACGTCACGAACGTTTGCTACCCTACGCCCTTACTGTACGACAAGCGTAAGCAGTGAAATCGTATAGAGCTGAACTACGCGAAATAAAATACCTACGTTTCGGCGACTAGCTAGACGAAACCGGGAAACAGAGAGAGAGAGAGAGAGAGAGAGAAATGGACATGTTCGGTCAACATTTAACATGAACGGGGAAGAAAGCGCTGGTAGTTAAAACAGAAAGAAAGAAAAGAAGAAAAAATAACGAACGGTGAGACAGACAGACACTCCTGCTCAGCCAGTAACGCACTTCTTCTGCCCTTCCGCTTCACAAAGAACAATCGGCCGTGATGGATGGGCGACACCGCGGACACGACCGCGTGCCACGCACGAAGCGCGCACGCCAACGTCCATTTGTCTGGCAAGGGAGGAACAGAGAGAGAGAGAGAGAGAGAGGATTTATTGGAAGGAAAGCAGTGAGGTGGGCGTGGACTAGCGCGGTCTAGCCTACTACGCGGCACAAAGCGGGGGAAACATAACGGGACATAAAGGTGTCCCGAGGGATAATAGTGATGATGACCAGAAGAGGGGCGCACAATCGCGAAAGCAAGTTCGGCATTTTTCATGGCCGCTCTTGGACCCGGCGGCCGTGAAGCCACCGGGTCCTAAATCTTGGCTCCGAGTCAATAATTCAAACGAAACTTCAGATGAGGACGTAAAGGTGAGGCTGGGCTGCAGAAGGAAGCAGAAGCCCCATATAGACGTCTGTGTTGTCGAGGTGGTAATGCACTACAGGTGCGCGCGCGCGACTACACGCTACACATGCAAGGACAAACACACGCACGGCGACTCGCGGCTCGGAGGAGAGAATTCCCTCCCGCACCAGGGCGACGAGGACGGGTGGAACATTCGAAAACCTGCCTCCTCAATTTTTTTTTTGTTGTTCTTGTTGTTTTTTAAGATTTGGCCCGCGCCACCATGTCGAGCATTTCTGCACTAGGATCGCAGTACGATCGACTTCCATGCGCATAACATCGACCCGGAGTGGTCGAACAAGCGGAGACTCGACGAAAAACACAGGAATGTACCACGAATAACTCGGGCGACAAACCTACAGCGCACGTCAGGGTGCGGCCATGGGAAACGAGCTCTACGGCAACTTATTTAGCGAGGAAAGTTGAGAGCACGTGCGCATATGCGATTGCCCGAGGCGCACGCTGGGCTAACAGGGTAGGTACCAGGATGAAGGCGGCGCAAACACACGTGGCTCAAGCGACGTGATGCCGTCTCATCGCAGTGCCTGGCGTGATCAGCTGCACGGTTACAGTACGGACAACTTGTCATGCGAAACTGGCGGAGTTACAGCAGAGACATTCAGCACGAAAGGAAAGTGTGCTTCGGCACGAAACAGGCAGGATTTTCTCCGAAAACCGCGGATGACGGGGAAGACGGGGTTTTCTTTTTTTAATTCTTTTTAATGGAGCATGGGATTGGGGGGGAGTCCCTTGACACGGGCACCGTATCTTCGTCGTTTAACACAGACAGCCCCTAAAGAACAGGGGTACAAGCTTACAAAATGAAAAAAAAAAAAAGCTGGAAGCATCGACAACGCTCGGCGTCTTCCACGCACCGCCGGTCAACGGGCGTTTATTTCTGCTTATCACGCGACCTAGTCACAGCCGCCGCAAAGCGCCGCACGCTCGAAGAACCGGCACGCGTGACTGCCGTACGACGAAAAACGCAAGGGTTGCTCGTCACGCGATCCAGGTGTGTAAGAACGCTAACAATTTTGCTACGCGGCGGCCAGGGAAACAAAAACGAGATTCGAGCCGGCCTTTTATGCTAACAATGGGCGAGGAAAAAAAAAAGTAGAGTTCAAACGACACTCCTGACGCCTCTGTCAGCAAACTGACGAACGAAAAGCAATATGAGAAGAGACGAAAAGAAACGCATAGTACGTAACGTTTCTGGGACAATAGCGAAATACGCGTGACGAGAGAAAAGTTCTCTGCGCACCCCGCTCCCCCTCCCCACACACACACACGAAACGCGTCGCACTGCGCAGAAGGATATATTACGCAAGCATAAACGAGTGCCATAAAGAGTGCACTCTACACGCCCGCCTCTCGTATACTCTCTAGCTGTGTTTTCTTCATTAGGGCGACCCTATTCAAATCGCGCCAGGGCGACAAAAGGGGTCCCTCTCAGCGCGCCCGCGCAGACGCCCCGAGAGAAAGGACGAGGACAATCTGCGGACGCCAGGAACAAAACAAAATAGTCCGACCCGTCGAGCACGCGACAGCAGAACAAAGGCAGAACGTGCGAACCACGACACGACGATAGAGGGAGAGAGAGAACTGTATAGGTGGAAGAGAAGAAAGACGCTGCGAGAGAGAGAGAGAGAGACGCCCACACAGCGCGCACGCGCACAACATTTGCGCTGGGCGGCCATTTGCAAGTCAATAACTGCCGGCTGCGCACTCGAGCGAAGACGACGACGACGACAACTCGGAGCCCCGTTGGAGGGGCCCGGCCAAAAAAACGCAAGTTGAAGACTGCTTCGCGAAGGGTGTCGTCGCCGCTCTCCAGCGCCTGCAATGCGCGGAAGCGGACTCGCTCGTTTTTTGCATCTTCCACCAAATTCCACTTTTACTGCTTGTTATGTAGTTCCTTGAGGGTGCCGTCGATGTCTGCCCTCGACAAACTTCACTCCCGAGAAGTTTGAAAGAAAGAAAGGAACGTCGTGCATTCCGCGCAAGGACAGCGAAGGCAACGCGGACGTATACCTATAGGATATGCGCCGCTTGCGCTTCTGCGTATCGACGGTGCCAACGGGGTCGCGGAAGGTACGTATAAGTGCGCGCGTATACATAGCGGATGCAACGCATGAGGTGCAAGCGCAGTTTCGCGACTGAAGAGCCAGCTGGAAGCTGTCACGCGCCGCCGATCAGATGCAGCACGATGCAGCTGGAGAGCGGGTCGCAGAATGGAGGGGAGGGGCGGAAAGAGAGGTGGGGCGGGCATGCCCAATCTCACTTCAAGAACCGGCTCTGACAGGCGAGACAGTCACGCCAGCGTTGACGGGAGAGTTTCAACGCCCTCACTTATACAACGATGACAGGCGCGACTTCGCGTAAGTCCGGGACGGTGACAGCTAGAATAAGAAAAAATGAAACGTATGTATTGATATGTACACTGGTTGCAAATGTAGCGACTTTGTTTTCAGATGTTCCTTACAGAAAGGCCTCCGAAGCTTTTCCTTCACAACTCCGTTTTCCTGGCTGCTTCGACATCAACGCTGCGAGCTACAAGATTGAATATACCCTCTATGTTTATTTGCAGTTTCTTTACCCGTTTCTCTCGCTCTTTCTTCGGTGCAATAGGAATGAAAGCAACTTGCACTTAGCAATGCATTCTAGCTCAAGGTTCACAAATGGGCCTCGACTCTACGCTTCTCTTCTGAAGTAAATCTGCATAATGCTTCAACAAACGCCATCGGCGAGTCCGCCGCTGGTTTCGGCGTGAGGCACTTTCAGCCTCTGTAGACGCCGCTACACTGGAATAGAAGGGTGTTTCTCTGGTGACACCTCATTGCACGTACCAGCGAAGAGCGTCAATAAATATTAGCGAGCACACCAGTCGATGGGCGGCGCTGTCGTGCATGGGTGCGTGTGTCAGTAGAAGCCAACAAAGACACCAAGGACAACATAGAGGAAATTACTTGTGTTTAATATTTGAATGAAAGAAATTATACATTAATGGGAATGAAAGAGGATGGATTCCGCCGCAAAGGTTTGTCAGTGGCGGCGCTGGCTAACACTCCCAGGGTTATTTCTAGTAGTAAAACATGAATACCCAAGAAAGTGGACGGGAAAACGGCGCTGCGGTAGCTCAGTTGGTAAGAGCATCGCACGCGTAATGCGAAGACGGGGGATCGTGCCCCAACTACGGCCAGTTGTCTTTTCATTCACCTTCGTTGAAATTAATGTACAACTTCTATAATTCAATTATTGAGCACAAGTAATTTCCGCTATGTTGTCCTTGGTGTCTTTGTTTGTTGGCTTGTTATCATACGATTAACAAGCGATAGCGAGCTGGGTGACATGCGTCACCACCCAGTTCAAAAGAGCATGTTCGTAACATCGTCATCGTGAGACGAGAAGGAGAACGCCGGTCGTGTCGTGAATGTGGTAGGAGTATTCATTACCGACCCGTCCCGCTATCACCAAGCGTAGCCGTATGTCCGCGGTATAAATAAAACCTTATGGAGAGATCGCAATTTCGACGAAAATACGACAGCACGAACTGACGTGGCCATGGCGCAAGTTGAAATTTTAAAAAATGAAAAATAAAGAAAATAAGTGGCCTCGTGGCCCCGTAACACGGCGTTTGGAAAACATGTCGAAACGCGGGTGGTGTGCTCGTCCTCCGAAGTGGCGTGATGCGTCCACGATGGCGTCCACAGCGGCAGGCGCGGTGGGAAGGCAAAACGAGACAGGCAGAATCAACACTCACCCTTTCGCTGTCGCTCTCACTATCACACTGCGAAAGAGGGAGAGAAAGAAAAGAGAGAAACAAATTCGGTTAGCGCAAACGTACCAAAGGTCGTGTGGTATATACATGTATATAAATTCTGCTTCTTCTCATCCGACTTATACATGGTACGCACACAAAGATGACACAACAGAAAAAATATATATATACAACAGAAGGGAAAACGAGTAGTGCAACCACAGAACAAGAACACATATCACGCACTACACATTCCTGCACACAATTGGGCGGACACACTTCTATGGCCCGTAAGCATTGACTGATAATGCCTCGTGTGCTCTACGCCCCGTATGTTCTAATAGATAGTGACCTCCTTTCGCAATAGAAAACACAGCTTATGAGACGGGAAGGTCGTGTATTGAACTACCCACAAACGCATGCACGCCGCCACCAACCGTTATTGCCTGACTATAGCTAGTCATAGCTACACCCCTTCTTACTGAAGTCAGTGACGAATGCAGACCCAAAGCTGTCGAGAGGCTACAGATGACGACTTCTTTCCCCTGAAACCACTGTGGACAATTAACGTGTGGATAGACTTTCGTTTCTTGGAAACATTAAGTAGAAAAATGCACAAACAAGTAAAGGAGCCTCCGCATTCCACACGATAGCACGGTGTAGTAACAGTTAGTTTCACGGAAGGACAGTCAATTCAAGGAAAATAAAAGCTGCCAGCTGACGTTAGAAATACGGATAGCTGTGGGCTAGTTGTCCCTCCATAATAAAAAAAAAGCGCCATGCACGCCGGACCAAGAAAGTTGCACGACACAAGCGCCATTTCTCGTTATTTGGGCCACGTTCTCCTTAGGTCTCGCTATAACACGAATATATCATATCCTTCACACGAGAAGTTTCGGGTTAGGTCCAGTGAAACACGTAGAGTTTTCCTTTATAGATAACTCACAGCGTTATGGTCCTGGCTGTCGCTGTCCTAGAACACAACATGGAGACATCATGTCGTCAGATTAACACAACCAGAGCCTAAAAAAAGAGCAACAGTTTAAATGTACATCATGACGATAAATAAAATGAGCGAAAACAAACACCGCGCGGGTGCGGAGCCGTCAGTATACAGCACGAGCTTTCCAGTTTTTGTTTCGCAACTTTATCTTTTCTTCACAATGCTGATGGCCAGCGTTTCCTCCCTTCCCCTTTTTCTTTATTTATTTTCATTCTCTTTTTTTTTTTGCTCTCGTTTATTTTCAATTCAGCACGTATGTGATTGAGTGCATTCGAACACTTGGGAATGTAAAACTTTACCATTTGTCTCAGTTTTCCGCTTCCTTCGTAAGAAACGCATTGGCGGCAAAACAACGAAAGCATCACTCGCCTTCCAGCTACACAGAGGCCCCACGTTGCAATTTCACAACCACCGTCAAGCAACACGAGCGGTTAGAAAAAAAAAAAACAAGCAACACCCTAAACACGCCTTCCGTTTTCCAATCTCCGGGAAATCCGCCGATGGCTGAAGATACAAGAGAGAGAGAGAGAGAGAGAGAGTAGAGGGGCCGCATAAAGAACCTGTCACAGTCGATTCTACAGAATGCATGCAAGAAGAGGCCGGATCCTCAGCCCATGTCGCAATACAAAGGGGAAAAAAAAGAAGTCGACGGCCGCTATATCACCCCTCGAGCTCGGTTACATCCGTCAGGGAAGGCAGTCATTACAAGCGCGCCCGACTCGGAAGCCGCAACCTCAAGCTGCTAGAGAGATGCCCTCGAGAGAGAGAGAAAGAGAGAGGCGGGTAGTGGGTAGAAAGCCAGCAATCGGAAACCGCCCGCGTCAGGGGAGTGGGTCGTCGTCGGCAAACACGCTGTTTTTATCCCTCTCCCTCCGAGGAGAAGCGCCTTTGACATCTGCCGACAGGGGAGCAGGAGCCGCGCATGGCACGCGCGTGCCCTGCCAACAGCACCGTCGTTGTTGCTGTTCTGCCCCCCCCCCCCCCCCATCTCCACGTTCAGCGGACGGCGTGTTTCACTCGGTGTTCACGGGCGATGGCTTTTCAACAGGACGTACGACGGCCGAACACAAGAGCCGACCAAAGGCACAAACAAAAAACGAAGGAATGCGACGTAGTGAAAGAGAGAAACCCAAGTAAACTGGGAGATGGAATTCACGAACAAAGGCTAACAGAGCCCAGCAGTCCAAGCTCGGGTGCATGCAGCGAGGCTACTCGAAAGATAATAAAGAAGGAAAAAAACGAAAAGAACGTGAAATAATGCATGAACGCGAAGACGCAATGTGGGACGGATATCACGGTACTGTCCGGGGGGACACTAGATATCCGAGCTGTCGCCAGCCAAGCGAGAAGATAGAGGAAAAGAGAGCGAATCGGCAATGCGCCCAACCAACTTGTCTCCGGACGCATGAAGGGAGAAATCCGGCGGCGGTAGATGGGGCCTGGAAAGAAATAACGGGCAAGCAGGGAACAACGGAATCCAAGTGACGAGAACAGTGAAGGCGGGAAGCGGCAAGGGACCACAGGGAATGCGACGCATCACTGTCCTGCAGCTTCATTTTTGCACTCGCGTCAAACCGTCATCTGAAGCCATCCAAAAGAGGCTGGTTTTGGAGGTGCACCGAGAAATCGGGGTGCGAAGGCATACATCATCTCAATAACCTCGGGAGACGGCGAAAACACATGCACTACGCACACGTACGGGTGAATAATAAGCGCTGTGCTGAAAAGATGCGGTATATGTTAAGTTGAAGAAATCGCACGTGTTCACCCAACTCCAAATACCTTAATTTTGCAAACTCTAATCCGAACGAAAGATTACGACTGGCGATAGGACTGCGTGCCGGTTCCGGTGGGCATAAATGCGTACGCGTCCATCCATCCGCGTGAAGACGTCCCTAACCTACGTTCGCGAAAGATGGCTTCTCAGCATACAGGGTTGCTGTGGGGTGAAACCCGCTTTAGCGTATACCTTTATCTCTCCGGCCCCTTGCCGCGTTTGAATAAGTGCGCCCTAAAAAAAAGAAAAAAAAATTACTCAGTGCCCTTTTACTTTGTGAAGGGGAATGACCACCGAAGCTGCGTATGTGGGCCCCTTAACGGCGAACTTCACCTTCGCCGTCGGTCGGCTCGGCATTTCTCTATCTTAGGGATCAGCCCACATATGGGGAGAGCTTAACCGCTGCTTCACCTCCGCCGCGGGTCGGCGCGGCATCGCGCTATCTTTGGAATTCTTTTTTCTAGTGGGGAAAGTATCCCTTAACGCCCTTCGCTGTAAAAATATGCTGGCTCTCCCGTAATTGAGAGTAGATCTAAGCATGAAATGGCTACCGGAGAGTAGAGTGGTTGGAGATGATACTAGAATGTTTTAGTTTGGCGTTATTACGCTCTGCTCAGCAGCTGGGCGGAGCGCGAATGCGCATGCGCCCTCCGCTTAGCCGCGAGCTGGCTCGCGGAGCGACAAGCACGGTTAGCTTACAAAGCCGCCTGAGCGGAGCGTGGCGCGCAGACCGTTGGCTAGCGTTGACGTCAAGAAGGATCGGATTGGATGCAAAAGCAAGCTCGCTGCCTATCACGTAGCGTTCCCCAAGACGGCGCTTTATTTTCCACTGGATAAAATGGAACGGTAACGCCTTACAAGCGCACGTCTAGGAAGTTCATGGACAAAGAAGTTACATATATCGGTTTTACTTTGTAAAATTGATCCATGGTTGCTTTCATTTTCTTCCATTACCCTGAATTCGGCCAGAGGGCGCTCCAACTACGAAAGGTCCGCGCCGCTACGCTAAACGTATAACTAAAACGTGAAAGTCGCCCGCCGCTCCGCTGTGACCAAGCGGGGCAACTCGGAGCAGACCGGACCGTAAGGACGCTCAATTAAAACACTCTACTAGCGATAATCTTAAAATGGGCGTAGTGCATGTTCGCAACGGAACACCCCATCACACCACGCCATACTGTGCATTGGTCCATGTGGACGCAAGAGTTTAACGTCACCGACAGAGCCTCACTGCAAGTCTCGTCTCGGTCAAACAGCCCTTTGCGGTGCGCCATACGCTACCGGCGCGCCGGACGTGCCGCGGACCTCACGGACCGCTGGCGTTGAAAACAGCACGGGCAACTCTGTCTTGGCGCCAAAAGATGACAATCAAATGTATAGTGCCCTGTATCTGCCTTTTGAACGTCGCTGTTGGAAACGACAAATAAAACATCAGCGTACTAGAAGTTGCAGCTTGAGTGACATTGCGAACAAACATTTGGAAGAACTCGGAGGCAATATTTTTTGTAAGTTCTTTGGGACGTAACCAGCGTATGTAATCCCGCCGTGATCGGTTGCCCGGATGACCTCCTTTGAGTGCCTGGATGACGGCTCTGGCTTTTGGATCAAGGTCACTTGAAGGTCGCCAACAACGGGAGCTAAAAGCATTTCATTCTTAACAACGACTCGTTTCTACCCATACAATCAATCTGCCCATACAATCAATGAATCATTTCGTTCCCTAGCAAAAACTCTTAATACCACACATATACCACATATCAAACAATCTCGATAAGAATCATATTACATTTTAAAGAGTTATTTCCCATTTTCTTTTTCAAATAAAGAGAAATTATGATTATTATTCCCTTTCAGTTTCTCCTATTCATGATAACATCCAAATTACCGTCAGAATTTTCGAACGCTCCCTGTTCATTTAAATCGAGCCAGCGGCTCCCCTTTCTCACCGTGAGCGTTACAGGCTCCACAAAGATTCGCGCGATAAAAATGACGTCACCGCGCTCGGAAATGAAGGGCGTATCGGCCACACGCCCCCGCGGCCAGATGAAGCGAGAAGCGCCGTCCACACATTCTCGCAGTGACGATACTGCGAACAAGAGACGGTGTCAAATGAAGCGCCGAGAGAGGGGGAGGAGGAGGAGGAAGCGCCAGAAAAGAAGACCCAAGATTGACGAGCCGCGTGAGCCGCGAAAGCGACAGGGAAATAAAAGAACAAGAGTAAACGAATAAAAAACGGAAAGCCAGACCAGAATTCCCCAGCGACAAAGCACACGCGAGGCCGCAATCTGGAAAGCATAATGTGATGAAAAAGGCCAAGAACCAAGATATCAGAAGCCGCGAGGCGGAATTGCCGGCGCAGAAAAAAAAAAGGAAGAAATAAATACACGAGAAACCTAAACAGCGACGGCACTCTGCACAGAGTAACGAGAACGGGAAACAGAAAATAAGAGGGAATACAAAAAAAGGAAGAAAGAACGACAGTAAAAAGGAAAAATATGGCGAGAAGACCAGTTTCCAGAGAGGAGGTATGAATAGAAAACAAACTAAGAAGAAAAACGGGGATCCGAGAAAGACAATCTCTCGCACAAATAATCGTCAAATATCCGCCGGAGCGAACAAACCTCCCGTTCCCTTTTCAGTCATCTCGTCACGCACTCCTCGCTGCCCTTTGCTTTATTTCTTGGTTTCTCGCTCTGGTTCTGCGCCAGTTCGTTCCTTTTCCGCGCCCTTCGTCTGCAGCCGCTCCTTTTTGCCCCAGCGAATCACAAAGGAATAGAAGCAGCGGGGAGAGTGGGGGTGGAATCGGAAAGAAAGAGACAAAAAAAGAAAAAAAAACAGGAAGAGCGAGAGAAAGACACACACAACCGAGCAGTGAGAAACTACGAGGAAGCGCGCGCGAGGGGGAAAAAAAAACGAGCAAAACGGGACGAGAGGAAGACGAACTGTCGACAAACTGCGGGGTTCGAGAAATTGATTTCTGCCACCGAGGTCCCCCCCCCCCTTCCTTCCCGCACGCGCCTTCTCTTTATTTCCGCCCCATGGGCTGCCCCCGGTGGTGGTTCCCCAGTTCTCCTTCGCTTCTCTGGTTCTTATTCTTTCTTTCTTTTTCGACCTCCTTCTCCATCTCGCTATTCTACCCCGTGATTCCAATGCCTCTAGACTTCTCTTATGTTTTTGTACGTACAGCCCACACTTCGTCCTCGTGCCCTTCCATCGCCCTCTCGTCTCCTTCGGTCGTCTTTGTAAATCTGGATGCCGAGTCTTCGCCGCCATATCGCTTCTCCCTCGGAAAGGAGGGACACGCGCCGATTCCTTTTGATTATCTGGGCATGACAAAAGCAGCGCTATGCGGACTTCCATGTGCGTGCGTGAGTTCTGTTTTTATATAAATGTGAGTGAGTGAGTGAGTGAGTGAGTGAGTGAGTGAGTGAGTGAGTGAGTGAGTGAGTGAGTGAGTGAGTGAGTGAGTGAGTGAGTGAGTGAGTGAGTGAGTGAGTGAGTGAGTGAGTGAGTGAGTGAGTGAGTGAGTGAGTGAGTGAGTGAGTGAGATGGGTTTTGCAGCACAGTAACTGTTTCTCTGAAGAGCACAGCTCAACTGCACTGTACTAGAGAGGGAAGGCTGACCCGTGTAGAGCCGCCGAAAGGGAGGTGAAGGTGAGAAATAAGAAGTCAGGCGGGAGGAGAGAGGTGCCTAGGTGTGCGTACGCAGCATGCGGGACGAAGAACGGGCGCAGTTTTCTCGGGTGCACTAAATTTGCCAGCGTCGCGAAACGATGCACGTCGCAATTACGGCCTCTGTAATGCAGTCATGCATGTTTCGCTGAGTACGTTTAAAAAAAAGAAAAGAGGAGAGAGAGAGAGAGCGGTTTTATGCTTACCGCTGCACTGTTCTTGCTCAAATATTGTTGAAAGATAGCATTTTGTAGTCTACGTCGTTACGTATAGCACTTGGCACAGTGAATTTACCTGCGCTTATGGGGATGCGAGCTGCTGCCGCGACAGCGCAAGCATAAACTTGTGTCGCCGCCTGCCGTCAGCTGCAGAAAGCAGCGTTTCAGGGAGGGCAGTCACGTGTTCGCTGAACATAAGTGCAGACAAATGTGCACTTCTTTCTTAAATACCAGGCAATTAATTGTGCCAAGTGCCCTACTAAACGACGCAGACTCCAAAATGCGATCTTTCAGCAAAATTTAAGCAAGAACAGTACAGCGGTGAGCCCTAAACCTTTCCCCCCCCCCTTTTTTTTTTAAACGTACGCAACAATATACGGAGGACCCGGTACGTAGCGCGCCATTGTCTTTCATGATGCATTCCAATTTACACTAGAAGCAGCGTCCCTACGAAGTCTGTCACTAAGCTAATCTCTCAATTTATCATTAAACTTTGTTGCTGACTCTGGGACACAGTTGACAAGATTTGGATTTAGAGACTGAAACGACTTCCGTGCCCAAGTACCGAAAGTCTGACTGAGTTCTACTGGGATACAAGCAGCTATAGACGACCCTTATAGCGGAGCAGTTTGCTCTAGACGAACTAGATGTCGCTTCCGGCGTTGCGCTGCAGGTTGCCTTAGCCGGATGGGAAACAATTACTCCTTCTACACAGCTACCGTGCGATAAGCTGTCGGGAATGAAAGCGGGCGATAGCTAACGCACTGCACTTCATTCACGCTGAAAAAATGTGGAACGGTAGAGGGAAGGCTTGTGCAGTAGTTGGCTGGCAGTAGTTGGATGCAAAAATGATGACTGGCATTTTAAAGGGGCACTAAGGGCAAATACTAAGTCTACGTGAACTGTTTAAATACCATTCGAGAAACCTCGTAACGCTTCTTTTGTGCCAAGAAAAGACTTAGTTTACGAGAAAGTTGCATCTGAAGGGTCCAAATACCTTTTTCGGAATTCAAATCTCCCGCCACCAAACCGGAGGGGGGGGGGGGGGGGGGAGTGGTGAATACGCCATCACCACCCTATGCTGCCGTCGGGGAGTAAAACGGCATCCGACAGACGGCGGTACCGAGCCAAGATAGCGCGATGGATTCGCCGTAGCAGCTGCTTTTTTGTCAAGTGGAGTAGACCGTCCCGGCAACCCGCGACATCACATGGAAGTTGAATTCTCTACTACGTGCAGTTTGTGCGAGTTTCACGAGTCAGCAAAACCAGCGCAGCACTACGCGATAACGAAACTACGGAAACGCAAAGGCGTGGACGGAGCGGAGGCGAGCGAAAGCAAAACCTTTCGTAATTGCAGAGAATGCTTTTTTCATAAGAAGAAATAGAACTGAACGGGTAGCATTTTATTTCGTCTTATAATACAATACATTTTTTTTCAACGAGTGGTTGAGTACTAGTTATATAATTTAATTGAGGAGTGCTTTCGTCATCGGGCAAGTACTTGAATGTCCCAGGGGGTGTCTAATCATGTCCCACATTTATCTCAATTTCTCGATTATTAAGGCTCCGTTCGCGGTAATATTTGCCTTTAGTGTCCCTTTAAGGAATGGAATGAATCTGTGTGGCCCAGTTCACGGTCCAGTGCTACGAAAGGACGGCCTGTGTTGCCCACCCTTCGCTCTGCACGGCTTTCCTCAAGGAAAAAAAAAGAAATTTACTCATCCGACAGCGCTGTGTCGCTAACATCTAAACAAAGGACTTACACCGCAAGCAGTGGACGCGCCTCACTTGATCAAATGTGGGAGCACGCCCACGGGATCGCTGCGAAAATTGTCCATATAGTGCGCAAGGGAACGCAATCCTCTTCTATTTCTGATATATTGCATACAGCTCGTACGAGATGTCACACGTGTACTAATTTCTCATTCGTATGTATTTCTCCCCCGTTACTGAAACAATTCCTCCAACGGTGAAAAAGAAAAATCAATTGATTCCGGCCATCAGGGCTCAGCAAGTGGTACTTCGTGACTCCAATAGTTCGCAAAAAAAGACGCCAAAAGACTTTTCTTATAACTAAATTCTATGGGAGTAATGCAAGCTATATAAAAGCAATATACCCTTTCGCGCCTGCTGCGCTGACTTCTGTGTGGAATTTCGCAATCCTTTTCCTCAACGTTTCTTACTTCTTCACATTGTTTTTTTTTTTTCGTACTCTGGTCGCGGTGGGTAAGGCGTCATCGAAGAAGAACACAGTAGGAAGAACTTGGGTAAATAGACCGATAATGTTCTGACGCACAACATTAAAAAAAGAAAGCTATGACGCATCAGTATATACGACGACGTTGACATATGAAGCTTTCGACCTTCCGGCGATCCGCAGCGCAACCTTTTACACGACCTTTCATGAGATCATTGACATCAATTATGTGGACGACGACATTTCAAGTCATGCGTAGATTAGCTTGCGAAACCGCTTTTCAATTATATTCAAAACCCGCACGGCTGCTTTTTATCGTGCGATAAGAAATCCAGAAAATGAGCTATACAAGAGCCAACAACAAAAATAATGCCAAGGAACACCTACCGCGATGAAAGACATTAAAAAAAAAGTTGCTCTAAATAAGCCACGCTGTTCGCTAACAGCTCTCAAGCAAAGAGGACACACGCCAGTATATAGGCAAGATAATCCTTTACTCTGTGAAGACACTGAAGAGTACAAATAATCAAGACTTGTCAGAACACGTCGCTGCGGCGCCCCGACGCGCTACTCCGGAATCCAACGAACTACATTACACAGCGAAAAGGCGCGCATCAGGAACAACCCTACACCCGAGATCAAAACTGAACCACGACTAGTAAACGACGAGAGGCGCGTGAGGACGTGCTCTACTTATGCGACTGCACGCAGAAGGCAGAGCTGTACGTGCAAAGCACTGCGTATCCTGCCCGCGTGTCGCACCGCAACACATAGAATTACAGATAAGCACGATACAAAACGACGGTGACGTCGCAACTGCCAACATTTACACGCTCAAACAAATGGATGCGCCTAGGCGACAGAGCTAACGACTTCCGTGCCACGACCATCTACAAAATTTATGTATACACCATGGCAGTGTTTTGGCCAGCTAGTCACTACTTCGGCAATATAATTTTAGTGGCTCCCTCTTTCTCTCTACATGGGCAATGTTTAGATGGAGAGAACCAGTAGAAGTAAAAGTGCGCAAGTAAGCATGATTTCAGCGAAACCGCAGCGAGCAAGAGAGGGAAGCAGCGGGCAGGGAGAGGGAAACGCGAATACCGCCGCAAGAGGTAACGATGGCCGCTGTTTCAAAAATGCTGGCCCAACATCGGCTCAATCAGACGGAGCGAGCTCGCCCAACCTGCCATCACTTCTCCCTCTCCCTCACACACACACACGCACGCAGGCCCGCTTTCTCCGAGATGGACGGCGTGGCGAGGGAAGCAGACTTTGACAAATGGACCCGGGCCAAAGAGCCGCGGGCGTCAGGAGTGCGAGTAGACGACTAACGCGCAGCTATTCTTGCCGCGAAGAAAGGCCGAAAAGAGGGGGGCGAGGAAAACGGTGAGGGGGCTATTCCAAAATGCCGTGCGTGAAGCTGCATTGCCCTAGAAAGCAAACACCCACACGCGCTCGCTCGCTCGCTCGACAGCTGCACTGCGACAAAAATTGTGGGCGGTGGCAGCGCACCTCGGAGAAGTCCCATTTTTCACCGCGCAAACGAGACGCAATGAAAACGTAATGGACCGCGGGACAACTTTGCGCGCTGTTCGTGAAAGCCACAGAAAGAGTGTATACCGGCTGCTTTTGCGCCTGCAACTGATCTGGCTCCTTCTAGCCCACTCGTTTGTTGAAACGTGAGGAATAGCTCTTACTACCAACCCTTCTTTTTCGGAATGGACTAAAGAACAAGACCGACAGAACGGCATTAGAATTAACTGCACGCTATAGTACACCAATGACTACAGTGTCAATCACCGACGGAGAACAGCAGCGCACGGCAAAACTAAACCCAGCGCTGATCGGAATGATAACATTTATCCGCTGCGTTACGCCGACCATTCGCTTCACGTAGCGATAGATACCGTCATCAACGAAACGCAGTGGCCCAACAGAACACTCGCAGTAAGCAGCCCCCCCCCCCTCCCCCCATAACACTCAACTAGAGATAACATCACACCCAGAATATACACATCGAATGCGCGTACTACACCGCGTGACCCAGGCAAGAAATCGGTGCCGCTACAACTGCGCGCCTACGCGCAGCCGCGTCAGGTATGTAGTAGACGGAACGAGTTGTGAACTAAAGTCACAACGTTTTCCCCGTCAGTGCAACATAGCGGCATTGTGGTGTAAACCTGTGTGCCACTCGGGCGTTAACTATCGGCCACCGAAAGAAGACACCAATTACTCAAGCTCCTTTTCAACATTCAGTATACGAGGGCGCACGCAACCACGGCCGGTCAGAAAACACACGAACTCACTTCGCAAACTTATCAACAGCCAGACGCTGTATACAGAAAAGGAGAAATTGCGGAGACCGAGAAATAATTGGGAGTTGCGGCAGACGGGACTCACCGGCGAGGGAACGTGCAGGTCGCGGTTCGGCGCATGCGCAATAAAGAAGCGCGCCCGGCAGTGCGTTGGACCGCCCGCGAGATCTTCCACGCCAGGTCGAGACCGCGAGAAGGGCACAACTGAACGATGAGCGAGCGAGAGCTTGCACCATCCGCACCTATCATATTCCACGGTCAAACCCTTTCCCGTTCCCACTATATTGGTTGTTGTTTTTTTCGTTTTCTGCCAGGTTCGCCGCACGGAAGGATATCTAACAAAACAAAGCACGCGGTTGACTGTTCCCAGCAGGTGCGCTGCATTAAAAGATCCCCGCCGCAAACGAACGACCCTGTTTGCGCTGTTTCCAAAACCCATGCGCCCGTCCTTGTCCCGCATAGGTTTCTGTGTTCCATTTTTTTTTCTTGGTTTTTTTTTTTCAGCCTTTCCATCTTCGACCCCTCGTTTCTACGGTCCCTGGCAGAACGTACTAAGCTTTGGAACTAGCTAGGCCCCGTGAGGCGGATTTATTATTTTTTTCTACCCAAGCGGCTACAGCTAACCGCGCAGCACCAGTCAACGTTCGTTGTTTAGAAAGTAGTTCGAGAGTGTACATGCCATTTCCGACAGCTGCAGCAGTTCATGGACGGGTTAGTGCAACTGCGCGTCGAGTTTGGTACACCCGCACACACCCACACACATACATGCCAAGTGCGCACGCGAAATAACTTCATACCTTGGTTTTTTGACGAATTTGACTACTCAAACGAAACCGGCTCTAAACTGCGCGCCCTAATGCAGTTATACGGTGCAGGAGTCTTATAAATTTCTTGTGCGAAAAGGAGAAAAAATATTGATCGTCTCGTTCAGCGACTCGCGCTCGTCCTAGCAAGCTAAAAAATCAAGGTCATGCGCTATAGTTCCGTTCCATGATACGAGATTGACTGACCGATTCCTTTTAACGCAATAGTGGGGTATGACACCGTAGAATCAAAACTTGCCGATTAATTCTGATCTCGCTGGGGTTCTTCACGCGCATCCAAAGCTCCGTGCGCGAGCGCGTCTTGCACCGACTTTCTTACGACCCATCGTGATGCGGCTGCAGCAGCCAGGAGTCGAACCCACGGGCCTTCTGTTCGGCAGCAGGATGTCTTACATAGACACTGAGCCAGCATGGCGTGTTCGCCATACACGAGGGAGCGAGCGAACACAAAACCTGCTATAAAGAAGGAATAGGAAATGGCGCACAACGCAAGCAAGACTAACAAAACGTACTTATTACCAGCGTATCTTGGCCAGCGGTACCTCTTTGGCAGCGCAAGGCGTTTGTCGCGTAAATGCCCGCGTTATCAGACACGACGTTTACACGGAAGCAGAGGACGAAAGAACATCGCCTAAACAGAATCGTTCGCTTGTGCCCGCATTTGTTGCCTTTTTTTTCTTTTTTTTAACCTTATGTGTTATAGGTAGAGAAGTTCGCTGGCTGCGACGTCGAGAACTTGTTCGAAGCTATCAGAGATCTCTATCATGTTTAGCCGGGAGAACCCACACGAAGAACCGGCAGCGGACACACCTAAAACTGGTTATAAATATACGCGCGACGAGGCAGCCCGTGTGCCATAACCTGATACGCCTAGAAATCGAACAGGAAACGATATTACGATCGATAGTGTAGTCGCCAAAACGAAGGCCTAATGCCCGTTAATGAGCCAGCAGGAGAAAAAAAGAAAAGACAAAGAGGAAGAAAAAAAAAACGCGCGCTCGTTGGCACAGCCGAGGATTGTCGCGCGCCTCTACGTTGTCCTTCAATTAAACACGCAGCAAGCACGGAAGTGCGACGCAGCGAAATGTCGTCGACGTATTTTTCACTTCGTGATCATCGACAGCGGCATCGTGGCACGGGAGTGGATGAGAGGGGGAGGGCTCGCAGCTATCTAATGGCAGCTATGTAAGTACCGGTCATTACGCCACTCGTGCGCGTCCAACATCAGCACTAATTCACCGTTATGCGACCAAGAAGTCGCAACGGAGTCAATAGCACGGCGTGCTTTTGCAGCGTTAGCCTAACGGCGGAAACAGAAACGCGTGCATATCAAGATGCGGTCCGCCAGTTGCCGTCTTTTACGTTAGAGAGATTTACTTTGTCCGTAAGCTTCTTACCGTTTAGGGCTTACCGGATGGAGGCGCGTGGGCGGCAGTATAGCGAAGGTGGCAGCGACATCCAGTGACACTTTGTCAAACTAGAATGCGTCTGAAATTTAGCTTTTTTTATATCACGTGAGAGTTCTCGCCGAAGGAACACCGCAAGAAGCACTGCGCGCTAACCACATGTCGCCATACCAACGTCTTACACCAGCAGTTAAGTAGAATATGGCAGGTCACTGCAGTATACTGAATGTGCGCCCTATGGTTAAACATTGCGTCGGAAGATGTCACCGCCAACGTCGTTGCTGCCGTACACCTCACCGGTAACCCGGTATTCCGCAGACGCTAACACGTTAACAGACGAGTTAAAACTCCCTGTAACTGCAATTGCGCGACGGATCGCGGTCTTTCTACACCGCAGATGCTGCGTCGCCTATAAACGGACGCCGCCGAATGTCGTGGCCCGAGTGCGGGGAAAATAGTGTCGCGTCCTCAATCGCAACACAAGGCCTAAGCAACCACGCACGCGCGACACCTAACGATGCAACAGGGCGGCCAGGCGACAAAGTTTGCCACCGCCGACGCAAGAGCACAAGCGCCGCCTAGCGTCGCATGAGAGCTGCAATTCTTCCATAAAAGGTGTCGCTATAGCCATTACTACACGAATAATAATAATAATAATAATAATAATAATAATAATAATAATAATAATAATAATAATAATAATAATATAAAATAAAAATAATAAATACAACGAAAGAAAGGAAAAAAGAAGAAAGATTATCTCTTTTGAATTAATCGCTGCAAGCGACACGCTCCACTATAAAAATCTAGTTTCTCTCTACTTCTAACCATATGGAAAACCGCCTGCTTCTTGGCCAATCCCCAATAGTGGGTACGCGTCACTGTCTGGGACACAAGACAAGACAAGACAGACTGCTGTCATGGAAGAACTATAGGCAGCGAAGCGAGAAGTCGGGACTTCGTTGCGCTAAACGATCGTCTTCGACACCAGAACCCACTGACGGTGACCTCTTGAGCAATTTAAGTAGTAGGGAAAGGCGCGCTTGCCTGCGGCGGCGCTTATCATTCTTGACTCGTAAGGCGCCTGCATGCTGCAAGAACTAATGTTTGGCCGTACCTCGAAATGCATTCCCGCTAGTTGTACGACGCGGAAAAGAAAAAAAAAGGAACGAAAGAAAGGGAAAACGAAGAAAAATTCGCAGCAAAACGGTTTTCGCCTGATGGACGGGCGTAAGACAGCTTCGAACTCCTTCCAGCCGAATTCACAAAGCGTGACAACGGCTAATCCTCCCTACAAACGGCCCATTTTAGGGCAGCCAGAGCCGCCCAAAGGAAGAAAGAAGGAAATACGGAAGGGCAAGGCCGAGCGCTACCACACACACACACACACACACACACACACACACACACACACACACACACACACACACACACACACACACACACACACACACACAAAAAAAAAAAAGCTATATAGAAGCCCGGCGAGAACGGCCACTTGTACACCAGAAATAAAACACCACCACCCTTCAACCACCGCGGGGAAAGAAGCCGGCGGCGCTCGACGATCGACAAACAGCCGCGACAAGCTGCAAGATAGACCGACGGAGGAAGACGCAAAAGGTCTGCGCCGACCTCGATGGTGCCGCCGCCGCCGCCGCCGCCGCCAAATCGCTTCCGCGGCAATAAAGAAGCGCGGGGGGGATCCTCCGTAAGTAATACTTAAAGGCACGGCCAGGGCGAGACAGAGCGAGGTCTTTCTGCAGCAGGAAAGACGCACGACAGCAAGTTGCGGGTCGTTAAAACAGAAGAAAAAAAGCAATGAGGCAACCAAGAGCGTTATAAAACTGCGTCGTGTGGCCGTGCGTTCAAAGAAACGGCCCGTGGAAAAGGAATGATCGCCTAGGCAGCAAGCGTTTAAAGAAAAAGCGCCATAATCGAAGCAATTCGCACGATAACAGATGTCGTTGCTAAGTGCTACCGGACCGCACGTTGCAGGAAAAGAAGAAAGTTTCGCCGAAACTCGCACGCAGTTCTCGAAAATAGAAGTCGTCCATCTTTGAAAGCGTATACACAAACGGTTTCCCCGCTGGTCCGTGGAGAACCTTACGGCCATCCACCATAAATGGTTCGAAGCCTGGCCTGCAACAACCACGGCTATCTAAAATAAGACGCAGAGAAACCGAGTAAGACTTTTCTCACGCTCTGTTCCTCCTTTTTCGATGTACACACGAGCTTCTGATCCTTGTTCTGTGCTACACAATGGCCAGGACATTATGTGCGCTACAGAGAAAGGCGAAATAATCCACCTCAGAATTCATTGCTTGGTGGAGAACCGCCTAATACAATTTCGATTCTTTGTTCTTCCTGTTAGCCTTTCTTTGCTCGGTTGTAAACTGTCAATTTGCTAATGAAGCAACAGCGTTCTGGGAGCAGCCTACTTCCATTATATCAGACAAACTATTTTTTCTTTTTTCAATGAAATGCTCGCACTCTCATTTTTAACACGCACCACGGAGATAGGGAGAAATAAAGAACGTATAGAAACGCAGGGACGCTAACCATAGGTAGTTCTGGTTTCCTAACCTGCACGAAGAGAATGGGTAATGGAACAGAAAGAGAGAAAACGGAGATATATAAAGAGAAGTGGTGCTCACATATACAGGCAGACCGAGTCTTAATTGTCGTCCGTCGTAAACATGTATTGCGCTTTAACGTGCGCTCACTGTACATGCAACTAAACGCGTCTTTAACTATGCACGCACAAAATAACCAGCACCGCAACTCGGCTCTCTACTGTTGTGCACGCCTTGCCGAGTCGGGACACCCTGCATCTTAGTCTGCACGCCAGACGAGACAGAGGCACGCAGCCCACTTCTTCCTTTTTTTCTTTTTCCACTCCAAGCAGAGTAATCGAAAGGCCCCGAAGAGACATCTCGACAGCGCCGCAGACTCGGAACGAAGCCATCGCGCGGACAACCGGCGTGCGAGTAATACGGGAAGCCCCCTCCCCTCCCCCCCCCCCCACTTCCAGGGGTATACACACTCGCGCGCAAGGGTGGAGTGGCCCTCGCAAGCTCGCACGAGTGGGCGCGCGCCTAACGCGCCGGTCGAACGGGAGCGCGCGAGTGCGGGCCGACTCGCCGGCGGGTTTAATGAGGCGCGCATTATCGAATTAAAGGCTCCCGCGAAGCGTTAACCGGGCCAGCTGGACCAGCCGCGCCCCTGGCGCGATGCGGGAGCCGCGCGCGGGGGGGGGGCGGGCACCTCTCGCTGACAAAGCGTCGTCCGGCCGCGCCGGGGTTCGGATAGTTAATTCGCATGCGGGGGAAAAGCCGACGAGAGCGAGGGGAGCGGAATCCCAACGGCCCGTGCAGTGCCGCGTCGTTCTCGGCGCCCTCGTAGTCGTAGTCGTCGCCGTCGAGCTAGCTGCACGTGCCCCCCCCCCCCCCTCTAACCCCCACCTCCACCACCCGCATTCGTTCTTTCCCGCCTTCGTAGACACACACGAGTCGCACGCAGTTCAACGGCCAGGGCTGCTCGGCTGACACCCCTCGCGGTTCATCAGTCAACCCTTAATTGCCCGCCGCCGCCGCCGCTACCGCTCCGCAGATTGGCGTATTCGTGTCGGGCGCACGGGCGTGCGCGCCTATACTTCTCGCGCGTGAAAGGGCGGGGGGCGACCGCGGCGCGAGCCAAGTAGTGGCGGACCTCCAACCGCGCGGTAATGAATCGTTCAAGCGCCGGCACGAGCGAGGCGCGTGCGTTTAGCTTTTAACGCGCTAACGACGACGACGACGACGACGACGTGTCCGCCATTGTCTCGTACATTGGCGCACGCACTTTTCCTATTCAGCGCCTTCGCTGGGAACGACTGTACGCTAGCGCGATACTCCATCTGATGCGACGAAATGTGGGCACTGATTACAAACACTGGCAGCTAATGGCGAATCGAGAGGTAACGCCGATGCATGACCTTTCACCCGCCAAGCGCTTAAGACGGTTCGGCTACCTGCATGCACCGATACGAAATGATTAAAGGGACACTAAAGTGAAAAATGATTTCTTCTGCATCAGTAAATTACCGTTCTACAACACCAAAAACACCACTCTTACAACGATAAGACGTTTGGTAAGCCAGAAAAAGTGCAAGAACGAAATACTGGTGGCGACGCCTACTTGAGTTTCCGCACCTGGGGGCTGTGACGTCTTGGATTTTGATGGCATCTTCCAGGGCCTACTAAATATATATAGCCGTACAGATTGACTACATTGTGTTCTAAAGGAACCCAATAATCAACACGGCAGGTTTCGGGAACCTTTACTCAGCCGACGCGGCCCATACACGAAAACATACTTTGGAATCCCTGACGTTACGCTGACGTGTCGGCGCTGGGGTTTCGGCGCGCAATTCAAATACTGATACTTGGACGTTCATTTTCTCATCTAATAATCAAACTATTTTTTTAAATGACTGCCTGCAGGGTTCTCAAGCAATGCTTCATTAGTTTAAACTGATTTATTCTTTCGCTTTAGTGTCCCTTTAAGGTCGATACAAACGCGCGCCGTTGGTGAGGTATCCGCGCCAGCGCTTTTAATAAAAGTTCAGTGAAAACAGTGCAGCCTGTCAACGGCAGAAGACAAACCTAGTAGTGGCTGGTGTTTTTCCACGGCCGATTGAAAAGAGGAACATTCAAAAGCGGTATCTATAGCTGCAGGGACTTATTATCGCAGCGTATGAGTTCTTAAGCTAAACCTCGTGCAAGTGATTTGCACTGTGTCTTCGAAAGAGGCGACGTCTTCTAGTGTGGAGTGAATACTAGCGGGCGAGTTCTCAAACACTTAAGACTTGTATCGCTTTATTTCTGCAGGAAGGTGACTACCCTTCATACCAGCGGACAGTGAAGAGAAGCCCCCCCCCCCCCCCCCCCTGCAAGTCAAGGACACGGTTTACGCCATAACATGCGTCCTCCGTCATTGCTGCTCCCCACTTACGGTTGCATCGTGTCCATATGTGAGCAACAGTGACGAAACTGCTCCATTCAAAACGACAACAACGGTACTTAAAACGCCCTTTCGCGCCACACCCTTTCCTTCGCTACCTGAGATAACACTTTCTCGGCAAAAGGTGTGGCACTGCAGAGGGCAAGAACTGGTCACTGGAAGCCGCAGAGGCTCCGGACAAGCGGAAAGCCTCCAAACCGCGACCACCGGCCGTGGGCACTCGGCTGTCACCTATAGACACGCGCACACGCGGTAGGCGGAGAAGCCGCATCGATCTCCGGCGCGGCTGCGGCGTGTGTGCACGTCGGCTACCGCAGGAAGACGCAAGGAGAAGGAGGAAGAGGAGGAGGAGGAAGAGGTTGGCGGACGAAGGGAGTAGTACCGCTATACAACACCGCAACCAACGGCGGGCCAACACGCGAGGCGCCGCCCGCCACGCTTGCTTGCTAGAGGCATCTTTCTCGCGCAGGGGCCCACTCTTCCCTGATCGATCACGTCAGCCGGCCGGCAGCCAGGTTAGGCGAGGATTTGCGCGGTCTTAGAGGAAAATGCCCGGCGTTCTAGGGCCGGTTATCCGGCGCCGTTGGCGCCAAAGCTCCTCCCGTTCACTGTCCGCGTCTCCCACGATCTCCTCGCGATCCCCCAGTCTTCCTTCTTTCTTTTCTCTCTCTCTCCGTCATCCCATTTCCCATTTTCTCGAGACGGGACACAGGAGGCAATATCCCTTGAGAACGCGGCTCCCGAGAAAGCCGTTTCCTATATCTCATCTCGCCGCCGCGGCCTGCCTTGTACACTTTTTCGTTTTCACACAGCGTGCGCCGCTCAGCGCGCTCTGCGTATCTTTTAGCTCGCGTACTGTAGCCAAACAGGCCGAGAAATGCCCTTTACGGCGATTCTCAACAGCTCCCTAAAATGAGCAACGAAAACTCATATGAGCTAGAGTGGTGCCGCTGTAACCACTGGTTAATGGAAAGAACGCATAAAAGCCGTTCCGGAACGCTTCACCATGTCTCACGCAAAATAACGGTTAAGGTAAGAGATGGCAATTCTCGACAGCTGCGGACATGCAAGCTTACGTCCCTGTAATGAAAACGCACACAACACACAAAGTTGTCAGGGAAGCCCCGTGGTACTTTTCCAGCTTTCTATTCATGGACGCCTCAGTCTGACACCGCGCAATTTACTACATTACACCGACCACGCCTTATATGCTATTCTAGAGAACCCTACAGACAGAAAAAAAAAAGTGAAGTTAAGGAAATGCAGGGAGGTCAACTCGACGACACCTTCGGTTAACTCCTCTACGCAGGAAAAAGTGGAGTTGAGGGATAAAACACAGAAATAAAGAAAGTAGAGAAAACACCGAGGGTTTCGATTCGTCCGGAAGTGCACATCGAAACTACAATCGCTCACTGAAGTTTCCCGAGTTCAGAAACTGCAGTAACGCATGTATCGCTCTCCGGGCTCACAAAGAAGCAGGAAACCGACAGCTGTGACGTAAACGGACCAATTTGTGAATGAGACGACAACGTTCGGTGTGCGCTATAAGGCTGAGCGACGAAATCGTTTCTGCTCGTGCACTATACGCAAGTCCGTCAACGTGGTAAAACTAGCACAAGCCCGTTATTTATTCGATCTTTTCAACCATTGTCGGGCCATTTCTGCCATGTCAGGCACACACCTCGAATTCACACGAACGTGCACAAGCAGCGCGTTACGCAAGACCTCGTTTTCCGCACACGCATTGGACTCCGCTCACTTACCACGTACTTGCAGCAGGTGACACCGTGAGCGATGACCGGTTGACGGAAAGCCTCAATACACAATAGGAAAAGAAAGTATACTCCTACATGGCGGTTGTTTGTGTGCAGTGGTGCGCGGTAGCGAGCAATTTAAATCGGCGAGTGTTTTAGCGCTTGCATTCGGTTTTATTCATTTATGCATTCTGTGCACCAAAGACCCGCTCTATTGCAGGCTTTGCACTCGTTCCTGCGCGAGGATTCGGGGCGCATGCAGCGCGTGCAAATTTTGTGCGAGTGGCCGACTCGCGCGCTTCTGACGTGCACGTTTACGCGTGGCATCCGAGGTCACGCGCGGCGAGCCTCCGCGATCTCGGAGGCCACGGTTTATGCAAATGCGTGAATTCATTTGCATCTGTAATTCCTTTTGTCAATTCTATCATCGTCCTTACCTTCTCAGTTCGTTACTGATATTGGTGGTGTAGTTGGCTTTCCGGTATTCCACTTCCCACGTTTCCGTCACTTAATAAACGAAACAACAAGTAAACATGCAATTTCACTGCTGTCAAAAAAAAAAAAGCTCTCTATGACGCAGAACTAAACAAAAAGGCAAGCATCAGAAATTCCGCTGCCCGAACATAGTGAAAGGCGTGAATTCATCGAAAGGTGCGAAACATAACAAGAAACGCCCCACGCCCCACGACTGTATCAAGAGATTGTTGCTCAGCTGTGCACTCCATCAGCATGCAGCACCGAACGCTCACGCAGTCCTTCGCTCGAGAAAAAAAAAAGAAAAAGAAAGAAAAAGAAAGAAAGAAATGGTAGCCGCCGTCTCCTATATACCACACACGCAATCGATTCTGCGGCTGAAGCACCGGAAGCGCGGGGAACCCCGACGCAATTTCCGGCCGAGGGAGACGAATGGGAGCACGCGCGCGGTTGCTGCCCTGGATTCGCGCCCACGGTGAGCTTCCTCCTTTAGTTTATTATTACTTTTCTTTTCCTCCTTCTCCTTTTTTTTTTGAAATTTCCTGCTATACACTGCACGCTTCTTTTTCCAAACAAACAAGCGCAGCGCTATGCAAACAGACTGCCAAGCTTATTGATTCTCGCTCGAACGTATACTCCACGGCGAAAATATACCGAGGTGACTTCGGAAAACAGTTTTACGCGAGCAGCCCGACGTTCCAAATACGCGCCGAGCAGCGCGAGTTCTCGCGGAACTCTTTAAACCGCGTGCGTAGAACAGTGTGCCAATGAGAAGGCGACGTTAGTTCTGCAGTATATGTCTATAGGTAAGATTTGTAGTGAGCTTCACTGCGCACACATCAAGACTCGCAGCGTGCCCTTCTGCCACACTTTCGTATCCCGTATTATCTGCGTACGTCTATCAGGTACTCTCTTCTCCCCATGGCCCCCGCTATAAGCCATAGATGCTTTTTTTCTGGCTTGACTGTCGGTTTTCTTCATATCATATGATTCATATGATATATATATTCATATATATGATTCATGATATATGATCCATGATATATGATTCATATATAGCCTAACACTTTAATCTATGAGTGTGCCTTTTGTATGATGCATCATACGCATGACTGCATCCTGTTTGTCATGTTCATTAGGTATTGTATATCACATGTGCTTTCAGGTGTTTTTTTTTCTTTTTCTTGTTTGGTTTCTTGTTTTCTCAGATTCTTCCTTGTTATAGTATATTGTGCCCAAATATTGCATTTGTGATGAACTACTTATTTCTTCTGTTTAGTGAAACCAAAACCTTTGCAATAACACACTTATGATTATATAATCTATTTATATTCTTTGTTCACAAACACTACCCTATATACTTGCCCTTCCTGTTATAATCCCATGAGGGATTGACAGTATGTGAAAATAAATAAATAAATAAATAAATAATGATATCACATCACAGATATCATGTGTATGTGCGCGTGAGCGAGACCGCTGGAGCACGCTAAGAAATTGGAACGTTTCTTTACCAACGCTTACCAACGTTACTGTACTTCTTTACCAACGTTACTCGACGTTTTAAAAACTTCTCTCATCAGTGCACGCAAGCGCTGAGTCGCAGGGAAAAGGCGACGACGCCAATGCAACTGCGCGTAAACGCCATTGTGCAAAGTGGCCAAAGAGCACGCGACACAGCGGCCGCTTATCGGGGAGGAGGGGGGGGGGGAGCGGGGGGATGAGAGCGAGAGATCTCCGCGACGGCCTTGCCCTTATCGCCGAAAGGCCACGAGCAGAGCACGCCACGCATTCCAACCCGACCACTAGCGCGCGCTCGACCGGCGTGCAGCTGCACCCGCAGCCCTCGAAGCCGCCACGCGGTCAACGGAGAAAGCTGCCGGTTGACCTGGCCCCGCAGGGCGCCGCCACCGCTTCGGATTGTGAGTCACCCAAAGAGGACAGGAGGCGCGTCCACACCGCGCTGCGAAGCGAGCCGCGAACTGGCGCGCGCAAAATATGGTGAGGGTCATTTAATTCGCTTTCGAAGCAATCAATCACTCCTATTGCTCGTCGATGCTGTCCTCCCAAAGCGAATGTACACATACACTGTATGGAATATATTTTATGCCTTGTTAGATTGATGCTTATGTTTCTTTTTTTTTTTCTGCATGCGAATAGTGTCTGTAATTCTTCGAACATTATGCTTACCAATGGTGCTGTATTGTTCATTTCTAAGTCGTACTGCACGAATGCGCTTGATGTTCTGTATCTCCTCCCACTGTAATGCCTGTAAAGGTGCTGTGGGTATTGAATAAATAAATGAATAAATAAATAAATAAATAAATAAATAAATAAATAAATAAATAAATAAATAAATAAAGGTGGCAACCAACCACGCGCACGAATAACATACGCAGCACTAAACAGTTAAACTCAGGCTACTGAAAAAAAAAAAAACATGATGTGATATTATATTACAGTGGGCTCCGCGACATGCTGGTATAGCAGGCAACGAATTGGCGCAATCGTTGGCAAAATCGGCCCATAGAGATGCAGAAATTCAACTCATCCGTCTATCTCCAATGGACACGCAACGCATATTAAGAGCAGTAAACAAGGACTTGCGTATGTCAACCTGGTTCAATGAAAAATACTAAGGAAACAATTCCTTACGAAGTGCACCCTCTACTCAAATACCATCTGAATGCCGAACTTTCGAAATGTACCGAGACACTTATTCATCGACTACGCTTTGAGACAGCATACACCAAACGTTTCCAACATCGCATGAAACGGGCTTCTTCCACGGCTCGCTCTTGCGCCAACGACGACGAGGATGTTCGCCGTCTCCTCCTCGAATGCCCCAGACACCCGACGCAAAGACGGCAGCTAGAATAAGCGCTACGCTATATTGTTCCTCACCGGCATTTCTCACTCGTAAAATTGGTGGGCCCACGGCCATTGAAAATAACATAGAGAAAAGCATTGAATGCACTCCATCGAACATCTTCACGAAAATACCGACATCCCTAACAAGTAGCTGAGTAGACACACAATGTAACTACAACTTGCTTTTATTATTTGCAATTATTAGCGCTTGCAGATCACGTGTTACACTGTTCTGTATTCTGTACGTGTATTATTTTAACTCTGTAATTCCACATCTGTGCAGGTGCTCATCGCAGTCAAGATCGCGGCCGCCTGGGTGACTTTGCGTGTGACTGTTTACAAACTCATTGTGAAGCGACTTGCCCTTGCCTCTTAAATTGGCCAGTGGATTTCTGGCCCTGTGACATTGTGTAATTATATTTTTCTACTATATATTTTACGAGTAGCCATCATTATAGGCTGACTACACCCCTTTCTTTTAGTTTTATTTCAATAAAGAAAAAAAGGTTTTCTTTTTAACACGGTCAGAGCATGTGAATCACAAATGTTTGCTTTTTTTTTTTTTCTCAACTATTGTTTCCATCTCTTTTTCCACCTTTACCCGTCGCTCGTTGCAGGGTAGAAAACCAGGAGCTTTTCTACCGTGCACTTAACGTTCCTGCCTTTCCCATCTCAGTTTTTTTTTTCTCTCTCTCTCTTACGTCGACCTAGTAGTGCAGTTACTATGTGGAGTCATAAATGAAAATTGTGGCGTCCCCTGGCACGCTGAACACGGACGTGCGCATAACACTGCTGTCGGACTCTGGTCGTCGCTAATACGCCAGTGCGGTTACAACGGAACAGTGGAGGCGTGCTATTGCCGTCATTCGCGAAGTCTGAGAAGCCCACTGCGAAATTACGTCGGTATAGTAATTCTGCTTTTGCCAGTTAGGGGCACGTTTTCCGAGGAACGAGGACGCACGCGTAAAACAACGCGATCTCCTGTCTTTGCGCGTATGTCACGTCGCCTCGCATTGAAGCTCTAGGAAACATTCGTTTCACCGTTTGAACAAAAAAGAAAGGAATATATATATATCCATCTGCTTTTTCTTCGCAAAGTCATTCCCCCGCAGGGAAAATACCGAATTAGTATTCGAGCGCCGGTATCAGCTTAAATATCGAATAACGAGCAGCAGGTTAACCTTTTCACGAGACGTGTGTGCCTCCAGTCTCAGATGAACCCACTTTCTCTTTTTTCTTTCTTTCTTTTCTTATCGCAAAAGAAACCTTGGAGTACTATAGGTATCGGATGTCTCCCTTAAGGGTGGCCGACCCTGTATACCTTTTACGTTGCCTCGATTTTTTTTTGTTTTCCTTTGGGAACGCATTAGCTGTTTACTTTCACTTAATTCTACCCCATACCAATGACTCCCTCCCCTCATGAGCGTGCAGGGGCCGATCAAGATGCTCGCCGTTATTGATTCCCACTCTCTTTTTTTTTCCCTGTTCTTTCCTTTTGTCTAACCTCCACTACCTGCATAGAAGCTAACTGAACATTCAATGAAATGCTAGTCACACGTATAACCATGGTGGCGCCATGGTATTCTATGCATAACCCTGCTTTCAATCTCGTGTTTGCGCACAGCTACAGGCGGAACACACCGGCCTTGCATGTACCCAGTTCGACAACTTAGACGAGTACAAGCAAAAGAAGAAGGGAAAAGCCAGAAGTACTCACCATGTAGCCACGTCCGGAACTGGACCGCGTGCTGCACTGTAAGACAAAAAGAAAAAAAGAAAGGCGAGACGATTAGAGCATGCGACACATCTTCAAGAGCAAGCGCGGAACACAAGGCATCTGTCCGAACGCTAAACGGTCACGATAATGAAGGCAGATGGCGAGATGCGCCGCTTTTCCGTGTCATTTGCGTTTCTAAAGTTTATGAACAAGCGCCGGAATGATTGACGAGTCTCTTGTCTCACTTACAGGAGCAGAACGACAGGAGCCGTTGAAAGGGGAAATAATGTAACGGAGAGAAGAGCCAACGCCGCCGCCTCCACGGCCTTTACTCTGTGCATTACCTGGTAAATGCAGGCGGTCTAGGCGTATTACCCTATGGGCGATGGCGTGAATGTGGGCGGCCTGCACGGTGCAGCCACCTGCAGAACTGAACCAGACAAGTACAGCTAAACACAGTAACGAAATGTGTTTTCTTTTGCTGCTGCTGTGAATTTTCGGCAAACACCCGCGTACGTCCCTGCCGAAAATTTACACCAGCGGGAAAGTGGAAAACACTGCGTTGCAGCAATGTTAGCTCTACGCTTGTATGGTTGAGCTCTGCGCCACCAGGTGGCCGCACCGCGCAGGCCGTCCGAGTCTGCGCCTCCGCTCATCCGGTAAAACGCCGAGTCCGCTTGCGCTTACCCGAATACCGGACACACTAAAACGCTCTATTGACTTATATGGTTTAGGCGTTTCTTCGAGCAAGAGATAAATGCATTCACGCTAAGTGCACTGAAATATTCGCATGCGGCAAATAAACATAGAGGTCGAGCGACACCAAGCAACACCAGAAGTCAATAAATGATGTTATGAGCACTAGGTATCGCGGCTCGTTCCTCATAATAATAATCCTCATAATAACTTTTTCAGCAACGAATTATGCTGTGCAGTAGATAACGGCGTCAAAGTTGTATTACTTTATTTTGAGGCGCCGTTATACTCAACAGAGAGAGTCGAAGTGGTTAGATGATGCTTCGTGCATTTTCTAGCCAGGTTTCATAATTACATAGTAAGTAAATATCGCCTAAGCCCGACGCAATAAAGGAGCCCCAGAGAGTACGCCGCGGGTTTATGCACCTAAAGACCAATGCCCATGAATTTTTTTTCCTGCCACTCCTGAACAGCAACTGCGAAAAAGACGCGTACCAAAATACGTACACCGTGACAGAGATATCAGTGCTCGTAATAAGCAGTCATGTAGAGTTAGGCGTGAAGGATAGGGTTTATGTTCTGTACCGTGGAAATAACCTGAACGGAGGAGTGTGTTCCGACATATATAGATCCATTTACTAAGTGGAGAAATTGTTTATACCAATAGATGAGGATAATTCTTCCGTTAGCGGTTTGGGCAGACAACAATTGAACTGTCCGTTGCGGCTTTATTATCTTTATTAGTCGCAGTGTTATTTTTGTTTTCATCACTATCATTTTTTGCTTCATTTCTTGCTGCCTCATAAAAAAGTGGACCAGCCGAGTTACTCTGCACGTTAATCTCTCTCCACGGCGACCCATGCACAAGAGAACAGTCGAAGGGGACATACAGTATAGTAATGAAAGTGAACTCCACGGTGCGAGCATCGATAAGGAAAGCGTGCTACAAGTGCAACGCCTCGCTTTCCCTCGTTTTGAGGCGTAGTATTTACGCTAGCTCTTAAACGCGCTATTGCTAAACAACCGCACTACACAATAGCGGCCTGCTTTCTGGCGTGAACGCACTTTGGAACGCATTCCTTTATGTAATAAACATGCGCGCGAGAGTGCGAGTGCTATATATACACCATGTCGAGCCCTGAAGCACCCTTCGGCAAATCGACAGCGCGATCGACGACACCGCGAGGTTAAACTGCCGCGAACAAAAGACCGCAATTAAATGTGCGTCGTGAATGAAACGATCCACGCGGAAATCGACTGCGAGGAGATCTGAGGAAAGGAGTGGGGACGAGCCCACTCGCGGCCGGCTAATGAACCACTGTCGACTGAGGCACTGCTTTCGCACGAAAATGAAGCGCACCGAGGCGAGAGATGTATGCGCTTCTCGAGGGAGACACTTCGAGCCGATTAACGGCGCAGAAGGAGGAAGAAGAAACCGCTTGTGTTCTGTTAATCAAGAATCAAGCAAGGCGGCGGTGAAAGGACCAAAAGGGGAGAAAAAAAAAAAACAGGGTACCGTACTTGCACCGTACTTGCACGATTCTACCGCGGCACCGATCGTAACGCGCATTATATTACCGGCGAAATATTCAAATAGATAACTTTGTGCCGATTCTACCACGCGCATCAATAAACGAAACCCGAATCGACGCGTACCGAGTTGAAATGATATTGTGGAACGTACAAAGACACACACACACACACACACACACACACACACACACACACACACACACACACACACACACACACACACACACACACACACACACACACACACACAGCAGAATATTTGCAGTTACTGGCTATCGGAGTCCGACGACACCTCCCTTTCGCTGTCTACCGACCACAGAAAGTCATCTTTAGTTCAAATTTAATGCACTAGAAATGTCTGACACTTCCGGAGGCTCGCGCAACCATCGTCTGCGGGAGGGCATTCCACGCACCACTGAACCAGCTTGCGATGTCTCCGAGCGTCGCTTTTGGTAGCTTCTTTCTTCTTTTTTTAAGATAGTAAGAATCAGTTTCCGTTTACAGCCCGAATGGAATTAGTTACGTTTGTAAGGCGCATGCCGCTCCGAACGCAACTTTTTATTAGAAATAAGTGCGCGCTACAATAGCGCAAATACGGTATTTTAAGATTTGCGTTGGCACGATTTTCCTGCTCTCGGTGCCCCAGCCCGCTCGCGATACCCAGTCAAAACAAAACGCCAGACTGTCGAGCAATCGTAAGCGGCATACCAGAAAAAGGGCGACGCAAAACATTTAAACAGGTGCGCCTGCCGTCGCGCGCACTGCGAAAAGGTGGAACAAAATGTGAAGGAAAACAAAAAAGAAAAGGACACAGCACGGTCGACATAACTCAACCGGCTTTGCCTTAACTTCAGCGGGGCCACGCGCACATGAACAGGTACAGCTGCACTACTTCCTTACCATATTTTTTATACGATAGCCGACAGGGGGAAGGGAGGGGGGGATACAGACCTTATAAAAAAAGCGCAATAAACTTTATGCCAAAAACATTCGCACAATAGGCAACGGTGATTAATACCACACGCTTAAAATGGCGTAATAAAAAGGTTCCCCACTAATAATGTAACCGCCAGTCTGACGGCGACTTCAGTATTAAAACACAAAAATAAAGCGTCTCGCGTCAGCCCCGCGAGCTGGCGTCACGACAGAAGGACGCAACGCATTCAGACACTCACGTTAAGTTCCGTACCTGCACGTATATGCGCGGGTGAACAAAGGCGCTAACGGAGCCACTCGACAGAGCCGTACACTCGTAAAAGGGAGGACACGCTACAACAGTAAACAGATTCACGTAGCCCACAAATCAGACAAAAAAGAAAGAAACGTAAGCGTGTCCGATTTCCGAATCCAAGCGCTCTCTCTCTCTCTATCTCTCTATCTCCCTCTCTCTCTCTCTCTACTCGCCGCCAAAACGCGCGCACTTGGAAACGGAAACGACCGTCACTCGTCGGCCGCCCGTCTCGCCACCTCTCGACAACGGGCACCGACGCAAAACTCGTTCCGGGGCGTCCGGAGCTTCCGAACTGGCGGCGAGACGGCCACAACAATCTCCCTCGGGTATGCGAAGACGAAACGGACGCCTTCGATTCTCTCGGCGAAATACGAAACGTGCGAGAGAAGAGACAACAAAACAAGAAGGCGCATTCACGAAGTCGGTGAAGAATGGGATGCAGTTTCGAAACGGATCGACGCCCACAAAATGCGCGCAAACAGTTCCTCAAGCAAGCAACAAAGCGCGCCGAAGTTCTATGTATTCCACCCCCCCCCCCCCCACATCCAAACCACCAGCCCGTGTATATATATATATATATATATATATATATATATATATATATATATATATATATATATATATATATACTGCTTTTCTGAAGTAACATAAAACGCACGCGTCATCAGTTCGATCCCTTCAAGCACCCCCTCCCGCAAGAACGCGCCTTGTACATACTATATATACGCGCGACCTATAATGCATTGTGCTCCCCCTCTCGTTCTCGGACACCTCATGTCACGCAATATTCGGTCCCTTTCCCGTTTTATTTTGCTTTTTAGCCGCAGTCCTTCTTCCGAAGAAGGCAAACGTTATAGGAATTCTTCGAACACATACTCGCCAACGTTGTAAAAGGAAGCCCCGATAAATGCGCCGCGGCGAGCGGTTTTTCTTATTTTTTTTTTTCTAAGGGAGGTCGCTCATACGGTGTTTCGGAAAGAATTTTCGAAATTGATCGGCTTTTTGTGCCCTCCTGGCCCCTCAACCTTCGCACCCCTCCCGCACCTCTTCTTGGAATATACTTAACATAAAGTAGAGTATGTGCTTCGAAACTGAAACTACGACCAGTTTGAGAAGCCTGCAGAAAGAGAGCGCAAAAATAATACAGCCTGGAGCGCTATCGAGAAATCGAATGCCCGCGGATAAACACGGGACATTCAAGGAGGAGGGAGGGGGGATGATAAAGAAAAAGAAAGAGATAGAGATACAGAGCGAGCGAGAGAAACACGAGTACGAGACGGGTTAGCCGTGTCCTTTGTGCGCGTCAGGACTTTTCAGTGGAAGTGGGCCGCTGAAGTAATAAAGCGTACGGGTCGAACGCCGTGCTAAAAACATGCAGATACTTGTACTGTTGCATGCGCGTGGCGTAAGTATGGCGCCGAACAACGCAGCGAAGAAGCACGCAATACCTTCGCGCCAGCTCTCTTTCCTAATCGGTCACTGAAAACATCGCTCATCTGAGAAAAGATGAGACGGAGCAGACGACTTCGCGCACTATACAGAACAGCAGTGTTCCTGCAAATAAACCGCACTCTAACGTTGCGTAGGCCTCGCATGATACTCCCTATATAGGTGCCTCAAAAGCTGTCCCTTCGTGCGTGCGTGCGTGCGTGCGTGCGTGCGTGCGTGCGTGCGTGCGTGCGTGCGTGCGTGCGTGCGTGCGTGCGTGCGTGCGTGCTCCAATAATTGCGATCTTCCATCCCACATATACTCTTGCGATGTGGCATGAACGATGCTCTGCTCTGTGGTCCCAAACGATACGTTGCTGGACGCATACGTGCGCGTCTCGTGATGATAAAGATTTTGCGCTCCGTGCACACGACATTGTCTATTCGTTCAGCGCCATGTAATGTAAGCAATTCGAGAAGTGGCGTTTCTGTGGGAGGCATTCACAGGCAGCTATTTGCAAGGAATTACTTCTGCCAGTAGTCCCAGCATTACAATCTCCTTCACCTTCACCTATCGCGCCCAAATGCAGCGCACACCACTCACTTTCCGGCAGTGAAGCGTATAAGCCGCAACTAAGAAGCCCCCCCCCCCCCCCCACCTCCCGTCCAAACCCTCCGGTTCTCTCATCTCAGCCGACGGCGCGGGCAGGAGTTTCGGTTAATAACCCTACTGAAACGTATCGTATCCATTTCATAATTCCATGTATATTGCAGGCGCTTTCCGACGAATTCTTATGCAATCCATATGGATTCCGTAAAACTCGTCTTTAATTTTCGCAAGACTCGTATGCTTTCCAGTATGCACGGCAACAAATCACTGGACTGCCACGAGGAACGTTTCACTGCCAGTACGAAACGAATCGGACTCCCCGAACGTCAAGGCCAAGACTGCGCGGCATATAGAGGCAAAACGCGTGCCTGCGCGTTTCGCAAGCCTTCCGACGTCGGTTTCTCGGGTAATCAACGCGCACTGCGCTCGAACGACTGTTTTTCGCTACCGTGCTCCGCCGCTTACAGATTGGTTCGTATTTCTTACAGCCGTAGCCGGCCTTAGACTAACGCTGCAATTTAAACCTCAGGTTAACAGCTCTTGCAACAATGGCCGAGCGGGGCTACGCCAACGTACTGATGCTAAACATGGCCAGCTAGCGATAATTACGCAACCCTTCGTATAACGTGCGCAGCTGCGCCGACGCTTAATGGCGCTGACAGATCGCGGAGAGAGCGCTTTCGACACAATGCTATTCTACGCGGTTAGTGTGCCGAAGAAGAAGAAGGATATTGGACGCTACAAGCTAACACAGACCCACCCACGCATCTTTCTCGTTCCCAGCACTTTCGTGACGGCGGTTTCCCCGAGTTTCGAAATTTGGAACACGCCAACGTGTTTTCGAAACGGAATACGAACGCAAGTTAAAAGCGCTTCATTTATAACGCGCGCCTAATGGAGTTATACGTCATCGTAGATAGAGCTTAGTGCCCCGCCGGGGGCTAGAGCAAGAACACGCCAGCCACAACATCTGTTACGTGCAGTAGGAGGAAGAGTTGCGTGCAGCATCGTTCCTTACGTGCTTCGCCATTTCGACGTGCACGGAAAACAGACAACACGCGGACGATGAACCACACAGAGACGTGGACCGAAAGAGCAGGGAGACAAGTTCCCGAGGGCTCAGCCTCACCTGCCGCTACCTTTAACGAACAGCAAAACCAAAACAGTAATATTAAGTTAAAAGAGAGAGGGGGGGGAGAGAGAGAAAGAGTCGGCTCGGAGACTTTCACTAAATATATTAGCATACTGGCGAAGGTTACGTTACGCACTTTAGCTGCGCCCAACATCGCTATTTTGTGAAGAAAAACAAAAACAAGATTAAGGAAACAACCGCACAGACCATGTAGTGAAGTAGCGGGCGCCAACAGCGTGACGTGAAGCGACTCGTGAAAGCACTGCACTCTCGCTAAAAAGCCGAATTCCACAGACGTTCAAGGCGGTGCGACGCCCACGGTTATACGAGCAATAAACACGGGGTCACCGCGAGGGTAGGAGGACAGCGAAATAAAGGCTCAGGACGGCGGAGAGGTCGATTAAAACAATGACAGCAGCGCAAAGACAGACAGGACGGGGGGGGGGGGGGGGGGTGAGAGAGAGAGAGAGAGAGCGCACGTCAACGCAATAAATAGAAACTGCTTTCGGTGCAGAGCCGAAGCAGAAGCAGCAGCAGCGACAGCAGCCGTCTAGTAATGAATACAAATCGACGAGCCGGGAGCACGGTATTCTTCCACCGTGGCCGGGAGTGGAGCCGCCGCTGGAGAACCGCAGCGAAGTCTGAAACGAAATGAACTCTCGGCGATATTCGGAGGCGAGCGAAAAAGAAAGAAAAAAGAAGAGAACTGGGAGGGAGGAAACGAAAGAACCGCTACTCAATTGCAGGATGATTCAGGGAAACGCCTATACAGATAGAGCGAAAGACAGAAAGAAAACCGACACACGCTGTGTCAGGAACCAGAACAGCTCTCCAACATAGAAAAAAAAAGAACAGAAGAAAGAAAGAAAGATTAAACAGAGTCAACGCTAAAGAAACGTAGGCAGCAGAGCATCCAAACAGCGCCGCATTTATGGGACGGATAAGCCAATATCCGAACGAGAGACAACTGCCGCCACCATACACAAAGAACGCCGGGGGTAAGGACAGAGGCAGCGATGCCGGCCGGTGATAACAATAATAATAATCCCGCAACAACGGCGCCGCGGCACGCGACTATGAGAGAGAGAGAGAGAGAGAGAGAGAGAGAGAGAGAGAGAGAGAGAGAGCGTGTGCTGCACACAGTGTGTGCCAAACAAATGGAAAACAAGTGCATAAGCCATCCCGCCCCAGGCCGCGGTCCTAATCGGATATCGAAAACGGGGGCCTCTTAACAAAATAACGAGGAAGCCCTAAAAAATCTCCCTTGCAGAGGAGGAACAAAACGAGAAGAGGCCCCCCCTTCGTGTTTCTTTCTTTTGCTTTGCTTCCTCCATTCCCTCCCGCTTGCTCTCCTCGCTCGCTAACCCCCTGCCGTCATCGTGATAGCGGGGCGGTATAAACGAGGGAAGATGAAGAAGGAGAAGCAGGAGATCGACCGCGAGGAGCAAACAAAAGATCGAAGCAAAAGAAGCGACGACCGTCTGGCCCAGTAGGTGGCGGTAGAACAGGCAGCCCGAAAGAGACATCCCAACATGCCACAAGGAAGCTGGGACTTCCTTCCACGCCAAAAGAGAAAAAGAAAGAAAAGAAAAACTACCTCGAAAGAGGATGGAGGGCAAAGAGACAAGAAAGCAGCGCGGCTGCAGGCGGGGGATGCTTCATCCATCTTCGCCGCGCTGCGGGTTCCAGCAGAAACAACACTTACAGCTCTAGCTCACGGGCGACCGCGCGAGAGAACGCACGATCTGAGAGAGAGCGAGAGAATGAAAGAGGCGCTGCTGGGAGAGGGTGAGCTGAGCGATAAAATAAAATGGATACTACGGCTGCGACGGTAACGGAGGGGTAAGGAAATGAAGGGGAGGGCGGGGAGGTGGAAGTGGGAAGTGCACCGTGTGCTGGGCAAATCTCGAGACGACCGGCCGGGATATCGAATATAAAACAAACACAGCAGCTCACAACGAGCGCGTACGAACACGCGAGATCACACACTCCGGAAAAGGGAGGAGGCTGGGTGTAGCAACGGGAAACATTTTGACTCTCCCGCGTTCTCCTACGCATCGCTCTCTCTCTCTCTCTCTCTCTCTCTCTCTCTGCCCACGTCGAATAGGAGGGGCACCAACTGCGGCAACAGAAGCGAACTGACAGGCGGTAAAGCACCACACACACACACACACACACACACACACACACACACACACACACACACACACACACACACACATGCACGCACGCCAACCAAACCACGTTCACGTATAGCATGAAAGAGAGAGAGAAAAGAAAAGCCTATGGAAAACGATTCAGCGAGGTACAAGAAAGCCAAATGGGCGAAGACACGCCAAAAGCATCGAGTAAAACACCCAAGAACCATTGAATGAAGTGACTACAGCGGAGGGAAGAGCCAAAGCCGAGCAAACCGAGAAAATAAAACCATCGAACCGAGCCTACTGGACCGAATCCAAAACAGGAGCAAAATAAAGAACACGGAAGGTCTGGAAATCGAGGCAGCACACAGAGGAAGAAGAGGCGAGCCGAGAAGCGTATCGAAAAGTCGTTAAAGCGCCCCCCCCCCCCCCCCCCCGCCACTCCTCCGGCGGCTCTTTCGCACAGGTCCCAAAGCGCTTCCCCACACGCATCGACTGGGGGGCGTCGTCTATCCATCTCCCTCTGGCGTCGTCTCCTCCCACCCCTGTTATGTGGAGCATCGAACGCGAGCAAGCCAGAAGCTTACCCAAGAGCCCGCGGCGGCTGTCGGCCGCTTTGCGGCGCTTGCTTCTTTTGTGCCGTCTGTGGGAACACTATTGGCCGCGCCATCGTCGCTGTTTTTCAGAACCGCGCCACGGTAGCGGCAGCGGATAAAAGAGAGAGGGAGGGGGGGGGGGTGCTGCCGGTGCAAGCATTGAAGAGCGTGAAGTGCTTTGTCGCCGTGTACGCACGCTAAAAAGGAGAATCAAAAAGGCGCAAGAGCGTAACCGCAAGGCGAGTTCGCTGCCGCACAGGCCGTGTCCAATGGCACAGGCGGTGTCGAATTCCCCGACCTTCTACATTCGCGACCAAACAATGCGCTCCTTTCTGATCGATATTTGATGCGCGACCTCCAGATGTCAAGAAAAATCGAGTAGTCGGGGAACGATCCGGAAAAGGCTGTCGCCAGGCAAGTGTACAATGGCAAGTATGAACGAACAAGACCACTTGCTGGTGTTCGGGTGAGCGCTTTATTTCCAAACTGAACACCAGCACGATAAGGAACCGTGCATCGCAATATGAGACAGCACGATGCTTTCTTGGGAGTACTGCTACGCATACGCACTTTTGAGAACAACGTGGCGATCGGGATACATTATTTACGGCCTCTACTAACGGTGAAGAAAAGAACGTCATCTGTACGGCCCTGTCCTTGAGGATGGAGACACGCCGCGCAACAATAGATGCCAAAAGAAACAGAACTTGCCCTTCTCAAAGCAGATGCGCCACTCGACAACCAGTTTTCCGAGGGACGCTACCTCCGCGCAAGTCAAAGAACATTTGCCACCAAACACGGGCAGTAGCGCAATAACCTGGCGCACGTTCATTCGGCGCGGCGACCCAATTAAGTACTCGGATGCCAACGACACAGAAAGCCAACAAGGAGGAAAGAAAGGTCACGCGCAGAGATAGTTGTCTCGCACATGGCGTCCTCCCTCGCCTCCAGGCGTGTGTGCATATATACGAACGGCCCGCCGACGCGGCCGCGACGCCCGCCCGCGTAGTACAGCGGCTGTTCCACTAAGCAGGTAACACACAAGCGAAGCACTACTACCTGCCACCAAAGTTGAAGCGCGCAAAAAGATAGGCTGCTTTCCCCTGGCAACATGGCCTGGCGAGCTGGCTAGCCCACCGCCGTCCATTAGTCAAATTGAAAGGCCGCACGCTGTTCCCCCCCTCCCCGACCGCGCCGCGACACTCCGGTGAGCATGCGCTGCACGATTCCTCTTCAACGTTGCCGAAAGCGCCAGAGGGAGAGAGAGAGAGCAACGCGTTGGTGCGGCCACTCCTGCGAGTTGTGTGATGCTCCTCCTCACAACACCCCACACTTGCGGGGCGGCTCTATTACAGAACGCGGCACGGAGGCAGCCAGCATCGCCGCGCTATTCATCAGAGCTCAGGAGACCATACCGCTCAAGGGACGTTTGCAAACATGCCACAGCGGCGAGCCGACTGCTATACGCTTTAAAGCTAATACACGGGAGACGTATGCCGGTGACTCAGCGGCATTTAAGCTGGAATGGAGCGTCTGCACGCGTACATACCGCATGCGAAGCTACGTCGATACGCGTTTTCTTTTTTTTTTTTTTAAAGCCCTGACCGTAGACTTAATTGGCTTTTACGGAATATGGACGCACTGAAAACATATACGGGATCGCCCGTTCCCGCGTTTCGCGTCGCTGTCGGGCTCGCCGTGGTGCTTCGTCGTAACCAAGGTCATCATCCGAGCGCTGCTTTAACTGCGCGCGCTCCTGCTGCCACCTCTTGCGCGAGGCGCGAGTCATGCTCTCCCTCATCGAGTTGAACACAATTATTACTAGGAGAAACTCTGGGGCTAGTGTCTATGGGAGCTGCAATGGGAGCGGTTGTACCAGCATTGGAATTATGTGAAGTACATGGATTTGTCTAAATTTCGTTCTTCTGGCTTCAAACGGCTTTGTGACTTTGTAAGCTGCTCCTTTTTAACAATGTACTGTGTAGTAAGCAATTAAATAAACGTTATTAAAATTGTCCCATGGCAGGATTTGAACACAGGACCTCTAGCACAGAAGCCGGATATTGAAACCATTAAGCCACGGGCGCATGTATCAAAAGGTGATGTGAAACGCCCTTATGAATTTATCGCGACATGAGACGCCTTGAGACGCTTGGCGTGTCTTAATTTGGCCACCTCGACAAGCTCAATCGGTGCACTTCATGTACTCCACATCATTCCCATAGTAGGACAATGACTGCAGCGCCAAAGTTTCCTCAAGTATATTGTAGGAGACTCCATGCCCCTTGTCCTCCCAAGCCGGATCACGTGTCCTCGCCTATCCCCTTGCCCATTTCATCCGCGCGGCGCCGTTGCGGTGACTCTCGCCGCTATCGTCTACTCCTCCCTCCACGTAGTACCAGGCCCCGTACACTCTCAAGTTCAACAAATGGCCACAGAGGGCGAAAAATCAATCGAGGCGCGTTTCAGCGTAAGCGCGCAAGTGGAGTTACTGTAATTTGGTCGAATACTTTAATTTGTGCTTTCTCTGCTAGGGGCGCTAAACATGGTGAATTTTTTTACTTTACACAAAACATTGACATAAACAATCGAGGTGTCTAAAGATGTTTTGTTACCTCAGGCAAATAGGCAGTTGATTTTTTTTAAATTTGATTGTTGAAGCTGCTTTTTAGTCATAGCGTCAAGGTTTTTGTACTTGATTAACCACCGACAGCCGACAGCCTATTGGCATCGATGCGTTTCCTGGCCGTTGGCGTTCGAATACTACGGCGGTAAAACATTTTCGAAAGCATGCTGGTTTCGTCTGCGAGTCATTACATAGACTTGCTGTAAAGAGGTCTACTCTTGGCAAAAAATAGTGCCTCATTTTGTTTAGGCGTTGATTATCATGATAAATGCGGCGGAGGTTGAGGGAGTACGCTTGAAGGTACGTTTTTATGCCGTTGATCTCCATAACACCGTAAATACGCAAAGCGATGCCATAGAACACCCGATCATTGTGTGTTCTCCGTCATCGCTTGTTTGCTGTACGCCTACTAATTCTTCATTTCTTCAAGTGTTGTATCCTCCTTTTGTCCTTGTTCTCTTGTGCTTCACTTACAGTATGTCGTTCCGTCAGCTGTAATGCGCATTTGCAAAACCAATACGTTTGATAAGACGCAGTGGTTGTCATAATTTCACTACACATGTATTAAGCTGGCACATATATGGTTCAGATACAGATGCCTGTATGCGGACTTGCACGACGTTGATGCGGAGATTAGGATAATTATGACAGAGGCAGCTGACGGCCGTAAGCTGTTGCATTCTTTCCGCCAAACTACCCGGCCTGGTAGTGCTGTAAAGATGCTGTATAAAAGTGACACGCGGTGACAGGGAAATTATTATACTTAGCAGCCGACCGTACGTTTTGTAGCTTAGGTCTTCTTTCTGGTGCGTTTGTGCTACCCTTATTAATGAGCCATTTCTTGCCTATGTTCTTGACTATGTAACCGCGTTGGTGTGGATGCGTAGACGTGTGCTTTTTGTTGTACTTGTAAAATGCAAATAAAATATTTTCAGGCTTACTCAATCTTTGGTGTCGTGTGCGTTTATTCCAGTCGAGGCCATCGTGCCACCTGGAAACCGCATTTTGTCAGTAGCCCTACACGAAATGCAACAGCTGGAGCGCGGCGGCACAACTCGGCGTAACGGCGGCGTAATAAACGAAAACCCGCTCGGGATGCCCTTAAAAGTCAGTTCAGAGTGTGCCTTAACTCGATATGACTCAGCGCTACATGTATTCTGCGCCTCGATCGTGCTCCCGCCAGTTTGGTTGCTGTGTGGCAAACGTAGCGCCTACTTAATATAGGCGCTACGTTTGCTACACAGCAACTAAACTGGCGGGAGCACGATCGAGGCGCGGAAGCCAGAAACCCAGTAAAGCCACAGAACACCTGGTAAAGCGTGTGCAAAACCCCGTTTCCGTTTCCTGTCGTACAGCGCCACCCGTGGTCACATACTTTAGTTCACGACGCCACCGCTACGCTTATTTCCGTAGCACTGTGGAAGGTACAGTTTCCCTTCTCTAAGTTTGTATAGGTGTTCTGTGGTAGTACCTGCTCCCGCAGTCGCGGCCCTGCCGCGGTGCCGGCGGCGGGCGCTCCTTGCCTCCTCGCGCGTGATCCACTGCTCCCCGCTCCTCCGTCTCCGCGCCGCGTGGCTGTACGGCTCTCAGCAGTCTCTCGCTTCCTCGTTTGCGGGGCGCGTTTCTGTGGCATTGGTCGCCTCTGGCAGTGCTTGCGCCTAGCTGTCATTTTCCCGCCTCAACTCTTGCACTATACCTCCGCTTACCTGGCGCAGTGCCGTTGCGGTGACTCGAACGACAGTTATAGCGTTTCGTCCCCAGACTTCTTCCCACCCCAACCTTGTGTGGCCACATTGAGGCCTGTCTGTGAGTGAATGAGTGTGTGACCTCTAGTCAATACCCCTGTTCTCCACCCGTTTCCTCATCCCACCTCAGAAGAAACATTAAATAACTGCTCCCCTCCACCCTCTCCGCAGCGGTGACCCACTATAAGATGGCGCATCGCCAGAGCGCCGGCTCGATAGCGGCGGATCGCGGTGTGTGCTGCCCAATCCGAAACGCAGAACCGCCACCGTTCGGCGCTGCCTGTTCTGTATGCGATTTCCTGTTGTTGAAATAAGGCAGCAGCTGCGCTCAAAGATCGCATTGCCAAGAAACGCAATTGTCGACCAACTTTTTTTTTCTTTTTTATTCCCTGTACAGTGCCCTTGTCCTTCAACGAAAAAAGGGAACGATAAATTATCCAACATACGTTCACTGAAAATTAGGTTGCTGCTGACTGCTTTGCTCCGGCAGCTGTAGAACACAGCCGATTACTAGAATAGTAATTTTGCGCACCTTAACTGAACACAGCGTCACAGGATGTCACCAGCTTAACCTCACCAATTTATGTGCCTTCCGTACCCCGTAAACGGGAAGAGGCAGACACGATCAAGCCCGAAATATCAGATGTGGCCCACACCACGGACAATTGCCGAACGATATCAGCCAGATTCGACCCCGCAACAACTGTTTCCTTTCTTTACATCGCGCTGACGTATTTCGTAGCATCCTCATCATCATCGGCCTGTTCATGTCCACTGCAGGACGAAAGCTCCTCCCAGCGATCTTCAATTACCCCATCTTGTACAGAGACATTCCATCTTTCATTTCATCTGCATTCCTTCCCTGAAAATTTCGCAATTTCTTCACACCACCTGCGCGCTAATCGGGCGCACCGAGGTACCTCAATTAAGTTACTCATCCATCCATCCATCTATCGGTCCATCCATCCATCACACCACCTAGTTCCTTGTAGTCCTCCACAGCGCCTCCTTTCTCATGGCACCCATTCAGTAAATATGACAGGCCACCAGTTATTCGCCCAACGTATCTAGTGTGCAGCCCATAAAGGAGATGTGGAAGTGAAACGAAAGTCCTACTAGGCCGTTTCCTAATTCTGTTGGAGCGAGAACGTGAACCTTAATAAACGTGGGAAAAGATGCCGCCTTCGACAAGACACCTGGAGGTGAAAACTACGTACAGTCGCGTCCAATATGAGTTGCAACATGGAGCCTGTGGCGGAAATGGCTCCAAGACTGACTTCAGGAAATCGACACGCGAAGCATTGGAATAATAAATATCAGTAATTGGAACGATGTCTAGTTCTCCAAATATTCGTACGTCGGCGCAGCCGTGCACTATTTGCGCCTAGACCACGGGCACCGCATTGCTGCTCATATTGAACGCGACTGTGGGTCAACAGCAAATCTACACCCGCGAGCGTCGCAAAAAGTCACAAGACAAATATCGACCGCTAACGGAAACTAGAAACATACCGAGAGCACTTTGGGAGCACAAATTTACCGCAAGCACAGCACACAAAATCCCAAAGCGAGTCTTTGAGGCAGTCAAGTAGAAACGACAAGAGAGAGAGAAAGAGAGAGAGACTATACCGCTTCCACGCGCCCATCTGTCGAGGCAATGTAATTGAACTTCTAAGGCGACAGTAATTACTCAGCCTCCTCCGGGGACAGGACGGAAAATTCAATCCGCGCCCCATCAGCGACGCGCAGTGATTGTCGTGCGCAAAAGAGGAACAATGCGAAAAAAAATAACAGAAGTAAAATTAAAATACCGGGAAGAGCGCATGAGCCGCGTCGCTTAACAAAATAGAAAATTACGAGGAGCTGGGACGTCGCGATACAGCCGCCATGGCACAAGCTTGCCGAAGAACAAAGGAAGGCGGCTCACGGCTAAAACCGTTCCCCCTCAGCGCATCGTAAACTCATTAAGATTCCCAGCTACAGATAATGGCGCGGCCGTCCGAATGGTGACTCTGGAAACGCCACGGTTATTGATACATAGAACGGCGTTTTAGCCGGTTTTAGAATGGGTAGTTTCAGCACATCCGTAAACGCATTAAGAATCGCTGAGCGCCCGGTTACTGGAGAGGCGAGACGCAGCGACTACGCTGGTAGCGACATCTTGTGCCGCTTCCTGCAACCAAGACGCGTGATAGACGAGTTTTCTGTTTCATGAGCGTTGTTCTTGAAGAAAATTTTAAATATATAAAAGACTGCATGGTAGCGCCGGTTACCCATCGCGGCTCCAGGTGGCGCCATCATCCCGTCCACTACACCAATCAACCTTCTATACCGCCAGGAATAATACTTGGACGGACAGACCAAAGATCCCTCCCTGCGCACGACGCCTCGGGTACATTAGGACAAAGCCACCTTGATCGGCCCAAAGGCACTTAAGATATATAGCTCGAGGTGGGGAAACGCAAATAAAGCGCAAGCACACGTGGCGCCATGTCGTGCAAAACCTGTAACAGCCAAGAAACTAATCACGGCAAGCAAGGGTCGCTGCTATTTCTGCACATATTGCCAGGCCCTATACAGACGTTAAAGAGTTACTGAACCAGAACTACCGCTTATATGCACCCTCTCGCCGGCTTCCCATAGGTGCGCGGCAATGGCCACGCGCCAACAAGAACTACGGACTGCAAAGTGTTGCCATTCTAGCAGAGTCCTCGATAGATATGGCGAAGTCCGGCCTTGTTCAGTCGCGGACTAAACTCTGGCCTGTAGTTTTGTAGCATGTTTCAAACTAAATATTTCGAAGCCAATTTTGACTTGGTTAAGGAATCTATTAAACAGATCCTAGCACATTCTAAGCGTTTCTTTGGCGCAATGTTCATAAAAAAACACTACGTAAGACTAGCAACGTCTTTACGGGCTGCGTGACAGTGCCCACAGAAACAGTTCGTGTGTACGTGTGTGTATAGTTCCCTTTTTATTTCTTTTGTATTTATATTATATTCTTTTCTGTCTCTCACCTATCTCATTCCCTTTCCCCTCCCCCAGTACAGGGTAGCCAATGGGAGATAATCCCTGGTTAACCTCCCTGTCTTTCCATTCTCTCTCTCTCTCTCTCTCTCTCTCTCTCTCTCTCTCTCATAAAAAAAAAGAACATATCTTCCCGGCGCATTTTACGTCGTATAGGTCCCGAGCTATTTCTTGGACGATCTTTAGCAACTACTTTAGCAACTACTTTAGCGTCGTTGACGCGCCATGAAGCTTGGTAATTTAGATCACATACGCCGTTCCCGAGAATTCATGACGACGTTACAAAAAGAACTGACATACTAGGGGCAATTCAAAAAGCGTCGTACTCACGTAGTGCATGCTAATGGCGTGAAACGGAATCCCGAAGCTCTGTAGCTAATTTGTCCCACGCCTTAGCAAAACGCCGGACCTCAGTGTACGTCATTAAACGCGAACGGCACAAAAAAGCAACATACCCCTCCCCCCTCCCCCCCCCCCCCCCCCCCCCAAGAAATAGAGTTTTGTGATACACATTAATTTCGCTTCCTCAAGTTACCATTTTCAACGACGAGGGCAAATTTCACGTCCGGAAACAAAAGTTGGAACAACACCTTGTCGTCCGATACCGACTTCGCGCAATACCCGACACAATGTGCTCGTGGATATATTTCCAGGAAACAACCCAGCTTTTCGCGAACAAGCCAGACAGAGGAAACAATAATGCAAACCCTTTCGAAAAGTCGACAAACAACAACAGCGCCAAAAGGCTGCCGCGCGGCGCCTTTCGTCGCGTACGAGCAAATACTTAATTAGGCGCTCTTCCCTTCACTGCCTTCACACTTCCTTTTTTTTTTTCTCCCTCGTCCGTTCTCCCAGGAGGCAATTTAAAAGGGAGTGCCGCTTGCAAGAAAGGCAAGCCAGCGCGTGGCTCGATAAATTACGGCTCTCTCTCTCGAGAGAGAGAGGGGGGGGGGGGTCGTTTTGCAACGTAGTCGCGGCCAGCTCCTCCCACCCTCTGCCCGCCGCCACTTAGAAGTATTCACCTCTGACTCACTTGCTTGCACTTCGTTTTTCCATTTCAGTTTTTCGTTCATCTTCGCTTGCGCTTTTTTGTTTTTTTCGTCGCTGGGAAACGTCGCGCACAGACAAGTGTACGCAACGCATCCGCTGGCTGGCACGCGCCCTCGGCGCGCGTGAACGGGAACACTTCCCGAAGAAATAAAGAAGAAGAAAAAAAAAACGCGCCTTTCGCTCTTCATAGCGGCTGTTAACGAACTTGACACGCCGCTGACAGCTTTAGCACGCGTCCAACCTCTCCCTCCCTTTCCACCTCGTCGCATCCCCCTCACTCGCTGCCTCCCACACTCGAGTCCCCTCCACAACAGCTCTCCATTTTTGCTTGTCACGCTTTCCTTTTACAACGGCCACATTTTTTTCGCCTGCCATCCCTTGCATCACGCTGGACAGATGTAGCGCTCACGAGGCCCGCTGGCTCCATTACCCGCATTCTTTATTTTCTGTAACAGCTGTTTCCTGCCGTCTTTCACGCTCATAACGCTTCACGGTTTATTTATTTATTTAATTTTTATGTATTCCACGTTCTAACTTCGTTTTCTCTTTCAGATAACTCGCGTAGCTAAGACGTCTTATTAAGCGTCTCGTGATGTAATGAAACGAACTGACACGCCCGAAGTCAACGGCTATGATGAAAGGGCGCGAGTTAAATGGAATAAATAATGGGAAGAAATTTCTATTTCGAGATGAACTCGAAGGAAAACCCAGACGCGTGTAATTACAAGAACGCATTCACCGAGAGGGGAGGAACGCTATCAAGAGTTTGCGACTCCTGATATGGTAACTTTCATGGTACTCCCGGTGAAAGCAAAGCGAAGCCCTAGTGGATTATATTAATAAAACTTTGATAACGGTAAAATCTCGTGTGTCATAAAGTATCAAACATGCACTAATCGTTATAAAGGACGCCTGAGGCCAACAAGGCCCTTGTGTACGCACTTTCTGCGGTAGCCTGTCACTGCCTAAAGTAGCAGGGGGGTAGGGGTGGGGGTTATGCAAGGATTCCTTTCCTTCAATTGCATTAATTTCTCACCAAGCGTCGCAGCAAGTGGCCGATGCTCGCGATAGCGATCGCCTGGCGACGTACCAGAGAACGAACTAAAAATCGCAAGAGGAATGGAAAATGAAAATAAATCTTACATAATCCGGTCCGTTAATACTGCATCATGTCGCAACAAGCCACTCAAGCTCTCCGGCTGGCTAAGCAAGCCTAACAGGAAAGCCACGGAAGTACTCGTTCTCGCTTTGCCCCATTTAAAAACTCCTGGCTGAGACACTGTCGCAACTGTTCTCGTAACTTGAGCAGTGTCATCGTGCATACACACGAGAAAGCCAGAGGATCTCATTGTCATCTTCGAGGGCAGGCGCTGTGTGAACACATACTGTTGCACCACGTACTCGCTTATCCTTTGTTGGGCTTGCGTGAAGCAATCGGAAAAGGAGCGCCTGATAAATATGGGACCTCGTGTCAACAAAATGCTCTTGGCACGACGCACACGGTCAGCGATCTAATCGCATAACGACGGGCAATAAGGTGGCCGTTACTCATGCACGCTACATAATTGGCATATATCAAAGTGACTTTTTTTTACGTCGACAATTTATGCGCGATACAGCAGCAATAAGAGAACCGGTCCTTCTGGTGCGGAGACATGCCATCGGTCCTTGCGATAACCTCAGAAATGATCCTGCAGCAGCTGCAGTGATTATTCATAATCTCTCAGCTCGCGCGGATGAGTACAACTTATACCTCATTCGTTATCCACAAAGCAACAACAAATCATACCGATAGCGCAAACGAAAGACGCGCAGGAACGTTATTGAGTAGACTCAACTATCACTCGACATCATCCGTACGTGCAATCTTTTAAGTGTTTATCTGTACGCTAACGGTTTTATCAATATCCATGTTTCCGAACGCCAGAGTCACCACACGACCAGTTGCTGTGTTTACGACCACTACTTTCTGGCACAAACGGGCTCCCAAACCCATTGACGGTTCACAACACAAGTGGCAGCTTTTGAAAGGTAACGCCAACGTCTTAGGTGCCATTTGAACGGAGCTCAAACAGCGTCCACGGGTGCTCAAAGTCCACCACTATTACCGATGGCTCACTTAGTGCTTTAGCGGGTTGGTTCATAAGAAGCACCACCACGCTCCGCGACGGTAGCTTAACGTCCTAAAACGTGAGGACGATACGTCTTTAGCCGACGCAATGGTACCGGGAACCTAGCGCCCAAAGCTCCTTAGCCCAGAAAGGCGCACAAGCTTTTCCATGTTATGTGAAGGCGCTTGAGTGCCCGACTGTATAGAAACGCCTTGCGTTGAGTAGTGCGCATGACTGCCCTGAACTTTCGTCTTGTCTGTTTCTTTTGCACCCACATTCTACTTACCTATTATATGTTAGCAAACTGGAACACGAGTCTAGTTAACCTTGCAAAAGAGTACGCATTTGGGCTGGTTGGTTCATGACTACGAGCAATAAAAACAGCGCTAAACGACGGGACGAGTGAAGGGACACAGACAACGGCGCCGTTGTCTGTGTCCCTTCACTCGTCCCGTCGTTTAGCGCTGTTTTTATTGCTCCTAGTTAACCTTGCTTCCCTTTATTCTCTCCCTTTTAATGTACCAAAAGCTGCAGAGAGGCAAGCAAGGTGCGCGAGACAGAGGGCAGGCAAGTGTGTGTTGGCCGCAGTATTATACTGACGTCGCTGAGCCTGTCGCCGGAGGCGCTCCTGGTCTGCGGCTGCTGCGTCCGGGAGTTGATGGAGGCGGGTGGCGGTTCTGGCCCCCCGGCCCCGGGGGGCCGCGAGTTCTCGTCGCTCGCCACGCGAGACGAACCTTTCCGGACCTGCACAGAGAGGGACGAAGAAAAAGAAAGGCTCGGCTTTAGAACGTTACTCACTGCGGCGGCTAAGCACACTGGCGAAGTCAGAACGGATAGGTTAACTGACAGAGTCAGTACTGAGTCAGTCACTGTCGGGAAAATTGGCGGATGAGCTATACTGCGCAATATATATATGCATACATATCCGAGAAATACGACTATATTTCTGCGTTATTAATAAATTTCAGTGAGCGAGTGGATCGACGGATTTCAGCGCATACGAAGGGTACACCTGCGAATGGGCGTTGCTTGAGAACGAGCCATCAGTTGGTCCCAAAGCATTCCCTTGCACTGCGGCACACACTGCGTTCCTCGGCACGTCCAATCCCGTCTAAAGGCCAGCAACGGCAAAACTCCCACAGTCTCTTGACTCTTTATATATCTCCCTCCATTCCACGATACCTCGGTTTGGGTTTCTTGGACGTGGCGCTGCCACCGAAGCACCCCATTTACGGTTTACGGCGCATCGCCATCTCACCACACGGAGGGGGCACCGCGAATCTGCGACTCCAGCAGGAGCCACGTACTACGGTTCGCGACCGGCGCACACTCCTCCCTTGCCTCGCCGGCAGTGAGGCGCGCGACGGCGCCCGCAAAGCCGACGGTTGCGCACACACGGAAGGATAGATAACGCACACAGAGAGGACTCGGCCGCCATCTCCGCACCCACACGCACGTGGGGGGGGGGGGGGGGTGCACGCACCCGACACACAAACAGAGCGATGGATCGCGCGTGTCCCGAAGTGCGGCCAGGCCAAGGCAGAGAGCCTACTACACGTATGCACACACACGCACACGCCGTGGCTGCCACTCCGTACGCGTATACGCGACCCGAGGCAAACACGGCGGCGCGCGGGCGACCCTTTCGGACGAGATAAGAGAGAGAGAGAGAGAAAAGCGCGGCCACTACCACACGGTGCCACCATTTGTTTTCTCTGCTGTCCGCCCTTTTGTACGTTTAGCTTCCTTCCCGCACGCAACGTATATTACGCGCTACGTATAGTACACGTCGCCGCGCGATGAGTGTGTTTGCTCGGATGGGTCACGCGCGCGCGGTCGCTAGCTCGCTAGTGCGTGCACTCGCCGCACGAGTGTTAAATAGCTTTCCACCCTTCTGCTGCTGCCCTGGTGTTAGTCGTGTCGTAGACACGCGCTTCTGCTGCCCTTTTATTACCTTTTTTTTGCACCGCTCTCAGCCCACCCACGCTCGTAAGCACACGGTATGGCAAGCACGCTCGAGAAAACGCATGGAAGCACATAATCGGAAGCAGTGTCTGTGCTAGCAGATCACGACGAAATGCCAACTCATACTCATACGTGGATGCGCTGGGTCACGTGCTCGTACTGCTCGCCGAGTTCTATATACAAACGGCACCCGCCACACAACGATAAACAGAAAGTGCGGATGAAAGAGAGTCAAGTTTATCATCTGGACGAGGCTTTGGTCTTCAAGGGCGCTTTGGTGTCAGAACGTGCGCAGCACGCTAGAGGCAGGAAACCTCTGGCGCGAAACAGGGCGCTATAACGCGTTAAACGTGTGCAGCACGCGACCGCAGACTTCTCCTGCTAACAGATATACTGTGGTCAAAAGTGGCGCTTGGTGAGTGAAGAGGAGAAGTCTATGGATCTTTCTGCGAATTGGCACGTGGCTTCGTTGAGAAAATACACTAGGGCTTCTGTCGGTGTTCTTTACCGTTCAGCTGTGCTGCGTGCTAGTCGTGCAACGTTTACACCAAGAAGTTTGATGGCTGATCCTTTCTTTTGTTAGTTTTACTCACCTTCCAGTTCATCACGAAGCCTCGGCACGTATAAGTATGCGTGCTGCAATGTATAGATGACATCCTGGCAGCAAAAGTTAAAGTGTGCGCTCATTTCTGGCAGGACGGGGCCGCGGTAGTTTAAAAGCACCGCACGCATTACCCGCTGCAAACTTCTGCATTCGGCCAAGTGCCCTTGGCCGAAGGTTGGCATTAAGCGGTTGGCCGGAAGCGGAGCCGAGGTGTACCTCGGTTCCGCTAGCGATCTATTGGGAGCGCCAGAAAGCCAAACCGCGCCGCCACAGAACTCCGATAAGCCACTCCAACGCATTCGACACGCGCTCTGCTAGAACAAAGTGATCGGTCGCGCGCCTACACTACATACGCTCGCACTCGACGGAGTTCGCCGTTTACTCCAGAAAGAACAAAGTACACGCAATGGACACTTAGTGGCCACCCAGAGAGAGTACAGCATGCATTGGACTGAGCATACAATCTACAAGCAGCGTAGAGACAAAGTGAGAGATAACGCTACGACGACGACAAAATAAACAAAACCAGAGGCTACACGAGGCCACGTCGCAACGAGATCGGAAGAGAATAAACAAAGCGGCCGAAGCGACGGGCGCCCAGGAGCTCTAGCGTGCGAGCCCGAATTAGTATTCCACGAGAGCCGCTGCTTCGCTCTCCGGGCGCACGGAAGGCGTGCCCGCCCTGCCAAATAGCGCCGTGCCGCCTCCACCCCGCAAGCCTCCACCACTACAGCGCCCCCCCCCCTCCCCCAGGAGACCGCTCGTTCCCCCGGAGCAATAACGGCAGCGGCACAAGTGCCCCGGCGAACAAGCACCGGCAGCGGAACAAGCACAGCAGTTATAACACGGAGGAGGCACGAACAGACGCGGGAGGACCACTAAAGCAAAGAAAAAAAAAAAGAGGCATTCGCGCAAGCCCGGAACGCAGAGCAACGCCGCCGCCACCCACCCACCCACCCAGTTCGCCGTCGGGTGTCGTCGCCCGTTGGTATGGAGGGGCGAGCGCACGCCGACAGCATCTCGTTGCTTCGTTGCCGCCGTTCGGCCTGCGAGCGCACGATTTCGGATTCTAAACCCGTACTCTCTTTCCGTTAGACTCCGTTCCTCTCCTTACGCCCTCTATTACCGGGTTTTACTTTTTATTGTTTTTTCGTTTTGTTTTCCTCTTCATCGAGGGTTCGTCGGTTCCTTCCGTCGGACCAGGGCTATGAACGAGAAACAAACAGCACTCCAGGGAGATCTCGCTTCGCTCGACCTCCGTCGCTCCCTCCTGCTCCATCTTCAAATGGAAACGCTTCTTTTCTTTCTTCCTAATTTTCCGCTGTCGAGCAAAGAAAATAAAATATCCTCAATATAGAAAGCGACCGCTTAGAAAAAGCCGGAAGTAAAGTTTACGAATCACGCGAGGATAGCTCCAAGTACCGCTACCAGCTACAAGGGTGAAAAGAAGAAATAAAAGAGCGCGGTTATGAATCCGCGCTGCCTTTCACTAAAAGCACAGAGACGAGAGCAGCGTAACACGGAGGGGCGGGGAAGCTATAAACACTCTTCATTCCGAACAAGCAGTGGGGGGAAAGCGAGAAGCGAACAGGAAAGGTACACGGAGGGGAAGGCTGGAAGCTAAAAAGATATAAGAGCGACACCGCGCGCGGTATAGTTTCATGCGGCTCACGTTAACCGGTGTTACCCCCCCTTCTTCGTCTCCCTTCCCTCCTTCGCACACTTCACGATCCGTCTCCGCAGAGGCCGGAAGGGAACTGTTATGTATGAGGTGCCCGCGCGCTGGCGCGCGCGCGCGAGCGAATGCCTGTGCGGTACAGGAAGCCGCCGTGCTCGGAATTCTTCCGCGCGGTGGAGTGAGCGCGCGCGAACCCTGGATTCAATTCTTTTTTTTTTCTCTTTCTTTGCTATTGCGCTCTCGAGGCTTCAACCTCGAGCGCGGTCCCGCTTCGCAGTTTCGTGATTTCGAGTCGCGGCAACAAACTTGGCGGGAGAATAAACGAGACGACGGCGGCGGCGGAGGACAGAAGAGCGAGAGACGTGGGATGTTCGCGAAGAGCACAGCTCTACCAGGACGCGAGGTTAACTCTTGCGGAGAGAAACCGCAGGCCGTCAAGAGAGAGAGAGGGGGGAAGAGGGAAAGGCAGGGGCAACAGCAGCAAAGGGAGTTAAACATACGCCCACAAAACCGCGGGTCAGGCAGAGCTTGCTCGGCTATATTGAGAACTCGAGGAGTGTTTGCGCCTGCTGAGAGTGTTCACACAGGGTGAAGGGAACCGCCAAGCGAGAGAAGTTAAAAAGGGGTTGAGAGAGAGAGAGAGAGAGAGAGAGACCGGGTCCAAACCCGCGGAACTCGACGCCTGCGCGGCGTTCAAGCAAAATAAACGAGCTCGCAGACGGGTGCCAGCCGCGCCTTGCTTCGCCAATGTTTCTCCTGCAAGCTAAGTTGCGCAAAGGCCGAGGAGCGCGCCGCTCTCCGCGTCGTCGTCTCCTTCCCGAGGGAGCACTCGCTGCTGCCACAGCGCTGATTCGTTTAGCGCGGCCCGCGCGCCGACAGCGGCGGTGACATTCGAACTTTCTCCGCGCTAACTAATAATGCCCACAGGTCCGTCTATTCCGAGCGTGTGCTTCCACTGTGCGCGCGCTGTCTGGCCGTTGCCTCGGCACGCTTACTCTTCGTTCCTCCGCGTGGCTAACCAACTTTAGTATTTGGAAGATTTTTGCCTTTGTTTTCTTTCTTTTGACCGCGACTCGTTCAGTTATAGATAGATCGCTCCTCTCAACCTTCGGAAGGCAAGTTGAAGTTCATACGTCTAAAGGAAACGGCGCTCCTAATGTCATTGCACGCGGTGTAATGAGCGCAGCCCGAGAACTGCGTTTCGCGGAACGTTAGGATTGCTCGCGTGCGTCCAGGAAAACAAAGTTAATAGTCAAAGTCAGTACCGATTTACCGATCGACTTAAGATTCACCGCAAGTAAACCCTGAGTAAAAGCTACAAGAAAGTTGCGAGAACAGATGAGGCTTCTGTTGAGTAAGAAAGTCGCAAATTGCACACGCACGCACACACACACAAACAGGAAGGGAAAAAAAAGAAGAGCAAGCCTTTTTCATTGCCGCAAATTTGCGCTACCGCAACCACAGGCTATCACTATGGCGGTTCTCACGAAGCTCGAGAAACTAGTATACTCGTATACTACCTCTCCGCCTTTCCTTAATACATTTTCCTGTCTCTCCCGAAGCAACCTCACTCTAACACCGTCCCTTTCGTTAATCTACCTCATCCACTCGACCATGATTACCCGTCGTCAGTTTTCTAGCCTATATATACAGTATGCACACTGCGGATGGGCGAGCAGAGAGATAAACACTGGAAAGAAAGGGCAGCACGGCGGCAGTTGATTTGATCAGCAAACGCGACAAGCCTGCATCTGCATAGAGAAGCGAGGCAAAGCAAAGGAATTAACGAGGTACGCCGAGACGAAAAGCGCGGCGAATGCTGAAGACGCACAGCAACTGCGAGAAGCAGGCGCATACTGCTTGTTTCACGCAAGAGAGATAAAAAAAGAAAGTGTGGCGCCAAGCCCAGAGTAATGAAAAGAAGGGGGAAAGAAAAGGTAGACAAATGGCCGTCACTTTCCCCCACCTTCTGCTCACGCACGCACGTACGCACGCCAACTACCACAGTCTATAGCTCTTCTAGCGCGGACACTCGGAATGCAGGGAGAGCCGAGTTCCAAGGAGATGAGGCACGCAGCGTATAAAACGGTAAAAGTGGGTGGGGGATGGCAGGAGTAAGTGGTATACAGAAAAGCGTTGAGCGGAGAACCTAGGGAAGGCCGAGATGCGGTATCCGCGAATTAAAATTCCGCGGATATCCAGAGGAAACTCTGGCGCGAGGAATGCCACCCGAACTATGCACCGCGGAAAGGGTGCAAAAGAGAGAACCGAGAGAGAGTGCCACCTCGGGGAGAGAGAGCAAGGTGCGCGAGCTCCGAGAGGCGATCTGGAAGCCAGCTCTGGTTGCCGAGAAGCCGCAGAAAAGGAGGAGGAGGAGGAGGAGGAGTGAGGGGGGAGAGAAAGGCCGCGAAACGAGCGCGATTCTGGCAAGAAGCCGGCCAAGAACACGCACGTAAATTCCGACGTTATTGCACCCCGGAGGGAGAAAGAGAGAGATAAGGCGAGGAACCAAGGCAACTGCGTGCCGGGGAAGAAATAAAATGAACACGTGGCAAGACTGTGTAGAGAAAGTAAGAGGGGCGAACACTGTCGGGGAGAAGACGCCGCCGCTGCCGCCGCCGGGGAGCAGCTGTAAAAATAGAGCACCACAGTAATAACAAGAGCGAAGAACGAGCGCGACTTGTCCGCGTCTTGCAAAGTCCCCCACCCTCCCCCATACTCCAGTCGTTCTATCTATTCATCGCCCCGGCAGAATGTACCCGGAGGAGAGCGTGCGAACTCGAAAGAGGCGCAAGAAAATAACGGAACGCTAGGCTCGCGAGTAACGTGCTGCCGTCGTGTAAATAGCCTTTCCAACATTTCCACGCCCAGCTATAAAAAACAAAAAGGGCCAGTGTAGTGAAACCAATGCTCGAGGGAGGCAGAGAATGACGACGAATTATATATATATATATATATATATATATATATATATATATATATATATATATATATATATATATATATATATATATATATATATATATATAAAGCCAGCGGCAGGGCTTCGAAGTGGCGAGTAAGAGCTCCGTGAGGGCACGAAAGCCGCAGGGAATAACGGGGCGGGAAAGGAGCCCGGGGGGCGAAATAGCCGAGGTGCTGACATATTTATTAGAAGCGCAACGGGGAGATGCGGGAGTGGCAGTCCCGGCAGCGCGTCTATGTGTATGTGTACCTTTTCTATGTGTATGTGTACCTTTCTTTCTTTCTTTTTCGAGGCCGAGCGTTTCATTGACTCATCCGCTTGCCTCATCTCTGCCCGGTCACAACCACCACCATCACCTCACTCATCGTGTTTCCCACCCTTTCGTCCAGCCCACTTCCGCATAACCACCCGAGAGGGTTCCTCATCCTGAGGCAAGCGCATGCAAAAAACAGTGTTGATCACACACACCGCAGGCTAGAACAAGAAGGGGTCGTGAGCACAAACAAGCGGGCGGGCGATATGCGGAAAGCAAGCTGCTGATTGACTGTTTTATGTCTCTATCTCGTCTTGTTTTTCGCCGTGCTTTGATTACAATAGACGTTTCGTCCCCCCCTCTCTCACTCTTAACAACAATAGCCCAACAGCAAGATATGCTGCTTTCCAACGCACAAACGCGATTTCGGCCTAAATAAGACTATGACACCGAAACGCTCTCGTGTCTTTCCACCTTGGGAGTACGGAGTCAAGGCCAGTGGCGGTCAAGATAACCAAGAAAAGTCTGCCTTAGGTGGTGAGGGGAGAAAAGAAAGGGTGGCATGGGAGGAAAAAAAAGAAAAAGAAAAGAATAGAGAGAGAGAGAGTGAGCAAACGTGAAACAATCACTGGCGCTCTTGTTTCTCTCCCGGGCTCGGTGCCGGCGACATGCCGCGAAAAAAGTAGCACGGATACATTCTAGCAGGAGATGGGTGGGGCGGCGAGGGCAGGCTGCGCGGGGAACGCGGCCGGGCGAGATCTCGGGGCGATAAATCACGCCCTCCTCACTGGAACGAGAGCAGACGGCGGCGGCCGCAGCAGCAGCAGCAGCAGCAGACGACGACCACGCGTTGCCGAAGGCCGCCGTTGTTGTGAGTTGCCAGCAGGCGCACCCTTGGGGTCTCTTTCAGCGCACGGCCGTGCCCTCCCCTACCTTGCTCTTTCCTTCTCGATCAAGTAGCGGGAGAGGAGGACGAAGAAACGGAGTGCAAGCTAAAGAAAGCAAACGCGCGGGTGACCAGGTCAAGCAAAAAAGAGGGCGTCTTCTAGATGAATTGCAGTAAGACGTGTGTGGCAGGGGGGGGGGGGGGGGGGGTTGAGCTAAGCTTGGCGGCCTGTGTCTACTGAGTGCGAATGGTGCCGCGCATTGCCCCCAGGCACCGTTCTACATGTATCCATTACACGTCAAAAGAAAGAAACCCTCTTCAGAACGATCAAAATAAACGATCTCTTCGCGCGAACACTACCGCGAAGGCAAGATGGTGCAACCGCGGTCTCCCGAGCTCCGCGACGTGTTCATCCCACTGTTTTGTCACGTCGCATTGAAAACTGCAGCTGGCCTCGATACAAGTTCTTCGTTTTCAGCTATGGATGCAATGCTGTGAAGCTCGGGTTCTCGGCAAGTTTGTTTCTTTTGAGACGCACCTGGAATCTACAGCTCAACATGCATCAAAAGCAATAAGTAAAACTAAAAAAAAAATGTGAGCAAGGGATGGGGGCCGAAGCGTTCAGTCTATAGCTTGAAATAGGCACTGCCACGTATAACATAAAGCTCTCGCAAAAAAACTCACGATTACTGCCAACAATTCGTGGCCGAACGCGTAAACAGGAGGGCGCCTCACGATAAATAAACTCCACCATGCCACCCAGCGTGGGGAAACGACGCATAGCATTCAGCCTACGCCGAACCGCAAAAAGCTCCGCGCGTGCGTGCAATAGAAAAAAAAAACGAAAAAGAACGACGTGAACCACCGGAAAACATCGTCACGGTTAAATTTAGTTTTCAATGCACGCTCGGGGTAGGAACAGGGAACGAGCGAGCGTGAGAGAGAGAGACGGCCACGGTTCCAAGACGCACGCGAAGCGCTAACCCTATTGGTTTCCCTCTCCCGCACCTGGTCCTCGCACACACCTCGACGCTGGCGCTCATGATGCCAAGTTCCGCGGGCAACTCGCGCTGAACACGAAACAGCGGGACTGACGAAAGCAAGATGTCGATGCCGCCACGGCCGCGCTTTCGTCAACGGAAACCGATCGAGAGGCCTTTCAACGGTAACGCTGGCTCGCTTCTCGGAAATAAAGATCCGATGAAAGTCACGAACTTCTTTTGTTCCCTCTTCCTAGTCCCTCAAAAGCAATTGCACCTTCTGCTGAGGGAGACGCCATTTAAATGTCACATGTCTGCGTTAGGTAATTACCCCGACATAACATTTAACCTCTTGTGTTGACTCTTTTGCCATCCGTTTATAAACATATGCAGGAAATGGGCTTTATTTTTCTTCTACTTTAATGGTACTTATATGTGAGGGTGTGAGGGTTGGCTTCAAGATATTGTTCGTGTATCTAATGAAGAAACTACAAATAGCTTCGTCATCTAACGTGCGCTGTACCCACGGCGGGCGCCGGCTGCCCCCCCCCCCCCCCCGCATCACACACCTGAGTAAGCGTATACTTGTAATCTAAACCCGAGATTACAAGCGGAACCGATTAGCTGGATTTTCTTTCAACCGTATGAAGCAAACAGACATAGGAATGTTGTCAACCAAAGATACAGAAAAAATAATTCTGAAGTCACTGACGGTCAGACTTCTGTCATCGGGTGCCGCGTAAACAAAAAACAATAATAAAGTAAAGGGTGCGAAGTATACCTTTCAGAAGGAACCATGTTAGCGTTAATCATCAACGTCCACTAAACTACGAAGCTGTGTGTCCCACACTTCTGTAAAGTTACACGTGATATCGGCGGCGGAAGAGCGCGAGCACCTCCACCTGGTCTCGCGAGATAAGCGCTCCTATTTCGTTCGTCCCTTCTCACCATTGCCAACAAATGCGTGCCTCACCAAAGCATCCCGACTCGCACCACCGAGGAGAAACGTTCGGCAGTGAAAAGGCGTGCGAGATGCGGGCTTTACGTCGGCTGCGTGACACATGCGTGCACCCCCTACGCAGACGCCAAGCAACTGACGTCTGAGTCACGCTATTCTCAAACTGGTCATACATACAAGAACATCTCGCTTACGTGTCTCCGATGCCATTTTTAGAAGCCGTTAAAAGTTCTCTCCGTGGCGGATACGAAAACGCGCCCCGAAAGAAAACCACAAAGCGAAACGAAATACGCGGAAGGCAGGAGCGCTCGAATAAATCTACTCGATGACTGAGCAGTAAGGCACTTCCTCCCCCCCCCCCTTTCTTTTTCTTTATTTGGACACCTGCTGAACCCACAGCTGCCAAGTCGGCGACTATATAATAAGGACGAGCGAATATCAGCGGCGGCGGCGGCGGCGGCGGGCTTCCGACACCTCTCACACGACCACAAACAGCTGCCGCACGCGGACACGAGGTCATTCCCTAGTAAAATGGCGCCTCCCCTCTGCTGCGGAGCCTCGCAACAAAAGAATTGCGGCATTTAGGCGTGCAACGGGCACATAGAGATAGCGTAGGGCGCGGAGGGGACAAATATACGAGCGACGGCGCGACTGGCTGTGTGTCGAAATCTTGCGTGGGTAGCCAGCGTATATTGGGAAGGAGAGGGAGGAAGAGATGGGGGGGGGGGGGTTAAAGACAAAGAAAGAAGAAAGCAAGCACGGAAGACTGCCACTGCGGAGGAAGCCCTGCGCCAACGGACGTCTCCGCCGGAGCATAACGATGCGCGAAGCGTTTGCACGTGCCAGCTGCAGTAGAGAGATGCAAAAAGAAACGACGGGATAAGTGGGGGGAGGGGCGTCACGCGCCAATGCGTACGACTTTTTCAACCCCGCTAGCTAGAGTAAATATGGCTATGTTCGCTAAGGTTTGTATAGGCACCTGCTGCGGTTGACACTTTTAGCCGTAGCTACGCCGAGCCGGCTAGTCTCCCCCCACAAGGACGGGACCATGAAAAAGGCTTTCACTAACGACTTGAATGATTTTCAAGGCGTTTGGGACAATGTCTTTCGGTATTTAGAAGCGTCTGGGACAAATGAAAGTAATGGCTACGGAACCAATAGAACTACAGCCCTCCCCAGAGCTTCGGAACGTCAGCTGTCCAACAGAAGCTGCACAGGTAAATTAGCCTTAAAGAACAGGGAACACACTGCTCACCTTTTCTCAGCGCTTATTCCCGCGAGAAATTATATGCAAGGCCAACTAGTCAGTTTAGTCCTTCACAAGTACAATTAACGGCTCAAGTCAAAGGTGCTGTGCGCTGTCGAAAATAGGCGACTGCATGAATAACGACTCGACAATGCTTACCTAAACAACGGAAACGACATACGCACGCGTACTAACCGAATTCTTACTGAAAAACCGCGCGAACGGCGAAATTCGGACGGAAGAATGAACCGTTCCCTGGCAACTCTCTACTTTAAAACCAAGCCATTGACATCGCGAGTCACAGCAGGCGGGTCTTGCTGCACTGTCTTCAGCTACTGAACTAACACCGCGTCCTTTACACGCGCCGCCTCCCCGCCGTGCAGACAACAACCGAGCGAGAGAGCTGCCGCCAAGTCGGAGACGCCCACGGAGCGGGTGCGGGAAGGAGTGTACGCACCGACAGAACGAGTAGCACGCCAGGGTGCGTCAACTTGTCAGTCAGCGGGCAACCACACTCCGCGGGAGAGCGCCGGTCCGAAGAGGCAAAAGGGGCCGCGGCGGTCGCTTTCCGCAAGGACGAACACGGAGCCAATTTCAAGGATCCCGTCCCTCTGCAATAAGCCGCCCCCCCCCCCCCCCCCCACCACCACCACCACCACCCCCGGTACTAGCAGCGGTGCGGCGCGGGAGCAGATGGCTGGCCAACGAGGAGTGCCGCACACACTTGATCGAGAATGCCTGCGGTGGGAGGAGCCGCCCTGGAGCGCGCGTCCCCCCCCCCCCACCCTCCCACCCCGCAGTGCTTCGTTCGATAGCTCGTAACGGCTCAATTCCAGGAGCCTCCCGGGAGACTCAGCGACCGGGTACGATTGCGGCAGACTCGTCCTTGCTGTTTCTACCGTAAAGGCTTCGGTGGGGAGTAAATTTCAGCTCACAGGCACAGCCGTGAATTGCACTTACAAATTGCTTCTTTAAATGGGGCGTGCAAAAAAAAGCCTTGAAGCAGAGTAGGACGCTAACGGCAGAGGAAGCTGTAATGCGACATACAGAAGAGAGACGAACAGAAATCCGCCCACCAGTTGGTGCACCCCTGACACGCTTCACGGGCCTCACATCACAGCTCGGGATGTTGCAAGCTTCGCTTCTCAGACTATGAAGCGCTTCGGGGAAAAGTACACCAGCGCGGAATCCCAACGAATTTGGAGAAGCACGAAGGAGCATGAGTGACGAGAAAAAGACAACTCGAGAAAAACATGCCAGATCGATGGTGAGGCGAACTAACACAACTAGACAGTAGTACCAGACCCATAGCAAAACGACCTCCGAAACAGGCTGCTATACGAATGTTATTCAAATTAGAGCTGCTACAGCTACTTTCACACCACGGGTGACGCGGGATACGCGTATGTGCTTACATCCGGTCTTCCTCTGCCCTGTCTACACCAAGTCTTCGAAACGGCGCTAATCTGTTAATAAGAGAATGGGGGGGGGGGGGGGGGGGGGTAGGCTCACATTAACTTTGTGCCCATATGCCTCTGTCCATTATCTGTGCCCATTTCTCTGACACTAATGCGTCGGAAATGCAAGTGGCGTAAGGAAAAAGAAAGTAGTTACATCGCCTCGCTCACAATCACTTTGTGAAGAGAAAACAGGCATTTCTACTTATACCCCACATTCCTGCTGCAGAGTGCGATAAGTGAAAGATTCCACTAGCGACCCAAAGCCACGCAACAGCGACATTTAGTGCGCATGCCCAAGAAGCAGACAGAGATGATCGTGGCTGATGAGAAAAACGAAAGTGAGAGGCCCAAAGTCCCGGAAGGCTCGCTCCCACACAAAGCTTACGCGAGGCGTGTTCAACCGGCGTCGCTGTGCGTCTAGGTAGTCCATTCAGACTGCCTCGACGAACAGTCATGCAACATCTATCGGGGATACTCAGCGAAAGCACGTAATCGCTTCCTCCGCAGCTAAGAAACCGAATTCCCGCGATGTCCGCGAAAGCAAACGACCTCTCTCTCTCTCTCTTTCTACGGCTGCTGCAAAACGCCCCATCTCTCCCGACTTTCTCTCTGTCTCTCTCTACATATTTCCTTTCCATGCACGCGCGACCTTTCTAGGTCGGCGAGAGACCAACAGGAAAAAATGCACAAACGCCGCCGCATATCTATCAGGCGCGATCTGCTAATGCGCTTGCCGCGCGGTTTCACTGAACGCCTCTGCCGTGCGCAGCAGGATGCTTGCCGAGCGGGATGCCCTCCAGAAATAACCTCGACGATGACGAGCGTGCGGGCGAACGCGATGAAAACACATCATAACCAAGAAACACGCTTGGACAGAGATGGAGAGATCTGCCGGCCAGAAACCGGTCACCCGTGCCCCGCACGACAATCGAGGCACAGGCGTGAAAAGCGTCGCCGCCAGGCATCGCCGGGGCGGAACAGAGACGCGTGCCGCTCCGCTGGAGCGCTTCTGTAGGCACCGGCGAAGGTACTATAAATGCCGCGGTAGCAGGTGCAGCGCCACGAGGGAGGAACCCGACAGCTTCCCTTTCCTCTTCAACTTTTCATTAGCCAGGTTTAGCTTGTCCGGCATTCCGGTAAAACTTGAGCGGGCTGCATGGTGCAGCCACCTGGTGGCGCAGTGCTCAAACAGACAGAAACAGCTAATATTGCAGTAACCAAGTGTATTCTACTTTGTTGCGGGTGTAAATTTTTGGCAGCAACACGATTGCGCCAGTGCCAAAATGTTACACCAGCAGCGAAGAAGAATACGCTCGGTTAATGCAATATTTGCTGTTTCTGTCTGTCTGAGCACTGCGCCACCAGGTGGCTGCACCATGCAGACCGCTCAAGCTTACGCTGCCGCACCAATGCCCCGCCCCGTCCGCCTGCGTTTTACCGGAATACCAGACAATCTACACTTCTCTATTAACTAAGGCCTGCTAAAACTATCTTTCGGCACAGCGTTATAAGCGAGGGGTCGGAGAGAACTTCCGTTGCGAACTTCGCACGGTAGAAACAGACGCGGCGGAACGTCGCCGATTGTTCGCAGGCTTGGATACATATGGCGCGCAAAGTGAATTGAAACCGAAGCGAAATTGAGTAACTAGCACGCACTTTACAACGAATTAATTACTTTGCGGCACATATTGCCATTTACGATTTATCGCCGGCGGGTTCGCAAGGCACATACATTGGGAACGAATTCTCGAGACGGCAGCAACTTCGAAGATGTCCGACGAAATGCGTTGGTGTTCCAGTTACTTTTGTGCTTCAGTCAACAAAACAGCGTTCTCATGAATAATGCAGCTGGAACAACATACATTTACCGCAATTGATCACGGTTTTCTCGAAGCCGGTGCCATCCCCATAATTTCCAAACATTCATTCACTCTTAATACGTTCCAACATTATTTGCCTTAGAAAGTCCCTAGCTACAATTCATAGACGGGGATGTGCTCTCAATTACATTGTAATAACTTAATTAGTGATTTTTAATTATTCAATTACGCATATGATTACTTGTGGAACTAATGTCCTCATAAACGAGTAATTTAGTTAAAGGATTAGAATTGTGCTATCTGCTACAATAAAACTTTGTATCGGCTCAGTTGATGAATCGCAGCTTCAAGTAAAAACGGCGCAATGGAACGTGCACGAAAGAAAGGCACTAAAGGTACTAACTCGCTTCAATCGTTTCAGTGCCTTCCCTTTCTCCCCGTACACTTCGTTGTACACTTTTAACTTGAACCTTTTACTTTTCGTTCCTCTTGTGACACATCCGCGTACCGCGCGATACAGAAGCTGCCGTGGGCGAAATGAGATGCTAATCTAGTATTTGGCCTTTCAGTCTCTTACTAATATTTGACCTTTTCGTCGCTTACGTTCGTCAACTGTGCTTGAACTCGAATAGCGTGGAAGAGGTTAAAGGGACGAATCAATCATGCCTAACTGTCGAATCGTGTGTGCTCCCTCTTTTTTTTTTTTGGAAAGGTCACGGGGGATAAGTAAGTGACAAACTGTGACAGATGAGACGAGAAATCCTACGTGGAAAAGCATTTCAGCGTCCTCAGAGAAGGGAAAGAGGGACCCAAGGACGCATCATTTCTTTCCTTATTTATCTGCTGGCGTTAAAATGCTTTCCAGGCCATACGGCTACCGAGAAAAAGAGAAAACAAATAAAGGCAAGGCAGGGAGGTCAACCAGTCGCGTGCCTGGTTTGCTAACCTACCCCGGGGATAAGGGAAAGGGGGAATAGAAATGGGAAGGGAATCATCCCTGTGCGAGCAGAAATGCGCCTTAACACCAAAATTCAAGCACCGTATATAGGTGGTGATGTGAGTTGAAGTCATCTGGGATGACCCAAGGGCGAGTGGTCGTTGCGCGATAGGAGACCGCGGGTGAGGCACGGGGGCTTACTCGAGACTTGCAAAACAGTGGATTAAGAGCATCCAGCACTTGCACTGCACTTCGCGTTGACGGTATGTGCTACTTGCTTGTAGGAGAGCACAAGAAGGATATTTATGAAGGAGCGAAGCATCACAACCGGTCTTCTTCTTAGTGGCAAACACAACACGTGGCACTACTGCGAGATCCTATATACGCCAAAGCATGCGCATACGCCACGGTAAACAGCATACGCCACGGTAAACATTAAGGCGCAGTCAAAAGGAATGCTGTCACGACATTCCCACTTGTTTCTTTCTTCCCTCTAAACTGGGAAGAAGGAAACACTGACAAACGTCGCACCGCCTTAGACAAGTTATCATAATACTCGTATCCGCGAACCAGTTTCGGTACCCTCGAAGCGGATGGTTCATGAGGTCATCCTACATTGCCCAACCTGAGATCCTCCCCCCTCCCCCCCTACGGCTGCCATACACAAGCGAAGCCAGAAGAATTAACGCACGCAGCGAACTTGTTTACTTCTATGTGAGCAACGGCGCCATAGCTATACTCTCATCGTTTCAGAAAGTCATCAAATTTCACTCATGCGTCTTAACGTCAATATTATGCCGATGACGCCAGGTCTGGTGTTTCGAGGCCTACTCCATCATCGTATTAAAGTATATTAAAAATTGTTTCTTCCAACTTTCGCCCTTTCTTTTAATCGCGCAGTTTGCCGTACGACATATTATGATTAAGTAATGGCGCAATGTACTTCTTCCGAAGAAGTTGCATAAGTGGTCTGCGGAACTAATCGTCCATAATTAACTTCTCACGTGGTCTAAGCGCTAGTTTGTCGGTATCTCGGCGTGCACCTCTGAGCCCTGTCTTTCTTCCGGTCTTGTTGCTTTATTACTAGTACTTCTTGCGGCGAAGTATTTCTGAAATAGCTTATTTTCACTTGAAATGCCTTTCTCCACTTCGCCCCTTTCTCCAGCGCCCCTTTAATGACGCCTAGCGTGTCATTTGAGCGGTGGGAGGTACAGCTAACCAGCGTTACCCTGGTGGACCAAGAAGCGCTCTTCCAGCAAGTTCGTCGGGCAGCCATGGCCAGTGGAATCCTGGAATGAGGCCACCACCCACTCGACCTCAAGAGCAACGACCTCGATGGTTAAAATAAATGTTTTCTCTCTCTATCTTCTGACCTTTGTCTCTGGGCACATCCACAACAGACACTCGCTGGACGTCAACCTTCTACGTGCCAGAAGCCCGTGGTTGACCTTGTAATTGTCTTTGCTCTTTTGCGGACACAATGGACTGATATCGACATTGATGTGCCACAGCCTCACCAGTGAAGCAACGGCACAGCCAGAGGTCTTAAAATTAAATTCTAGGATTCTAAGAGCCAAAAACAACGATACGATTGCGAGGCGCGCCGTAGTGGGGGACTACGGATTAATTTTGACCACCTTGGTTACTTCTACCCGATGCACGGTACACGGACGTTCTCGCATTTCGTGGCCATCGAAATGCGGCTGCCGCAGCCGGGATTGGATACCGCCGCCCGCGGGCTGTGCACTATAGAAGCGCAAGGCCAAAGCCACCACCGCCGGGTGTCCTGCGGCTTCAATTCCCAACTCGCGTGCCACCGACCGCAACGTCCACCCCGCGAGGTGTCGGTACAAAGACAAGGAAGATAAAGCGCATGTGCGGTGCACTCACAACAGTTAGGAACAGCGTTAACCCCAAGACTCGACCGAGCCAAGCAACGCGACGTGGTCGCAAACAAGCCGCGCACGCGTGCGCATGCACGCAACGCGGCGCGACGCCGCGACAACACCTGCCCCTACGGCGTCGTCACGCTGTAGGGCCCGCGGCATGCAACCCAACGGAAACCCGGCGACGCGCAACAAAGCGCGACAAAACCCATTCGCGCGTGAGGTACACACACGCGCGCGCGTCAACGTCGTAGGGACAACGAAGACGAAAGACGCAGCCCGGCGGCGGACGCGCTGAAGCACAGCGACTGCGAAGAAAAGCACGCCCCGAACGGAAGTGCGTGTGTGTGTGTGTGTGTGTGTGTGTGTGTGTGTGTGTGTGTGTGTGTGTGTGTGTGTGTGTGTGTGTGTGTGTGTGTGTGTGTGTGTGTGTGTGTGTGTGTGTGTGTGTGTGTGTGTGTGTGTGTGTGTGTGTGTGTGCGCGTGTGTGTGTGTACACGCAGCTGGGTCACTGCCGCTCCGTGAAACGTCTCGCGAGCGCGGTATAAGAAAGCAAACGCGCGTAACCGAAAGGTGGCCTTGCGAACCGAAATAGGCAAGGATTGCGTGGACAACCTCCAGGTCCTGATGTTATGCTATATACGAAGACGACTGTATGGCCGACAACCGTCGCAGAAAGAGAGATACTAAAGAGCAAAAACGATTTGAGCTGTATCGGTAAATTACCCTTTCGCAATAACTAAATAAATTAAACGAAACGAGCCCTCCTTGGCTTAATAAGAGGCACGGTAGGGCAAAAAAAGAAAAAGACGCAGAAACGAAAGGCCGGCTTAGCGGCGCCGCCTCGAAGGTCCCGCACCAGTGCATGCAGCGTGACATCATAGATACTGACAGCGTCTGCTTGAAGCCTAGCGATTCTTTTATCGGTAAAAACAGACTACATTGTAGCCTAAACGAACCAAATACTGAACTTCGAAATTTTCGAGAACTTCTACTGGGCCACACAATGTGACAAAATGCTTCCTAATCCGTGACGTCACACTGACGTCACGGACAACAACGACCGGCAGCCGAGCGCAACACGCCAGAACTCAAGGACTGAGGCGACGGGGTTTCGACTCGAAATTCAAGAACTGGAAGCTTTGTCTTCATTTTAACTTCCAGAAACTAACCTATATATATTACTGCGAAAGCAACGGAAATAGTGTTCAAAAAGTACTTCATGCGCCTAAATACCAATTTGGTGTCTCCCTTTACTGTCCCTTTAAATGAATTATTGAAGTCTTTGTTTGGCTATACGCATGCTGTATATATCTGCTCCAAATAAAAAGATCGACACAAGAAAACAAACATTCATACGCAGTACAACCGCTCACACGGTAACAAATCTTTGTTATAGAGTCTCGCAGGGCCAGTGTCACTAAGAATAAGTTAGGCCGCAGAAAGGCCATGTTAACCCCAAGAACATCGACAAAACAAAAGCTTGTGCTATAGCGGGCTCAGTGCGTACCCCGAGAACACCGACAAAACAAAAGCTTGTGCTATAGCGGGCTCAGTGCTTACGTTAATTTGTACAGCACCAAAATAAAATAAAAACGAGGACTCCAGAGGAGCAAAGAGCATAAGTGCTCGTGTCGTCTGGTCCTGACGTTTCTTATGGCTTTAATGATACAGTAAAGCTATGGAAAGGCCGCGTTCCGTCGCCATTCGGCCCGACGCCAATTCTGTTTACGCTCAATTTAGATCACAAAGCGTCCGTTCCATCTTTTACTCCACGTCTCGCAACCCGTTCAATCAGCAGCGCGTGCCCCTTTCCCTCATTAACTCCGGAAGTGCACGAGACAATGACACCTTTGTCAACAACGGCGCAAATAAACGCGCCTGCCTGAAAGTGCGCCGGGCAGAAGGGCGGAAACCCAAGACGACGAGGCTTGCCAGCTGACTGCTAATCTTGCAACAAGACATACATGCGTCACGTACGAGTTTAGACTGGCTGCGCGCCTCGTGCCAAATCGCGGTGGAGTACTAGCTCCCCCCGAGTCAGGGCCGTGCAAAGCCCGAGCTGGCATCGTTCGCGGCGGCACTCGGCACGGCGAGCATCTCGAGTCGCGTACCCCCCCGTGACAGCTGTCGCAGTGCCGGTGATGGACTGGCGACACGAGAGCTACGGCGTGGGAGGCGCTAAGCCTGGCTGGGGAGGACCGCGTCCTCTAGCGAGCGGTCAGGCCAACGGGGACGGGACAAACCGCTAACGGTGCCGCGTGCCGAAAAGTAAGCAAGCACTTATAACGAGCGCTACCTACGTACGCGTACACCCAGACTCCGGTTTCGCACGGGTGCCCGACAGCTGGATCGGGGGTAGCGCGAGAGGAAAATGATTTCTTCTGTTTGCGCGGTAGTGGACCCGCCAGCGCAGTGAACACTCGTGAGTGGAAATCGTAACACACTTGTCACTGCGGTCCCCAGCAGGTGTTCGTGTTCGTACGTTCTAAAGAGTACGGCTAGCTCGACTTCACGCTCCGTCACTGACTTATTTCGGACGATTGCTTACGGCGATATTCGAAGTGATACTCCCAGAATAAGTCCCTCAAACACTCGCAGTTGCGCTCTTCACACCGAGCGAGAGCTGCCTTTTGGAAAGACTGCTGAGCACGAGGTCGCGGGATCAAATCCGCGACCTCGTCGGAAACATTCTTGCATCCGTTACCTGACAATGTGTACAATCCGGACAATCACAAAAGACCACGTCAAAGTTAGCGCCTGTGTGTGTCACGTCTCACTTTCGTCCTTGTCTTTTTAACGCGCTATAAGCCTCACGATCAAATCCCGGCCATGGCGGCCACATTTCGATGGGGCGAAAGGCGAAAACACCCGTGCAGTTAGATTTAGGCGCACTTTAAAGGACCCCAGGTAGTCAAAGTTTCTGAAGTCCGCCACTACGGCGTGCCTCATAATCAGATCGTGGTATTGGCACGTAAAACTCCATAATCAATTGCCTTTTGGAAAGCTTCAATAATTTTAAGACGATAAGCCTCGATAAAGCAATCACGAATACATAAGCGCAGTAATGCTAGCGTTCGGTGTGACGGGTTTGGTTTTCATAGTGATGCATGTGGACACACTAAGCGCGGCGGTTAGCAGCCCTAGCAGGACAGGAACCCGAAGGTTCGAAAGAACCTTTGCATAACGGTTACGGTGAAGCGGTGAACTCCCTGGCAGCGCATGAGGTTACTTAATGCGAAGTCTGAGCGCAGTCACACAATCATATCAAGAGCTTAGCATTTATGCCACTTCAGGAAAGTTCGAGTATCCTTCGGTGAAAACAGCTGCTAGTACTCGACTGAGTCTTATGTGTAAACAGCCTTCAAGGGTGCACCCACTCTTAAGAGAAACCGCTTCCAGGAAACATTCTTGCATCCGTTACCTCACAAGGTGTACAATCCGCACAATCGCAAAAGACCACGTCAAAACTCGACTTGCGATGAATTTTGCGACTATTACGCAGCGCTAGAAAAGCGGCTCCGCCGCAACCGTTCGATCTAGTTTCTATCGTGACGTGTGAATGCGTTACTCTTCCGCGTGTTCGCACTTCAATCAACGCTTTTCAGCGCATTCCGGCTCGTTTAACCAGGACGACCGCGAGAAACGGTCATAGCGGTCTCAGCCTGCTCGATAATCGAGCCCCAGCGGGGCAGGCAAGAAACACGCGGCCCAGTGGCTCTTTCCCAAACCCATCCATCGCGCGAGCCGACACGGATCGCCCCTCGCCCGAGGAAGAAGCAGCAGCAGCAGCAGCAGCAGCAGTGGCTGCGGCGGCGGCCCGCACAACTCACCCGTTGGCGGCCACCGACGAGCGCGGCAGCGCCGGGCGTGATCAATAATCCACAAGGGCTGGCTGGCTCGCCGCCCAATTCCTACATCCGCATCGTCTCCCTCTTCTTTCTTTCTTTTTATCTTCGCAGCGAGAAGGGGGGAGGGAAGGATGATGGCCCCTCACGTCTCGGCGGGAAGCACACACCCTCACGCACGCACTGGTTCGGCGCCCTCTCCCGAAACAAACGCTCCAGAGAGGGCACAGAGGCTCGTATACGCGGTGATCACACGAACCCACGCACGTCACACGAAGTTGCAGCAGCGACCGCCGCACGTAACGCGCTCCGCAGTGGTAATCCGTATACGGAGAGAACACTGCAGAGAAGACACCACGAAGGAGGACGGCTTCGCCACGAAGAGGACGACTGCGACGAATGCGGGTGTGGAAAAGGCCTAGTCCGGGGAAGGCGCGCCGCGTCCTCTGCAAGACGGCCCAGCCGCGAGCTGCTGCGCCCTGGCTCGGAACGAGAACCCGGCGCGACAGCGCGTGGTTCGCCGATCGACCGCGATGCGCCGCCACCGGACGGGATCTCGCAGATGCGACGCTGGCGCCACTCCGTGCACGACGGTGCAAACGGGGCGGGCGCGTTGCGAAACCGAAACATCGAAGCGACAGCAGCGGCGCTGTGGTTGGAGTTGAAATCTTGGAGTTGAGAGGCACCGCTGTCAGACGGCGCTGGGAAACCTTGCGTTTTCTCCACCGTGTGCGTCTGTCTTGATGTAACACAAGGAATGTCGTACTCTTAAATGCGAGCATTAACCTGGTTATAACAAAAGGGCGGGAAAAGGAAAGAAGTGTCAATAATTTGTATAGAACACGAGAAAGACATGAACACATTTACCGCGCGTCCCAGCTAAAGTTAACGAAGGTGGTCGAAGAAAAAATATATTTAAAAGCACGGTGCAAGATGTAATTAATGAACTACGCTATCCACAGTGTACTTATTCATTTTATTTATTTTTTTCGTCTGCCAGCCTGGTTAACGTTAGTTGGCACACCGTATTTATAGATTGTCCATTCTTCACATGGTTCTCATCCCATGTGTTGGCGAGCTACGTGAGGCCATGAATGCGTGCTCACGGCCGTCTGGCTCGGAAGCCACGGTAGTTAGCCCATCATACTAAACTAAAGCCCTAACCATAACCCATAACATTAAAATGTCACGAATCTCGTAAGTAGCCTTTTTCTTCTTGCTGCTAGCAGTAGTAGTACCATAATTAATTCAAGATACCCCCACTGACAAACATACCTCTCAGTGGAATTTCGTTCCAAGTCACCCTCTGCATTCGCTGTGTGCTTACAAAAGAGTAATTTTAGTTATTTCTGAAATGCTACATTCTGCGACTGCTTCCTTTTAGCAGTGCACAGAGAGACTTCGCTGTGGTAAACAGGGGAAGCGTCGGCCAGACTGACACATAGCACGCTACAGGAGGACAAGAACGGGAAGCCCATGGGTGAACGAAGACGGAGGGCGAACGAGAGAAGTTGTTACAACAGAAATTGTTGCAGTACTGCACAAAGTATTCAAGTGCACCGCGCAATCCGTCCCATTAAAACGTGCAACTCGAGGAACGTTTGGGCAGCCCTTCTACTCAGCCTCGAAATATGCTAAGGAATAAAACGGCGTAATAAAATAAAACCCACTCGCGTGCACCGGCCCACGCGTATAGAAGGAACACGATTTTCTGGCCGTGTAAACGAAACAGCTTCGTAGGAACCGCATAATTGCGTTCCGAAAAACAAACACCCCTCCGAAAGAAAGTGACCAACCAACTCTAAAGAGCACGCGAAGGAACCACCTCGAACATTACGCATACCGTTCCGCGAAACGCCTGCGCGCTCCCGTTTGTTGTAATCACTCGCAGCGTCATTAAAGTGAACGCTCCTTCTGCGTGAGACTCGCAGCGGGGCTAGTGAGAACATCGCAAGGCGGAAACGGGGCGTGAAGCGCGAATTACCGGAGGAAGGTAAGCAGACAACAAAGAAACGAAGGGAGAGAAAACAAACGAGTGAACTACAGAAGACAGTAAAACAAGCCCCATTCCGAGATAATGAACTTGGAGCCCGTTCCGGGGACGTTAAGCACGTTTCCCACACGCGCTTACGCAACTGGCGGTGCAGTTTTCCTCCCACTTACGCATGGCTCTCTCGGACCACCTCGCGTCATGAATGCGCTCTCCTCCGGGAATTGCGACGGCGATGCAAAACCGATTGTACGAGGAATTCGCTCGTTGCTTCCACCTTTCAACGCTATATACATCAGTCATTCATTAGCAAGGCTGTGCTGCGAAAAACACTGCAGTATACGCGCACTCCCAGTCGGCGAGCTCTCGCAAGATTATTTATTCCGATATCCCGTTACAACTCGCCATTTAGGTCCGCTAAGAGAACGTGGCGCGTAGCGCCTCACGTTTAACAAGCCTTCCAGATAAGCTGTCCCACCCGACACAGGCCTAAGGAGGTTTGAATGTTTGCACACGCCCCACCCGACCCAAGTTTTCTTTTGCACCGGCGCTTGTAGGCCGCCGATTCGAGTTTCCTAACAGAAAGTCAAGCCCCTCACTCCGCTTAATTTAAATGATTCTGTAACATCGCAGTAGCTTTTATTTGATACCAGTGAAGGTCGCAATTTCCTTTCAAGAAACATACAAGCACTTAGACATTTACAAAAGCCCAATTCCCCTTCAAATTAGAATCACGCAACTGCTTTCCACCCCAAAGTCATCACATGCACTACATTTTGTCACGCGGCTGAAGCAGCAAAAAAGCGAGAAGGCAGGGACTGGTATCATAGGGTTGCGTTGGTCAACGTTCGCATTGGAGGAAACAAAAACAGCCACTGTAAACTAATGATAATTCTGCGGGCGAGCAAGGCTACAAGAGGCAGATACGTTACCATCACTTGCGAAAAAACGAACTTAGAGCTGTCTTCTGAGAAATGCTGCTTTGTTACATTCACTTTGAAGAATTGGCAGGCAATTGCAAACGCACGGAAACACCGCTTTTTAGGGGTAATTATCGACTGCGACCAATCATGGAGCCCGCACGTTTCATATCTAAAGAACAGGTTAGTGACAATAATACATCTCCTCAAATTTCTCGGCGGAAAGTCATGGGACACACCGGTGAAGTCAATGCTACAGCTTTATAACGCCTTCTTCCTAGGTTTCGCAAGATACAGCCTCCCTGTGCTTGGTAACATATCTGCAAAGCAAACCTGTGTGTACTCCAGGGACTACAAGCTCAAGCCCTAAGGATGTGTCTCGGTCTTGCTAGGTGTGCGTCTACATCGGCAACGATTGCCGCGGCTCGAGATCACCCGCTACCAATGTGCTTAGCAACCGACGCACTCAGGGCGTATATTCGGCATGTTGCCCGACTACCTTCTCGCCAGCTTGCCGATTTACCTGCAGAACGGCCACACACAACTTTCAGTCGTATAATTGCTGCCAATCGTACCTCGTTGCCATCTAACTACATGCCTGCAGCAAGACCATCCTCATCTTTATGCTACCTGCCTAAACCTGAAATATGTCTCACCCTCCAAGGAATCACGAAGAAAGCTAACATGCCGTCGTTTGCCCTGAAGCAGACCACATTAGGACTTTTATATGAGGTACAGAGTGGCCGCGTACACGTTTACATCGATGGCTCAGTCACACCTGCAAGTTCAGCTACCGCTGTGGTGATACCAACCAGTTCCGTTAAAATACAGCTGAAAACGTCACATGTATCATCAAGGGCAGCTGCTGAACCGGTAGCCCTGCGTGCGGCTCTTCATTCCATCCAGGAGGAACCACCCGATGCACGGTCAATCTTCTGTGATTCCAAGGCAGTCCTACAGAGTGTACTCCCAGCACTGGGCTATGGATCGCATGAGCAGCTCGTCGCAGAGATCAGAGAAGTCCACCATCCCATAGTTGACGAAGGACATGATATATCAGTGGTTGTCCAGTCACTGTGGCATACGTGGTAATGATCGAGCCGACGCAGTTGCCTGATCTGTTCATGACGGCGTCAACTGCGTTGCCATTCCTCTTTCGAGAGGCGACACAAGGAAAAAAGTTTCCGCACTTGCGCGTGACCTAACAATCGCTCAATAGAATTCATCCGAATACAGAAGTGCATGCCTTCATACCCTAGACCCTAATTTACAGCTCGGTATTCCGCCCGACCTTCCACGACGTAATTTCACCCTTCTAGTTCGTCTATAGCTTGGAGTACCATTTTCAAATGCGTACTCCTTTCTTATCGGAATGTCCAACAGCCCATTATGTGACTTCTGCGGGTGCGACTAAATAATCGCGCACCAACTTTGTGAGTGTCCTCGGTTCAACCCGCAAAGAGTAGCCGTCTCAGTCACCCTAGACCAACTGGACAAGCGCCCAATGACGGAAAACAACATCCTTGGAAACTGGCCGACGCGAACATCAGCGCGAGCCGCTATGAAGGCGCCGCTACGTTATTTAAAAGACACGGAACTTCGTGAGAAATTGTGACTGTACACTGTGTGACGTAGGATGTGACGGTGATACTGTGTAACACTATAGGAACGCCCTCACGTGACAGTGCCCCCAGAAAGAGTTCTGTAACCGTTTATACACAGAACACACACGCGCGCGCGCGCGTTTTTTTTTTTTTTCTCGTTCTTTTTCTCTCTCTCACCTACCGCATCGCTTTGCCCCTCCCCTGGGACAGGGTAGTAAACCGGAGATAATCTCTAGTTAACCTCGCTGTATTTCATTTGCCTCTCTCTCTCTCTCTCTCTCTCTATCTCTCTCTCTCTCTGCCGGCGATGCGTAAACTCAACAGCTAACTAGAACGCATAGTCACTGCACTAGTGGCTCAGTCTTCGCATGCCTGCGTTTGCGTGCGTGCGTGTGCGCAAGCTCCTCAATTAGGCTTCAAATCACAAGACGGCGCTATCGGGGCATCTGCTCACGTCTGTAAGTCTCCGGGGTACTATTCAGGTGATCATCGATTTTCGCCATACTTTCAAATTTGGTAATGGCGGTAATTTGGGCCAATCAGCTGCGCTCTTCACCAATCAGAGTTGACGAGATGGCGAACTCGACAATAAGGCGAAATTTGACAATGTCTAGAACAGCCCCCTCGTAATGTACCAGTATTGCATGAATAATCATACGTATGCAGTCGGCCACAAATGTTTGCGGGACACAGTATTTGTCAGGAAAAGCCGAATTTCGGCGTAAGAGCGCAGAAATTCACACTTGTCCAGAACGGGTGTCCCGTAAGCTTCTGCGGCCGACTGTACGCACGCGACATGCTTAAACCCCGTATCTCGCACGCGTGCTGCTCTGTGACGACCTCGGGTGTCTCTATTGCAAGGGAGATGCGGTGGACAGCCGAAAAGATGACACACTCGACGGGGCAGTAAACGCCATGTCAAAGAACGCGCCACTGAGAAGCATCTGACGCGCGACATTTTGTCGCTGCTGCTCCATCGCGCTGAACGCACTACACTTGACGCCCAGTACAAAAGCGCGGCGCTTCTACGCGGCTCGCATGGGGGAAGCTCCTGCGGACGTAACGCTGACGAGTGCCAGGCCGCCCGTTTAACGGTTCCAGGGACCAAATTAGCCGGCGCCTGCAGGCGAGAACGACAGGGGGAGAGGGAGGGGGCAGAAGGGAGAGATGGGGAGGGATGTGCGCAGGCAATAGCTGCGACGTCGACTAGCACGTGCGGCGTCTGCGGTGACGGTGAAAAAGGAGGCAACGGCGCGCCGCACAACAGAGCCGCCGCCGCAGCCGCGCAGGCACGAGGCTGCCGCGAATTCCTAGACGCGTCGACGAGGAGCGCGAAGAACGTCGCCGCCGAGAACGGAAGCGAGACGGGGAAGCGTATACAGAGGCTCGCAAAATAAACCGGCGCCGCGACACCGCCCGGTTTTCCACGCCTGCCGGTCGGCCTGCCTGCCTACGCCATCGAGACGGAAGGAAGCACGGCGCTTCCGGGCCACGGCGGAAGCTGGCGGAACAGACTGAGAGTGCCCTAAGCGCCGGACCAGTGAGATGAATGGGGCTGGGGGGCTGTATCGTCAGAATACGGGTTTCGCTACGCAGAATACACACCCTCGGTGCAAACTGATTTTTTTCCCTTTCCTCCTCGAGAAAGCGCTAAGCACGAACACGCAAGTCAAACTCATGCAGTCAAACTTACTAAAAACAAAACGAACAAATATTCCTGCTCAAAGTCCGGAGAAGCAAGTAACAGACCAAGAGCAGCGTCAATATAATAATGCCACACTGCAGCAGTAATACGCACTCGTAGCATATTCTTTGCATTATTAGGTACAACGACCTTTCACACTGCTTTCAATATAACGGATTCGAAAGTATACAGCGGCTAGCGCGAATACAGGGTTATTCCTACTCACAAGGCGGAAGCCACTGCTTCGTCTTCGGACGGTGGAAATAGTCGCAGGCTCTGTTCATTAATATAGCCGTTAAAGCGACAAGATAAACGAACACGCGTCAATCGCCATGGGACGATGTCTTACATCTCCGTCGAGGATGTGAAAGAAATGCACCCCCTTCGTCACTGCAAGACGTTGTACGTGCCGTGGCTCAGGAAAAAAAAAAAAACGCGTTGACAAAGGAAAACGTCTTCATATATTTAGCATGCGCGAAGCAAGCGGTGTCGGCAAAGCCCCTGACGCTCGGAAGGACGAAGAACGGCGCCACGTTTCAATCGACTGCAGCTCGGATCAAAGGAAAAGTGGGGGGCATCCATCAGAGTCACCGCTGATCGAGCGTGCGCTCCATAAAAAAAGCAGTGCTCCGGCCGCGAAGAGCGCCGCGGACAGGAACGTTAATCAACGCTTTCCATCGGAAGACGACGGAGGGGTATACGGGTGAAGAGGAAGAAAAGGAAGAGCTAATTGCCTTCACACACGCAACCGACTATCCGTTCCTCTTTAGTGCCGTGCTTTGCATCGATTCGCTCCTGCAGCTGGGCTGCTCCATCACCTCGGCGCACGAACTAAATCGCAGGCAGCGATAAGGTGCACCGACCACTATGTAATAAGGCCCCGGCAAACCAGAAACACTGAACGAAAAAAAAAATAAATCGGAAGAGCTCCACAGGCAAGGGAAACAAAACCGCAGCCAGGAAGGAACAACTGAGTACGAGCGCTCGGGCGAGAGCACTTAAGAAAAGTTTGGAAAGGTGAGGTGTACGTGCGGCGTTCTCAGCGGCGCGCGCGCGCCCTGCATACGTAAACAACAAACCCAATGCAATCCAGGAAGAAGCTTGTTTCCACACCGCCGACAGACGCCGACGAGAAAGACGAACCGCAGTAGCAGCAGCAAGCAGCAACAGGCCGCGGGAAGCAGAAAGCCCCCCCCCCCCCCCCCCCCCCACCGCTCCCTTCCCGGCGCGCCTCCTCGGGCTGGCGGCCGGCTTCTCTCGGTTTTCGTTTATTTTTTGCTGTCTTGCACACCAGAGATCGCAGCTAGCTTACGCGTGAAATAACGACACCCAGCAACCATACGCAACAAACCACCAGGCTCGAGAGGGATAACAATGGCGGAACGAACGGCAAAGCAAGAGGCGCTATAATCGCACCAGCGAAAGGCAGCCGGCCGAGCGAGCGAGGACGAGAGGCCGGAGCTGTTTCGGTTACGCGCCAGCCGAACAAAAGGGGTCGTGTGGGCGTGGAGACATTGAGACAATACTGGCGCACGCACGCACGCGCTAGCTGAAGAGGGCGACAGAAGGCCGCTCTCTTACACGCAGCGTCGATCGAGGACAACGAGCTTGCCGGCTCGGCCGGCAGATGGGGCAGATTCCTCCGGACAAAGCCGGCAGCATCGATCTGACACGCATCCCTCTGGCTCCCCCTCGAGTTTTCCCCCACGAATCTTGTCCCGAAACAAGGCCCCATCCCAGCCATCCACAACCTCCTCGCGCGCGCCCCGCGCTCTTCCCCCGAGATGGACTCCGCAGGCAGAAACAACGCTATCACCCGTCTGTCCGATGCTCCTCTCTTCTTTTCCCTTTTCTCTCCCCTTCAATATCTCGCTGGGGTCTCGTTCTCGCTGCATTTCCCCCACAACCGCACGAGAACGCGAGGCGCCAGCGCCGCTCAGCTGTAGCCCAGCTCAGCTCCCGAACAGCGGGTTCGCGCTCTTAGTGGCCCCTACTCCCGCCGGAGGGAGCGGCTCTCGCGCGAAGAACGCGAACCGCGCCGAGGATCCCGCAAAGGCACTCAACGCAAGCGCCCGAATCGCCGCTAATTCTCTCTCCGGACAGCAGCTGGTGCCGGTACCTTTGCCGGAGGAGTTTCTAATGAGGGCTCGCCCTCGCTGCCCAACTTCAGCAAGCACGAGCGGCGGAAAAAAAAAGAGGAGGAAAGGAGAGGAGCTTGCACGCGAGGCGGGCACAGATTCGGTGCTCACCCCTACTGCTCCAACGGGGAAATGTTTGCTTAGGTCCGTTTCCGTGCAGTTCTTCAAACGGAGTGGGATGGAGGGAGGGAAGGGGGGGGAGCACTGCAAAGGGTGGTTGTTGCGCACCCCTTCTCCACATTAGGAAGCTTAATGTGTGTTCTTTTTCCCGAGCACGTCGTTAAGATGAGCCCGAGGCCTCGGCCGCTCAGCGGTCGGGGAGACGCACAACCGCTCCTGGGGAACGCATATAACCGCACGGCGTACAAGCGTTGCTCAGCCGGTCGTGCCGGCGCAGAAGAATGCAATTACGCACGCGAAACTAA